>NC_082713.1:145685041-146291291 GCF_030144855.1 Hypanus sabinus | reverse complement strand
AAACTTCCAGTAATTGCCTCCACCTCCCCCCCCCCCCCACCTTTATCGTGATCCATTCACCATTTGACAGTCACCTCCCCTGGAACAGAATCAACTGAAAGTGAATAAAGAAAGGTACTGGAACAACAGTGTTCAAGGATAGCTTTGGAAAACCAGACATATCAAGAGTAAAATAGTGTTAAATGAAAATGCCACAGTTTTACGAAACCTGTCTAGTTCCTTCTATCATCTGTGATAAAGTAACCCATGAGCTAGATCACATGGAGGTTGAAGAATTCTTTCCAAGATTGATTGGAGCCCTTGTGCAACACCAGTTGTCTCAGCAGCCAAGGAAAATGGGTCTGTCAGGATCTGGGGCAATTTTAGTTACCATCAACCCAGGACTGAAAGTCGATCAATACCCTCTGCCCAGGATAGAGGATGTCTTTGCAGGTCTTTCTACAGTAAAACACTTCAGCAGTGTGGACTTAGCTGAAGCCTACTTACAGGTTGCGATGGAAGAAGAGTCCAAAATGTTTCTCACCATAAACACGCAGAAAGGGTTTTATTGCTATAACAGACTTATTTTTTGGGATAGCATCTGCACCTGCACTCAGGCAGAAGGCCATGAACCAGGTGCTGCAAACCTGCTCAAAAATTCAGTGTTACCTGGATGACATCATCATTACCAGTAAGGATGACAAGGAACATCTCCAAGATCTAGCGACAGTTTTAAATAGATGAGAAGATTATGGGATCAGAGCATGATGCAACAGGTGTGAATTCTTTAAGCCAAGCATCACTTACTGTGGTCACACATTGACCCACAAGATTTACATAAGGGTGCAGGAGAAGTCCAAGCAGTGGTGGATACACGAAGGCCAACCAACATGTCACAGCTGTGGTCCTTTTTAAGATTTGTCAGTTACTATAACAAGTTCCTGCCAAACCTGGCTACTGAGCTGCACCCTTTGAATGCACTACTAAAGATTGGGAAATAATGCAATACACAAAGCAGTGTGAGTTGGCTTTCAAAAAGACACTGTACTCAGACATTATGATCCACAACATCCAGTGAAGCTTGCTTGTGATATTTTATATCTATAAAATACACACAGGCTGGTAGTGAGGCTTTTGAGTGTGGTTTGGAGTGGACAGCATTTTAACCAGCATTTGTATGGGAGAGAGGTTATCCACCACTAGTGCCCATTTTCAACCCACAGAAAGTTTTTCCACTAACAGCAGCAATGCTGTTTTTTGGAGAACTCAATTACAGAATTGAATTCAAGAGGACAATTAATCATGGATTAATTGATTTAATGGGTTTTCCCATTTATCCTTAGAAATGGAAATAACTGAAAAATTTACACTCCTATTGACATATTCTTCCAAACACAAATCAAATGTCTCCCTATTATGCCACCAAAGGAAAACCAGAAAAAACTGCACACTGCCTCAGGTCTGCAGTACATGATAACCCTAAACTTTCAAACGTGCAGCAGAAGTTCCAGTTTCCCAATATTTACCAGCACTGGGATGAACTTGCCCTTGATGGATGTTGCCTCGCGTGGGGTATGAGAGTTGATTACCATTCAGGCTGAGAGCTGAAGTGTTGGTGGTGCTACATGCCAGTAATCTAGTTGCACTTTTCAGGATGCCAACATGCCTGGAGCAGGGCCTCTGCATCCCTTGGAATGGCCTGCACTGTCCTTGCAGAGGATGCATGCAGACTTTGCTGGACCTTTCATGGGCACAAATTTCTTAGTGGATGCAGCTACAAAGCGGCTGGAGGTTTTTTCCAATGACCTCCACTACAGCCTCACACAATGTTGGTGCGTTGAGATGCCTCTTCTCAAGGTCTAATGTTCCAGAAAACTTAGTCAGTGGCAATAGACCACAATTCATTGTGGAACAGTTTCAGTCATTCCTGAAAATGAATAGAGTAAGACATTTTGCATCTGCACTGTACCACCCAACTACAAATGTCTTGGCTGAAAAGTTTGTGCATTCTAAAGAATACACTGTGAGTGATGTCCGCAGAATGTACTACACTGACACTGGGTCAGAAGCTTGCTAATTTCCTCCTTGTGTATCAAAATGCAGCATATTCACAATCAACGTATCACCAGTGACACTCTCTCTGGGTTGTCCATCATGCTGAAGCTTGGATTTCCTCAAACTGGATCTCAGAAGTAGGCAGACAAACAGAGGGCTCCTCAAACAAGGAGGTTCAATGTTTCACTCGTGGACAAGCAGTTCCTAGCGAGGGACTACAGAGTGGTCAAAAGTGGGCACCTGGAAAGATTAAGGACAGAAGTGGACCTCTCTCCTGCACAGTGGAGATTGCATCTGCTGTCATCTGGAGAAGACACATCGATCAGTTAAGGAGAGCACAGTCAAATGCTTGAGAAGGAAGGTGTCCGGAACTGTCAGAACAATGTCCTGCAGTCCTAGAGTCAACTCCTACAACCACCACGAAGGAGGTCTCAGAACCTGAGATCATTTCACAGCCACATCTCATCCACCAAGCAATGAGACCCCCCCCCCCCCCCCACCCGTCAGGAATGATATTATCCCACAAGAGTAAAAATCCTCTGCAGCTATTATATCTTCAGGCCTGAATGGGACGATTTAAAATTTACGATGCTGTTGATGTCTGTATAGTAGTTGTTGTATACGGTATTCTGTGTGTGTATATATAGTATGTACTGTTATAGATGACCAAAGAGCAACACATTACATATTTGAGTTGAAATGCATTCTATGTTGAGTTGGAGATTATTGCTAAGCAGGGAGGAGTGGCGTGTATTTAACATTTCAGTAACATTAGAATAAAATTGTCAATATTTTGCTTTGCTTGTTCACATAATTACTTACGTAAGAACAGTATGAGTAGAATACGCCATTATGCTGCTACATCGTAAGCGCGAACCTCACTAAAGAAATAAAATGAAGTATGTACGTTGTCCCTGGGAATTTGTGTTTTTCTTTCGATTAGTTTTGGAGTTACAAATCACTTAAAAATAAGAGATTCTGAGATCTAACATGTCAATAGAAAGGAAAATGGTTTGATGTGCAGATGGCGAGAGAGCAGTGAAGCCCAGGGAGGAACACTCCTGATTCTAACAGGCATGTTTTAGATTACTATTTTGATAAGTCATTGAAGCATAAAATCACATAGCAAGGAGAGATAATATTCAACTCACTGTGCTTCTGGCACCCCTTTGCTGGTTCTATCCAGTCTGCCCCAAAGCATTTATTTAGCAAATAAATAAACAATTGCTTTTTGAATAGTGGTGGGCGATGGTTTGAGCAGGCTCCGTTGAAGCAATACTTTAACGATCAGAACAGTTCAATGTAAAGAACTTCTGCTCCTTCATCTCTAAGGAAATACATTCAATTAGTGCACATCATATTACAAGTAGAAACTGAAGCACTTTATCCTGATGTTACAGGGCAGTGACTATCTGTGGGGAGTTGAATGTTAAACACCATGCCTAATGAGGAGAGCTGAAGATAAGTCAGAAAGTAAAAGTGAAGACACTTGAAGGCACAGTGGTGAGTTCAAATTCAGATTTTAATATGCTGTATATGTTGCATTAGGTTAAGCCACAAATTTTCCAGCTGCATCTCAAAGAAAGAGCTGAAATAGAATTTATGTGGAAACTGTAAAATGTGGTAATTGTGCAAAATAGAATAAAAAACACATGCAATTTTTGATTTAGGCTCCACCCTAACAATTGCAAACCAAGTCCAAAGGCCATCTCATATCAGACCATTAGCTCTAAAATATGCATCATGGTTAGAAAGTGCCATGATACCTCCCAATAGAACCATAGAACATTACAGCACAGAAACAGGCCTTTTGGCCCTTCTTGGCCATGCTGAACCATTTTTCTGCCTAGTCCCACTGACCTGCACCTGGCCCATATCCCTCCATACCCCTCTCATCCATGTACCTGTCCAAGTTTTTCTTAAATGTTAAAAGTGGGCCCACATTTACCACTTCATCTGGCAGCTCATTCCACATTCCCACCACTCTCTGTGTGAAGAATCCCCCCACCCCACCAAAGTTCCCTTTAAACTTTTCCCGCTTCATCCTTAACCCAGGTCCTCCAGTTTATTTTCTCCCCCAGCCTCAGTGGAAAAAGCCTGCTTGCATTCACTCTATCTATACCCATCATAATTTTATATACCTCTATCAAGTCTTCCCTCATTCTTCTACGCTCCAGAGAATAAAGTCCTAACCTATTCAACCTTCCTCTGTAACTCAGTTTCTCAAGTCCTGGCAACATCCTTGTAAACCTTCTCTGCACTCTTTCAACCTTATTAATATCCTTTCTGTAATTTTGTGACCAAAACTGCACACAATACTCCAAATTCGGCCTCACCAATGCCTTATACAATCTCACCATAACATTCCAACTCTTCTACTCAATACTTTGATTTATAAAGGCCAATGTACCGAAAGCTCTCTTTACTACCCTATCTACCTGTGACGCCACTTTTAGGGAATTTTGTATCTGTATTCCTAGATCCCTCTGTTCTACTGCACTCCTCAGTGCCCTACCATTTACCTTGTATATTCTACCTTGTTTTTTCCTTCCAAAGTGCAATACTTGTCTGTATTAAACTCCATCTGCCATTTTTCAGCCCATTTTTCCAGCTGGTCCAGATCCCTCTGCAAGCTTTGAAAACCTTCCTCACTGTCCACTATACCACCAATCTTTGTATCATCAGCAAATTTTCTGATCCATTTTACCACATTATCATCCAGATCATTGATATAGATGACAAATAACAATGGACCTAGCACTGATCCCTGTGGCACACCACTAGTCGCAGGCCTCCACTCAGAGAAACTATCCTCCATTACTGTGCTGTCTTTACGACAGTTATTTAGTTTACAATATTTTCGCTTAGTAATTCATTCGATAGTATTTTCTAGTTAGAATTAGAAGTGTTTAAAGTATATTCATTGCATGTAAAATATATCGGCATGCGATGACATCACATCCGGTTTCGCCGCGTCTTGTGAGAAAATACCGGTTTGAAATTAGCGCGAGGGTGGGGGTTCACCACGAGGCAGACCCGAGCAGAAGTTGTTTTGCAGGCATGAGAAATCACAGTGAGAGCAACGCTGTAAGTTAATAGATAATCGATATATTGAACTAAGATGTTAATGCCGATCCTGTTGGAAGTAACGACAGTAGATAATGTTTATGCTTTCATTAGTTAAAGAGTCGCGGATAGTTTGCATGGAAGTGTATTTAAAGTAGTCAATGGAGCAGGTAAACTCTCCCTGTATACTGCACCTTAGTGTAATGTAGTTATAGTCACCTTTGCAAGTATTTACACTTGAAATGTGATATTAAGGAAGGAACAAATACTGTATCAATCTTGTATTGTTTTATCAACAGTTTTCACCATATGTTAATGTGAAGAGTGAACAGTAAATGGTTAATCTTGCTGCGATCTGGTTCTTATTAACTGTGGTTTATCTCAACGTTAAATTCGGCGTTCGTGACACGCGAAGGAGAATGTTACAATTACCACTCTCTGACTTCTCCCATTGAGCCAATGTCTAATCCAATTTACTGCCTCACCATGTATACCTAGCACTGAATCTTTCTAACTAACTTCCAATGCGGGACCTTGTCAAAGGCCTTACTGAAGACCATGTACACAACATCCACTGCCTTCCCTTCATCCACCTTCCTTGTAACCTCTTCGAAAAACTCTAATAGATTTGTTAGATATGACCTACCATGCACAAAGCCGTGTTGACTCTCCCTAATAAGTCCCTGTCTATCTGAATACTTGTAGATCCTACCTCTTCGTACTCCTTCCAATAATTTACCTACTACAGACGTGAAACTTACCGACCTATAATTTCCTGGATTACGTTTATGTTTTTGATGTTTCTGATATAATTCTGTACTCTAGAGGATCTATCCTTACAGATTTTCAGCACAGGAATTCTGCTTCAAATTCTTCTCTTTCACTGAAGTAATGTCAAAGATTTTGAGGGCTTTCAGTTCAATGCAAGCCACTTTCAAGGCAATATTGCGCATAGTGTTTTTTGAAGCCTATCTAATTATAATTTTCCTCTGTTTGATCCATGCATCTGAACTATTAACGATGGTAGTCACAGATAGTAAATTTCACTGTCCCGTTCACTGGGTAGTTGGGTAGTTAATGTTAAAATATTTGCAAAGAAAATCTAATCAATAGTTCGCAATTATGCCTGAAGCAAGAGGGTGAATAGGTTATGTTATATGGGCCAAGTTGGTTAACTTTGTATGTGTGAAGAAATATCAAAATGTGAGAACTGGTGCTGTGCAGCTTTAACAACTAGAGTGTAGAACAGTGGTTCAAACTGAGAAGCAATCAAGCATGAGAAAGAATGCCAGCTCCTGCTTAGAAGTTTCACGAGTTAGTAATGTACATCAATATACACCCAATCCCTGGCTTCAGACACATTCAGTCTATCCACTTACTTAAGTGATCTCAGCAAATCAAATCGACCTATTCTACAGTTTGTTCTTCAGTACTTGGCCAATTAGAGAAGCGTTGTCTTTATTGGGACAACTTTGGTGGTGAATATCACCCTCTATCTCAACTTCATTGAGTGCTTCCCTCAGATTTTTGTGCAAGCATTTTGTAATATTTGCACAATCTGATTCCTCAACAGAAGAATGTAGTACAGTATAAGAAAGTTGAATTTATTTTTTAAAAAAAAGATATAGTGCTTTTTCCAGCATATATGATGAATAACTTCTTCTCGGGCTTCTAGCTGGATACAGGTATCGATTTTAACCTATATTTTGATTACAAACTCTGCCAGTTTCATCAGGGGTGATGCGTGGGCATGTCTAGTCTGATGGTATATATACATCCGTCATCCGTCCCTCCTGATTGGTTAGTCCTCATCCAATCAGGTTTCTGCTGTCCCACCTTGTTTTCAATTGAAATCCAGTCTTACTTTGTCATTGTTAAAACTGAATTTATATGTTGCAAGTTTTTATAGAAAAATTTCAGCTAGCTTTAAACTACAGAAACAGAGGGCAAGATTGAAACATCCAACAATTAGTTATGTTATCATGCTTGCATGCAGTGCCTTTAATTTTTTAAATCTCTAACAGGTCATGAAGACATGTTCTGAGGAAACATGGTCTGGAACTACCAGTGCCTAATGATGTCCAAATTAATTTGAATAAAAGGGTTGTCCAAAAAGGTTTTATAAGATAGATAAAGATAGATATATACTTTATTGATCCCAAAGGAAAGCACAGTATTACAATGGTATTACAAGTGTACAGATATACAAATACTAGAAAAGAAGTAGAAATAATAAAAAAAGTTACCACAACTCTAACAGGAGGGTGTCGTCACTTCCCCTGCTACAGATTGACTCATTATAGAGCCTAATGGCTGAGAGTAAGAATGACCTCATGTAGTGCTCTTTGGAGCAGCGGAGTTGTCCTAGTCTATTACTGAAAGTGCTCCTCTGTTCAGCTGAGGTGGCATGCAGAGGGTGAGAAACATTGTCCAGAATTGCCAGGATTTTTCATAGGGTCCTTTGTTCTACCAGTCTCCAGTGTGTCCAGTTCGATTCCAATACCAGAGCCAGCCTTTCAGTTTATTGAGCCTGCTGGCATCACCATTGTTGATACCATTGCCCCTGCACACCACCGCATAGAAGATTGTACTAGTGCCAACTGACTGGTGAAACACGTGAAGAAGAAGCCTGTATACTCCAAAGGACCTCAGTCTCCTCAGGATGTAGAGGCAGCTCTGGCCCTTCTTGCACACAGCCTCTGTGTTGCTGTTGTTACACCAGTGTCCCCCCCTCTCGTTTTTGAGAATCACAAGATCGCTATTAAGTCAGGTCAGGAGACCCAGGAAATGAGAGAGAGACGTTTGGAATGTCCTGGTCCTCAGCAAGACAACGCCACGGAACAGGTCATTGTCTCTTAGAGACGGAATTGTGTATTGAATACTGTACTTCATGGAACCCTCAGGCAATGTGGGCTGGTTGGGGGATGGCATCATTCCACCCTGATTGACATCTGAGACCCTGTGATAAAAGGGGGTCTGGGGAACAGCCCTTGACATGCACCAGGAGAAACACTATAAGTCCCATGACAGCGTTTAATAGCGACAGCCGGTGGAGGGCCCACATGTGTCCTTTCCCGTTGCCCCGGGATTGAGGCCCTACCACGGAAGGCGGCTTAGCTAAGGAAGAGATCACCACCAAAGCCATTTCGAAGGATCGACATCATAAAACAGAAGCCGGGCAAGTTCTAAACCTCCGTCTCTCTCTCCAACCAAAACCTGCAGCTTGAATGAATTAAAGTGACTTTTATATTTCCATCGGACAATACATTATCCCATAGACAACGATTGAGCTATTTCTTATGGATTATTATTATACCCGCGCTTTTAAAAATAGCTTTTTAAATACTGTTAAAAATAGTACCATCAGACTTCAACGGACCTCTCTATCATTGCTGGTAAGTGACCCAGTTATGGGGTACTTAACAATTGGGGTTCTCGTCCCGAGATTTGACACCAAATTGGGAGGCCAGTGAATTGGGCTTGTAAGTCCAAACTTGGATCTGGTTACACGGGTAGCCAGACGGGAAACCAGCAAAGATGGACATGGATGAATTTATAGAAAACCCGACTCTGGAGGCAGTAGAGGCGGCCACCAAATCAGACTTGATAAATATGGTGAAGGGGCTAAACCTCGCAGAGGTGAGGTTGTCCATGAAAAAGCGGGAGGTGCGAAGGGCAATAACTCAGTATAATATTGGAAAGAATGTGTTTGCAGCTGAGGTATTGGAAAATATCCCTGAAAAGGTACCAGCTAGTGGGACGGCTCAGTTAGAGTTGGAGAAATAAAGGTTGGAACATGCAATTAAGTTAAAGCAGCTGGAAGCAACTGAGAAGGAGAAAGAAAGAGCCGAGAAAGAGAAAGAAAGAGCCGAGAGACAGAAAGAGAGAGAGAAAGAAAGGGCCGACAAACAAAGGGTGCATGCGCTCCAGCTAAAGGCGTTAGAGGTGAAACGGGAGCAGGACAGGGCTGAGAAACAAAGGGAGCATGAAATTCAGTTAAAACAGCTGGAAGCAGCTGAAAAGGAGAGAGAGAGAGCCAAGAAGGAGAGAGAGAGAGCTGAGAAAGAAAAGGAAAGAGCCGAGAAGGAGAGGGAGGCAGAGAAACAGAGGAAACATGACTTGGAGATGGGGAAGTTAAGGCAAGAGCAAAGAGATCAAGGGTCAGACCGAGAGGAGCGGTTTAATGTTAGTCGGGAGTTGAGGTTAGTACCTTCATTCGAGGAGACGGATGTTGATAGTTATTTCTTGCTTTTTGAAAAGGAGGCAGTGAATCAGAAGTGGCCCAAAGAGCAGTGGGTGGCGTTGTTACAAAGTGTGTTAAAAGGGAAGGCACAATGAGCATATACGGCCTTGTCCATGGAGGAGGAAGAGGCGGAGAGTTATGACAAAATAAAAGCGGCCGTTCTCCGGAGTTATGAATTGGTACCTGAAGCGTATAGACAAAAGTTCAGAAATTTAAAGAAAGGGTGGAATCAGACATATACCTTGTTTGCCTATGAGAAGGGTGTGCTCTTGGATCGTTGGTGTACAGCAGAAATAGTGGAAGAGGATTATTGGCATCTCAGGGAGTTAATTCTGATTGAGGAATTTAAAGGTTGTGCTTCGGAGGATATCCGGATGTATTTGAATGAGAAGCCGAATAAGTCCATCTCTGAATTTGCCAGGTTCGCAGATGAATATGCCCTAACCCACAAGACAAAGTTTTCCTCGAATAAAAGTTCCCAGAGAGACCATGGGAACGATCGAGAAAGCCCGCCGGCTGAGGCAGAGGTCCCGCTGGGAGCTAGTGGTAAGATTGAGGGGGAAAGGCCAGATGGCCAGAGATTTCCGGGCTTGACCTGTTTTAATTGTGGAAAGGGGGGGCATATTGCATCTAGGTGCTTTGCTCCGAGGAAAGAGACAGGAAAAGGGAAAGCAGCGGTCCCTATCAGATGTGCCGTGGTAATCAGTAAATCGACAAGAGAGCCCCGGGTAGACAGAGTACGAGAAGGGTCTGAGACTTGTCTGTCAAACGGAACCGTGTCTGTGAGGGAGGGAGACACGTCAGTTCCAGTACGGATCTGGAGAGACCCGGGGGCTGAGCTGTCATTGATCAGCAGTAAGGAACTAGATTTTGGTCGCAAGACAGGAATGGTAGCTGTGAAAGGAATAGGAAAAGGGACGGAAATGGTGCCCTTGCATAGGATCATTATGGATTGTGAGCTGGTATCTGGACCAGTTGAAATGGGGGTGCAATCAGAATTCCTGAGAACTGACACGAACGTCCTTCTCGGTAACGATTTAGCCGGTGGTAAGGTTTGGTCAGCAATGACGCTGACGAGCCGGCCGGTGAGTGTTGCGGCCCCGCCCCCAGATTCCAAGATCTATCCCGCATGCGTGATCACTCGCAGCACGTCGAGAAAGGCAGCTGAGACAGAGAGCAGTTTAAATCAGGCCAGTATCGATTTGGCCAAGACGTTTTTACCGACCCTGTACCAAGAGGGTGGGAAAACGGAGAACAGGAAAGTGAAAGAGAGTAAGGGAGAGGAGGTAGACCTACCCTTAGCGAGGAGAAAAGTTCTAGAGGCACAAAATAATGAGAAACAGATAAAGCTGTTAAAAGGTCCAGGGTTGGACATGGTTGATCTGTCTGGTTTGGCAGAACTGTTTGAAGAAGTGAAAAATTCTAAAGTTGTCTCCGATAATGAAATGAGGGCAGTCCTAGAGGAAAAGGGTGCCCTTACTTTGAAGAAATCTGCTGGGTTGGCTGATGAGGTTGTTTCAGCCCACGGGGGTGAGTTTACTCTGGAAGGGAGTTGCCCAGAGAGTAGCTGGGAGAATCAGGGGAATTTAGAATTTGGACCGGGTACGGGTATTGAAAGCCTGGAAGAGGCAAATGTCCCGTTTGAGTGTGTCCAAGATGGGGATGCACGTGGTACTGAACCTAGTAATGGAGCTCAGAAAAAGTCTGAGGTATTTGATTCAGTTGAAAAGGAATGCAGTCCTTGTGGGTCAGATGGACTTGTTTCAGTGAAGAAAGGGTTAACCTTGGTAATAGTGGGAACTGAGAGTTCCCAGGTGTTTGTGCTCGAAGGTGCGTTAAAAGTTAGTGAGGAGATCAAAGGTGGTGCGATGAATATTATTATTGAAGGAAAAGGGAAATATGTAGTTCCCAAATTGAATGAAGAAAATTTAAAGGCTGGACTGATATCAGAAGCAACAACCCGGCTACAGAGACAATGGCTTGGTACCAGAAAGCCTGTGAATCAATTACAGGTTGAGTTGGAAGGTAACGGGGCCCCACACGCTATTGTTATTCCAGAGTGTGGTGCGAAAAGGCAGAATTTGAAATGCTGTTTGAACAAAGAGTTTAAACTGAGAACTAATAGCCTGAAGGGTCCTGAAGAGGAAACTAGCAACTTGTGTAAAATTAAAGAATTGGGTGGAAATTCGGAAGATGGTCTAAGTTTGGAACACATTGTTGATAAAATAACTCCTATGGAAGGAGCAGACGAAAGCCTATTTCGCCAGGGTGCACAAGC
Organism: Hypanus sabinus; assembly: GCF_030144855.1. Classification (NCBI taxonomy): domain Eukaryota; kingdom Metazoa; phylum Chordata; class Chondrichthyes; order Myliobatiformes; family Dasyatidae; genus Hypanus; species Hypanus sabinus. The sequence continues at coordinate 146,279,670 of NC_082713.1, read as the reverse complement.
TCCCCACGTGGAAATTAACCGGAAAAGAGGCGAGGGTTAATGGGACGCCATTTTTAAATAGCAAAAGCTGGTTTTAAGGGATTTTGACAAAGCATGTGAATAATAAAAGACAACCCCCATGGAAGCCTGCCTGTTAAGTTTGAAAGCAACATAAAGATTAGTATTTGCATGAACTTTTGTAGTATACATGTAAGCTAAGATCACAACTCTTTAGTTTTTGTTGGCTAAAGAAAAATAAGACCTACAAATAGGTGGTTATTAAATAGGTGGAGTCTGATGCTACAAGACTTTAGTAAGGTACACGATGTTAAGATATCAAAGGAAGTGCCAATGTAATCGGTAACCATCTAGGTACTGAATTGAATGTATAACTGTATTACCCTGTAGAGAAAAAAAACTTTTGTATGGTGTTAGATTCTAAAATCCTGTAAGACTCTGTATTACTTCGTTTTTTTCCGATGGTAAAAAACACGTTGAAGAAAGGGGGTGTTACACCTGTGTCCCCCTCCCCTCCTTTTTGAGAATCGCAAGATCGCTGTTAAGTCAGGGCAGGAGACCCAGGAAATGAGAGAGAGACGTTTGGAATGTCCTGGCCCCAGCGATACAAAGCCACGGAACAGGTCATTGTCTCTTGGAGACGGAGTTGTGTATTGAATACTGTACTTCATGGAACCCTCAGGCAATGTGGGCTGGTTGGGGGATGGCATCATTCCACCCTGATTGACATCTGAGACCCTGTGAGTCAGGATAAAAGGGGGTCTGAGGAACAGCCCTTGACACATGCACCAGGAGAAACACTATAAGTCCCATGACAGCGTTTAATAGCGACAGCCAGTGGAGGGCCCACATGTGTCCTTTCCCGTTGCCCCGGGATAGAGGTCCTACCACGGAAGGCAGCTAAGCTAAAGAAGAGATCACCACCAAAGCCATTTCGAAGGATCGACATCATAAAACGGAAGCCGGGCAAGTTCTAAACCTTCGTCTCTCTCTCTCTCCAACCAAAAGCTGCAGCTTGAATGAACTAAAGTGACTTTTATATTTCCATCGGACAATACATTATCCCCTAGACAACGACAGAGCTATTTCTTAATGATTATTATTATACCCGTGCTTTTAGATTTAGTATTGACAACGTATATTATCTGTATGTTTGCATTGATATTATTTTTGTGTATTTTTAGCAATAAATACTGTTAAAAATAGTACCATCAGACTTCAACGGACCTCTCTATCATTGCTGGTAAGTGACCCAGTTACGGGGTACGTAACACTGTTCCACTCAATTCTGTCCTCCAAGTGCACCGCCAGGTACCTGTGTGTCCTCACCAGCAATAGTATCAGGGAGTAATGCAGACTTAGTATTCCTAAAGTCCATCACCATCTCCATCTGTAACAGCAGAGAGTGATCTTGTTGAAGCAAGTAGAATCCTAAATGGTATGATTAGATAAATGTTGAAATGTTTCCACTAATGTGAGAAACTGGTGCAAAAGTTCATACCTGCAAATGAGGGAACAGCCATATAAACCTCATATGTGAAGAAAACCAAGGTGTTGCATCTTGTGACTTTCTCATCCAGAGTTAGATCGCTGGGCTATTTAAATAGAAGGTAGATACGTTTTTGAAAGATTGGTGAAATGAGTTTTAGGTGGGAGTGGCAAGGAAGGGAGTTGAGGCCTAGAATGGATGAACCATTATATTAAATGTTGGGCTGGTTTGAGGGACAATACTAAGATGATACTAAGATAGGTGGCGTTGTGGAAAATGAAATTTGATTTCAAAGCTTGCAGAGAGATTTAGGCCAGTTAGAAGAGTGGGCTGAAAGATGGCAGATGGAGTTTAATGCTGATAAGTGTGAGGTGCTACATTTTGGTAGGCATAATCAAAATAGGACAGACATAGTAAATTGTAGTGCATTGAGGAATGCAGTAGAACAGAGTGATCTAGGAATAATGATGCATTGGTCCCTAAAGGTGGAATCTCTTTTGGATAGGGTGGTGAAGAAAGCTTTTAGTATGCTGGCCTTTATAAATCAGAGCATTGAGTATAGGAGTTGGGATGTAATGTTAAAATTGTACAAGGATTGGTGAGGCCAAATTTGGAGTATTGTGTACAGTTCTGGTCACCAAATTATAGGAAAGATGTCAACAAAATAGAGAGAGTACAGAGGAGATTTACTAGAATATTACCTGGGTTTCAGCACCTAAGTTACAGGGAAAGGTTGAACAAGTTAGGTCTTTATTCTTTAGAGCATAGAAGGTTGAGGGGGGACTTGATAGAGGTATTTGAAATTATGAGGGGGGTAGATAGAGTTGACGTGGATAGGCTTATTCCATTGAGAGTAGGAGAGATTCAAACAAGAGGACATGAGTTGAGAGTTAAGGGGCAAAAGTTTAGGGGTAACACAAGGGGGAACTTCTTTACACAGAGAGTGGTAGCTGTGTGGTATGAGCTTCCAGTAGAAGTGGTAGAAGCAGGTTGGATTTTGTCATTTAAAAAAAAATTGGATAGGTATATGGACAGGAAAGGAATGGAGGGTTATGGGCTGAGTGCAGATCGGTGGGACTAGGTGAGAGTAAGCGTTCGACACGGACTAGAAGGGTTGAGATGGCCTGTTTCCTTGCTGTAATTGTTATATTGTTATATGGTTAATATGGCCTATTCTTGCTCCAGTCTTCTTGAGTTCCTGTTATTGCATGTAAGCACTCAGAGATATGCTGCAATGTGCAACAGAGAACCATGCATGTTTAATTGTCACTTTAGTAACATTTGGTTGTGCATGCTTGCAAACAGCAAGGGCAACTCTTGCAGAAGCAGGACTTTGCAGGGAATGCGGAGCATAAAAGAGCCATGCCTTAAGGGCAATCTGGCCAACCAAATCTGAGACTGATGAGTTGGTGCTTAGATACCGTATACCCAACACATCGACCCCTTTTGAGGTATCTCAATAAAAGATGCATTCCTTTGCAGCTCTGCAAGGCAAATGAGGATTTGATGCCTGCCTAAAGTGGGGGTCTAAAGCCAGCCTCAAAAATAAGAGGTCAACCATTCAAGATGGAGATTATTTGAAATAAAGAGGTAATGAATCTCTGGACACTTCAGTCTTTTAAGCCTGTGGGGGTTCAGTTTCTGACTAAATTCAGGACAGAGACTGGCAGATTTTCGATACTAAAATCGGTCAATGCAGGCTAACGGTGCTGAAGCCCTATTCCTTTCCTGCTCTCGTCCTCCACGATTTTAATCTTGCTCAATACTTCAATCAGTGCAGAGTAATGGAGCCAGCCACAGGTTCGTCTTCTGCTAACAGGCGTCAAATCAGCATCCATGCAAGAGATTGCCATCCCGACCGTAGCTACAATACCCCAGGAGGTAGCAAAAGTGCCAGATTGCATAGTACGTCCTTCGAAGGGAAGTTAATTCAATGGTGGTGTGTGGGCAGGATTGAATGGGCTAGTTCTGCTTCTATGTCAGGTGTTCCGGACACCCTAACCAATCAGAGCTATTTGGCTTGCTGCCTCTGTATGTCACCCTACTTTCTAATCGCCAACAAGCCCCTGCCTTGCAAATGACAGTAATATCATCCTGTAAGTGCCAATCACTTGCTCAAGTGAAGGTCTGACCCTCTCAGTCCTTTGACACATCAGTCAGGACCCGGGACCTACATGAGCTCTTCTGGAGGAAAGGCCTTTGTAATCACAGCTGTGTTGAATTGTGTACTGTGGCTTGGGCCTATTTAGCAATAAAGTCTTACCGCAAATAACCAAACACAATACTGGCAACCATTCTTGTACTCCAATCCCACTTCACATCCTTGATTTAATGCCCCCTTCCAATGAACAATTCCTAGGCCCTTATTTTTTTCAGTCAATGGAGAGATATTCTATTGCACCTATAGAAGGTGCCCTTGATTTTCATCCACTGCGGAGGTGAGAAGCACAAACAAAATGTAAAAGCAACCACTTTATCACTCCTGTGGTCTTACAGTCAGAAATTCAGGATGTTACTGGCTTTTATATATTGTAAGATGAACCTTTTTATTCTGACATATCAGATCTGTCAGCTAAACCTCTGGCATCATACCTGGTCAGGGCTTAAGCATTGTTATCCCTATCGTCTCAATATTCTCCGCACAAACATCTAGGGCAAGTACACAGGCTGAGAATGCAGCCTCCCAGCAGTTGGAGTGGGGTGGGGGTAAGGCAGGACATTGAGGCTGAGAGGAAATTTACACCAGCCATGGTGAAATGGTGGAGCAGACCCAATGGGCCAATTGGGCTAATTCTACTCCTAGATCTCTTGGTCTTATAGCCATATATATCCCTTATCCTGTTTTAATTCTTACTAACAAAAAGTCTTCAAACCAAAGGCAAGGGTCACTGTTTTCTAGTTTTCATTTTCACCAACACTAGCCACCAAAGATCTAACCAACTCAACACATTTGTTTCAACATCAACAATTGATTTCACTCTTTTAACCTAACTGTTTTTCATTTTCTGAGGTTTAATGTGGTTTGTAGTGTATTTGGGCTTATCTGTTTCTTGTTGGCAGTTGTTTTGGACCTGATTTCCTATAGCAATTTGGACAACATTCAAATGTATTTTTCTGTGAATTTAAGAAAACAACTGAAGACACGAAGAAAATAAAATCAAGGTACACTGACATTATAGTTAATAGTTACCTTACTTTGTTTCGTGTTGTGCTTTTCTATGGCTTCCGCATTAAAAAAAAACAGTTTGTTCTGAGATACTGTTCACCAAGGCTATTTAAGTGTTAATGAGCTGCTGATGGCAAATAGGACAGGTGACCCTACAGAGAGAGTTGATTTAAAAGCAATTGTTGGACCTTCCTGCCCCTTTGTTTAAGATCTAGTTCCAAGTTTCTTGTTACCAGAAATGGAGCTTTCTCCTTGATCTCACTTGGAACACTTGCTGATTAATGATCTGACTAAAACGTTTGGGAAACATACTATAGTAAGTATTGCAATAGCCATGGTTCACTCCATTTACACCACTCCACTGCAGAGAGTCCACCAGCTCCACATCTTCTTTCTCTCAGTTCTAGTAAGGTACAAATAGCTGGCTGGTAGTTATTTTATGATCAGTGCTGATCTACCAATTATATCAGATTTCTGTACTTTCAAATGTGGCTTAGATCTGATGTATATCATTACTAATGTAAACTATCTCTCTGTCGACTGGAGAAACGATATTGGTACAGATCTGGAATGTCTTTAATTATTTTTAACTTACCAATGTAAAGTTTTGTTTTTCCTTTCAGTTTGCAGGAAAAGAGGTTTGTGATACAAACATGATATTGAGGATCGTTTTTCTGATAAGCGGAAGGCTCTTGATTGATGCTGCAGGTAATTACAGTGACATTTGAGAACGCATTTCTCAATATAATGACTTTGATGAAGATGTGGATGCAGGATCTGTCTGTACAGGAGTAGATTCCAGAGTAAAATTATAAGAGACTGTTTTGATTGTTCGTATCATTGCTGCAATCCCTCTGTAGCAAACACATTTTTTTCTAGGTAAAGAGACCAAACAATGCATAGTACGCCAGGTGCAGTCCCTTTGAAACCCATTATAACTTCAGTAAGGCATCTTTACTCCTGAAGCAACATCTTCTCATAATAAAAGCTAAGGTGCCATTCGTTTTCCTATTCGCTCATTGCATTTGCACCTTGGCTTTCAGTGACTTTGAACAGTAACTTTCCTTAGTCGCCCATTATTTAAAATACAGTGGACTCTGTTTAATTGGGACACATTGGGACCCAATTAAGCAGCTGCCTCAATTAACTGAAGTTTTATGGAAATAATTAAAAGTATATAAAAATGACAAACTACCATTTAACTGAGTAAAAATTATGTATTTAACAGAAGTACTGAACAATTTAGTAAACTATCAGTACTACTGCAGTACTGTAAAACTGTGTATTAGTTCCTAATGGTTATCGATAGAGAAATTCAGTTTATGTTGCCATGTTCTTTTGATTTACTGTAAATGATCAAATTCAGTGCAGACCCCTCCTGTAGATAATGGATTATCTTCATATAGTGGTATCAATGATTGCAAACTTTAAATCTTCATTTTAACTATGACATTCAAGATGATTGTCAATACCTTCAGATTCTTCATAGTTCCTAACCGGTTGAAGTAGTGAAATCGTTTCATTTTCACTCCTGACCATTCCTGGCATCTCCAAGCTGAAATGCTTGAAACCACAGTGAGCAAAACAGTTCTGAATTGTCTTACTGCTTATTTCCTGTCAACTGTCAGTGACAAAAATCACTGCTTTTTGAAAACAAGCATATGCAACTAACACTATTTTAAAACTGTTCGCTCGAAGCATTATGTAGTGTCTAACAGCCAGACAAGTGCATGCGCCTGATGCTGGTTATAAACTATTCAACAGCAATTGAGCAGCATAGTATCCCAAATAAACAAAGGGAATCCCCATTATTTTTTTGATTAGTTTTTGTTCTTTAAGCGTTGTCCCAAATAAACAGATGTCTTGATTAACTAAAGGTCCGATTAAGCAGAGTCTACTGTATATTGTTTCTCTGCTTTGACTTTCTACCTTGCATTGTATTTACCTCGTTCTTGGTCACTTACTCAGAGTCCTTAGTACTTTGATGCTTCTTTACATTCTCCTCCCTACTTACAATACCATCTAGTTTTAAGTCAGCAGCAAAATTGGAAACACTACATTTAGTCCGTTCACACAATTGTTGACATGAATTGTGAATAAATGAGACCATAGTCCTGCCCTTTGTGGTAACCAGCTAGTCACAGCAAACCTGAGGAACATCTGTTGATTTCCGCTCCTTGCTTTCTGTCTGATAACTAATTCTCCATCCATGTCAGTAAACTACCTCCATTTGTTTTCTGTAACCTTCTTACCTCAAGACCTGAAGATCCAAATACGACATATCTACCAGTTTCCCCCATTTATTCCAGCCATGCTCACAGCTAATTAGTTTTGACAGATGTTAGCAGCCAATATTACAGAAACGTTATTATCATCTAGCTTTCTAGAAAACCACTAATGAAAACATGTTGATGGAAATCTATTTAGGGTGTAGAACATAGGGCAGTACAGCATAGAACAGGTCTTTCAGCCCATGATGTTGTGCCAACCATTTAACCTACTGTAAGATTAATCTTACACTTCCCTCCAGCATAGACCTCCTTTTATCTTTCATTCATGTGCCTATCTAAGAGTATCTTAAAAGTCTCTTACCACTCTCTGTATAAAAAAGCTACCCCTGACATCCCTCCTATACTTTTCTCCAAACACCATAAAGTTATGCCCCCTCGTATTTGCCATTTTTCCCCTAAGAAAAAGTCTTCCTGTGCACTCTAACCATGCCTGTTATTATCCTGTACACCTCCAGCAAGTCACCTCTCATCTCCCTCCTCTCCATTGTAGGTTAATAAATATGTGAGTTTACTTTAGATATATGATGAGATATATACAACCACTTGTATTCTGTTGTAATTTATCATAATGCAGTAAAATTAAGATTAGTAGTTGCTCTTGGGCATTCAATTAGAATACCAATTTGTTTTTAAAGCCACATAATTTCAGTATTTTCTCTCCTGACATCTATCTGGGATTGATGGTATGTTGACATACTAATAAGAATTCAACACTAGTGGCACGCTACATTTAGCACCCACTTTTGATCCACTATGCTGCTATTGTTTTTTGCTTCCAAAGGCTGGACAGGTTAGATTTGTATCCACCAGAACATACACGAGTAAGAGAATTAGACTGGAGTATAACAGATTCTGAAACGTCTCCACAGGTATATGTGGAGAGGATCTTTGTTCTTGTGGGGGAACTAGAACTTGCTGTTTAAAAGTAAGAGGTCACTCACTTAGGCTGATTTGAGGCAATTTTTAAAAAAATATATATTCTTCAACATGTTGTTTGTATTTGGAACCCCTTCCAATGGTGATACAGGCAGCATCTGAAAATTTTAAGGCAGGGAAAAAGTATTTTTAATAACGAAAGGGGGGTAGTAAAGAGAGGTTGAGCTTACAGTCAGATTAGCCAAGTTCATATTGAATAGTAGAGTAAGTCCGAGGGGAAATAGCCTACTCTTGCATGCTGTCTGACCATGATCTTCATTTCCTTCATACTTTCACTCCAGTATATTAACTTTCTCTGGTTCATTGCACCCTTGGCTGAGGTTAAATCTAAGTGTTATTGCCAGGAAGGGCCTGTGTGCGCTGTATCTTAAAATATATAATTTTTAAAAAAAAATTATTCTTATAGGGAGCCTGATTAAGCTGCTGAACAAGAAAGACCTGGTTGTGTACAGAAGCCAGGGAAATGGCTATATTAGCAGCAATGTTGCTCCCTTACCACTTTCTACATCCAGACTAACTACAGCCTCATTATTCTCAATAACTTCCTGCTTTCTGCAAAACTCTCCCAACAGTGAACCAGTATACACCCTTTTCTTTTTTCTAATGCCGGTATATTCAGTACTTTCACATCTTTTATGTGAATTTTACCATAATGTTTACTTTCATTTCTTCACGTCTGTCACGAGTATTGTTTGTGCAGGCAAAATCACCATCTAACTCCACACAAGGGAAGTGTCTAAGATTCTCTGCACACTTTGTCTCTTTGATCAAACCATAACAGAGATGATGAGGATAAAGAAGGCCAGTGCAAATTGGAATTCCTCCTCTTTTTTCTTTTTCCCTTCTTGTTTCCGGTTCAGGTTCCACATTTTGTATGCCAAATGTCAGACGCTTTCAAACAGTCTATCTCTACGTTAAAGCTAAAACTGATTCATTCTTAACTTGTGGGTCCTTGAAATGTAGAGGTCTCTCTGCCAGAAGTGAAGCCCAGGTAGTATCATTTGAGTTTATCCTCACAGGGGCCAGCATGAGGACTGTATACTTAAAAGGCTGCTCAAAGCAGCTCAAATCACCCTTACCATTTCACCAACAACTGCGACAACATAGATCAATAGTGCTATCGAATGGCACTTGATCACTATTCACCAACTCTCCAATGCTTGGTCAAGAACCTCGATGGTTCATTATAATCTTGGCACTAAATACATAGCTCTAAATACTTTCATTTTATATTTAAAACTTTGAATGAAACACAATAAACAAATGTAACCTAATTAATTCCTCCCCACAACCCTGCAATTAAGATTCATATGTGTGGAATCACAGCTCCTGTGACATCCAATCTGATAGAATTCAAGAACAGGTTTCTCAGCATAACTAATGGAAATTCCACTTTGCAATTTTACAAAGCAAATAGCCCCCATGTATGAGGGGCTAGAGGCATAGGTTTAATGTGAGGGAGAAGGACTTAAAAAATGAGACCTGGTTGACATAGCTGAGTTGGGTGCATTGGCCTGCTTCCATTCCATATAACTATGAAGTTACAGTGGTATATTAAATTCAAGAGCGAAAAGGGAACACTATTTTGAATTAATTTAATTGAAGAACTTCAATTTAAGTAAATTTTAACAACTAATGGAAGTACAAACAAACTTAGACCATGGATCAGTATGTTAAACCACAATGTTGTGGCTATTACAGGGTCTTGGCTGTCACAAGGGCAGAAATAGGCTGCTGGATGTTTTGTGGTTTGGATGTTTCAAAAGGGACAAGGAGGGAGGTAAAAGATTGGGCGAGTGGCTTTGCTAATTATGGATTCAGTATCGCAGCTGCAGAAAGAGAGGACGTCATGGAGGGATTGTATACTGAGTCAGTCTGGGTAGAGCTCAGAAACAGGCAGGAAGCAATCACTCTGTTTGGAGTATCCGACAGAACCCCCCCCCCCCCCCCCCCCACCGCCCCAACACCCTGCCCAATAACAACAGTATCGCTAAGGGACAGATTGGCAAGCTGATTGTATGTGACCACTTTCTGCTATTATGCGTGATTTCAACTTCCCTGATATTGATAGGCTCCTCTTTAGTGCAAAAGGTTTAGATAGGGTAGAATTTGTTAGATATGGCCAGGTAGGATTCCTGACACGATACATAGATGGGCCAACTAGAGGAGAGGATACTAGGCGTTGAACTGGCCAAATGACAAATCTCTCTGATTGTGAGTACTTCAGAGACAGTGACCACAACTCTGTGACCTTTAGCATAACCTTGGACAGGGATCGGAGCAGAGAGTATTGGAAAATACTTACTTGGGGAGGACAAATTATAATACTATTAGGCAGGAACTTGGGAGCTTCATGGGAACTTCTCTGGGTAATCTACAACAAAAATGAGGAAGTTGTTTAGGGAGCACTTGCATAGGGTTCTGGCTAGATTTGTTCAATTGAGGTAAGGAAAGGATGCAGGGTGAAGGAACCATGGTTGACAAGAGATGTTCAGTTCTTGTCACCTCATTATAGGAAGGATGGGGAAGCTTTAGTGCGTGTGCAAGGAGATTTACCAGGATGCTGCCTGGATCAGAGACGGTGCAGCGGAGATTTACCAGGATGCTGCCTGGATTAGAGAGCATGTTTTATGGGGATAGGTTGAGCAAGTTAAGGTTTTTCTCTTTGGAGTGAAGGAAGATGAGAGGTGACTTGATAGAGTTGGACAAGATAAAAAGAGGCATAGATAGATGGACAGCCAGTGCTCTTTTCCCGGGGGGAGGTTTGAGGGGGCAAGATTTTAAGGTGATTGGAGTAGAGTATAAGGGGATGTCTCAAATAGTTGTTTTTTACATTGAAAGTGGTGAGTGCTGGAACGTGCTGCCAAAGGTGGCAGTAGAGACAGATACAGAGGAGACTCTTAGGTAGGCATACAGATGAGAGAAAAATGGAAGGCTCTGTGGGAGGGAAGGGTTAGATTGATCTCAGACTCCATTAAAAGGACAGCACAACATCTTAGGCCAAAGGGCCGGTATTGTGCTGTACTGTTCTATGTAAATATCTAAGCATTTTTCATTGAAGGTAGCTGAATAGTTCTGTACTTTTCAACAGTCAAATGAACCAAATTTCAGAGACACTATTAAAGACTGCATTATGCTAACAATAAATAAATAAATAGGTGACACATTAGTGTAGTTGTTAGCACAATGCTTTACAATACAGGGTTCAATTCCTGCTGCTGTCTGTAAGGAGTTTGTACGTTCATCCTGTGACTACTTGGGTTTCCTCAGGGTGTTCTGGTTTCCTCCCACATTCAAAAGACATACCGATCGGTAGGTTAATTGGTCATTCTGAATTGTCCTGTGATTAGGCGAGGGTTAAATTGGGGATTTGTTGGGCGATGTGCCTTGAAGGGTCGGAAGGGCCTTCTCCGCACTGTATCTCAAGAAAATAAAATAAATACTGATTCATGATTAACTAAAACATTTAAATCATCTTCTATAATGTTCATTGCAGCTAACATTCAGCGTGCACTTGTATTAGATAATTTCAGTTCTTATTAAATTGGACATGAGGCATGTGTTTTAAACCGGTATGAGGTGACAGCATTTATGGGAATTTTAGTTTTTGATAATTTCAGCCCTGTTTTTTATTTAATCACAGCTTTCGATATTCAAAAATTGTCAGGCATGCTGAAGAAGCGACAAATGATACAGCGAGCATATCCTGTAAATGAGAAACTTGTGAATCCTTATTATAATAATGGAGTTCATCGTCCATATCACAAATCAGGATCAGACCCTTATCCTGAAGCAGTACTCTATCATGATTATGCAGATGTCAAACAAAGTTACTCTCAACCGTATCTGGAAAAAACAGCTCCAGCTTTTCCTGAGAAAGTAAAGAAATCCAATCCTTCACCAGAAGGGACAAACTCCACGATGCAATCATTTACTAATCATCAAACTGGCCCTATTAAGGATGCTGAAGCAGGGCAAGGGGGCCATGCTGCATTACCATCTTACCCTTCTTCAAAAATAAGCCCTTCCTCCGATCCTGATGCCATATCTCAGCCTGAAGCTGGAGAAGACCCATTCATATACCATGAAATGATTCCTCCATTTTATTCCGAACTGAAGTTACTTTCTTCATCTACAGAGGAAGTGCCAGTTTCTCCTCAGAAGGAAGCAGCGCATAATTCTAAACTCGTTCAACCACTCTTAGTTGACCAAGTATCACTGCCATCCGAAGAACCACCTCAGGCTTTCCCTAAAGTGGCACCAGCACCTAAACAGGCCTCTCCATCAACAGATAAAACAACTCCTGCATTGTCACCCTCACCGCCCCCTCTGGCATCACCCTCACTTCCCCCTCTGGCATCACCCTCACCGCCCCTTCTCACATCACACTCAACTCCCCCTCCGTCATCACCCTCACTTCCCCCTCTGTCATCACCCTCACCGCCCCCTCTCACATCACCCTCACTGCCCCCTCTGTCATCTCCCTCACTGCCCCCTTTATCATTCCCTTCATTGCCTCCCCTATCATCCCCCTCACTGCCCCCTCTATCATCCCCTTCACTGCCCCCTCTATCATCACCTTCACAGTCTCCTCCTTCCCCAAATGAAGAACCATGTTCTTCATCACACTTGCTGCACCGTCCATCAACATCCCCTCAGCACCCTCCGTCAACGCATTCACAGCCCTCTCCATCAGCAACTGAAGTGCCTCCTCCGTCATGGTTCTCACCGTCCCCTCCATCATCATCCTCACCGGCTCCTCCTTCATCAACTTCTCTAACCCCTCCTTCACCATCCTCACTGACTCCTCCATCACCAACTGAACAGCCCCTTCCATCATCAGCCTCACCACTCCCTGCATCAGCAACTGAACTGTCCCGTCCTACACCACCCTCACCCTCTTCTCCTCCAACAGCTGAAGCACTCCTTCTGTCATCATCACCCTCACCAACCCCTTGGTCATCATCTGAACTGCCTCTTCTGTCGACAGCTGCACTGCCTCTTCCAACACCACCCTCTCCACCATTACCGGAACTACCCCCTCCATCTTCAACCCAACTGCCCCCTCCATCATCTGGTGAAATTTCCTCTCCATCTTTGCCCAAATTGCCCCCTCTGGCAGCAGCAAAACTGCCCCCTGAGATGCTCCCGTTATCACATGAGCTGCCTCTTCCATCATCTGAAGTACCCCCTTCATCACCCTCTCCTTCTTCACCCAATATATCACCACCTTCAGCTGCAGTGACCCCACCTTCTCCTGAACTATCACCTCCATCATCACTTCTGTTTTCACCGGATGTGCCAGCTCCAAGTTCAACCAACCTACCACCACCTCCATCTTTATCCATCATATCACCCCCATTTTCACCCAAAATGCCACCTACTCTTTCACCTGACATATCACCTCCATCTTCACTCAATCTGCCATCCTCATCTCCACCTTCAACTGAAATGTCATCTCCACCTGCACTTGGGGTGCCATCAGCTTCTTCACTTGAAGTATCACAGCCACCCTCACCCAGTGTGCCACCTGCACCTGAAGTGACGATATTATTATCATCTAATGTGACATATCCTTCAGCTGAATCATCCTCTCCATCTTTACTTGCGGTACCATCTCCACCTTCACCTCAAGAACCTCCACTACCAGCCCCTGAAGAGGTACGTCCAGCTTCGACCAGCGTGGTTCCACCATTAACCGAGGAGGCGACTCTCTCTGCATCTGGAGAGAGATCTCTGGACGTGAAATCTACGCCTGATCCTGAAATAATGCCTAAATTAGTCCATCCTCAACCCACACTAGTACCATTGGCAAAAACTCAAGCCACATCTAAAATGACACCTCCACCAGAAACTGAAGTTCTATCTGCCCCCTTGTATGCAACACCTCTCCTTGATCCTCTTCATCCTGCTGAACCCGCATTTCCTTCTTCTCCTACAATGGCACCTCTCTCTTCATCTGAAGCGGCTCCTCCAACAGTGCCTGATCTGATGGCTTCATCATCAGTTGAAAGAGCATCTGCATTATCGCCCAAGGTGCCCCCTGTACGGTCAACTGATGGGACAACTACCTCGACAGCTGAAGAGTCACCTCCATTGTCGCCAGATATGGCATCTCCTCCTTCCTCTGAAGTAGCACCTCTGCCACCTGTCAATCTGATATCTCTGCCCAAAGGGACAACTCCACCTTCAGCCTTTGTGGCAGCTGTACCTTCACCTGAAACAGTGCTTCCACCTTCACTTCAAGTGATGCCTTCAACAGTGCCTGCAGGAGCGGTTCAGAGTTCTGCCAAAATTATACCCCCATCTCTTCCTGAACAGATTTCTGTAACTTATTCCAAAGTGACTATGCCACCTAATCCAGAAGTAATGCCTCCACCTTCTGCTGAAACAGCACTTTTAACTAATCCTGAAGCAAAGCCTCAGTCTTATTCTAAGATACCATCATCAACTTATATTAAAATGGAATTTCCACCGTATCCAAAAGTGCATCCCCCATTTATTCCAGAAACAGACTCCCCACATTCTGCCAAAGGTGCACGTCTGACAAATCTTGAAATAGAATTTCCTAATCTGGAAGTGCAGTCTCCACTTTACGCAGAGGCAGTACCTTACACTCAGTTTAAAGTGATGTCTCCAGCAGATGCTCGTGTGAAACCTCTATCCAACTCTGTAATGGAACATCAGTTAAACCCTGAAAAAACTCCTCAGCCAAATCCTGATGGTGGATCTCTGCCCAGTTCCCATGAGTCATCGCAGTTTTTCTCTGAAGTAAGATTTATGCCTTATCATAAAAGAATATCATGGCCCCCTCATCGTATTGTGGAATATGCTTCATATTCCAGAGTGGGACGTCCAGTTTATCCTAGGTTGGATCCACCAGTCCATCCAAAAATAGAACCTCTGCTGTATCCCAAAATGGAATCTCAATTGCATCCAAAAATAGAACCTCTCCTGTATATGGGAATGGACTTGCTACCCAATCCTGGACTGGAACATCCACATTTTCCTGAAATGGAACTGCCACCTTATCCTGCTGTGGAACTTCCACTACGTACTAAAATGGATCCTGCCCCTCATTCTAGTGGTAATCCTCCATCATTAGGAACCCATCCCAAAACCATACATCCATTCAATCGGTTATCTGCAACTCACCCTGAGATGGCAGCTGCATTTCACCAAGAAAAAGTGTTTCCACGTTTTTCTGCAATGAAACAAAACCAGGAACACTCTTACCCTAATGGCGGCACAAAGCCTAAATTTCATTCAGAATCACCAATCCAGCAGTACAAGCAACCCTGTCTACCTGGATGGACTCATTACAAGTATTTATCATCCTGTTATCAGTTCTTCCCTCAGGTGGAGCTAACCTGGTTAGAAGCAGAGGTAAATAAACGTGATTTACATTTTCTTTCTTTTAGAATATTGTGCTGATATTATTCTCATTATAAAGGAAGTGTAGTATGCCTTTTATACCAACTTCAATCTTAGTGGTAAGGATACTTACATTTATAGGTAGGGAGTTCAAGATTACCAGACATCAAATAAATATTATCTGTGCCACTGATGGGAATTTGAAAGTGATTATAATCTATATGTCAATTCCTCCTGACTTTATAAGGTCTTGAAAGTCAACAACTGCCTTATTCCAGGGTAAACCCTCTGCTCCATCTCCTCCTTGGAAGTCTGTGTGTTTCAAGAGTCTGCCTATCCTTGAGATTTAAAAATAGATTTTTTTCTCTCTTAGAGTTACCCACAAACAATGGAGATAATGTCACAACGTTCCTGCTCCCACCAAGACCCATGTGAGATGCAAATCACAGCAATTTGTGAAGTGGAAACTGCATTAACACACACCCGTTTTTAATCATTTTGATAATCTCTTTGCGGGATTGAATTTGAAATTAGCATCCAGACAAGTTCAAATCCAACTTCAAGTCAATACTGTTCTACCATCTCCCTTTATTTTGAACTTTTTATGCATCATCTTTTCATGTATCAAAATTGTTCTAGTCTAGTCTAGATTTTTTTCCCTCAATGGGCAGTGTTTCTGGATTGGCAATCCTTGGCATCTTCTCCAAAGAAAAACTGATTACAGGCTAAGGATCAGAAATGAGCTTGATAACTGAGGAAGAAAGCATATCTCCTGAAGCTCTTTTCTCTTCCATGTAGCTAAGGTGCCGGCAATACATGCCGAATGGCCACCTGGCCTCCATCCATTGGAATGAACACAATCAATTCATTCAAAGTCTGATTAAGGCACAGGACCCATCACAACCCACGGTTTGGATTGGACTTAGTGACTGCTATGAGGTAAAATCCTTCTGCTTCTTATAGCTCTAATATTACTGTGCATGCTGTTATCTCAGAGTTTCTTACAATGTGCATAGTAAACCCCGTGCTTTATTAAAAGTTATCATTATTTCAAATAAACAGAGTGAGTTTTTCACAAAAATAAGCTCATACAAATAGCAATATGCTTTTTTCCACATAGGAGGGGATTTTTCTGTGGAGTGACGGATCTGTACTAGATTTTACAAAATGGAGTGACGACCAGCTCAACAGCATAAAAGAAAATGAGAACTGCGTGAGCTTTAATTCTGCAGGTAGGTAACCACTTTAAACCACATTTCAAAGACACCTTCATCCAAACTAATTCCAGATACATTCGAGAACCTGACTGGTAAACTATGAGGGGTGATTGATAAGTTCGTGGCCTAAGGTAGAAGGAGTCAATTCTAGAAATGCTAGCACATTTATTTTTCATCCTCCCCTAATGTTGCTATCATGTCCTCGCGGATCTTCTTGGGTGATAAGCCCTTGAGACCAAGGTTGTGGATGACTGCACAAAGGCCAACGTTGTCCATTTTCTCAGATGGTGCTTAATTTTCAATGATCTGAAACAGAAATACCATAAAAGTTATTAACTTCAAACTTTCTGCATAATCACTCAAAGAGTTGAATTGCATGTGCACGTAATGAGAGCTTTATAACTCATCTCCTTCTACCTTAGGCTACAAACTTATCAATTACCCCTGCTGTGGACCACTTTCTGGAGGTCCAAGATGCAGACTTCTACAAAGAAGGGATCCGTATGCTCCACGACTGGTGGACTAAGTGTGTAAATGTAGGAGGGGACTATGCTGAAAAATAAATGTGCTAGGTTTTCGAAAATTGACTCCCACCTTAGGCCACGAACTTATCAATCACCCCCTAGTAAAGTAATAAAGACAATGGTTCACGTACGACAATGGAGTGAGATTCAGATGCAGCCGTATTGCATGGGTTGTCTCCGTCCATTGGAAATGAAAGTAGTGTCTTGCCCACAACCACTCACAACGAATAAAATAGATACAGGAACTATTCAGAGAGAAAATCACAAAAGGCATTCCTAAGTAGTTTTGATGCAAGGGTGGCACGTTCATTCATTCGGAATACACCTGCCAGCTTATCTAGAGGCACAGCTTGAGACTAGTACCACTGTTTAGTGAATCTTCATCAGTCCCAGAAACAGTACAATAACATCGACGACTGACTACAATAACACTGATTCAGATTTACAGTTAATTTACAGATTCAGACTGATATACTGCAGGTGTGGAAAGTGCATTTTCCTTCTGCCAAGGCAGTAACTAACCCACGCAACGCAAGCTTACAAAAGGATACAGACTCTCAGAGTCACAAACATACTGTATGTCAGCAGGTCTGCCCACATCTGAGAGCAGGCATATTCAGGTTTGGAGTGTGTACTCTGCAGAGCTGGCAAAATTCCATAGCTACTGGAAATTGGAACTTAAGATAGAAGACTCTAGAAACATTCGGACAGCACTTGTGTAAACAGAACGGGAATTTATTCCAGAAGAACATTTGTCCTTGGAGAATTTAATTACAAACCTCCCTTTGCTGGGGTTCTCAGGGACTGGCAACCTGAGTGATAGACTGGAAATCAAAGCCCGTGAGGGGAAAGGAGTATGTTGTGCAATTGAGGAAGACTGAGAGGATTCCGTAGGATTGGCGATCTGCAACTGTTACTAGACTCCAATTCTGAATGGCACCGTTTATACTTTTTAAATAGATAACCCTGATTAGTTGCAGGTGGGAGATGCTGCTGTCTTTCCTGAATCAAAGGTGTTGTTCCATCACATAGAGGTTAGGGAGGGAGCAGAGTGGTAGTATAGATTCTGTAGGATGGAGCCTGAGTCAGAAGATGACTTTCTTAAGCCTCATTTGCTCCACCTTCCAATCAGCAACAATTAACTACACCTTTATCTAAAACAAATGCTTTCTCTGAATAGTCACCTTGTATCTACAATATTAGTCATTCTTCCTATAAAATATTCTCCAGCCCATTTGAAAGTTTTCGGAAGATTCTATTCTTGGCCACTTTTGTTGTCAGACAGTAATTTTCCCTTCCCCATCTATAGACAGGTCCCATTTATTTCACTGCTAAAATGACATTTAAGCTATGGACATATTTTCTTCCTGTGATGAAAAGAAGTTTTTGTCAATTTTGAAGGGCTCCTTTTTGGAAATAGGAACTTTTGATCTGAAATGTAAAATATAAACTAATGCTTATGTATACTGTGAAATACAGGAAAATCAAACCTTTTCAGATATCAGTATGATTCAATGGTCAAAAGCAATCTGAAAGATTATTGTAGCTCAGCTGTAGTTTTATTTTCCTTCCAGATATTGAAGGCAGATGGAATGAGAACAATTGTGCAGAAGATCGACCTTTTGTTTGCACCTACAACCTTGCCTAAAGTCAACAAAATGTAAAGATAATCACTAGGCCTTTGAGAATGGGTTAATTACTTTAAATTCATCTGGAATGGTGAAGTGTTTTACAAGATTATTGTAATGATTTAATGCAGCAGTGAAGAATAAAACCAATTGCAGAACAAATGATTTGGTATTTTCTCCAACATCTAAAATTTTTAGATGCTTAAAATCACAGAAGTTAATAACACTGAAATTCTGTTCAGTGTGTTGTGTTTCTACTAGTTGCTTGAAAGAGCTAGTAATTTTAGTATTTCTGTCTTGAGATGTCTAGAACATGGCAATTACCCTTTGTCTATATTTTGGTGTATTAAGAATAATCTTGCTTTCTGGATTCCTGGTTTGAAAGTGCTAGAAGTGTTCTATGGAGTCTAGCCTTGTGTGTTATCATTCAAAAAGTTGCCATATCATCATCATTATGTGTCGTGTTGTGTGACATAGATGATCATGTTCTTGGCGAATTTTTCTGCTGAAGTGTTTTGCCATTGCCTTTTTCTGGGCAGTGTCTTTGCAAGATGGGTGACTCCAGCCATTATCAATCCTCATCAGAGATTGCCTGGCGTCTGTAGTCACATAACCAAGACTTTTGATATGCACCAGCTGTTCATATGACCATCCAACACCTGCTCCCATGCCTAAGATGGTGCTACACCTTCCTCAAGGGTGACAATGCAGGCTAATGGAGAGAAGGAATACTTTACACCTCCCTTGGTAGAGATGCATCTCCACCTTGCCACCCATGGAACAACACACAAATAAAATCAATCTGAATGTTGCCACATGCAAGATATGCAAAGTGGCCTGATAAGGTGTGTGTTTGGTTGTCTCTGAAGGTTTAGACAATTGTTGGTTATATTCTTTTTCCATTAACACAAATTCACAAGAATCTCTTCATTTATTATTGACCAATGTGTGGGTACAAATTGCCAGTATGGATTAAAAGTGGAAGAAGGAGCTGGCAGGACGACAATATCTGTAACATCTCCAGAGGCATTTATGTGAAATGAAACCTTTACTTCACTCTTTAACCAATACTTTAACCAATCCCTTACTATGAGCCTATGTGCTTGAGTATCAGATTCTCCAGCCTGACCCAGCGACCCAACACTCAGCTTAACAATTTTTTTCAGAATCCACTGTGTCTCAATGAATTCACTTTGTGTTTGTTTAATCACTGAAGACAGGACAATCTTCCCTGAATCTGCTTAGGGGACAGCCCCTTCATCTCAGGGATCAATCTAGTAAATTGACATTGCATTGACTCCAATTGCACTTAAATGAAGCTAAAAGATTTTTTTGCCTGGAGTGAAGAGGCATCTGATGATAAACTCCACAGCTGATTGCAGCTGAATAAGAAGCCACTATTTTCCTGGTATCTGAGGGTTTACAGATTGTCCCACTCCCTAAACTTGTGGACTGTTAAATTAAGTCTACTAATCACAATTTAAATACTTGCAACATAATTTCTTTAAGATAATGCCATTTTCCTGAGAATAGGTTCCACAAAAAAAAAGAACTTCTAGAACTGGCAATTATAATCTTATACAAGTCTTCACAGTTATACTTACCCATACTCATTAGTGTACAAATTCTTATTTGTATCATAATATACAATTTAGTCCCTGTAACTCATATTTAAAGTATTTGTGCATAATATCTTTGCACCACTGCTCATTAAGTGCTGGTTGTCCAAAGTTTTTCATTATGTAGTTCCTTTAATTGTTTAGCATTTTCCCACATTGTCTTTATGCCTACACATCAGATTCCACCCCAAATTCTGCATTCTAAAATTATATATGTTTTCTCTTCAGAATGCACAAGTACAGGATGCAAAGACAGTTACATGATTTTGTAGGTGAAAGTGCAAAGAAAACGCTTCAACAAAATATGTTTTTCCGATATTTCTGATCAATGTGGATTTTCCTTGATAGTTTACCCTCCTTCAGCTTAGCTTTGTTTGAAATGGAATCTCACCCCTTTCTAATGGGAGTCCGCAGTTCAAATGTGCTAACGTTCATCAATCTTAAACTCCTTGGCATCATTCCACTGCCAGAAGTAAATAAAACTTTTCTCAAGTTCATCATTCTATCAGTAACATACTGACCTGTCTTCCAATGCCACTTCTCTTTATTAAGGAAGGTCAAGGTGGTGTGACACATCAAACTCCACCAGAACAGACAGGCACATTCATAGCATATTATTTAATCAGAGATGAACCATAAACACATAAACTGAAAACTGATGGTCTTTCACCCATAAATTTCAAGTTCAATTTTATTGTCATCTGACTGTACAACCAAATGAAACAACATTCCTCTGGACTACAACGTACCCACAAAACATATATCACACACAGCCCATAAACAAAATATTGCTATAAATAAGTTAATAAAATATCATTTAAAATGCATGTAGTGGGCAGCACAGGTAAACAGTAAAGAGCTTGCTGTCCTAGTGACGAGACCCCGGTGGTGGCAGGGAATTCATTAGCTTGGAGGGAGAAGCTGTTACTCAATCTGGCTGTCCTACTCCGAATGCTCCTGTAGCTCCTTCCTTATAGTGGAGGGTCGAGGAAATTGTGGCAAGGGTGGAAGAGATCCTCAACAATGCTTTGGTCCCTTCATAAACAGTGCTCCCAATAAGTAGAGGGAGGGAGACTCTGGGGAGGATTTCAGCAGTTTTTACCATCCTCTGGAGGGTTTTGTAGTCCTATACCATGTAGCATCCGTAACACACAATGACGCAGCCAGGCAGGACACTCTCAAGGATGTTCCTGTGGAAAGCTTTTAGAATGAGATCGGAGAGCCTTGCATGCCTCAATCTCCTCAAAATGTGTTGACACTGCTGTGCCTTCTTGACTAATGAAGAGACGTTGAGGGTCCAGGCTAGATTGTCTGTTACGTGCACATCAGGGAACTTCGTGCTCTTCGCTCTCTCCACAGCAGAGCCATCGATGTGCAATGGAGAGTGGTTGTGAACTATCAGTGCACCTGAAAGAATCAGAAGCAAAGGAGAGAACTGTTCACCTTTTCAATGACCTCAACCTGTAAGCTCTTCTCAGGCTTCCAACCAGGTAAAGGTATCAATCTTCACTGATGTTTTGATGATGGGCTCTGCCATCTTCATCAGGGATGATGCCTGGGCATCTCTATACTTTGAGCAAGGTAGAAAGGTGATTCCCATATTTCTTTACAACATAGAAGGAGGGCATTTTGGCCAATCAAGTTCATGCTAGATCAGAAACCAATCCTATTTGTGCATTTATTTACCCTCTAACTTGTTCTCCCCACATTCCCATCAAATCTCCCCAGATTTTATCACTATCGAAGATACTGGGGCCAACCTGCAGAGCCCAATGAACTGTGCATCTTTGGTTAGTGGGAGGGATCCGGAACACAGATTAGTAGAAGAAACCCAGAGCATCTGGAGCAAAATACACATTGTGGAAATCATGCAACTCCACACAAAGGCAGAAATCGGATAACGAATAGTGAGATATCAGTGGTAACCAGACTACAGAGGCATACAGCTGAGCCCCCACTCTTGGAATGTCCTGATTACCTTTAACAGGAGCACTTAGGAGAACCTGATGTACACTGACGTAGCTGTCAAGTCATTAAAACTGAATCTGAATGCTTCTACTTGGGGGTATTTCAAACAGATTAACATTACACTAAATAATTAGTAATTAAAATTACTGCAGAAATTAAAAGCAGTAACAATACAAAATTATTCAATATATATTGAACACTAAAGAATACATATAAACATTAGAATTATTTTTTTTTCATGTTTCTGATGTTAGTTACAATTCCCTTTCTATTCTACAGTAAAATGCCCATCCAAGTTATGTGGGGTCACTGCTCCAAATGCCAGATGTGATCCACAAGGGATTGGTGAGCATGTTTTCCTGGTATGGTCAGACACAACTACTGTTTGTCCTAAACTTGCAGCAGACTGTGATAGCTAGGGACTTGATTACCTGGGAGCATCGGATACTCTTTGTTCTCTGGAATCATTTAATGGAGCTAGATTAATTAGTCCATTAACTTATTTGTTCAGATATCAGAGACTCTATTGTGAATAGCAATGTTGAGTGTTGCTATGCTCGGTTGATGGGTGAATGAGATGGTGCAAGAGAAAATGTCAGTTGAGTTGCTTTGGATTTCCTTACATTTACACAGAATAGAAAAGAAGGTAGCTGGACAAGAATGTGCTAAGTAATCAGGTGTAGAAGGAATAAAGGCAAATGAGATTTTTATTGTAGATGAGGTGTGGATATGGTTAATAGATGTCCTGAAGATTGCACAGAAAGGTCCAGAGCTCATCTCAGAGTCAATTGTGATAACATGGTAATGGGGTGTATTTGAAGGCACGAATAAATGCTCCATAGCTTATGTCCAGCTGATTACATTTCAGACCGTTGTCATGGAGAGAGATCTTCAAGAATTTTCACAGGAACAAACACTGTGGTATTGCTTCAGGCTCATAATTTGAAATCTAATACAAAATGTCTCCTTCACATTCAGCCTTCCAGTGTGACAAAAAGAAGAAATGCATTAATTATTGTTGAATATGTTAAACCCTTAAGGTCAGTAAAAGCCTCAGGGAGCACAATAACATTTCAGACATGCTGCACAGCCAGTAACAAAAAGATTGTCAAAAGTTCAAACTTAATTCTCCAAAGAAAAATCATGAGCGTGGTGTCACATCAAAATAAATCCACCACACATCTTTAATATAAAATGTGCAAAGTACACAGTTTTTTTCTCAATTCTTTTTAATTTCTGGACACAGAATCTCCATTTGAGAGGAACATTAATGTAATATTAATGTTCACAATCTCTCATCAATTCCAGGGCTATGTAATAGGGCTCTCATTGTTGGGGAGGTAAAGCAGCTGATGTATTTAAGTTTCTTATTCAGATTCAGGTTCACTTATCATATCTACATCAAAATGTACAATGGGAAATGTGTCATTTGTTTTAAACAGCCAATACACCCCAGGATGTGCTGGGTCAGCCTGCAAATGTGCCACACTTTCTGACATACCCAGCTAGCATACCCACAATGCTCAGCAGAACAACACAGAACACAACAACAACAGCAAAACAAGCCCGATTCTTCCCTCCCACCTACCCACGTACACAGTCCTCTAACCCCAGGATAGGCCTACTTGAGACGCCAGCCTCCTGTGGACTTGGGGATTTGCTGACATTGGGCTTTCGACTTCCCCAGCGAACTCACAGAGACTCACAGACTCAGGATGCCTGCAAAAGATACATGACGATAATGATCAATCGATAAAATGGGCAGAGCAATACAGATGGAACTTAATCCTGATAAGTGTGATGCACTTAGGAGGGCTAACAAGGGTAGGGTATATACATGAATCGTAGGTTTGGTTACAAGTTCATGGCTCCCTGAACACTGCAGCACAGCTAGATAACATGGTTAAGAAGGCACACAAGATAGTTGCTTTCAATAGCTGAGACATGGAATATAAAAGCCGGGACCAAAACAACTATATAAAACAGCAGTAAGGCCATTGGTGAGTACAGTGCATCAGCTGCCGCACAATGGCCATCACGTGGGTGATGGAAAAGCTATATATGTAGCTTAGTTGGGCCAGGAATGTGTCAGTGAGGTATGATGTCAATCCTTGTGTAACATGATCTGACGCGAGAAATATTGGATCCAGTTATTGCCAAGTATTACAAATCATACAGAGAACTGAGAAAGAAGAGAAAATAGAATTGAGCTATAAAAAGAATTCCTTTTTCTCTGTTACTTAAAGGGATCAGAAACTACAGATTAGTCTGGCGATTGATTGGAAGGAGAGCAAGCTGCAGAGAATTGTCCTGATGAGGGGTCTCGGCCTGAAACGTCGACTGTTTACTCTTTTCAATAGATGTTGCCTGGCCTGCTGAGTTCCTCCAGCATTTTGCGTGTAATGCTTTGGATTTCCAGCATCTGCAGACTTTCTTGTGTTTGAGAAATGTCAATGTTTACTCTTTGAAAATGCGAGTGTTGGAAAATTCTCAGGAAGCAACATGGCTAAATCTCGAGTGAACCTCATTGCTGCCGGTCACTGGTTGGGGGAGGGGGGGGCGTGGCGTTGGCATCTACAGGTCTGCAGCAGCAAATGAAAAATGAGGAAGGGCTACATGTACGGAAAGGGGAGGGAAGAAGGGTCCTCAGCAGTAGACTCAATTTGCCAACAGATTTCAGGAAGGATTCCTCTCCCTATACAAAAAGAGAAGAGCATCTGCAAAACCCTCCTGCCAAAAGATGTCCTTCAGCCTACTGCATCTATACAGATCATTACTTCTATCTGTTGTTCTGTGCCCTGCTCATTCAGGTATCTGTCCAGTTAACTCTTAAATGTAACTGTTTCTGTTTCCACCACTGCTTCTGCAGTTCATTCCAGATACCAGCTCGACTTTGTCAGAGAAATTTACCCATCAGGTCCCTTCACTCTCACATTGAAACTATGGTCTCTAGCTCGAGACGATCCTGCCATCAAAAGCAGGCTCCAGCTAGCAACCCTATCTATGCTGCTCAAAGTTCTATCATGTCATCTCTGGCCCCCTTTGCTCCAAGGAAAACAGAGCCAGCTTATCCAATCGCTCTCTAACTTCAATCTAGGCAACCTCCTTGTGAATTGTTTCTGCACCCTCCATCGTTTAGTCATGTCCTTCCCGTGGTGTGGCAATCAGAACTGTGCATCTTATTCCAAAAGTCACTACAAACCTTTTCTACATCTGTAGCATGGCAACCCAACTCTTGCACTCAGTACGATGGCCGATGAAGGCAAGCATGCCATAAGCTTTCTTCATCACCCTGTTTATCTGCATTCCCACTTTCAGGAAGGCACATAATTGTACTGCTACAGCCCTGACATTCACTGTGAATATCCCATCTTGATTTAAAATCCCAAAATGCATCTGGTCACACTTGTCCAAGTGTCCATTCATTTGCCTGCTTT
Source organism: Hypanus sabinus (assembly GCF_030144855.1). NCBI lineage: Eukaryota > Metazoa > Chordata > Chondrichthyes > Myliobatiformes > Dasyatidae > Hypanus > Hypanus sabinus. The sequence goes on along the minus strand of NC_082713.1, from coordinate 146,254,024 downwards.
TCCAAGTGTTTTATATCCTGTTGTAATCTTTTATCACAAATACTGGCATTTTATGGACACTTAAAGATCATGCTACCTACATTCTGAACAAGATTTTTGACATGTATGACAAACAACAGAGGACAAGACACACCACAGGTCATAGGCCTCCAATTTTAAAAAAACATTCAGAATGCATTGAGTAAGGCTGAGGTACAAATGGAATTGCAAACTGGGTTTAGAATTGCAAACTAGTGGTGGGAAAGTGAAATGCCATGAATTTCTCCCCCTTCTGACTCTTTCCAGCCGAACACTGGGAGTTCAACATGATGTACGAGTTGTAATCGGAGATGTCCAGCGACTATAAGAAATCCCATTGGCCAATGCCAGCTCTCCAGCATTTCGTTCTGTGACAATCTGCATGATGCTATATCTCAAAGATTGGTGCCAGTGCAAAATGTGGCTGCCTGGCCCTTGCATGACCGACTGATCACCAGATTCCTGATATCATTCTGAAACCTTCTACTGGGACCTTTCTAGGGAGGCAGCTGGTGCTGCTGTCACACAGCATCAGGGACCCAGGCTCAAGGCTGCTCTCAAGTGCTGTCTCTCCTGTGACACTATGGGTTCCCCTGGGCTAATCCCGTGTCTTCATCCATCCCACAGTCTTGCTGCAGGTTCACTGGCTACTGTAAATTACCCCATCGGTGTAGGAAAATGATAAAGAAAGTGAGTGAAATGGGAGAGAATATGTTGCAACCCCATCAGGAAATATAACAGTGGTGGTGGGGGGGGGGGGGCGGAAGGGAAGTGATTTGATGGGATTTTTCTGAGGACGGCTTGGTCCTTTAATACACCAAGGTGGCAGAGTGGTTAGCACAACACTATTACAACCTGGGGCGTTCCGGAGTTCAGAGTTCAATTCTGGTGCCGTTCTGTAAGTTGTCTCTGTACGTCCTCTCCAGGGAATGTGTGGTGTTACATGCTCACAGTTTGAACATGGGACAGTGGGATGATGTAATGGTCATGTGAGTGGGATGATGTAATTGTCTCATGACCGAGGGGGTGATGTTCTGTCACGTGACGACATGTTCCAAACGGTATTTAAACCAAACCTGCGGTCTGTGACGTAATTCTTAATTATACTTTTTGTGAAACGTTGTTGTTGCCGGTCGGAGATGTGGAGGCTCCACCGGTTTTGTTTGTTGCACATTTATTTTCCCTTACAGTCCAGTTGGAGAGTGAAGTCATTACTGGAGTTATCCGAGTTCAAAGGATTGGATAGAGTTAATGTCATTCAGCGTTTTGGGGAATGATAGACCTTTGTGACTTCGTTCCGGAGTTGTGGCATGCACGTTTGAGTTAAACCCCTGCAAGGTCAGGAAGGTTTGTGCAGTGACCACCTCCAGTCAAAAGGTCAGTTCCTTTTCTTTCCTCGTGATTTCTTCGAACAAGGCATCTCCCGGCTGTGGGATCGGAAGATTCGTCATTACTTCGAAGGAGTCGTTGTTTCAGGGAAGTCCCTCCTTAATGACTGTATAAATCACGTGGACTTTTGAATTTATCACTTTCGGTCTGTGCTTGGATGAGAACTCGTTAAGAACAGTTTCTAAGTGTGAATGTTTGTGCCGCCTAGCTGTTAACTTCCGGTTAAGTTACGTTTGTTTACTTTTCTAAGTTTTGAGCAGAGGTTAATAAATCTCAGGATTTGTTTTAAACCCTGTCTCAGTTTCATATTCATTGCTGCTGCATTTGTCGCAGTGGGTTTTCCCCAGTTGTTCCGGTTTCCTCCCACAGTTCAAAGACATACCAGGTAGGTGAATTGGTCACTGTGAGTTGTCCTGTGAATAGGTTACAGTTAATCGGGGTTGTTGTGTTGCTGGGGCTGGTTGTCTCAAAGGGCTAGAATACAGTATGGTGTCTCAAATACTCCACACTGTATTGCTAAGGTAAAATAAAAATAACAAATAATAATATATAAGTTAACATGCCTTTGGGATACAGGAGAAAACAGGAACACCATGGTCCTAGGGAGAATGTTCAAACGCCACAGTTAGAACTGAGGTTAGGGTCAAACCTGGGTATTGTGTTGTGCGGCAGCCACATTACCTGCTGCACCACCATCTCATACTCTGCCGTGTCCCTCACAACCTGGCAAAGTGATAGTAGTACAGAGAACGTCTCAGCCTGAGAGAGGACAATACCGAAGCATCCCACTAAGCAAACCTGGTTATCTACTGGAAGACATTTTCTGGGGTGCTCTGACACTACTATATTTTACTATTTGTATCTAAAGCTGTGTTGGGAGAAGACACAGCTTGCATGACAGGTCTAAGTTTCCACTGTAGCAAAAATGTTGTTCACCTTTTGCTTGTTACAATTAAAGCTGAGACAATGTCCACAGCAGCAGGGTCCTCAAATGTTAGACCCTCGGACACAGGAGCAGAACTAGACCACTGGCTGACCGAGTCTGTTTCACTATTCAATCATGACTTATTTATCTTCTCACCCAATCCAATTCTCCAGTCTTTTCCATACAACCTTTCACACCCTTACTAATCAAGAGCCTATTAACCTCTGCTTTAAACAACTTGGTCTCCACAGCCATCTGTGACAATGAAATCCACAGATTCACCACCCTCTGGCTAAAGAACTTCTTCCCCATCTCTGTTCTATAGGGATATCTTTCTATTCTGAGTCTGTGCTCTCTTGTCCCAGACACTTCTACTACTAGAAACATCCTGTCCATGTCCACTCTGTGTAGGCCTTTCAATTTTCAGTAAGTGTTGAAATGGAAAGGATGGTCTCCGGGCTCTGCAACAATGTCTGAATTGGATCTCAAATGCTCAGCATACTATATCAAGTGTCCTTACAATTCATCCCACAATCCAGTGTGCATACCCAGCAGTCTTCTTCTCTAGACTTCTCTGCTCACATCCTTACAAAGGTTTTCTGTAGCAGAATTTGTGTACAGTTTTGAAGGCAAAGAGAATTGACAGCTATGCCATACTTTTTCCTTTCTGTGTCTCCAGACAATTCATATTTGGTGACTTACCAAATGTTGATCCTATGTCAAAGCTGACCTCAACAGCATGGAGGGCTAATCTGAACTGCTGCCACAGAGTGCATGCTGGGTACATGGGTGATCTCAGTGAGCTAAAAGGGTACGAGGGAAGGGCTGTGGTGAAGGGGTTGTTAGACAGTGAAAGGCCTAGGCTTGTACCATTTATAGTGAGCTATGGATTGCCTGGGGACTGGAATGTGATGATGATAAGGTCACGTGTCATGACATGTTATCATCATTGGCAGTGGACACAGCAATGCTACAGGCCAATCATCCGTGACAGCCACTCCAGTAATGGCCAGCGCACGCCCTTCCAGAGGGTGAGCCACTGTAGTTACATTCATTCACCTCAGTTTCACCCTCCTGCTGTTGGATATACTGCTGGAGGGAGCCTTAATGTATTAGTAATGAGTTAATAACGTATTTGTTTGATGTGATTGCCATAATTGAATAGCTGGCAATATGCGCGTGGCAGGACCTCTGGCTATGAGTCTTGGAGAAAAGTTTAGAGATGTACAAGTTTGCACAGCATATACATTGTATAATATGTACAGTGTGTACAATATGTATGTTAACTGTTGGAGAACATAGGTGGATGTGCATTGTATGGACAGATGTGAGGCTGGTGGTGTGGTTGCTGGGAGTTTATGATACAATTTGACCGTAATTGTGAGGATATTAAATGAACAAAATCATTTCCCTTGCTGTCAATTATCTATAATTTGAAGGTTTCCTGTATCTTTAAGGGTGAAGAAATGCTCTTCTCATCACCTACAAGGGCCTGTAGACCCACATCAAGGAATTGGATGATCACTTTTACCTAAGTTGCATTATCTCTTCTAGCAAGCTGCCAGTTTCTGAAAACCAACTCCACTATCTGCTGGATTCACAAATCACTGAGTCTGGGATGAATTGCAAGGACGCATGATAAACTCACAAATCACTTCCTGTTAAAAGGTGCAGGTTGCCGTTGGAACTTTAATAATGATTTTAAAGTCGATGCAATAAAGATGCTGTCCCAAAGTGGCCTCAATGTCACTGAATGAGCATGGCTGTCCAAGTTACTATTTCACAAAGTGGCTTTTTCATTGAGTAGTCCATTAATAGATTAAGAAGCTTATTTCTCACACAGCTGATCAATTCTTCATCAATTTCTCAAAATGGCATCCTATCTAACCTCATGCTACACTGATGTGAGAAACGTTAACTGTTAATTGAAATATATTAATCCTACAGATCTGCTTTGATGTATCAGCCATTAGGATGAAGATAATGTGTCCAGTGTGTTATACACTGATTTTTTTAGTAATAAGAAGCAATCGGACAGATGCTTTTCCTCAATGAGTGTGTAATATGCAAGTCTGAATCAAAGTTGGGCCAGGGAACATAACTTTCATAAACCCTCAGCAACATTGATAGTGTTTCAAAGTTTTACTTTGAAAAGGATTGTCCTGTGAGTAGGTTAGCACATTAGAGCAGTGTTTATCATGACACCATTACAAAGCCAGTGGCCCAGGATAATTTCACTCTCTGTAAGGAATTTGTATATTCTTCCAGTGACCATGTGTTTCCTCCAGGTGCTCAGATTTCCTCGTACCTTCCAAAAACGTGGGAGTTAGTAGGGTTAATTGGTCACAAGGGTGTTATTAGGTCCTGCAGGCTTGTTGGGCCAGAAGGGCCTGTTTCTGTGCTGGCTCTCTAAATAAATAAATAAATGATTACTGCTCTAGGGTGGTGCCCTCGTCTTGTATGCTGAGGAGCAAAGTAATCAAAAATTGGTCCAATCAATATCCCCGATATGTAGTTTGCATAACACACACAAAATGCTAGAGGAATTCAGTAGGCCAGCTTGCAACTGTGGAGGGAAATGAACATCCGATGTTTTAGGCCGATACCCTTCCTCAGGACTGTGTTTGCATGCTTCTTTACACTGATATTTATGATCTCATTTCATCCAAAGTTATTTGTGATGCTATGATGTTCTGATTGAGGAGTCTTCATCAAGAACTGAACATCTTTTCATCTGCATGTGTTAACATGTTCAGCCCCAGCTGTGCACAGTAAATCTCCGGTTCTTGAAAATCTTTGGCCAGAAGGAGATTTTGAAGATTTTGGAGTCAGTGGGGGATCCTATCATGAAGCTAAAAGAAGTACTTAAAGAAGTGTTGGTGAGTGATGGAGAGGTAAATGGCATATCTGCTGAAGGTTCCTGTCTAGCACAGCAGAGATGAATTCTTGGCTTGAGAACTGGATAATCTCCGATTTTGTCATAGTAATTGTGGCACAATATTCAGCATTCACGATCAATACATAGAGCAGTCCTACCAGACTGTCGCAGACCAACAAAGGTCCAAGAGCCAGGAAATGGCATGTTTCCCTGCAGCCTGGGCATCTGAGAATGTTTCATGAAGTGGACAGTGGTGGTCCCTAATGCAAGAAGGCAATGAGTTTTCCTTCAGGATATCAAGGGTCAATCCTTATCTTCTGCTCTGAAACTCTCAATCAGCTGCCTGATCTAGCCAGAAATAAAATTAGCCTCCTTGGCATAAAGAAGCACTGTGCAGAAGTGGTAGGGTGAATACACTTTTAAAAAGGAACCCTGAGCTGATATCAGGAAGGGTGATTAATTGTTTTAAAAAGCACATTTTGGCTGGATGAATGTTAGAATTTTCATCACTTTGAACATCTTGATATGCTTTATGTATACAGACAGCAAAGTCAATGAGCCAGGCTAGTCAGAAAACCATGGTTGCTGGGAAATGGCAAAAATGATTTTCACATTAGAGAACACTAGTGTGACTAAAATTTATTTTTGTACAACAAAGATGTTGACAATTGGTTTGCCTGTCAGTTGTAGTTCTAGCACGATTCTAGCACGAGATGGCAAAAATACACTTTCAAACAGGGATGATAATCATAGTTCCAGCATTGTGCTGCAGTATCCAGGCCATTATGGAAATGCCAATAATTGTACCATGGCTATTACAGCTTATTCACCTTTCAGCAGGATCTTTCATGGAAGTCAAACTCAACCAATTTATGCAACAACAAGCAAAGAGATCTGGAATTTAAATTTGGATAAATAAGCAAATGACAGATTAATGAGGTCACAATAAAAACAAGGAAATGCCAGTTGTGTTATAATGATCTTTGTTTAGACCATGAAGGACTATTCTTTTGTGCCTCTATACCATCTCTACAGCATGGTGAGGTGCAATGAGACTTGAACTGAGCAACAATGGAATAGCTGGGCCAGATGACCTGCTTCCATGCCAGATAATCCATGCAAATTAATATAACACATTAAACATTTCCCTTTTCTGTTATGCATCACTATTTGCTAATATTGCTAGTCTTTGCATTTTCTCCAGTTTTATTTTAATCAGCTTGTGATAGATTTTTCTCTGATCAATCACCTTATCCTTTCCTCAACCACGCTGCCATGATGCCACTAAGTGCTGATCCATGCTCTAAGACTCAGCTGGTTGACCTGTCAATCTGCTTGCATGAAAATAAATGCAGTAGAGCCTGCTAGCCCTGCTATACTTCCTATCCCTTGGCTTAAATCCTTTGGTAAGCTGCACCACCAGGCTGTGCCTAATCTCCTTGAATGGAAACAGAAGCTGGAAAGTGTGGATCCAGTACAGAGAGTTGTGCAGTGCTTGCCTGAGAAAACAGATGAGCTTCAATGCAATTGCATTGAGTCAGTAGGTTGGTTCAAGTTCAAAGACTCAGCCGCCAATCTAGATGAGTATGTCACTACCATTGCAGACGTTATCAGCAAGTGCATGGAGGACTGTGCACTAAAGTGGACAATCCAGATGATCCCAACCTGGACACTCTGGAATAACTGGGAGATCCACTCCGACTAAAGAGACTGCAGTGTGTAAATCAAGAGATCCTGACCTTCGCAGGAAATCAAGATATGACCTCTGTAGAGCCATTGGGAGTGACAAGAGACAATGCCAGCCCAAAATCGAGTCCCTTCCCGAAGAGCTTTAATGCATTCCATGCAGATTTTGAGTGAGAGATTGGGATATCACCACCCACTCTAACAAACTCCAATGCAGCATATCAGTCTTCTGGAGAATGAACAAGTGGAAAGCATCTCTCCCAGATGGTGTCTTTGTCTGCATTCTTACATCCTATCCAGATCACCTGGTGAAAGTATTTACAGACATTTTTAACTTCTCCAAGTTTCAACCTGAGATTCCCACTCTATCATTCTGGTACCTAAAAAACTATTTTTCCATGCTTCAATGACTACCCCCAACCCTCCCTGCCCCCCCCCACCTCTACAGGCCGTGACACCACCGTCATGGAGTGCTTCAAGAGGCTGATCATGGCATGCATTAACTGCAGCCTCCCAGACAACCTTGACCCACTCCATTTTGTCTACGGCTGAAACAGGTCTACTACAGTGGACACTATATTCCTGGTCCTACACCTGTCTCTGGAGGATCTGGACAATAAAGAAAGCCATGTTAGAGCACCATTATTGTTTACAGTTCTACCTTCAGTACTATAATTCCAAGCAAACTCATCTCGAAACGTCTAGACCTGGGACTCAGTACCTCCCTTTGCAATTGGATTCTAGTCCTTCTGACCAACAGTCCACAGTCAGAAAGAACAGGCAACGAAGATTATTCTCAACACTGGTGCCCTACAAGGCTGTGTCCTGAGACCCTCCTCTACTCCCTGTACATTAATGATTCTGCTCTAGCTCCATCCACATGTTATCAGATGATGCCACCATAGTGGGCAAATCTCAAATAAGAAAGAGTCAGAGTAAGGAATGAGACAGAGCCCAGTGACATGGTCACAGGACAACAGCTTCTCTCTCAATATCAGCTAAACAAAGTAGCTGGTCATTGACTTCAGGAAGGTGGGTGGGGACAGTGCACAATGTTGAGGCTGAGAGTTTCAAATCCTAGGAGTGAACATCACCAAGATGCTGGCCTGGTCCACTCAAGTTGATGCCACAGCCAGGAAAGCTCAACTGCCTCTGCTTCTTCAGGAGGCTAAAGAAACTTGGCACGTCCTATTTGAATGTCACCAATTTATAATCAATGCCAGATGCATCACACTTGGCATGGCAACTGCTCTGCCTGCGACTCCAAGAAACTGCAGAATTCTGAACTCAGCTCAGCACCTCCCCTTCATGGACTCTATACTTCTCCCTGCTTCAGTAAAGCAACCAGAATAATCAAAATCCCACCCGACCTGGACATTCTCTCTTCTTCTTTCAAAGATACAAAGCCTGAAAGCACGTTCCATCAGACTCAAGAACAACTTTAACCCCTCTATTATAAGACATTGAATTGTCTCCCAGCACGGTAAGATGGACACTTGACCTCATGATGACCCTGCACCCTACTCTCTACCTGCACCCCACTTTCTCTGTTACTGTAACACCTTATTCTGCATCGTTATTTTCCTACCTTGTAATACATCAATACACTGTTGTAATTCATTGATTCACATGAATCGTATGCAAGACAAGCTTTTCCCTGTATTTCAGTACATGTAACTTTACTACACTAATTTCCCCTACTTCTGTATGCTCTGCCTAATGGACTTGCTTGATTTATCCTCTACATTTTTCTCCCCTTCACCTGTACTCTGTTATGCTTTGTACACCTAAGCACCCCAACAAATTAATTTAAACTCTCCTGAGTAGGGTGAGAAAAGCTGTTTGCAAGGATATTGGTCCCCCCTCCAGCTTAAGTGTAGGTTGCAGCTACCCCAGAAGTGATCCCAATGATTTTAGTATCTAAACTCCATTCATCTTTCCCATCCCCCTGTTTCTAGCTTCACTAGTACTTGGGAATGAGAGCAAACTTGAGATTCTGACCTAAACTCACCTTCCAGGACCTTATTCCCCCATTCTACCTATGTACTAATGTATTCTATGACCTCAGGCAGTTTTCCCTCCCCTTCAGATTGTTCAGTGGCTGATCCAAGACTTTCCTGACCAATGCACCAGGGAGGCAACACCGCATTCCAAAGCTTCAATTTCAGACATAAAAAAGTCTGTCTGTTCTCATCACTAACCTTAACTGCTTGTCTCGACTCTTCCTTCCCCTGCCATGATCAGAGTCACTGATGGTGCCAAGTGCTGTTATTGCTGCATTCCTCTGAGAAGACATTCCCCCCATCAACAGTATTGCAGGCGGTATGCACCTGTCTGAGAGGGAGATGACCACTATCTGCCTTTCTGGTGGTCGCCAATCTGGTTTCCTGGCAGCATAACCAGCCACAGTTCCCACTGCTCTAAATGGTTGGACAGTATCTGCAGCTGGATACACTGCTAGCAGATATAGTTACCAAGGACTGAGAATTATTATTTATTTATCCCATCCCTTGTGTCCCCCTTTATCTGCCTCACCTCATTCCCTTAGCTGGTGATAGAATTTGAATCTTACTGCTATGAATAAAACTCTACTGGAAAATCATGATTATGCATCCTCCCTCATAAACTCGACACCTAAATGGCATTGAGCCTGTCAGTATGTCACATTGATTTGCTTACACTGGCTTGCCATTTGCAACACTGACTGAGGGACATTCCCTTGATGGATCTAACTGTGCTGGTTGAAGGTTTGCAGAAGTGGGGGCTGTGATCAAATGGATAAAATTTAGGGTTTACACACTGCACTCCAAAAACTGGTTGACAATCACAATGTGGCCAGAGAGGGCATTCACCACAAACCAGGACACCGTGGAACGGCCCTTTTCCAACTAATAATGGAAGGCTGACAGGAGGACAAAAGCCAAGATTAGCATAGTTTTCTAACATGCAGGGCATCAAACACTGGGGTATTAACCTCATATTTATAAATACTAAGGCTGAGGACCTTAGTCAGTTAGTCAACAGGCTGCCGTTCTGAACTCACTAACACGCAGCTGAATCTGGAACATAAAGTACATAAAAGTAGATCTGTTGAAACCCAAAACGTTGACTGCTCCTTTGAACGGATGCTTCCTGGCCTGCAGAGTTCATCCAGCTTGTTTGTACGTCTTGATTTTACCACAGCATCTGCAGTGTACTTTGTGCTTAAAAGTAGATCTTCTGCTTGGTTCTTCCAGAGCTGCTGAAAGTCAGCCTTCCATGAAATTTTTGAGATTTTTCAACACAGAGTGATTGTGAAAAACCACAAAAGCCCATCAGAGCATCTCTGATACCTCTTTTTGAAGACTGAAGAACAGTAATAAAGAGCAGTCACTCATCACCCGTCTTCCTTGGGATGAGTCCAATGTCCCAGGAGTCGAAAGCTCTCCATTCTGCGCTCTTCTGAAGCTACCCATTTACTTGCACCATACTCCTATTTATACACTTGCTGGTGGTGGCAATGGAACTAATTTGGAGATGACCATCTTAAAGATCCTGATTTTCACTCTCTTCCCCAACTTCTTAAAATCCACCTGTAGTTCATAATTCCTTTTTACTTATGCTGTTAGTACCAAAGTGAACTGTGATGCTTGACTGTTCACTCTCCCCCTCTGGAATGTTCCGGAGACATTCAGTGACATGTTTGACCCTGGCATTAGGAAGGCAACATATCATATTCAAATTATATTTACACCTACAGAAACCCTGCATGCTATGATAACTACAGAATCTTCCATGAATACAGGGGTTGTACAGTTGAGTCACCTATGGTACTGTGGAATTGGCTCTGGCTGCACTACCAGGGGAATACCTCCCCCCCCCCCACCCCATCAGTATTCAGCACCAAAAACTGGTTATAAAATAACAGGCATTTTTGTTCTCTTTAAATATCTGTCTATCCCTCTTCAACAATCTGCTAGTCACCCATTTCACTTCTGGGTGCACTCTTTTGAACTAAAGGGTGGCCAGTCCCTGGACTATGCTATCCATTAAGGTTCTTGACTGGAGACAGCATCAAAGGTTACGGGAGCTGGCCAAGGAGTGGGGCTGAGTGAGGAGGGAAAGAAGGGATCAGCCATGATTGAATGGCAGAGCAGACTCAATGGGCCAAATGGCCTAACCCTACTCCTGTGGCTTATAGCCCTATTCAGCATTCCGCCCCACAGATGGACCACTGTTGCTCAAACTACAAAACACAGAGCTTAAGATCTTCCAGTTGAGGTCATGTCTCATGCCTACATACAAGAACATGTATTAAAGTAGATGTATTTTTCATTTTAAATATGAATACATTAGCTTGTCAGCATGAGCTGCTTTTTGTTAAAAAAATATACAAGACGTTGGGTTCAATTGTAAGTTCAGCCATGGCCAGACTTGCCTGTAAGTTCTCCCCGGTCACAATAACCTGCAAACATCTGGCCATGATGGGATAGGGTGTAGTGGTGGGTGACGTACAGGAGACAGGGAGACATGTCCCTGAAACATCTCAATAGCCATCAACAAGGAGGATTCTCACCACGCAGGGTCTGTGAGAGTTTGTAAGAGATTTATTAGCTAACTTCAACCATCAGAAAACAAGGCAACATCAGTAGGACAAAACTGAACTTACCTTTTTTTTCCTGGTCTCCAGGTTGGGGATCTGGATCTATGCTTTAGGTGTGGATGTTAGCAATGAATGTGAGTGACCCGCCAGTTATTCACCTGTCCGGCAGAATCATAGTGAACAGTGGCAAGCTGGATTCTGGCTGCTGTGCAAAATACCCTGCCTTGTGTGCTGTGGCAGGAAATGGTGCCGGAGATTCCTACACCACAACGCTGGCCCTTGGGCTGACAAAAGCTGCTATCTTCTACGTGTCTGACTTTAATCATGTTGCACTTCCCCCTATTACCAGCAAGCACGAGAGAAAGAAGGAAAGCCTTTTAGCTCAAAACAGCAGAATTCCCGCAAAACCAATACAGCAGTAAATCTAGAAAAAAAGTCTTTACATTGGATTTTAGGAACAGTGCTTAAGTGTAATCCTAGACACAACATTGAAGAACCAGTCTAAACAATTGAAGGGGAGTTGATGGTACATAAAGGTGCTAAGAAGTATGAATAAAGTAAGGACGATGATGTTAAAGGGATAGAAAATCCCTGGCTAGCAGATTTATTTTCAATGCATTGAATTATCTCCTCCTATTCTTAAATTTGTGAATATCAAATGACAGAAATGAATAAAGTCATTATTGGACTTGCAACCAGGACATTTTATCTGGAGGTGTCGTGGCAATAAGGAGCGGGCAATAAATGTTGGCCCAGCAAATGACCTGTAAAGGAATATATGTGCTGCATTTGAATTCCTTACATTCTTCTCCTTGTCTGCCATTGAATCCATCACAGTACAACGTTAGTATACCCTGCAAGCTGGAGTCTAGAAAAATGAGGGAGGATCTCATTGAAATCTATTGAATATTGGAAAGCCTAGACAGAGTGGTGTGGAGAGGATGTTACCTATTGTGGGCGAGTCTAGGACCAGAGGACATCACCACAAAAAAGAGGGATGTCCAATTAGAACAGAGATGAGAAAGAATTTCCTTAGCTCGAGGAGGTAGATCTGTGGAATTCATTGCCAATGATTGCTGTGAAGGCCAAGTCATTGAGTATATTTAAAGCAGAGGTTAAAAGGTTCTTGATTAATAAGGGTGTGAAAGGTTTCAGGGAGAAGACAAGGGGAGGGATTGAAAAGACAAGTAAATCAGTCATGATTGAATGGTTCTTGGTTAGACAGGGCGTCAAAGGCTTTGGGGAGAAGTCAGGAGAATGGGGTTGAGGGGGATAAGAAATCAGAGATGATGAAATGATGGAGCATACTCAATGGGAAAAGTGGCCCAATTCTGCTCCTACATATGTATGTCTCATGGTTTAATGGTCTTATGAAAAGCCTGGACAATGGAGTAGCAACAACTGTGTTCATCATGCAAAGGAGAAGGTGAGAAAGAAGGTAGTGTAGAGCAAGAGAAGACGTGGATATTCCCTGCAAATTGTCTTAGCTGACAAGAAACTCTTAACAATGTAAATAATTATGATTAAACTTTGCTCAACCCCCTTTGGTCTGGAATCAGATTGTTTGTGAGAGTGCAGTCTTTAGTAAGGCCTGTCACATTGTCATTGGTGCTGATGTTGGGATGTGACACAACAGACAACATCCATAAAACTACAACTCTCTGTGCTCCTAATCCTTAAATAGTGTGAGAAGTGAGATTGCGAATTCGTCAAACATTCGTGTTTGATGAACTCCACTAATCATGGGAACACATTCTTTGATCGTGTTGAGCACAGTAAAATCAAACCTGAACTCCTCCAGTTCAGCTTCTCTTCCTATTTCTACTTTAATCTTACTCTGTTCTGTCCAAGTATGGACCATAAGATGTAGGAACTCAATTAGATTATTTGGCATTTTAAGTCTGTCCACCATTTGATCATGCCTGTTTTATTTTCCCTGTCAATCCCATTCTCCTGCCTTCTCCCCATAACCTTTGATACCCTAATTAAGTCGCTGTCAACCTTTGCTTTAAATACATGCAAATGACTTGGCTTGTACGGCCCCCTACAGCAACAAATTCCACAGTTTGACTATCCACTACCTAAAGAAATTCCTCCTCAGGTCCATCCTTCTATTCTGAGGCTGTGTCCTCTCACCAGTCTCTCCCACTATTGGAAACATCCAGCCTGCACCTTTCAATATATATGTTTCATGTGATTCCCCCTCATTCTTCTAATCAAATGCTTCTCATGCATTAACCCTTTCATTCCTAGGATCATTCTCATAAACCTCCTCTGGACCCTCTCCAACTTCAGCACATCTTTTCTTCAATATGGGGCCCAAAGCTGCTCACAATAATCCAGATGTGGTCTGACTAATCCTTTATAAAGCCTCAGCTGCACTAAATGATTATGTTCACTGTGCATAATCAAACAACAGATATTTAGTTGTCTCTATTAAGTATATATTTTATTGAAACATAAATATTTCATAAAGCAAATGTCTAACAAGTTGGATAAAGGCAATAAAGGGAAATGTTTTTACAACCAGTAGGAGATACACAACAGGGCAGCAGTGGTTTGATCATTTAACAATATTTCAAATCATTTCATATCTCTGGACCCCATGGTTACTATGGTGTGTCTGAGCAGGAAAGAACCATGTACAGTGAAGATATTCTTCAAACATCAATACCAAGTTTTTCATGCCACAGGCATTTTGTGTAGCTGCAAACTTTATGATTAAAACCCCAAAGTGTTTAGAAATACTCCCCACTTTGCACTGACTGATTTATTTCTGCATGTATCAAGTAGTGGAGCAATGCTCGTTATCTCTGGTGCAGTGCCCTATTCGTTCAATGTCATTGAGTAGTACAAGGTATTTTGTATCTCCAATAACTTTGGCTTAACCTATACTTCTGAGCAGTAAGAAATTAAACCATAACTAACCATTTAGTGATATTGCACACGTGGGTCTGTGATAGTCCATAAAGCTGATGGATAAACCAGAAATAGTGTCAGTAAGAGAGTGGGATTGATTGACAACAAAAAACAACTTCTGACTTGCTGGTCTTTATCAGCAGTGACCTTCGTCAGGGCAAAGGAAGAGTTGTATTTTCTTTCTCATTTGTTGTGGAAGCCACTGGGGTAATACTGTTAAAACAATCTTTGTTATGTAATGAGAAATATAGTGTTTAAAATTCTGTACGTAACCTTTAAGTTTATCCTGCACTAAACGAGTCTCTTTAGATCCTTAGAGTTTATAAGGTGAAGTTTATCAGTGTATGGACCCAAGATGAAAGAGGAGTTGTCTTTGTACCGACCTACTATACTGTCCAATCTCTACATTAAAATATTTATTTGCTTGCACTGGAGGCAGTTTCAGGAAGGAGTACTTTAACATCTAAGGGGCTGCTTCCCACCCTTCACCTCTGGGCTTCTAATTCTTATGATAGGTAGGAAACCAAGAAGCAGTAGGTTCAGCCTTTATCTTTGCCTCACAGACCTTGCAGTTTAGAGTTTGCCATGGTCTCCAAAAGAATAGGAATCTTTACAATGAACAGCATTTATTTCTAGAATGTATTTTTAATCAAATCGGTTTTTAAGCTGATCAGCTTTATAAGCAGAAATCAATGATTGAAACACATTTGCTGCCTAAATTAGGAAGCACAATTCAATAACTGACAGTATTTTTACAACTCCCAGCCTACTCAATTATTAAGACAAAATTGCAACAAGACTAGCTATCAAATAAAGTCAGTTTTAATCTCAGAAAAAAATGACTTCAATTTTATCTACACACAGCACAGCTGATTTATACTGTTGTCCCAAATTTTCCATCTGATCTGAATGAATACATTTACTATCACTGATGGGAATTGGATTTTATTCCTGCCAATGGTAATTTTGTACATTTAAATACACATTATGAATGTTACCCAGCACAAAACAGTCAAGGTGCATGAGGCACCCTCTGGAAGGGAAGAGGGCGAGGGTGAGGGTAAGGAATGATGTAGTCCCTCCAAATGTTTAATACAGATGATGTGCCTCTTCCTAAGCACTGAATCCTGGATGCCCCTTAATTTCCCAAACCAGATACCTTAGACATCTCTTTTTAGTTTTGGACTCTTTACACATGACATCTGCTCAGGTATAAACTCAACCTATATTTGCAGCTGTTGTTGAATGTTGTGTTCCTTGTGATAATGCAGAGTGAACCCCTTGGTAACCAAATGGGTGTTTATTTTCGGTCTTCTTCATTGATGCTGTACCCTAGCACTTCCACCTGCTGCAAAACAGAACATATCTCACAGACATTTATTTTTGTTTTCTTTAAATGCACATTTTCTTTAAAAATATAAGGATACCCGCAAACATTACAGAAACCAACTGATGATTCTGTGCTATTTCTCCTCCAAGGAAGGCAAAACAAACTTTGAAAATATTTACTAATTTCTAAAACAGTAAATTCTCTATTTTGAATACAATCATCCTATTTTACATCTTCACTTTACACAATTCTGTAAACAAAGCACTCAAAAACGTTCCATTAAAAGTGCTTTCAGGTGCAAGAGTATGCTTCATAAATTGAGAAGACATTTGAAATATGGAAAAAGTATAATTATACTTGTTTCAGTGGCTTATTTATTAAATATCAACACATTCTACCACAGAGATCTATTGGTTGCTGGAATAAACTCCATTCTCTAGGGTCTAATTACAGACGCCAATGCATAGGCAGCGTGTTCATAATCCCTGATGTCACAAAGTGATGAAGACAACTTAAAACTGAAGATATTTTGGTTCTATTTGCTTCTACTTTTTTAGTTCCCCAACGCACTCAACTTAACCTTCCTTAGCATTTCCTGCAAATAAATATTGAGATAACCAAACCAATTATTTTCAGTAGCTCCCTTAAATTCTGTCCCTTGACCAATAACACCTTTGCTGTCCAGAAAAGTGGTTGAAATAATCATTCTGCTGATACCTTGGTATTACAGTTGCCTCTGAGATTATCTTTGGACTTTATATCTATGTTATTTCGAAGACCATCTATTTCCAGCACTCTTAAGTCATTGAATGTGGTCTTCATTCATTTGAAACTCCCTTTAGTTCACTTCTAGGTGGGCTATCTTAGCCCACCAGCAAAATGTTAAGCCATTAAAAGCTCTGCTGCTCATCTTTTCCCATACACCAAGTCCCAGTCACCCATTACCCACACACTTCGTGATTTACTTAGATGCCTCCTTCAAGAGTACCTCAAATTGAAACTTTTCACTCACATTTTCAAAGTCCTCCATCCCTCTCACCCATCTTCATATATGTAATCCTTTTCTTATAACCTTCTGGGCTCTCAAATTAATTTCTCCTCATTTCGATGCACTGCCATGGCTGTAAGCGTAAGACTTCCCTTCCTAATTTTTACTTCAAATTTTCTATTTATTCCTTTAAGTTATTCTTAAAACAATTATCTTTGACCAAACTTTTCATCATCTGCTCTGACAGCTTCTGATGTGGCTCAGAGTCAAGATTTTGTTGATTGTTTTATTTATTTATTTAGTGACACAATGACAACAGGCCTTATGCCCCCCCCACCCCTGAACCGCATCACCCAGTAACCCACCTATTTAACCTAGCCTAATCGTGGGACAATTTACAATAAGGTGTTCAGTTGTTCTGCATCTATTTGGAAGTCTAGACTTAAAATGGTAAATCCAAACAAAATTCAAATACAAATAAAAAATTCACCAAAATAAATCTAAAGGGGCATTAGGTATGTAATCTGAATTTATGGAGAGGAGCTCACAAAGTTACTGAGTCTACATTGAAGGAAGTGAAATTCTGCATTTGGACTCTAGAGAATCTCCACAATGGCTGAGATAGGATTGAATCTTTGGCGTGAAAGGAGACACCACCCTGGTAAATAGTCTGCACTGGGAACTGCCACCAGGAGCATAGTTAAAATTCCTGCTACTACTCTTTGATGTAGTTGCAGCACATTTTGGTGGCTAACGCTGTCTGGCTGGCTTACAAATTATGCCACATCGGAGGTAGCAACCTAATTGAAACTGTATCATTCCACAGAATACTCCAACATACTTAAACCCCTTGATCACACTATCAATCAGATATTCACCATACCAGCACTTTATGACTGGAAACAATTAATGTATGGATTGTCTTTAAGTTCAAATCCTATTGAAAAGTCCAACTATTGTACCACAAAATTCAAGCATGGTCTTTTTAAACTTGCAACAAGAAATCCTGTGAATGTACAATGTGAAATGCTCTAAATAATACAATAATATGTCACAGTGAAATTTTAAAATATCTTTCTGTTATAATAAATATTACATACATTATTAAATAATAGCTTTAATGTAAGTCATATTCCCTAAAGGTGATTGACAAGCACACAATCTATCCTAACACACAATGAACTGAAATATATCACAAAATATTGATTATATATTGAAATTCTTTAGGTGCCATTTATTGAGGGAATTGTGATTCAATGAAAAGTGTGCATTATTGGACCAATCAGACTTATGTCCAAAACTAACAAGATGACGAATCGCTTAACAGAGTGCATGGATGATCTTTACCCTAGTGTTCTTTTTTTTTAACAATTCTACAGAGTAATTTGTTAAGTCAAATCTGAGCAGAGCTAGCATCCCGCAGAAGAAGACTGCGAGCAATGACGAACAGAATGAGTACATTTCTAAAGAACATTATGCCCCTCTGACTGACAATGACTTTTCCCAATGCACCTTACCATCTCATTAAAAATGGAATTAACTACAAAATTCCTGGAATGCTCTGCAGAATCCCTGTTCTCAACTTCTTCTCCCACTTTTCTTTGAAATAAAATAATTTAACATGTAATGTTACTCTTCTGTTGCATGAAATATATTTGCTGTCATGATGAGTGAAGTATTCTAATTCAAGTCAGAATTATATTTTATGACAAAGGAAAACATAAATTTTTTGAAGACCTATTCTAAACTAAAGTGAACTATAAATTCAGTTACATTTAAAAACATCTGTGCATGAAAACTCAATATAAAAACCTATTCCATTTTCTTTAATCTACCAAAAGCTTATTAACAGCAATGGGAATGAAGGAAAATGCAATTGGTGGATCTGAATTATCTACAATAAAGTTGAAATGCTTCTATCAAACTGCTTTAAAATTTGGTGAGATTTATAATTTAGAAATTATATTATTAAAACTGTGCCCTTGGTGTCCAAAGATACACAATTTTCATCAATCAAATATTCACCAAATCACTAGAAAATTGGTTGTCAATAATTGTAAAGTCAGTTTGTCTTCAAGCCAGAATAAGTCTATTGTTGATTTGACAGGTTCTCTGCTGAAGGCTGACTGATCAATTCTGGGAGCTAATTTCCAAAAATTCACTAGCAGCATACAGAATGGTAATGAAATAAATTTAAGATAACCAAGGTCACTAGTTCATCATTGCCAAACAAAAGATTGAAGATTTTAAGAGATGTGAAGTGATAGTGAAGTAAAAACCCAAAGAACTGGATAATCATGGAGGGCAGTTAATTGTCCAGATTTGATTTACTCAGGTTTCAGCAAGTCATGAGTGAATTGAAGGAGAGAAAAGAGGGAACACTACATAGACTTTTCAACTCTTGTCTTCCAGTGGATAAACTGACTGCTGGCATTAACTACAGAATCAGCATAAATAATAACAAGCCCAACTTCTTGATTGACATTAAATTTAAAATAAAGTGCGTTAGAAGTTAAGGAGGAGATAACTTTGGTCAGATAATACTAGAAAAATAAAACATTATTGGCAAAATATTCACCATGATTTCTCCTTTAGTCAATGTACCAAAGAACGACAAAATTGCCATTTACGTGATAGGGAGAGGACTTATGCAAGGCAAATTAGAAATGGGCCTGTGAATCAAAAATATGCTTACTCTGGCTTTAAAATCGTGCAATGTAAAGTTACACTAAGCTGCGTGACCCACTAGAATATCTGCGTCTGTGTACAAAAGGATTGGGAGGACAATACTGGTGAGGGTGGTTGTACGGTGGAGGTGGAGGTGGCAGAGGGGGCTGGTGACCGGCTTTCACGGGTGTTCCTTGTAGCCTGTCTTCAATTAATTTCTGAGGTGTTGAGCAGGAGGAGTTGGTGTCTGTTCCCATTTGATGAGTAGGCGTCTCATTCTGCGGGCTCTCCAGCTTGACAGGTTTCACAGGGAGCACAATGACATTCACAATCTGTTGGCACTGGAGCAACGTTTCAGGGAGATGTTCTACAGCTTCTGGAGCTGTTGAGTTTTCTTGCTTGATGTTAAGGAGGGTACTTTGCTGGACTGCACATTCCTGGTTCCCCACTGAATTGTGCTGGTAGGCTTGAAGCCTGTTGTGAATTGATACCTAGGTTAGAAATAGTCAATGCTTTGTTACTTTCAATGTTAATTACTTCACACATTACATTTGTTTTCAGATAGTACACTGAAAAGAAAAGCTATTAATTATTTTAAGGAATTTCATTACAATGTACTTTGAAATTGTTTCAGAAATGTTTCCTGACTTCATAAATCTGAAACAGTATTCTTCTATCACCCAAATGAGACTTGTTGTCCACAGTAGAAGAAAGAGCTTCTGACACGAAAAGTGACCAGTGTATAGTCTGGAAGTTCAACTGATGTTCTTTCACAGTGTAATTCAGTTGAAAATGTATATTTTTTTCCCATGAGTGAGATATGATAGCAACCAGTCTCGGAGCACCTTGTAGCATTCAGACAATTCAACCAGCCAATTCCTGTTGTGAGTCACCCTTCGAACATCATCGTAATCTGTATTAAGGAATATGCAACAGTGACATTTGCTGCATAACGTTTCCTGTAGAGCACTGCAGGGGACCTTGACCATGGTACTCTGGTGCACCTGTTGTTAGAGTAATGTACGTGACTTTTGTGATATTCAGTGATTTTCCATAAAGCTCTGCAGTATGTAACTAAACAACCTTTGAATAAATTGCTAAAGATTTTTATGGAGTAACTTCCAGAAAGTATTTCTTTCATTGAAGCTGCCTGCTTGTTTCTAGAGAGAGAGATATTCTCATTCTCTCTCTCACTCTGTCTCTCTCCCCACCTCCATCTATACCTCCCCATCTCCATCTCACTCCCTCCCTCGCTCCCTCTTTAAAGGTTCTTTGCTTAATAAATCATTTTGTGAGTTTAACCCACCAGCTGCCACCATGTTGTTGGAAATGATCCTGATATTGCTGTGTACCTCTAGAGTAACTTCATCTTTTCAGAGGGCTGACACAGAGGACTGTGTAGTAAGTGAAGTAATTTTCCAAATCCCTGCAGCCCTTCTCCTCACCACGTTGAATTAAATCAACACCCCTAAACTGCTTTCCCTGTGCCACTCTGACCAAATGTTCTTCCCCCTCACAGCAGATTTCTGATCCTTTCATTGTTAATGTTGCTCACCCCATCAACTATGGCGTCTGTCCCATATCCTTCCTTCTCTACTGAGAGATGACTTTGAGATCACAATGATAAAATAAAATCTCTGCTAACTTACTTGGAAATCACTACAAAGATGATTTAGTAATAAAAAATCTTTATAAGCTTCCAGATCTCAGAAGGCAGGGTTGGAGGAATGGTAGCAGAAGTGCAGCCTTGAGTTTTACTGGATAGGCCATTTAGAGCCCAACCACACAGTACATTTGGGTCTTTCGATGAAGCCCCCAGCAGGCAGCTTTCTGAAGTGGGCTGATAACCATGAAAATGCCAGATCAGCATGCATTGGTACCTCTTCGGAAAGGAAATATATATTCTTTACTCTGATCCTGCAGTTAGTATCTCCAGATTCAAGATTCAAGATTGTTTAGCATCATTTTCAGTACGAAAGTGTTGAGGAGACCAAACTAATTTTTACTCTGGATCCAATGCAGCACAAAAAAAAAACACAATAAGATAAAGAACACAATCATAAAAAGGACACAATAAATATAAATACACAAGTTGGCTTACATACATAAATTGATTCTATATCCATAAAGTGACGCCAGGCAAAAGGTGACTGACAGGAAATGATAAAGTAGTGGTGGATTAGTGCATGGATGTGTTGATCAGCCTTACTGCTTCAGGAGAGTAACTGTTTCAAAGTCTGGTGATCCTGGCTTGGATGCTATGTAGCCTCCTACTTAATGAGAGCGGGATAAACAGTCCATGAGCAGGCTGGGTGGGATCACTCATGATGTTACTGGCACTTTTCTGTATGTACATGAAACAGAGACACCTCCTTCTCCCTTATTAGGGGGAGAGAGAGAGAGCCTGTGGTATATCAGATACCAGGTGAACGAGTAGTCTTTGAGGTACTGCAAGCCTGTGAATTTGCTGTTGCTCCAGCTTGCTGTGTATGCGCTGGAGGGAGGGGAGCTGGGGGTGGGTGCATTGGGGTTCTCACATTTAACTGTCATTCATGCTTTGGGGCACTCCTCTGCTTTTGTGGATGGTTGTGAAGAAAAAGCATTTCAGGAGGTATATTGTATACATTTCTCTGACATTAAATGTACCCTTGAAACCTCTGAATAGAGTATGTCCATGATGGCAGGTAGGCCATTGTTGCCGAAGCTTTGACCACCTGTTGCAGAGCCTTCCCGTCTGCCGCAGTGCAGATTCCGTACCGCACGGTGACGCAGCTTATTAGGATGCTACTGACACAACACTGGCCACGCAACCTACCCCCTCCCAGGCGAGCAGCCACTCTCTGTAACAGCAGCAAGCGTAAGGAGGACTCCGCCACACGCCTCGTCATGCACTTGACCCTGACCCAATGGTCTAAGTACACCACTGTGTAACTGGGCGTTGCATTTTTGAACCCACTGACCACAGACAGCTGGGATGCACAATCACTCCTTCTACCCCATCATTCACAAGATGGGTGCCCCTCCCCACACCGAGCCCACTGCTGTACACTCTGCTCACACAGGACTGCACAGTCGAACACCCGAGTAATCACACTGCCAAGTTCGCCAATGACACAAGAGTGTTGTGGCTCATCACTGACAGCCTACATACAGGAGGTGTAGGCCTGGTGCCAGGGCAAATAACCTCTTCCTTAATATCAACACGAGAGAGGATATAGTTATTGGCTTCAGGAGAACTCACAGAACTCATACTCCCTTTGCATCAGCAGAGGAAACTGCGAGCAGTTTCAAACTCCTGGGAATGCACATCTCACACAACCTCTCACAGTCACAGAACACACCCGACACTGTCAGGAAAGCTCACCAATGCCTCTGCTTTCTGAAGACAGCTGGATTACGCACATCCATACTCACGTCATTCTACAGATGTACAGCAGAGAACATCCTAACAAGCTGCATCACTGTGTGGTATGGAAACTGCACTACAGCGGACACGAGGGCTCTATGATAGGTAGTCAAAACTGCCCAATGCATCACCAGTATCAGCCGACCCACCATCAAGGATATATATACAGAAAGATGCCAACTAGCGGTGCAACATTGAATAGAACTAAACTGATCTCTGCTGGTGTGATATTCGATATTCTATATTTTGTTCACTTGCTTTTTGCTCTTTACGCAATTTGTTCTTTTCTCTCGTGCATTGGGTGTTTGACATTTTCAAAGGGGGTTCCATGGCATTTTCTGATTTCATGGCTGCCTGTGGGAGGGCGGATCTCAGAGTTGTATACTGCATACATACTTTGATAATAAATATACTTCCAATCTTTAAAAAGGGCCAGTAATATCATGAAGGATCCCACCCTCTCCTATCTATGTAACATCCAGCCAGGAAAATCAGACTCAAAACCAGTTATTTTCCTGAAGCAGTAAGGCTGACCAACATCTCCACCCACTAACCAGCCCTAAACCATCACTACTTCATTTCCTGTTAGTCACATTACGTACAGACACATCTATGCCTAGCATCACTTTATGGATAATCAACATAAATATGCTGTCTTAAGTATATTGTGTTTATTATTATGTTATTATTATTGTTGTATTCTTTATTTTTGTGCTTTTTTTGTGCTGCATCAGATCTAGAGTAACAACTATTTCTTTCTCCTTTACACTTGTATACAGGGGATGACATTAAACAATCTTAAATGTTGAATCTACTGCTCACTCATCGAATGATGTGAGTTTTGCTGTGCATAGTCCAGCTCTCTTCAGTCTTCTCAGAAAGGAGAGGCGTTGGGGAGTTTCTTCACTGTGTAGATGTGTTCTGGGACCATGAGAGGTTGAGTGAGGTGTGCTCTCCCAGGAGTCTGGAACTGCTATCTGTTTCAACTGCTGTGTCACCAATATAAAGGGGTGTGGGAGTGGTGTGAGTTGTCCTGAAGTCGATAATGATCTCTTTTGTCTTGTTGACATTAGGAAAGAGGTTATTCGCCTTGCACCGTTGGCCGCCTCATAGTTGTTGGTGATGATCCCCACCACCGTCATGTCATCGGCGAACTTGACAGTGAGATTAGTTGAGTGTTTGGCCGTGCTGTCGTATGTGAGCAGAGTGTACAGTAATGGACTCAGTACAGAGCCCTGGAAGCACCTGGGATAATGGGGGAGGGAGGCATAGTTGTGCATCCTAACTATCTGAGGTCAGTTGGTTGGGAAGTGCAACATCCAGCAGCACAGAGGTGCATTTAGATCAAGGAGGTCTGCGGGCCAACAGTGTCGAATGCCCAAACTGAAATCTAGAAACGGCATTCTGACATAAGTGTCCTTGTTTTGTAGATGTGTCAGGGCCAAGTGCATGACAGATGCTATGGTCCTGCTGGTAAGCATATTGGTGAGTGTGCAATGTGACAGGAATGGAGTTTTTGATATGTGCCATTTCCAGCTGTACCAACGTGATTGTGGTTTTGCTACCTGCTCAGTTCAGAGGCAGTTAGTGTGGTTTAACAACCCATGAATGGATAATTAAAAATAAATATGATTGAACAGTATGGAGCAAATTGTATGCCAACCCAGCTGCAGCCAGGCCCATCTTTAGGCAGTCTTTTGGGAAGTGGGAACACATATTATAATTGTGGAACCCTCAAGAATATTCTTGTTTCCTTAGACCATCTGATGTACTTGACCCTCTTCAACCCAGAAATCTGAACACATTGAGCATTTTATTTTCTCCTGTTAGTCCGTCTGTAGAAACTCTGATCTGTGTGTTAAAAGGTCAACAAACAATATTGTCTGAAAAGGTTGGCTCCTATCTGGATGATGGGGTGGTAAATTGGATTAGTAAATATGCAAATGATACTAAGGTAGGTGGCATTGTGGATAATGAAGTAGGTGCTCAAAGCTTGCAGAGAGATTTAGGTCAGTTAGAAGAGTGGGCTGAATGATGGCAGATGGAGTTTAATGCTGATAGGTGTGAGGTGCTAAATTTTGGTAGGAATAATCCAAACAGGACATACATGGTAAATGGTAGGGCATTGAAGAATGCAATAGAACAGAGTGATCTAGGAATAATGGTGCATAGTTCCCTGAAGGTGGAATCTCATGTGGATAGGGTGGTGAAGAAAGCTTTTGGTATGTTGGCCTTTATAAATCAGAGCATTGAGTATAGGAGTTGGGATGTAATGTTAAAATTGTACAAGGCATTGGTAAGGCCGAATTTGGAGTATCGTGAACAGTTCTGGTCACCAAATTATAGGAAAGATGTCAACAAAATAGAGAGAGTACAGAGAAGATTTACTAGAATGCTATCTGGGTTTCAGCACCTAAGTTACAGGGAAAGATTGAACAAGTTAGGTCTTTATTCTTTGGAGCATAGAAGGTTGAGGGGGGACTTGATAGAGGTATTTAAAATTATGAAGGGATAGATAGAGTTGACGTGGATAGGCTTTTTCCATTGAGAGTAGATGAGATTCAAACAAGAGGACATGAGTTGAGACTTAGGGGGCAAAAGTTTAAGGGTAACCTGAGGGGGAATTTCTTTATTCAGAGAGTGGTAGCTGTGTGGAATGAGCTTCCAGTAGAAGTGGTAGAGGCAGGTTCTATTTTGTCATTTAAAGTAAAATTGGATAGGTATATGGACAGGAAAGGAATGGAGGGTTATGGGCTGAGTGCGGGTCAGTGGGATTAGGTGAGAGTAAGCGTTCGGCACGGACTAGAAGGGCTGAGATGGCCTGTTTCCATACTGTAATTGTTATATGGTTATTTAGGATGCTGTTGGTGGGAATTGGGTAGTAAGATATACCTGACAACATTGTGGTCAACAGACTTGTCCCTGTCCCAGCCCAGTCTCCCTCATCTCCCACTCATACCTGTACAGAATCAGTGTGGAGGAGATTTTCCTGGCAATGACCCATCCAAAGCTTGTGTGATGCTTTTTCTAACAGCATGAAAGCTTTGTGAAACTAGATGCAAGTATATAATTCCACCCAGTTTCTCTCTGCTGCTTAGTTTAATGGAAGATATTCCCAGCACGATTGAGCAAGGTAATAGGCTGGAGAAGAAGCTGCAAATACTGAGTGCAAATCACCATCAGAGAGACTGTGCTCTGTAGTTACACTTGTCTACACTGGTTCAGTGAACCGCAGCTAGATTTAGCTTTGGTCTGTCTTCATTTCTTGAGGAACACCATGACTTATTACATTTAAACAGCTTTTTTACAACTGCTCAGCATAATCAATATCAATATCGTTAGTTATCGTCACAGGTCACTTAGAATCACAGACATATGAAGTCCCATTTGTATTTTTGCTCAGATGGCAGGACTAGTCACAATTTTGCCCTGCCACGAAATTGGTTCAAAAATTGCTGCCATGGTAATGGCAAGGCTAATAGAGCCCTGTGTAAATGTAATGGCTCCTTCAGTCAAGGGCAGACATACAATTAGATCCAGAAGTCAACAATTTTCCGCTGAAGATTCATTACTTCACAGCTCATTCAAATGCAGGCAGCAGCATGAACTTGCTGCACTTACACAGCAGAGGTGACGTAATCTTGGCACAGAAAGTTAAATCACATTATTTCAATTTAAGTATATTCTTAAAGACATAGTCAATCATTGCTTTTCACCCCTTTTGACACTGCAAATCAATTATTACAAGTGCAATATTTTTAATTATTATTAGGGATTATAAAAATGCAGACCGTTTTCTGACTTTTTTTCTTTCCCTCCTTTTCAATACTTTCTATTTTCCTTCTATGCCTGATATGACTTTGAATTCATAACTTATGCTTCTTTCAAACTTCTATTTTGTTCACTTAACAACCGTTCAAAATGGATTGTTTAAGGAGAAACACAAATGCCCGTCCCATCATACAGAACCATGCAGGGCAGCCACTTCCATCTCTAACTTCTGATAAAGATGTCCAAGGGCTGGAAGTATGGAAATGAAATGATCACAGGCAAAACTAAGTTTAATGGTTTGCTGTGGTGAATTTTGCTCTTGGTTTCATGCAAGCAGATTGTGATGCCACAGTCAGAATTAGTTCATCATTTTTATTTAACAAATTTTATTAAAATTGGTGGCCATAACTAGTGATGTGGGTTCTCCCAATTTCCCACCATATTTTCAGGAGAAACCCCTTGTAGACTTCCACACATTTCCTCTGATGTTTGCAGAAATATTGGGAAAACCTTCCTGACTGTAACTGTGCTGCTTCAATTTCATAGCTAGATAGACAGTTATTGCTTTATTATCACATAAAGTATTGAGACATATATGTCTGTCACATTAAGGATCCAGTGAGGAAATGGTTAAAAGATGGGTGGTGTGTGTCTTAGGTCTGCCACCATCTGTATTCATTTTCAGCACTTCTTCTCAACTGAAGGTGCAGGATGACAAAATTACCTTAACAAGCACATTTACAGATATTGCAACTCATCTGTCTTCTTTATGGCAGCGAATTCATGCCATTACCATTCACAACAATCTTCCACGTGATGAATTGGTGAGGCTCACTCAGTTTTGTGGAAAACCACTAGTACTCAAAAGGATATCTGAGGGAATACTTGGCAATGAATGTGACAAAGTGATGCAGTGCAAGTACTGGTAACTTTAAAAAGAGTGTCAGGAGAATGTAATGGTGAGCAGCAATCAATACACATCATGATATACCACCGAAACAGAATCATTGCCAACTCTCTCTCTCCTCTTGTGTGCAGAGAAAGGAGAAATGCCTCAAAAAGTGATGGGGATTTAATAGTGATTTAGGAGGAGGTTACTTCCTAAACTAAATCTGTAGGCAACAATGGATCAGAGAACAAAGTAGTCTAAACAAGCTTTGTGCAGAGATTCCTTGTATTGAAGCAAAACATTGAACGGTTGTGAAAATACATCAGACATACAAAAGAAACGTGCATGCTATTACTGTAAAAGTAATATCTCACTATCCATACATCTTGTACATGATTGGATGAGTTTGTTCAGTCAAGTTGAGAACATTCTTCTGTCCTTCCTCTTCAGATTCCTCTCCCCTTATTCCAATCTCCAGTCACCTCCCTGATCTCTTTTCTTCCATCGCCCCTCCAGTCTTACTCCATCCACAATCTCATATTCTCCCCATACCATGCAACCCCATCATCCTCTCCATTAGGTCTAATCCTCTCTCCTCACTCCATGACAATCCAAGCATTCTGTCCTTCACATACCCTTCCTTGTTCTATCCTCTAATACTGGCTTCCCTCCTACTCCAATAAGCAATCTCCTGCCAATGCTTTGTCCTGATCTCCTAACTTCTCCATGTCTGGTGCTTGATTAAAAGCAGATGTTATAAAGCCTCAGACAAGTGTGTGAAGGAATGCATTTTGGAATGTGAGGCAGGAGAAGCTTTAGGTCCCCAAACTGAGTGCCAGCCCAAAGGAATATATCCTTTTTATTAATAGATAATATCTGTACATTTGTATTGGAATGGGTTCTCTGAACCCAGATGTTCTTGGGATCCTGGCTGTTTGGGTCTCAATAGGTTTCTGTAACATTTTCTGGGGAGAAAAAGGATATAATGTTGTCCTACTACAGTCGGCCTACTGGTAGTTCCTGGTGAAAAATACCTTTTGTGATCCGATTATTTGTCTCATCTGCTGAGCTGAGGAACATGATACATTCCTGAGCATTTTAGCATTTGTTTTCGGGAGTTTGCACAGAACTTTCAGGCAGGCTGTGTTTGGAACTGCCAGGAGTGGCAGCTCTGTGAATATAACACTGGCCAAATCCTGAGAGCACGGAGTGCTGTAACAAGTTTGCAGCTTACTCTGCTGCAATCCTTCCCTCTGCTGGGCGATTTACAATGTTATCAATCACTTAATTCAATTTTTAATCTTTCCTTTCTGAATAATTTGTATAATGGATAAATATTATCCAAATTTTTCTGAAAAAATATTTTACATTAGGAGTAAATATGAAGTTCTAAGAACTTTGTTGTGTAAAATTATCAAATTACTTCTAACTAACAGAGACACTGCAATACTTAATTGCTGAAGATCTAATTTTACAGTTGGGTAAAATATGGGGATACCACAGGAAAATATAGATGAGATGTGAGACGAGCCATGCCCTTATAGAATGAAGGAACCTACTGAAAGGACTTTTTCATTCCTTTGCTCCCAATTCCTACATTCAATTGTTCTAAGGTGTAGATATCTACAACTTTACTATTGTCATATCCAAAATGAACTGGATGAATGCTGCATTAAGAAGGAATTTTTGATCATGTTCAATTGCTCTAAGACATAGATATCTACACACTTTACAATGGTCATATCCAAGATGAATGCTACATTCTTCCTTTAAGAAGGAAGTTTTGATCCAATGAAAAGCAAGGAAAGATGGTAAGTCATTATTCCGAATGTTATTATAAGCTCATTTGCAGCCTCCTATGGACAGACATGTGACCCATATTTTCCCATTCTATGAAGATAATAAGATATTACTTGACAAATGATACCTAGGTGACTCAGCATAAAATTCAGCAGGACATTGCAGCTTTGAAGAAATAGCTTTTTCATTTTATTTTCTCATTTAATTTCTCCCATTTCTCTGCTTATCAGGCTATTCTTAAAATGTGGTAAATATATTTAAAATGCAATGCTTCCAAAACCTAACCTATTTTACAAAGTAATCCTGCATGATTTTCCTTTCTTCAGGATCAAAACAGTAAAAACCACTTTTCAAAAAGAAACTGGTATTGGAGAGGAGAGAAAGGAGGGCAGAGAAAGTGTTGGGAGTATTTGAAAAGAGACAACGAAAAGAAAAGAGAGTCTGGAAGTTGGCATTGAGACAAACAATTCCATGTCAGAGAAGTAGAAAACAAAGTGAGAGCATTGGAGAGAGCAGCCAGCAAAGTCAAGAGTAATAGTAACACATTTGTGCTTGTAGACTGCCCATTACTTGACATCCCAGATATTTCTTTGGAGTAATATCAACCTAAATTAGAGAAGAGATGGTAACATCTATGGTTTTGATGAAACATCTCAGAGAACAGTAGAAGTTAGAGAGATGGAGATGTTTCAGGAGGGAATTGCATCTGTAAGTACAGCACTGATGATGGACCAATTCAATTCAGAGGTGTGTGAGGGGTCTTGGTAGGAGGACCACAGATGTGATACAGGGTTGTACGGTTAGAGAATACTTACAGACTAAGGGAGTGAAAACAAATTGAAATCTGAGTATTTTAGAATCATAGCATTCCTTATCAAATCAGCAGTGTAATCTAGAGAGCACGCTGATGAAAGGTGATAGGAATTTATGGTGAATTTGTTCGCAGGCAGCAATGCTTTTGGTTGTTTGATAACTGAGTGGAAGATGGAGGCCAGGCTGGAATGTGCTTAAATAACCTGTCCAAAGTAATAAAGGCTCTGATGAACTTCAGCACTGTTTGGGAATATAAACTAGGTGGAAAATTTGTGAACTTGCTTTTAATGTGCAAACTTTGAAGGACTCTGAAAGTTCAGGCAACCTGTTTCTGTTTTCGACTGTTCCCAGGGAAAATGAAAGCAGTAGTAGGGAAAGAAGTGGGGTCAGAAGACAATGTCTTCACCCCTCTTAATTAAAATAACTATGGAAGAGGACATTGGGATAGTAACAAAAAACTGTCTAAAGAAGAAAGTGGACAAAGCAAGATAGAGAAGCATTAGAACAAAGCAAACTAAGCAAGCAGAAAACTATTAATAATGAAAGAAGTGACCAAATAATCAAAAACATGTGATCAAATTGTGAAGGTAGAGAAAGCGCTGTGGCAAAAAGATATAACCTGAAAGACTGGAAGATAGTCTGATGGGGGGAAAATGTTGTTTATTCTTTTCACTATTCTGTTCGCCTAGTCAACGCAAACATTGTTCAATCTTTTACTGAATAACTTATTTCATTTTAATCACTTATTTAAATCCATGTACTTTGTTCTTGTTTAATTTGAACTCAAAATATGGGAGAATGTATTTGGTAAGAAATTAATCACAGCATCATGGAAACATAGCACAGAGATGGGCCATTCTGCCCATCACATCTACTGTCAAAGAAACACATTAAGGCTACTCTGTACCTTAAGTCTTTTAACATAGTCCCAACATTACAGTTCAGTAAGTGCTCCTATTGGTTTAATGTTGATAGTTTCTGTTTCCAGACAGCCAGTTCTAAGATCCTGCCCCCTAGATGATTTTCTTTTCTACTAATCCCTCTCTGAATTAACTTAAATCTGTATTTTCTAATTACTGACTATGAGAACTATGTCTTTCTATTCACCCTGAATAGGAATTTCATAATTTTATGCATTTCAACTAGCTCTCTACACAGATCCCGTCATTTCAGAAAAGCAAATCCCAACTTCAGCTCCTGCAATATGTTTGTAAACATTCTCTATAGCGCTGACACATCCTTCCAGTAATTTGGTGACCTGAAGGTGTGAGCTAAATAGCATCTTACATAGTTCCATCATGACCTCAATGGTGTTATATTCAATGTCACGGCCATAAAGGCAAATACTCCCAGTCTCATTTAATCCACTGCCAATCTGTTCTTCTGCATTTAGCAATAATGAAGAATACTATTGAAAGTTAAACTAGAAGAGCTGGCAAATATTGTGCAGACAGAAACCTGCTCTGGGGTTTGGGGAGAAAATAGAATGGGTATAGAAAAATAAGGCAAATTGAAAAAAATAAGAGGAGTCTGCACATTCTTAAGGCTTAATGAGAAACTTGCAACTAAGGAGAGAAGGAAGTTTAGTAGCATTAGGGAGAAGCAACCACAATGATGGGGAACATTGAATACAGAAGGGAGTAAGAACAATCTGAGAGCAGAAACTGAACTCCCACACTGATGCAATGAGAAAAACAAACTAAGGATAAAATGAAGAAGAAATTACAGATGTAAACAAGAATTAAATTGACATGGGAGTTGTTCGTGGGATAATGGAGAAAACAAAAATAGACTGAGGATACAAGACACATTAAAAGGAGCAGAAAGGACAACAAAAAAACTCATTACACATAAGAAAGAAAATAAAAACAATCTCTAACATAGGAAATTTGTGGATGATGCCCAGGAAGTGGGTATCTGAGAAAACTGGCAAAACACTAGATGGGTCTTGGTCTTGACACATCTCAGAGTAAAGCCAAGGAAGTGCTGATATACAATTAGCAAAAGATGAGGATTTGCAATGCTTAGAGACTCTAAAATAATTAATATGGGGAGATTATGTGCAGGACAAAATGGGATTGGTGCAGGAGCAGTCTAAATAGAAACATAATGGTTGGTGGGGAGTCAGTGGGGAATATGCTTTGTTTCTGTCCTCTGTGGCTGTGATTCTAAATAGGGAAGATGAAATGCAGAATAAAAAAATCAATCATTCTGGAAGGATTGAAAGTTGAGAAAGATAAAAATAATTTGAACAAAGAAGTAAGCCATAGAGCATATAAGAATGTAGAGAAGTGCAAACAATTATAAGACACTTGAGGAATTACATTGGAGAAGGACTAACCAAACAAAGGGGAGAACTAGCGGCGTGAAAGGAAACTGAAGAGTTCTTCAAAGGGAGACAACCTTTGGCAATGAAAAGCAAAAATTGGAGTCAGAAGAAATAATTTTAGCAATTTCTGGAGTTGACAGAAAGAATATAGAACAGGTAGTTGGTTAGTGCAGAAACAATCTGAAGAGCTTTATAAGTGATCCGAGTTGAAAGGCAATGGGAGAGACAATAAATTCCTAAAGAATGAGGCCAGTTTGTTTTCATTAGATCATCTCCCCTGATTTATTTTAAGCAATTATTGCTCAGTGATATCAATATAAATAGTAAAACAAATAAATGATGTTAATACTGATGCAGATTCTTTGTTTGCTTTGACATGCTTTAATGATCTCAGGACTTAATTGTTCTAAATCTGTTCATGTGCCCTAAAAGGAATTAAAGGACCATGCCAGATCTGTGTATTTTAAATTAAATTGTAGGCAACTATGAAGCAAAAACACAGACCTATTCCAAAGCAGGAGTGTCTTACCTCCACAGCGTTGTTAGTGGTCTTGTTTTCTCCAGACTCTTTTTTGCCTTTAAAACAAAGAATACATTTTTTGACATCAGTTGAGATGTAGCTGTCCGTAGTGCTGAATTCTAGCTGAGTTGTGGTACTCCAGTCTTTCTTAATCTTCACCAATAGATATTAAAGGGATCATTGACCAGTGCCTTCTTTTTTTTTAAGAGGTCTGGTTGGAAAAGCATTTATATTTGCTTGTGGCACTCACTCCCTGCCACATTCTCATATTTTTGGTCGATTTTCAATGACATCATGAATGACCATATCATTTACTAGTCAGTATTTCTATTCACAATGTTATTTGGCAGCTATTCAATATATCATGCCAAAGAGACCATAAACAATCTTTTTTCTGACAGCTGATTTTTAAACAACAATTAAAACCAATACAATCTGTTAAGGTACAGTAATGATAAAAGGGCAATATATATGTATCTCCCATCCTAATATTTAGGAAGACTGAGTAATTCAGTCAAGTAATTTTTTTCTATATTAGTCCTTTTACAGATTGTTCTTTTTTTAAAAATTGGAATGCTGTCACCAATATTGAATTCTAAAAAGATTATATGGTTTTAGTACAGAGCATTATGGATACATGTTTTATTTTCCTGCTGTGTTTTCTTTACAAGTTAAGCTATAGCTTCCTTTTGTTTAAGCCTTATTGAAAAAAATAAATCTCCAACAAAGATTGCATCGACAAAGGTATGTGTTTTTTATGTCTGCTCAGCTTGGAGAAGAAAGATTATCTCCATTGCTCACCGTATGCAAGAGTGATTATATACAAAGTTATCAGGTCAGTGACCTTAATCCTCATGGTAAAAAGTACATCACTGAGACAAACCAGAGTCAAAGAAGTTCTTGTGAGTGTATCACAAAATGAAACAACTATATAGTGCGCTATATAGTAACCTCTCCATCTTTTGTTCCTCTAATGTTCCATTTTAGGAACTAAGATGGGCAAATTGGAGCACACTGGAAAATAGACTGAAGATAATGATGTATGATTAACCCAGCCTTGTGTGATCCACTGCAGTATACACACATATCTTGTGTTCATTATAATGATCTCAATGACTACTTAATATTATTTACATTTTTGTCAACTTTATGACATGATCAAAGAGGTCCAACTTCTTATGGCCAAGCATCAGTTCAAGGATATCTAGTACTTGTTAGCTAGTCTGTAGCTAATACAGCAGAGGCATGTTGTTGCTGAAATCTGAAACTAATAGAACTCATTCCACACCAATGGTTCAATTGCAAGACAATGTTGAAGAAGGCACACCATCACCCAATCTGACAATGGCTTCATCGGCTCAGATGCTGACTCAACTCATTCTGTAATGGCCAGCTTTGAGATAGCATCTGCAAATAATGAACCACTGAGCCCGAGTGGGCTGCAGCCTGGGGAGAAGGTGAGAGCTGGTGACAAAGCTGTGCATTCCTGCTGCATAACATCCAGATTGGAACTTGAATCGAGGAGCTACACAAAAACACTAAAAGCTGTTAACAATGACATATTCAGAGTATTGAGCAGAGTTGTATGCATGCATGCAGTTTTGCAGAAAAAGGGTTTGTATGGCTCCAGCCTCGTGCAGGGTTTTTTTTAATAGACCCTTGAGGTCAGGCTTTCCAGCATGGAGGTAGTGTCAGTTCCATTTCCAAGCTTGCAGACCCCACCATCACACAGAGTCTAATGGCAGCACCAGTCTCAGCTGATTCTCCAGCACCATCAGCAGCAGAAGCTCAGACTCCTGGCATCATGGGTCAGAATGGCAGTGTTCAAATATGCCTTCATGGATTTGTCACAGCAATTCAACATCTCCCTTTAAAATGATTGCTAAGGTAAACGTAACTGCCTCTGCCTAATTAACAACCTATGCACCTATCTCCTCTCCACCCAGGGAGAATGCCAGTAGCTCAACGGAGCATAAAGTAGTTATCTATCCTCATGATTTATTCTGCTGCTTCTACCACTCACTTAGTGAGGGGCAGTGGGGCAGTATGGATCTCATGCTGGACTGCAGTGGACTTTGGACTGGAGTTATCCTGTATGCTTGGTAGTTGGAAGGTCCTTGACTGCAGTGGCAAGCTGGGCCTCGCTTCAGCCTAATGAAACTATGAGCCCTGCAGACTGTTGAAAATAAAAATGAAGTCTCTTCTACCTGGTACTTTGGAGATAACTTTATGACCATCGAGTATAATCACAGTTCAGTTACTCAATCAGGGAGCAAAACAGTCTCTGCAGGTAGTGCAGTGATCTCATAGCTCAGGGGCCTGGGTTCAGTTCTGACCTGCAATGCTATCTGTGCAGACCTTGCACATTCTCTTTTAGATGCTCCAATACCCTCCCACACAAACTGGTTAATGTATTTTGCCCTTTGTGTTATTAGGAACTTTTTTGTGGGTGACGGGGGTGGGGGAATTGTTGTTAATTGGCATGCAAAAGTAGACAGATTACAGGGAGATGACTTGGGGAATGGATTGACGAGGTTGCCTTGAGAATTGGCAAAAACACAGTGGGATGAATGGCCCCCCTTTAGGTTGTAAGGAAAATGGTATACCTGCATTTGCCAAACATGTCAGGATTCAAATATGGAGCCCTCAGGGTAATATGGTTGCATTCCTTTCACTTTGGCAGAATTGCATTCACTCTGCCTTGGTGGTCCTTTGATAGATATTCATTGTCCTTGACAAGAGCTCCTTGTTTTTGCCAGGCTCAGCTTTCAGAACACCATTTGCTGACATTTGTAAAAATCAAACAGTTAACTATAAATAAGTTAAACTTCCAACCAGTATTCTTTGTTTAGCTTCTGGTAATAAACAGGAGCCAGTCCTCAGTTCTCAATGTAACTTGAAAGCAGTAATTAGCTTGAAAGGACAACAGAACAAACACTCTGTCTACAGAGCACTAGACTTGCTGGCTCACAGCACCTGGTCTAACTGCTGAAGAGGTGCAGTGTGAGACAATGGGTTATTTAATTTGGCTTATTTCAAAACTAGACAATGCAAGCTAAGCCCTTCAGTTCACAGAAGCTTGCAGCCCAGATGGATAATATCATTTAGCATATTAAATAGCTGATCTGTTAATAGTTGGAAGATTTGCGTACTCATGGAGTTAAATTCATAGCATTCTGAGAACTCTGTCTCCAGAAGCTTTTAGACCATTTGTGTGGTATCTGGACAAAAGATCATTTATGTATGAAGTCACCCAAGTGGCAAAAAGGCAGGAACATTTATAGAGCAGTTCAGGGTTTTTGGAAATGGTCTAAGAACATCAAGAAGCATGACAGAATCACAAGATAAATTAGAATCCATTTGTCTGCTTTCGATTTCTGCAATGGATGACTGGTTTGCTCATGGCTCAGTAGCATATCTGTTTACTTAATGGAAGTGTCCCTGTGTTTTGGAAATCCTTTGTGTTTTAGAAATGATTTACCATTTCGAAATTATTTAGTAGATAGAAATCCAGTTAGTTTTCAATCTGTTTTAAGAATGTTATTTGGATTTGAATGAGTAATACTAAAAATAAATGAATGGCATGTAAGCTGCTTTGTTAGTTGGAAGTAACTCCTTCTTTGGTAGTGGGGAAGGGAGCCCACATTCAAATACTGGGTATTGGCAGCTAAACTCACGGTGGAGGATAAACAGGGAAGTGAAATTGATTTTGAAGATTGGGTAGTTATAGGAGAACCTCACTTTTGTGAGGGTACCCTTTGCTATCAATGACAAGATAATATTAAGTAGTTTCTATCATTTTTTGGTTTTTCTTTCAGATTTCCAGCATTTGTAATTTTTATGAGTTTGACAGGATCAGCAATAAGAACCAGTACTTCTCAGCAACCTGCACTCCTACAAATCTTTGGTAAAAACTTGCTGTAATTGAAGATGCTATTAAAACAGCACGAGTATTGGAGGAGGATGAGGACCTACTTTCAGTGATAAATCCTGGGATGTCTACATCAGTTACCTGCATCACTGGTGCCTACTTTGACTGTACTGGTGTCACACTAAGACTGATGTCACAATTTCCCTAATCCGTATCTTAACCTGATGCATGAGTTTCACAAGTATCACAATATGGCAGATCGTGCAGATCATGTGACAGGTGTGTACATGAACAGCCCACAGAAGTGCCCAATTGGTCATTACAGGACATAAATTTGCCACCTAAAGTTGTACAATATCTAAGTGATGAAGCACTTTATAAACTACCATCTGTGTGGAATAGTAATGACGTTAAAGAAATATGTTGCCTTAAACAATGTCAATGAAGTTCTATAGACCCTACCATAACGTAATGAAATACAATGACCATTTTTCACCCAGCAAGGACAAACCAGAAACATTGCGATTAAAGATGATAGCCTGTCAAACCATGCTGGTACACAGTGAAATATTACCTAGGATCAATATTCCCTCTCATTTTTTTTTACAGCTATGTGGACCCACCATTGCTCTAAGCAGGAAACATTTACATGACCTGAAAACTGTGCAGGACTTTATAATGATTTTTAAAAATATACATATTATTAATATTTTAATGAAAATTGAATAATCACAAACTTGATTTCACCTATTAAATGAAGGGAATAATGAAATACAGTATAACAAAGAAAATACTTCATGTTTAACAAACTTTTTCTCGTCTGCCTTTATTCCAGCTGTGTGGCCACAGAGGCTCTGTGTGCTGGAGTGTTTCTGTTACTGTGTGATCACACACTTGTGCAGCTTAAAGAGAACATTGCCTAGGATAGTGGGTAAACCCCTCACATTTCAAATAGCTCAATATAACTTTGTAATTCCATAAGAGGCAGTGGATCTTTGGCTTAATATTTCATCTATAATACAGTGAGCTGCCAAGTGTGCCAGAGAAATATCACCAGGCTTGCATCCTCCAATACCTTCAAGAGAGTTTGAACCATGGGTTTCTGGCTCAAAGTCACTGTAATGAACCTACATTCTTTCCCCTAAATACAGCTGTCACTGTTTAGGGTGTTATCGTTGAGAGACATTTCTAGGCAACTCTTATTTTCCAACCAGCACCATATTATACAACACCTGGTCTTGTAAGCAACCTTATTCCTGGGTCTTTCATGATGAAAGATGTGAGCATACTGGCTTTGTCCACACTACTATTCAAGTAGATTCTCCCTGACCACTGTGGTCTCATTACTTAACCCAGCACATCTGCCTCACCTCTCCCCTTCACTCACAGCTATTTCCATCAACCATAACACTGTTCTTGGAAGCTATCAGTGTAATCCAGCCCTTCAGCTGGTTTGAATAGGGAACACCGGGCTTGATCTATCACTTAATAATGTAAAAGAAAGGGAATGAAATACTACTACATACTTAGAAGAAATAAAATGTAAAAGGTTATCTGTAATGAACTTTTCAGGCCTCTGGGGGGGCGCCAGAAAGTGTTGGGCTCTAAGGGTTTTAAACACCTGAACTGGTAAATTGTTGTTTAACGGGAGTCGTTACTCATTTAGAGTTCTTGTATTTTTCTCAAGTTACTCACTCTTTGTAATACAGTCTCCTGTTGCTTTCTCTTTAAGCCTTCCTACCTAAGCGCTCAAAGTCATCAAGGCTCTCAAGGTATCCCATGGCCTTCAAGCTTGAGATTCCCTTTGGGGTTCCCAGCCTCTCAGTGTCTCGGAGTTCCCAGGTCTCTATATCTCTCGAGATTCCCAAGTCTATATGCCTCGTGAGTCTTCCCAGGCATCTCTCAAGTTCCTCAGGTCTCCCACTAGAGGCCCCTCTCGAGTATCTCAGGTCTCTCGAGTCATCCTTGGATCTCAAGTTTTCAGGTCTCCCTGGCCCACCAGGTGCTAGCCATAGGGAGAGGGTTTTTTCGGGCATTTGAATTGGTTAATTGTTGTTTAATGAGAATCATTAATCATTGAGAGATTCTTGTGTTTTTCTCGAACTACTCACTCTTTGTAACGTGGCCTCCTGGTGCCTGATATTTAAGCTTGTAAGGTTTATTTTGATAGGCTCAGGGGTTCTGTGTTACCTGTATTATTTAAGTGGACACCCAATTAGCACTAATCACAGGGTCCAAGTTTGAGAATGATACTTTTCATAGTATCACTCAGCAAGCCACCAATTTTCCTTTGGAATTATTATGAATAAACTCTTGTTGCCCTCTGTTCATTGGAGTCTGTCTTTCCTCCTCACTTTGGTTCTGATATTGCTAGTGTACACTGGGACAGTGAACAATATTTTGAGAGTAGCAACTTTAGCTGAGCCACAATAATTGAAGAGGTAAAATATTCTAATTAAACATCCCTACAGGAAGCCAGAAGCAATGAGAAAGGAAATGAGTGTACAGATATTCTGAAACAGGAAATATTGTTTTCCACAGTCCAGAGCAAGAAAGTGAGATTCTCATAGTCTAGTAAGAGATAGCAGGGTGAGGAAATTTTCATTCTTCAGCCCTCACCCTTCCTTGAACCAGAAAATAATCAGGTAGAAGGCAGAGGAGTGAAAAGCAGCCAGTGCTTAGGAATCCTTCCCGATGTGCAAAAGTAATTCACTGCTCTGCCTACATTAAAGTACACCTTGATAGACCCTACCACATGGGGCCTGAACAATCTACACACACTCAAATTGATGCTAAATACTGTGGGCCAAAGACACCACACTTAAGATGTTGTCCTATCTACTCTCCAAAATGAAGAACTTCTCCAGAAAATCACGTACCTTCCTCAATATCTAAATTAACCAGATGAACTTATTCATGATTAGATTAAAGGTCGTTGA
Source organism: Hypanus sabinus (assembly GCF_030144855.1). Taxonomy (NCBI): domain Eukaryota; kingdom Metazoa; phylum Chordata; class Chondrichthyes; order Myliobatiformes; family Dasyatidae; genus Hypanus; species Hypanus sabinus. Next base: position 146,214,304 of record NC_082713.1, on the reverse strand, counting down.
AGTCCTGTTTCCCTCCAAGCCAAGCACTTAACAATGCTTCATATGGAACTGATCAAGGACACCAACTCTTCATGTGATATTGATCCAATTCTTTAGGTTTCCACTGGCGCTTATTATACACTATTTATTTCAGAGTCATTATGACTTTTTATAAACTTGCACAATGTTATCATGCCCTGAAATAAAATATATTAAGGGGGGTACAACACGTGGGTTCCTTCTGTTAGACAAAGGTAATTCTGATAATGAGTTATCAGTGTCACATTGGCTTCTAGTGCAGTTACCACAAAAGAAATCTCGAGAGGGCAACATATTTATAATCTTAAATACAGAATTTTTGTCATTATCAAAGGTTCCTACATTAAAATTGATTTCCCTAGAATTAAAACAATTTTCAGTGTCTTGGAAGAGTTTTCAGTTTTTGAGGAGGAAGTGTCACTTTGCAATGAATGTATATCATGATTGTTTTTGATTGGACATGGCATCAAATGTTACAGGGAGAAGGCTGGGAACTGGCATTGACAAGGAGAAAAAGGAAGGATCAGCCATGATTGAATGGTGGGGCAGACTCAATGGGCCAAATGGCCTAATTCTGCTCCTATGCCTCATGGCCTTATGATGGAGACCCCAAACTGTTTTATCTTTATATGGGGTAAAGACCCACTTAACAGCTGTAGAAATACTCCCATGATGTGTAAAACTTGAATGGGCTCAATAGGGTCTCCACCATGGGCAGTCCCAAGCCCAGCTGTGAATGGAGCATGGGTGAGGCTAGCAACCCTATCCTATAAAGACCCAGAGCTACAGAAACACCAACAGAAGCTCTAAGGACCTCGTCCCTGGGAAGGGAATGACACCCGAGGACAACTTGGAAGGATAAACGTCTCTGGTGAGCTGTGTTGGCAGCCTATGCCCCAGTAGGGATGATGGACTTAAGTAAGTAAATTCAACAGGGTTGCAATTCAGTTGGTGGCTTCAGCAAATTGTTTGTGCAACCCATCTATATTTTATATTACAGCCCTCATTTGAGTTTATTTTATGTAGTACAATTTCAATTGCTTGCCAGAGGGAGCATAGAAGCAGCACCATGATGCTGCTGTAATTAATGAAATATAAACAAAGGATAATAGGATTGTGATACAGTTAACTTCAAAGTAAATGACATCATGAACCAAATGTTCATGGAATGTTGTGTGCATTTTCTTGCAGACATTTATAAAAGAAAGAATTTGTAAATTTGAATCTTTTCCAAACTTCAGGAATGCATATCATAGAGAAGTAAACAAATATAAGACTATAAGATACAGGATCAGAATTAGGCCATTTGGCCCATCGAGTCTTCTCTGCCATTTCATCATGGCATATCCATTTTCCCTCTCAGCCTCAATCACCTGCCTTCCCCTCCTCCTTATCCCTTCATGCCCTAACCAATCAAGAACTTATCAACCTCTGACTTAAATATACCCAATTCCTTCGCCTCCACAGCTGCCTGTGGCAACAAATTCCACAGATTCACCACTCTCTGGCTAAAGAAATTCCTCCTCATTTCCATTTTAAATGGACATCCCTATATCTGAAGCTGTGTCCTCTGGTCCTAGACTCCCCCACCAAAGGAAACGTCCTCTTTACATCCACTCTATCAAGGCCTTTCAACATTTGATGGGTTTCAATGGGAATTCCTGCCCCCCCCTCCGCCTTATTCTTCTGAATTCCAGTGAGCACAGGCACAGAGCCATCAATAAGTTCTCATACAGTAACTCTTTCATTCCCAGAATCATTTTTGTGATCCTCCTCTGAACCCTCTCCAACATCAACTCAGCCTTTCTTAGATAAGGGGCCCAAAAGAGCTCACAATACTCCAAGTGAGGCCTCACCAGTGCACTATAAAGCCTCAACATTACATCCTTGTTATTATATTATAGTCCTCTAGAAATGAATGATAGCATTGTATTTGCCTACCTCACCACCAACTCAACCTGTAAATTAACCTTCAGGAAATCCCGCCCAAGGACTCCAGAGTCCCTTTGCACCTTGAATTTTTAAAATTTTTCTCCATTTAGAAAATTGTCTACACTTATATTTCTTCTACTACAGTGTATGACCATACACTTACTAACATTGAATTCCATCTGCCACTTATTTGCCCATTCTAATCTGTCTAACTCCTTCTGGAGACTCACTGTTTCCTCAACTTTTCCTGCTCCTCCACCTACCTTTGCATCATCCCAAAACTTGGCCACAAAGCCATAAATACTATTGTCTAAATCACTGACATATAATGTAAAGAGGAGTGGTCCCAACACAGACCCCTGTGGAACACCAATAGTCATTGACAGCCAACCCAAAAAGTCTCCCTTTATTTCAACCAAGGCTCTATCCATGCTAGTATCTTTCCTGTAATACCATGGACTTTATTTTGTTAAGCAGCCTCATGTGCTGATAGTGGAATCTCAGTGCAGGAGAACTCACTGGTCAATCAGCACCTTTGGAGGGAAAAGAACTGTTGATGTTTCAAGTTGAGATCCTGCAGTAGGTCTGAAAGTGGAAAGGAAAAGGGCAAGGCAGCAGCAGTAGGTGGTAAGTGGACTTACGAAGGGCAAAGCATGATGTGCGGATGGTGGAGTAAAGTGTGGGTGGTGGAGGGTTGATCGGGGAGACAGGAGAAGGTGGCTGACAGTTGGAAGTAGACAAAAAAAAAAGCAGGCTGATCAAGCCCAATCAAGTGGATGAAAGTGGAGACAGCAGCTCAGAAGTAATACACAAGAACAAATAAGCTAACAATGCTAGAATCTGATAGGTAGGAAAGGTGACATTGGTATCCACTAGAGGAGAGATGAAGGGCCAATGGAACTAGATGCATTCTATAGACAATGAAATATATTTTTGAAGTTTAATTAGATTCAAAATTCAAAATTGTTTAACGTCACCTCCAGTGCACAAGTGTAAAGGAGAATTGTTACTCTGGATCCAATGCAGCACAAAACAAAAATACAGTAAGAGAAAGAACACAATAATAATAATAATAATCACAGTAAGTATAAATACATAAGACAGCTTATATATGTAGATTGATTGTATGTCCATAAAGTGAAACTAGGCATAGGAGTGTCTGTACATCATGTGACTGATATAAAGTAGTGATGATGGGGTGGGTTACTGGCTGGAGGTGTTGATCAGTCTTACTGCTTGGGGAACGCAACAGTTTTTTCAGTCTGGGGACTGAAACAATAGCGAGATCTCAGCCTGCACTTTAACAATAATCCTATAGGGTTGTTTTTATCCACTTGAGAAAGTATGTGGGTCACTGATTCCATCATTAGAGTATAAAAGAAATATGTCACCATTAAGCCAGCAACAGAATCCTTATCCTTTCAAGGGAATTTGATTTAACTTTTATCTGACATTGATCCCTATTATTTAATTATCAATGCTGCTCTGATGAGGATGTCAAGCTGCCTCACATGACAGCAGATTCCACTTCAAGTACTCTAGTAAATCTATCAGGGGAAACTTCAGAAATAATTTTATAATTTGCCTTTGCCATAAGGTACTTCACCCATTGGGAAAAGCATATGACAATTTAGGCATGTACTTCCCGCAATTTTCTCTTCATTAACACAAACACATGGGCAATTTCATGCCAAGGGGGGTTTTACTCAGGAATTTAATTGATTTCTCTGCAGCACCTTCACACCTGCTATCTCTGCTAGGATTTTAAGAGAGTGAAGATCTTCAACAAGAAGCATGGGTTGTTGGTGGAAAGGTGATCAAAAATAGATACGCATGCTGTACCGCCAAATCCCTGACTGGCTGGATATGAAGCAGAACTAACCTATGTAGGTTCTTCTCCAGTTTGGAGCATGGTATGTAAATACAACAGGAAAGAAATGGGACGCAGCCAACTCCAGCATTTCCAAATTTTCAGATGGTGAAATCTTGTTTAATACTGTGATCCGTGTAAGGGAAAACATTATCATTCAAAAGTTGGAAAGGGATCCATGTGGACTGCTATGAAACTGACTTTATATGAGGCTGATTTGTAAGAATGAGCTCTTGATGAGGTAACACCAACATGTTAGGGAATGTGAAATAGCTTACAGCAGCCACCTTCTGGATAGCAGTTAAACAATTGAAAGGAAGATGGAATGGTATGCCTCATTTTGAACATGGTGGGGATATATTAAAAATCGTGAGCTGCTCCCAGCATATCCTTGGGTATGTTGGTTGCTAAGGCGAATGATACATTTCACTGAACCAATCCGCATAGAGGGATTAGAAGTGGAGAGAGTGAGCAGTTTCAAGTTCCTGGGTGTCAAGCTCTCTGAGGATCTAACCTGGTCCCAACATATCGATGCAGTTATAAAGAAGGAAAGACAGAGGCTCAGAAGATTGAGATTTGGTTTGTTACCTAAGACACTCAAAAACTTCTACAGATATACTGTGGAGAGCATTCTGACAGGCTGCATCACCGTCTGGTATGAGGGAGGTGTGGTGAGCACACAGGATCAAAAGAACCTACAACAAGTTGTAAAATCAGCCAGCATCTTGGGTACTAGTCTCCATAGTATCCAAGGAGATACTAGGATACAAGGACATACTGCAAGGAGAGTGCCTCAGAAAAGACATCCATTGCTCAGAATATTTCTGTCTTTTCATTGTTACCATCAGGAAGGAAGTACAGAAGTCTGAAGGCACACACTCAGCAATTCAGGTACAGCTTCTTCCCCTCTGCCATCTGATTTCCAAATGGATATTGAACACATAAACATTACCTCACTTTTATTATTTCTGTTTTTGCATTATTTTTAATTTAACTATTTAATATACATATATACTCACTGTATTTTTTCTATGTTATCTTGTATTGCATTGTATTGCACTGCAACATTAACAAATTTCACAATATATACCAATGATATTAAATCTGATTCCAATTCTGATACTGATTCTGTATGTTTCAATGTTTCATGTGTTAGATAAATCTAGCTCTAAATCTAAATATTAAAAAAATTATAAAACATTTGTAAGTGGAATTATATGGAATTTTACAGGAATGAAGCAACTATTCAGACTATATCTGTATTTACACACAAAATGCTGGAGGAACTCAGCATGCCAGGCAGCGTCTATGGAAAAGAGTAGATAGTCAACGTTTCAGGCTGAGATCCTTCAACAGTGCTGCTGAAGGGTCTCAGCCTGAAACGTCAACTGTCCTCTTTTCCATAGATGCTGCCTGGCCTGCTGAGTTCCTCCAGCATTTTGTGCGTGTTGCTCAGATTTCCAGCATCTGCAGATTTTCTCTTATTTTTGTCGGTATTTATGATTTCACAAGAGCCTTTCTCGTGTCCCATTTTGCCTCAGTCTGCAGAATCAATGCACCCTTCTATGATTGGGCTGAATTGTTCTCTGATCTTAGTAATTTACTTGCAAACATTTTGTCAGCATGCAAGGTGACATCGTGAGTATGCTGTTGATTGTGTGTGTCCTTCGAAATGCTTGGCCTTTATATACTTTTCAATCAGCTGATTGGACGTCATTCCAGAAACTCATTTGTGACATGGCGAGGAAATCTATTCGCTGATTGACTGTGAGGGAAACTTTATGCATTGCACTCAGGAATTATGCCTGCCTCAGCTCATTTGGAGGACACATCACATCACAATCAACAGTGCACCGCCGATGTCTCATCAGGTGGTGATGAAACATTTGCAAGTAAATTGGCAAAATTGGAGAACAACTCAACCCAACCATCAACCACCCAAGCTACACGTCTTCCACATTATTTCCACATTCTTCTATTCCTTTCTCCCATGTGTGCTTGTCTACTTTCCTCTTAAATGAATCTGCCACCCATCTCAACCACCCTTATACAGCAATGAAATTCTCATCTCCATCTGCACAAAGAAACAACTTCTGACTTTATAACTGGATTTTTTTCTATAATGTCTCATTTATGACCCCAACATAAGTTCTCTTGAAACTGTTGCAGCATGCAACTATTGAATGATGTGTAGCAGTCGTCCAATAAGTTGCTTTATTATTTGACATCTATTCAGTTACCTTACAAACTAAATTATTCCCAGGAGCCATGATTTAATGTGGCACCAAAATTGCAATGCCGAGATAAGATCTTTAGTGAATATACTCACAATGATTTCATCCTGTCACATACATAAAGTTTCATATATTTTTAATAACTTTGTATTAAAATTAATCTTTCAGTTTCTGCACACAGCATTTCAATTTTTAGACTTTTTTTGCACTTTGAGAAAATCTGTCAGCATATTGCTTGTTTCTGGCAGGAATACTACCTATTCATATTTAGAGAGTGCACCAACACCATGCTTTGTCATTCTCCGTTTTACAAGGGTCTACTGTACATACAGTTCTTGAAAAGATCAAGACTGCAAAAGAATTTGGAAAACATTACATGATGCAAAGTTACTATGAAATAGGGCCAGAACTCAAAGCATCAAATCATTGCTTTCATATTGATTATCTGTATGTGTTCAGTCTAAAGGTTGGACAATATCTTTTCTCTCACTTTATGATTTTATAATGCACCCATCTCACATTAAAAAAAGTTTCAAGTCCCTGCCTATACGCTAGTCCATTCCTGTCAATCTTTTCAATGTCTATTCATATAATTTCTCAACATTTCACCAGTCTGAGACTACAGGTGTAGTTTCTGAAAAACCATTATCTGCTATATTTAAGGTACAAACGTCTGTACACATTACTTTTTGACTTCTAATCTCAGAAGGTGCAGGTTGTCCACTCCTCACTGCACATAAACAGCTCTTCTGTGAGACAGTTAGGAGCACCAAGTATCTGGGAATGCTCACAACAGACAGTCTCACCTGGTCCCTCAACAACAGCTCTTTGGTCAAGAACGCACAGCAACGTCTCCACTTCCTGAAGAGATTGAGGCAACAGAGGCTTGCTTTAGCTTGATTTTAATCATTTTTTTTACAGGGGCACCATTGAGAGTTTCCTGACAAGCTGCATCACCTGGTACAGCAATTGCAAGGCATTCGACTGCAAGATCTTAGAAAGGGTTGTAAGGACCTCTGAGAGGATCATTGGGGTCTCTCTTCCACCCATTGTGAGATTTATTAGGAACTCTGCATTTAGACAGCCCTTAGCAACATCAATGATCCCTCATATCCATCCAACAACTAGTTTGACCCCTACTATCAAACAGGAAATATAGGACAAGGACTGTTATGATGGGAAACAGCTTCTACCCCCAGGCTGTGAGACGACTGAACTCACTGCTACCACCCAGGTCTCATCATGTCATAGCATTATACAGTTTACTTTTTAATTTGTGACATACTGTGAATCCATATTATTATTTCTTAATTTATTTTGGGGTAATATTACTTAGTGTGTTATGTGTGAGTATATGTATGAACTGTGTTGTGCACGTTAATCCAGAGGAACATTGCTTCATTTTGTGGTATGCATGTATAGAATTGAATGACAATAAAGTTGAACTTGACTTGACTTGAAATAGTGGTTACCATAGTATTTTTATATTGGTATTTTGCTGGAATAGTTCAACAGTTGAAGGATTTGCACGGTATTATTAGATAGGGAGCTTCAGAATTCGAATCCAGTGGCAATGAAAGATTCCCAAATTTTTAAGTATAGCTAAAGTTGAGTTCATCCATGCTGGCTATACCATTCCTTCATACACCTAACTTGAGCTTTGTAGGTTTTATAAAAGCTTTGGACAAACAGAGGAGAATTACTAAAGAATTGATATTTTCTAAGTCAATGAAGCACCTCAAGATGTTCAGGGTAATGGCATGGAATGTATAGAGGAGTTGGTTACAGTCTCCTCTTGGGGACAATTATTGCCACGAACTTGTTGTAGGTGAATGCTACTTTTCACTCATCCAACCAAATCTCAATGCTGTTCAGGACTTGCTGCATTGGATAAAAATTGCTTCAATACCCAGGGAACTAGAAATTAGCTTTGTACATCTATCAGCAAGCATCACCTATGTTGACATGATAGAGAAAAGGTTAACACTTGGATGACAAAGATTTTGTTTCCTGAATATTTTTGAATGTATCTTATGGATTTTGAGCTGTTAATTATGGAAATCACCATAAAATTGCCCTATTACACACCATTTCTTTGAAATCAGCCATATTTGTTATTTCAATTCATAACCTAAGTCAATTAAAATGTTGCCCACAATGTAAGCTGAAAAGTTTTCTATTTTGTCCAGGTATGCCTCTACAAGATTAGGCAGGGTGGATGTTGCATGGCAGAACAGGCTTTAGAAAAGCTAGAAAATCACAGAAATACCCCATTCTATGCAGTGCAGTTACAGTGGTTTGCGATCGTGTTGATGTGCATGCTCTATGAGCAAAGAATATTTTGTGTACTCATTATAATAAAAGTAATTGTACTTTCAGGAGTATCTGTGATAGCAAAATGTCTCACCAATGCTGCAACAACAGTGACAATTCTGTTATATTTGTGGCAGGTATATGCTTAAATCTCAAAGACTGAGCATGACTCCTTTTATTAGGAATACCTATGAGCTCTACTTGGGGTGTAAGATTGGTGACCATCCTCACATTTTCTTGCATTCCCATTTAGACTTCTTCCTTGCAAATCTTGGCTCTGTCAGTGATGAGCATGGTGAAAGGTTTCACCAGGACATTGCTGTCATGGAGAAACAGAATCAGGGCAACTGGAATCCATCAATGCTGGCTGATTATTGTTGGACACTTCTGAAAGAAGGCTCAGACTCTGAGTACAAATGAAAATCATCAACTTTTTTAGTACCGTTTTGCAATTAAACACATTATATTCAATAAAAGTTAATTCCTTGTTTCTCCAAATTCCTATATGATAAAAGTAGTCTGACATTATAATTGTGTTCAGCTTCAAGTCTATCATAATTACATAAATTTTCTAAGGAAGCAATACTTCTGAAAAAAAAATTGTTGTCTAGTGTAATTAACAAAGTTGTGGAAGATGTTTGAGAAGGCAATGCAGAGTACCTTCAGCAATCACCTAAGAATGAAATAAATGGTCTCCCACAACCTTGGACATACAGCTTCACGTATCCAGCCACTGTTTTTTTTTAATTTCCATAATCACCTAATCTTTAATCCTTCCCCTGAATTTTATGTTTTGTGACATAGGAGACTATTTGGCCACTGGTCCTTGCCATCTCTCAAAACAATCCCTTCTATCTTATTCCGTCCTGTAGTTTATTCACTCACCAATGCTTGTTAGCTCTCCCAATTCTTCCACCAACCCCCAACAATGCATTTACAGCAGGTAATTAACTTGAGGTCCTTTGGAATATAGGAGCCCGAGTGAAACCATACTGGCACAGGGAGCTGAAGCTCCACGCACTCAGTACTGGAGCCCAAAACAGAATCTAGGTCACTAGAGCTGTGAAAAAGTGCCATTATCTGCAGTGCCACTGTGTCTGTCACTACACTAGGTCACACATGCCACACATAGTCAAACATTGCCTCAGGGTCAACTAACACTCACTTTCACCTCATCTCCAGAATTCAGAGGTTCCACTTACATTTGGATGAAACTTATAATTAAGTTTGAAACTTATTAGTGCTGCAGACGGAGTATCAATGTACACGATTTGTAAGCACTCATTCCCAATAACACTGTTGACAATGCTTCATACATTGAAGGATGTATGTGGACTGAAGGGAAGGAGTGGAGTGGACAGCAGTTAAAGGAAAAATTTTTAAAGACAGCAGCAGCAAGAAACTCAGTGATTGTAAGATTAAGCAGATCAAACACGAATTTGTGAAATAGAATTCATGTTTGATAAACCTGTGAGAAAATTTTGAGGTAGTAGCTGTCAGAATAGATAAGGGGAAACCAACTGAATTATCATACTTGGACTTTAAGAAAACATTTGATAAGGTGAGAAATAAGAAAAGATTAAGGAAATTAGAGCATGCGGTACTAGAATAATAAATTAGTGTGGGCTAAGGGAGAGAAAACTTAGTAGGAATAAAACAGATCATTTTTAACTTGGGAGGCTGCAACTGGAAGGATGCAGAAGAAATTAGCGCTAGGGCTCCAGTTCTTCCTCACAATATCAATGTTCTGAATGAAGGAATCAAGTTTAATATATCCAGGGTTGCTTATGATACAAAGTTTAGCTGTAAAGAAGATGCAGTGAGGTTCCAGTGGATCATAAAACAGATTGTGAATAGGCAAGCACATAATACTGCAGATGGATTATGAACATGTGAGGTCATCAACTAGAACAGTAGAAGGACAGAGCAGTTTTTGGTAAAAGATTGAAAGATGTTCATAATCAGGTGGACTTGAGTGTTCTTGCACATACAACACCGCAAGCTGACAATTACAGCAGACAGGTACAGCAGACAATTAGAAAGTAAATTGTATGCAGTCTTTATTGCAAGAGGATTTGTGTGTAAGAGTAAAGATAACTCGGTCCAATTACAAAGGGCCCTGGGGAGACCTCACCAGGAATATTGTATATAAGGAAGGATATGTGAGGACACTGAAAGATGTACAGATTGATTCCTGGGATTGCAGAGTTGTTTTGTAAAGAGAGATTAAGCAAGCTTGTCATGCATTCTTGAGTTTAGAATAATGAAAGGTATTCCCAATGAAAAGTACAACAATTATTCCCAATCTTAATCTCTTAGTTGTGGAGTCAATATTTCCACTAGCTGGTGTATCTCAAACCAGGTATCTCAGTCCCAAAATAAAGGTTTGGCCATTCAGGAATGAGATCGTAAGAAATATCTTCAACCAAGTTTTAGTGCATTTTTTGAAATATTATACCCAAAGAGATTGTAGATTTCATTCTCAATATAACGATACATGTCGGGTAATAGGTCAGCCACAATCTCACTGAATGACAGAGCCAAAATTAAGGCATGATAACTAATTCCATATCCATAGCAACATAGTATCCCCAAGACCAGTGGTCCCTAACCACCAGACCACTGCCCAAGCCTATGTATTCTTCAGCAAATGCCTTTTTGGAAATCTAAATGCACTGTATGTACCTGTTCCTCTTTATCCATCTTTTTTCTACATTTTCAAGTAACTCAAGCAAATATGTCAAACACAATTTTCTTTACATAAAATGATATTCACTCAGCTTGAGTGTCTTATTTTCTGTTTCTAAATGTTCTGTAACTACTTTCTGAGTAATTCATGAATTTCTCAAAGACAGTTAAGCCTATAATTTCCTGTTTTCTGTTTCCCTCCTTTGAATAATTATGTCGCATTTACAATTTTCCAGTTTTCTGTCCAGTCCTCTGGGACTTTGCCAGTATCAAAGAAGTTCAGTAGATTATAGCCACTATTCTCAACCACTTCCTTTAAGATCCATGCAGAAAACCCATGATATCCAGGGAATTTGTCTGTCTTTATTTAGCTCACCTAGATTTTTATCTCCACATAGGATTGTTTCAAGTTGCTCCATCTCCATAGCCATTAATTATCAGTCAGTATTGGCATTTTTAACAGTTCCTACCATTGAAGAGTAATTCGAGATACAGTAACTATTTAGAACTTCTGCCATTTCTCTGTTTCCCACTAGTAATTGTCCCATTTCATCCACCAAAAGAACAATATTTATTTTAATTATTCTCTACTTTTTCTAGATCTATAGAAGCTCCATTTTATACTATTTACTAGTTAATCCTTGTACTCTGTCTTCATCCTCCACAATGTTTATGGGTTAATATATTTGTTTCAAAAACTTCCCAATCATTGGGCCGACTTGTAATCTTCACAATGTTGGATGTCTTTCCCTTTAGTTTGATTCCAAATGTAATTAGAAATGGATAATGCACTCTTCTCGTGAGATTCTCTTTCTGTCTGAAGTATGCCTTACTGAGATTTATGAAATGTTTCCTTAAATAATGTATATAATAGTCTGATCAACCATTGATTGTTAATCTATTTTGCTAGATCACTTTTAGAACCATAGAACACCACAGCACAGTACAGACCCTTCAGCTCTCCATGTTGTGCCGACCCATATAATCTTTAAAAAAAGTACTAAACCCACACTACCCCATAACCCTCCATTTTTCTTTCATCCATGTGCCTGTCCAAGAGGCTCTTAAATACCCCTAATGTTTTAGCCTCCACCGCCATCCCTGGCAAGTCATTCCAGGCACCCACAACCCTCTGTGTAAAAAAACTTACCCCTGATGTCTCCCCTAAACTTCCTTCCCTTAATTTTATACATATGCCCTCTTGAGTTTGCTATTGGTGCCCTGGGAAACAGGTACTGACTATCCACCCTATCTATGCCTCTTATAATCTTGTAGACCTCTATCAAGTCGCCTCTCATTCTTCTATGCTCCAAAGAGAAAAGTCACAGCTCTGCTAACCTTGCTTCATGTGACTTGTTCTCCAAACCAGAAAACATCCTGGTAAATCTCCTTTGCACCCTCTCTATAGCTTCCACATCCTTCCTATAATGAGGTGACCAGAATTGAACACAATACTCTAAGGGCGGTCTCACCAGAGATTTGTAGAGTTGCAACATGACCTCTCTACTCTTGAACTCAATCTCCCTGTTAATGAAGCTTAGCATCCCATAGGCCTATTTAACTACCCTATCAACCTGCGCAGCAACCTTGACGGATGTATGGATTTGAACCCCAAGGTCCCTTTGTTCATCCACACTCTTAAGTAACTGACCATTAATCCTGTACTCAGTACAGGATCTTTCCTTATACCATTCTAATTGTTTTTATTTAACTCCAGGTAACTGTTTCCGATTCAAAATTTTCATCCTCAAAGTGAATTTGAAATGGAAGGAAAATCCTTATGAGCACTAGCAATTAAATAAGTTCACTCTCAAAACAAATTTTACATCTATAAACTTTTCTTGTAATGCAGTGTAATTGTGTGCCACTTCCATGTGTCAGTAAACATTAAATTAACCCACAGCACAAAGGTTTTTAATTCTGACACCACAAGACTTTGGTAAATTAAGAACTACCATCTGCACTGTATGTATAGATTATGTTATACTACCTTGAGATTCATTTTCTTGAAATACAATAGAATTTATGGAAAACTATACACAAGCAAAGAATGCCAAAAAACATGCAAAAGAAAACCATATGTGAAAATAGAAAATAATCCATGAGTTGTAAAGAGTCCTTGAAACTGAGACATGGAATCAGGTGACTGAAGTTATCCACACTGGGTCAGGAGCCTGATGGTTGTTGGGTAATAACTGGTGGCGTGGGACCTAAGGCTTCCCTTCCTCAAACCCAATAGTATTAATGAGAAGAGGGCATGCCTTTGATGGTGGGCAGCTTTGATGATGGATGCTCCTTTCTTACGACAAAGCTCCTTATAAATGTATTCAATGGTGGGGAAGATTTTGCCCACAGTGGGCTGGGCAGTATCCACCACTTTCTGCAGCCTTTTCTGTTCCTGGGCTTGGTGTTTCCAAATCAGGCCATGATGCAACCAGTTAGGATAAACTCCACTGTGCATCTATAAAAGTTCATCAACTAAATAAGTTTTTGCTGCCGTACGGAATGTACAGAAACCTCTAATAAAGTAGAAGTGCTGTTGTGTCTTTTTTTGTGTTGACACTTACGTGCAGGTCTCAGGATAGATCCTCTGATATGTTAATGCCAAGGAATTTAAAGTTACTGGCCCTAATGAGGACTGGCTCAGGGAGTCCCAGCTTCTCCCTCCTGTAGTTAATATCAGCTCTGGCTTTGGGGTGTTAACCGACAGGTTGTTGTTATTGTAGCTCTAAACCAGATTCTTAGTCTCTCTCCTGTGGGACAATTCATCTCCACCTTCGATTTACATCAGCAAACTTAAATACATTGCTAAATCTGTACGTAGCCACTGAATCATAAGTACAGTATAAAGTGAGGAGAGCATGGGGCTAAGCACGCAGTCCTTTGCTGATGGTGATTGAAGAGGTGTTGTTGCCAATCCATACTGACTGCATCTGCCAGTGAGGAAGCTGAGGATCAGATTGCACAGGGAGTTACCGAGGCCCAGTTTTTGGAGCTCAGGGATGAGGTTCCAGGGGTTGATAGTGTTGAATGATGAGCTGTAGTTCATGAACAACATCCTGATGAATGCATCTTCATTGTCCAGGCGTTTCAGAGCTGGGTGAAGAACCAATGAACTGGCATCTGCTGTTGACCTGTTGTGATGGTAGGCGAATTAGAGCGGACCCAGCTCACTCCTCAGGCAGGGATTGATATGCTTCATGCCCCCCGTGGCATATCTAAGGGATGGCAGGTATGGCACGTGCCCTGGGCGCCACCTGAAGGGGGATGTCACTGAGCAGTTTCTATTAAAGTCAGACAAACCATCCTCAGATAGTGAAAAAAGAATTTTCTTCAGATGTATGATCTGTCTTTGATTATCATGGGTGAGAAGCACTAGGATGGCCTTATTTCAGAGCATTGTGTAAGAAGACCATGAAACGTTTCTTCACGAAGAAGGAGGGAAGTGGAGCTGAAGGACAGAAGAGATGAAAGTTGGAGGCGGAGGAAGCCAAGAAGTTGAGCAAGTTCTTCATGCCCTTCTTTGAAAAGCCCAGAACAAGTAGTTCAACAAGTTCCATGGAGTCGCCTGCACCTGCTACAAGTTTGTTAGAATCTGAAGGTGGATCAAGTACAAATGTGTCACAAGCTGAAGAGGAAGTCAAGTCAGATAAATCCGAGTATGATGAGATTAAGAGTGAGGCTGCCACAGAGAACATGGACATGACAGGAGAGGAAGATGATGGTGGTGGTGATGATGTTGAGTTTATTGACCAGATTTTACCTGATGAGTGCCAACACTGAACCTAGTGAACTGGATGATGTCAAAGAGCCTTGAACTGTCAAACCAGAAGTAATTGAACAGCACGGCATTGGACTTCTGAAGTTCGGCAAGGATACTGGAAAAGTAATTCTGCCTGACGCATTGAGAACAGAAATAATAAAGCTGGGTTGGAAGTATTTCCAGAACAGTGAGGGGCCTTTCCTACCAACAAATACTGCTCAATGAACAAAACTTGGTTCAAGAGGAAATTGGGAAATGGTCGTGGTGAGGCAGTGACTTACTCAAGGCTGGCCTATTCCCCTCCTAAAAAGTCTGCATTTTGTATCTGTTGTCTTCTCTATTCCTGGTCAGACCATCAATCCTCATTGGAGCAGGAAAGTGGATTCAACCAGTGGAAAGCACCTGAAAGGTTTAGTGATCATGAAAATGCCAAGAGTCATCGGGAATGCTTCACTCAGTGGAAAGAAACGGAAAGAAATTTAGCTGGAAACAGAGGAGTTACTGACGCTGTATTTCAGTCACAGATTGAAAAGGAAAAGCAAAAGTGCCATGATATCTTGACGAGAATCCTTCACTGCATAAAATTCCCTGCGACTCAGAACCTGGCTTTGCGAGGACACGGAGTCTCTTCAGTTAGACGATGACTCCAATGTGGGAAATTTCCTTGGCTTACTGAAACTACTGGCCATCTTTGACCCTGTCATAAAAGAACACCTCACTCACTGATTTGGAAAGTCATCCTACATCCACATCTTATCTTTCACCGAGTGTCCAGAACAAATTCATACACATGATGGCACCAACTGTTCACCAGAGTTTACTAAGCAGCATTCGTAAAGCCAAGCACTATGGTCTCATGTTCAACTCGACTCCTGATCAGGCACACCGTGAGCAAATGTCAGAAGTAGTGAGGTATGTGGAAGTTGATTTTGAGAGGAAAACAGTCCATGGCAGAGAGTCCTTCCTTGCTTTTATCCAGATAAGCCAGAAGGATGCTGAGAGCTTGGTTTAAGACATCCTGAAACAGCTATAGGAGGATGAAATGGAGCTACAAGACTGTTGGTCACAGTGTTATGACAACATTGCTATGATGGCTGGACACAGAAGTGATGTTCATCAAAGAATAAGTGAGAAAAACAACCTGTTTTGTGAATTGGGTTTGTGAATTGCGACAATCACTCACTCAACTTGGTGGGTGTACATGCAGCCAAGCAGGATACAATGATGGTCACGTTTTTTGGAACCATCGAAGCTCTCGACATGTTTTTGTCTCGTTCAACACAGAGCTGGGAAAAACTCAAAAAACGCTGTGCCTGTGGTTGTTAAGCCAGAGTCCGAAACCAGGTGGAGTGCAAGGACAGAAGCAGTGAAGCCCGTCAACAAGTACCTTGAGGAGATACTTCAAGTTCTCCAGGACATGATAGACAATGAAAACGAGACCAGTGAATCAAGAAGTGACACAAGGAAGCTGTACAACCAAAATGTTGAGTTACGATTTTCTGATTTTGCTAGGATTTTGGAACAAAGTACTCATTCGTATTGACCGTATTCGAAAGAGGCTGCAGGATCCTAGCATTAACTTCCACGATGCTGCGCTGGATTTGAGAGCCCACTGAGAACACTTTTAAGATGAAAGAGAAGTGTTGGTCAGTGAGTCACTCAAAGAAGGAGTCGGTCTCTGTCAAGAATGGAATATTGAAGTTGAAAAACATCAGAGACAAAAGAACCGAATGGCTGATGAGAACTCGAGAGTTGCTGAGTTAACCACTAAGGAGAAAATCTAAAGAGTCATGAAGGGAACACTTGACTGTCTTCACAGAGAAATGGATGAAAGTTTCACTCGTTTGCATGACACTGACGCCAAGTTTGGGTTCCTTCTCAATGTTGAAGGACTGTGTTACGGTGCCGACAGTAACGACCTAAAGAAGTGTGAAAATTTGGGCAAATTGTACAGCTCTGATGTTGATGGACAGCAGATATATAAAGAAATTTTGGGTTGCAGAATGTTGCTATCAAGGTGGGTCAACATGAAAATATCAAGACCTGAAGAGCTTCTTGAATTTATTGTTCAGTGTGGAGATGACAGCGTCTTCCCCAATCTTCACATTGCTATTCAGATAACACTAACCATCGCAGTTTCCATTGCCAGCTGTCAGAGATCATTCAGCAAGTTAAAATGAATACTTCTGTATTTGAGCCTCCATGGGTCAAGACAGACTCTGTGATCTTGCTCTGCTGAGTGTAGAAAGAGGAGAAACTGAACAAAACTGACTTTGATCACATCATAGACCAATTTGCATCAGTGAAAGCAAGGAAGGTGCAGTTATAATTTTTGTGTAGTGCCATAATTTGTTAATTAAATGATTAATGAGCTTGACTTGTATTTTTGAGCTGATATTATGGTAAAGTTATCTAAAAGATGGGTGTCAGATGTTTGGACAGGGGTGCAATTTCAGTGCATGCCATAGGCGCTACTTTCCATAGGTATGCCCCTGCTTGCCCCTCCTCCCGAAGCATTTTATCATGATGGATGTAAGTGCTAATAGATGGCAATCACTGAGGATGCCACTGCGTTCTTCTTGGACCACTGGCATGATTGATGGCTGCTTGAAGCAGGTGGGTACCTCAGACTGCTTAAGCGAGAGGTTGAAGACTCTCATCCAGGTACAAACAGTTTCTGAGGTAAAATACGACAAGATATATTCAGACAAGTGCCCCAAGGCTGAAGGGGCTGTACAGCTCTTTTCTGATCTTGCTCCCACATGTTGTAAATGAATAATAATAAAAACATTACACTGCTCTGTTTGGACTCCCCATCCAGTCATTTTTTTCCTATTTATCCTACCAAGTCCTTTAGACTTTAATTAGACTATTTCTTACTCCTGTGGAAAATACAAGTATATGTTTGCAACCAATCCCCATAATTTAACTACTGTATTGTGATTATTAGTTCAACCCAGCACTGGATTCTCTCCAAGATCGATTTTCTTGTCTAGAAGATATGAAATTGAACACCTCGTTACAGACGTGCACTGTAAAGGTGTGTGTTGTTTTTTAATCCGAAACTTAAGAGTGGAGTGATTGCCTTGCATCACTTTGAGGAGGCAGATTTGTGCGCAGGATAAAATTAAAAATAATGACAGAAACATAACCTCTTTTTAAGTGGTTAATGTCTAAAGGGCAACGGAAATGGTGAAGTTATATTAAACTCTGGTCATTGCTCATCTGCCTTTAATAACCTTACATCAAGCTAAATCACAATCTTTCTCTTACTGTTCTTATGATGCATTAGATCATAGAACATAGATCAGTACAGAACATGAAAAGGCCATTCAGCCCACAATGTTGTGCCAAAGCAGCTAAAAAGCAAATCGAAAACACCGAAACACTAATCCCACCTAACCACACTTTGTCCATATCTCTTCATCTTCCTCACATTCACATGCCTATCCAAACATCTCTTAAAAGCCTCTAATGTTTTTGCCTCTACCACCATACTAGGTAGCGCATTCCAGGCATCTACCACTTTGAGTTAAAAACTTAACCCTCACATCCCCTTTGAATCTACCCCCTCACCTTCAATGCATGCCCTCTGGTAGTAGAAACTTCAAACCCTGGGAAACAGATACTCTCTGTTCACACTGTCTATGCCTCTCATAATCTTGTAAACCTCTGTCAGATCTCTCCTTAGCCTCAGGTGCTCCAGATAACTGACCCTGTTAATCCCAGTATGACCCATCTGCAGCTTGTACTAGCTTCCTTGTATCATGGCTGCCCTTCCTATTTTTCCTACATGCCATTTTTCCACTATCACTTGCATTCCCATTAGCCCTTTCTTTTGGTCTTATACTACCTCTCAGCACTTCTGTTTAATTATACAAGCCAATCTCTTGCCCTTCTAGGATAAGAACAGGTCTCATATTGTACAATAATATCCAAATCCTCTCTACGTTCAGCTGCTTGGCAATTTGCAATCCTTATTAAAATATATTAACATAAACAGAATGGAACAAAACATTAGCATATTTGTTTAATCTTAGCTTCAGCATTATAAAACATTCCCAATTTCAAAAACACTCAAGTGAATACTGAAACAGTAATATTTGTATGATTATGTAGAACAATTGATACTTGAACATGATTACAAAGCTCTAATGTAGTTGAAGGCTTCTGCATAAGATAATAGAACAAAATTAACTTGGAAGCCAGGTTACAAGATGAAATATAATTCAAGGTAACAAACAACACAGGAAAAATCACAAAGCACAGACTGATGATCCCAAGACAGCTATTGTGGTGATAGTTCATAAAAATCATTCAGAATGACTGCCAGAAAGATTTTAATAACTACAAGATATGATAAAGTAATTTATCTTGATTTCTAAGAGAAAATGTTGCCACTCCAAGGTAATTATTCTTCATTTCACAGAGCACAGTGCAGAGGCGAACGGCAGATGATGAAAATTGTGGGTGCTTACAGGACACCCTTCGTCTTCCTTCACCGTCCAAGTGGAGGGAAGTGGAAACGTAATGGTTTCTCCCAATCGCAATCTCCTCTCTGCACAGCACTCAAGCATTGCTTCACATGCAAGCCACTAAGAATGGAAATAATCCCAAATCACGTATAATGTGCATGAATTTACCACTGTGAATTTCACTGTCAGTTATTTTTCATTGCACATTGAAACCACCAATTATGACTGGCTGCTGATTTCTCGAAAGAAATTGCACTTAAGTGTTAATTTCCCTCTCTTTGCAGAATGATACCCAGCCAACTTAACTGGCTGCTTCTGACTTAAGTCCATTTTGATAAAGGATCTCAGACCTGAGATATTCTCTGTTTCTTTATCCATAGATTCTGCCTGGCTCATTGGACCCAACATTTTCTGTTTTTATTTCCATCTTCTGCAGGTTTTTAAAATCCTAACATACAGTTAAGTCTTGCCCTTTGACATCTTTACCTGTCACAAACAAGAGGTTAATGGGAATTGGCAGAAAATTGTTCATCCCAGAGGCCTTTAACCGAGAGTCAGCAAACCTGGAGATTTAGATAACATTTGATTTTACTTGAATTCTTAACTGTACCACAATCTCAAAAAAGCAGAATGTTTGCATGTTCATGTGCAAATGTGTGACTACAGATTGAAATATAAAAAAATATATTAGACTAAAAGAGGAGTGAAACACTGGACAAAAGGGAGAAACATGGCAATAAAAAGCAGTAAGAGGTGTGCAAATCAGATAAAATGTGTAATCTAATGATGAGAAGGAAGAGGTATAGTAATCAGAAATAGAAAACTGGGTGAAGAAACATGCAACAGAGGGAAACGTTCCTTTCTTTAAAATATTTTGAATTGTTCTGACGCCGTACTTGAGGAGATAAAGCTAAATTTTTATTTGAACAAATGCTGTAACTCAAATTCAATATAATTTGACATATTTACATTTCAGAAACAGCTTATAATGTGCGACATAGCAGTCTCCAATCTCGCTAGGAGGTAGGCTTGTGTCTTAAAAATCCTACCCATATGTCTTATGTTCAACTTCAGGCAGCTGCATCTTTCCTGTATGCGGTGAATACATTTTGTGTTCTCAGATCACCAATTTGCATTCTTGATATTAGTGAGCTACTCACAAACAATGCCCTATCAGCGAGTTGCTGCGGATATCATTCTAGCTGACGCTATGTCTCTCGAGTATAAAACAAATCAGCCTGACCTGATGGAGATCCTGATTTGCTTCGGATGTTAATCTGAGCTCCATTGTTTTTCGTGGGAGGGATTTTTGATCCCTGTTGCTTTTCCAGCTCCCCTGGAGACAAAATTAATATGATACTTATTTAATTAAATCATTTTCAACTTAACTTGCTATTTTCAATTTGATCCAGCTTTTTCTTAATATTCGAAGTCAGTACTTTAGAATTGTTATTACAGACCATTTCATCAAAAGCCTTAGAAATTTCTGGACTCTTACGATTCTGTCCCCTTGCACATCCCTGATTTTATTCACTCCTCAGTGACAGCCATCTTCTACTTCTCAGATTGTCCATGAGTTTGAGTATGACTTGCTTCCACTCTGGTTTTCTAGTTTTGAAGTTGTCTTGAAGAGGCCAATATGGGTATGGGGCAGATGTTGGCTGAGAGGACAGCATACATTTAGCAATCCGACCTGAGATACTCAAACAACATTCTTAAACCTCTCAACCTTAAAAGCTCATCGATGCTTCTTAAAGGCAAATTTCTGGTTACCTGCTCCAATATCTATTGTTTCAGTCAACATTTGCTTGATAGACACCTTTGTTACGTAATTTTGGGATGGCTTACTGTGATAAAGGTGACCT
Source organism: Hypanus sabinus (assembly GCF_030144855.1). Taxonomy (NCBI): domain Eukaryota; kingdom Metazoa; phylum Chordata; class Chondrichthyes; order Myliobatiformes; family Dasyatidae; genus Hypanus; species Hypanus sabinus. The sequence goes on along the minus strand of NC_082713.1, from coordinate 146,193,146 downwards.
ATAGAGGCAATTTATTGTTGTTTATATCTAAATGTCGCATCTTTATAAGCAATGCCAGAAAATTAAATGCTTTATGTCAGTGTGAAATTTATTATTATGGCATGAAATTTGGTGCACTTCTCCAATTCCCGTAAGGAATCATAGATCACACACTAGTTGACTGTGCCAGCTTGCTGGCTCACAGTTGCTTGACAGGAGAAATGAGATGCAGTAGAGACAGGGAGCGGGCAATGCATGCCATCCTCAGTTAACACACTCCGATGGATGCTAAGAGGGGTGCCCCATGTTATCATTAGCCATCTCAAAAGGAAAACACTATAATTAATAAAGGTTTGTTTTGCAAAATTACACAAGTTGAGTCACACTGCTGTTGTTCATCTTTAACAGATTACATCAGGAATTTAATCTTAATGTGATTCCTAATGTTCCCCATTATTTCTTCAACTGCCACATTACTCAAAAGAAATTGATTCTGAAGGGATCTATTTATCATCAGACGTGCCATGTGTTTACTGCAATTTAACTTTGAAGCTGAAAATTGTTTGTCTGGTATCCCAAATGAAAAAGCCAATTAGCCAATTAGAGAAAATGCAATGAAACTGCTACAGTATTAGTGGGGTGACAGGATGGAGATAACTCTCTACCAAGGGAGGTGTAAGGCACTCCTCCCTTCACTAGCCTGCAGGTCACCCTTGTGCAAGGTGTAGCACCTGCTTAGCCCCCTGATCAGGGTCACAAGAAGCCATGGGAGCAGGTAGTGGATGGTCGTATGAGCAGCTGGTCCTGGGTACGCAACCACTGACACCAGACAGACAGTCTCTGAAGAGTTTTGATAATGTCTGGAGTCTCCCATCTTGTAAAGAGACTGTCCAGAAGAAGACAATGGTAAACCACTTCTGTAGAAAAATTTGCCAAGAACTAAAAGGGCTACGATTGCCCATGTCATACCACATTCGACATGGCACATAACCAATGAAAAACACTATTAGATTTGCAGTGAGCTATTTTAAAGTACTTTATTTCACTCCACTGTTACTTTGCAAAAGACACTACAAAAACGAATGTTCTTTTGCCACTGCCTACATTGTTGACAGGTGAGGCACTCTGAAAAATTTAAAAATAAACTTTGCTATGGCACATGATTCTGGCTGTCTTTATATCTGTCTTGATATTTTGAATATAAAGACAGAGGTGAGTACTTTTATCAAAATCTGATTGTTCATTTTTGCTAAGCTTTTCCTTACAGAAATATATCATGTTCGAGCCTTCAGGCAATTTTCACCTGCCTTCTCTTCTAATTAGGAAGTCCAATGGAAATGAGAACAACATGCTTCTACTCCTGTTACAGCATAGCTTATCTTTTGGGGGCTGCTACTGGCTGACAGGACTGGGAGTTGGTGGTGTTCTTTTCACTGTTATATGCAAGTCTGCTTTGTGCTCCTTCCAGGGTCTCAACACCATCCTAATGCTTCTTACTCACTTTGAGCAGTCATAGGCCAGGATTTCCCAAGAGTCAGAAAGGGTTACCAGACTTCTTCAAGGAAGCTTTGAGGGAATCCTTGAATCTATCTGCTTGGTATTGCCCTCCCAGGGCAGCTCTTAGGATAGTATAACTGCTTTGGGAGCATAGTGATGGGCAAGAAATTGATTTGCTCAGCTCAAAGTAACTGAACAGAAGATAATAAAAGCTGCTGAGAATGCTGGCCAAGAGAGGGGACTAAAGTTGGTTCACTTATCCTTCCAATATATTTGGAGGGTCTTGCTGTGGTATTTTTCCAGTGACCTGAAGTGCCTGCTGAAGGTTGTCCAAGTCCCAGCATAGAGGAGAGCAGCGATCTTATTGCCCAGGTTGTAGTTTTTGATCTTTAAATCATTTCTACCTTAGTCAGTCAAAGACAGTGCCATTGCATTGAGGTTGGTAGTGAATTTCAGCCTTGTTGCCTGCTTTCGCTGAGCTGGCTCTCACAAGATAGGTAGTTGCTCGCATTTTCCAGGGTCTCACTGTGAACCTTCATTGTTGGAGGGTAATGGAGTCACTTACAGTGTCACAGAATAATTATGGTGCAGAGAAAGGTGATTGAGCCTAATGAGTCAATGTGATTTCTCCAAAGAACACGGTCAGTCCCATTTCATCATGACTCATTCAATTTTCCTCTCGGAGCCAATCTCCTGCTTTCTCCTCGTATCCCTTTGTGTCCTGATCAATTGAGAATCTATCCTCTGCCTTAAATATACACAAAGACTAGGCCTCTACTGCTGCCTACAACAAAGAATTCCACAGATTCACTACCCTTCTCAACTCCATTCTACAATGACGCCCCTCTATTCTGAGCTGTGTCCTCTGGTCTTAGACTCTCCCACCATCGGAAACATCTTCTCCACATCCACTCTACCAGAGCCTTTCACTATTTGATAGGTTTAAATGAGGTCACCCCCTCATTTTTCTCAGCTCCAGTGAATACAGGCCCAGAGCTAACAAATGCTCTTCATATAATGTCAGTCAATTCTGGAGTCATTTGTGTGAACCTCCCTTGAACCCTCTCCAGTTTCAACACATCCTTTCTAAGATAAGGGGCACGAAAGTGCTCACAAAACTCCAAGTGAGGCCTCACCAGTGTTTCATAAAGTCTCACCATTACATCCTTGCCTTTATATTCTATTCCTCTTGATATGAATGCTAACATTGCATTTCCCTTCTTCACCACAGACTCAACAAGCAAATTAACCTTAGGGCACAACAATGCCCAAGTCCCCTTGTACCTCAGATATTTGTATTTTTTCTCCATTTAGAAAATAGTCATACCTTTCACTTCTTCTACCAAAGTGCATGACCATACACTTCCTGACATTGTATTCCATCTGCCAGCTCTTTGCCCATTCTCATAATCTGTCTAAGTCCTTCTGTAGCCTCTCTACTTCCTCAAAACTACCTGTCTCTCCACCTATCTTTATATTGTCTGCAAACTTTGCAACAAAGCTATTAATTCCATCATGCAAATCATTGATGTAGAACGTAAAATTAATCGATCCCAATACAGAGCCTTGTGGAACACCACTATTCACACTCTTGGCCTCTTGCCAATCAGCCACTGCTTTATCCATGCTAGAATCCTTCCTGTAATACCATGGGCTTGTAGCTTGTTAAGCATGTGTGGCACCTTGTCAACGACCTTCTGAGAATCTAAGTACGCAACATCAACTGATTTTCCTTTGTCTATCCTGCTTGTTATTTCTTCAAGAAATCCAACAGATTTGTCAAGCAAGATTTTCTCTTGAGGGAACCATGCTGACTGTGGCTTTTCTTATCATGTGCCTCCAAGTACCCTGACACCCCACCCTTAATAATCGACTTCAACATCTTCCCAACCACTGAGGTCAGAGACTAACTGGCCTACAGTTTCCTTTCTTCTGTCTCTCTCCCTTCTTGAAGTCCATACCAGAGTCTAGTGATTCTTGAAAGATGATTGCTAATGCCTCCATGATCTCTTCAGTTATCTCTTTCAGAACTCTGGAGTGTACACCATCTGGTCCAGGTGACTTATCCACTTTCAGACCATTCAGCTTCCCAAGAACCTTCTCTCTAGTTATGGTAACTTCACACACTTCATGATCCCGACATCTGGAACTTCCACCATACTGCTAGTGTCTTCCACAATGAAGACTGATGCAAAATATTTATTCAGCTTGTCCACTATTTCCTTGTCCCTCATTACTACCTCTTCAGCATCATTTTCCAGCGGTCCAATATCCACTCTCATCTCCTTCACACTTTATACATCTGAAGAAACTTTTGGTATTCTGTTTAATATTATTGGCTAGCTTACTTTCATATTCCATCTTTACCTTCTTGACTTTCTAGTTGCCTTCTGTTGGTCTTTAAAAGCATCCCAAGCCTCCAACTTCCCACTAATTTTTGCTCTATTATTTACCCTCTCTTTGGCTTTTCCCCACTTTATCCCTGTTACCATGCAATGTGGCCAACCAATATCATTCTGAAATCATCTTCTCGTTCAGTCACCTCTGGAGGTGGTATGTTCCCTGCCATTACATGTGCTGTGTGAAAACATTCTTCCTCACATCTCCCCTATACAACTTGTCCTAAATCCAGATCCATGTACTGTAACAATCAGTGAGTGGTAACTTCTCTTCCTCGTCTACCTCAGTTGAATCTCCTATCTAAACCTATAACTTAGCCTGTGACTGGAAAATGCTGACATTAAAAATTTGATATCTCTTACTATGATGGCCATGAATAGAAAACAACAATAGGAATAGTTGTTGAAATAGAGAGATATATTAGATCTACATCAGTGTGGCTTATGGTAGTTATCTGAAAACTATAAAAGTGCTTTGAAGTATTGCACCCACACTGCCTGTACATAATTGCACAAACAATTCTGGGGATAATTGTGTCAATAAATTTTATTCTGATTGTATTACGGACAGTTTTTTAAAAACTGATTTTAATTGCTTCTGATTCTAGCATGAAATGACACTTCCAATCGGTTGTGGAATTATGATTGGAAATTTTACACAGCACATTTGCCCAGTGTCAACAGTTCACCTGGTGATCTACCGCTACTCTAAATAATAGACGATTCCAAGTGCATGTTTTAAACATGATTATGTTACAACTTCAGATTCTTGTGGATAGCTTCATGAGGAATGTTATGGAGTGTGCATTTCATTCTTATTCCTCGGCTCTGGTCAGTACATCAGCCCTCCATCATCCCACTGTTGTTGGGAGGAAGGTTCCAGACGGCACCAATGAGGGATTGTGAAAATCAGAACAGATGGAAAGAAAAGTCAACCTTTGAGCATTCACAAAGAAAATTTAAAAGTCTGAAATATCTCAGCAGCTTCCTATATGACCCAAACTTCTGAGATAATTTTAGAACTAGAGCTGGGATTGGTTTATTATGGTCACATGTACCAAGATAGAGTGAAAAGCTTGTCTTGCATATTGTTCATAGAGATCAAATCATTGCACTGAGCACTGAGGTAAAACAAGGTTAAGAAACAATGTTGAATAAAGAGTAACAGCAACAGAGAGAGCATAGTGCAGGTAGATAATAAGGTGGAAAATCCTAACAAGGGAGATTTTAAGAATTTTTGAAAATCACACAATCTTTATAAACATTATAATGCTTCCTAAAATATCAATTTTCCAATACCCAGTATAAAAACATGATTGCATCAAAATATTGTTTTTCAGTAGAACTGCAGCTTTATGCATGCTGTTGCTGCTCAGCTCCCTCTGATAATGCAGAGCTACAAGAATAATGCAGGCTTACAATCCCAGAATTCAACAATTACTATACTTGCTAAGTAAAAGCTTCACACTTAACCAGTTGGGCTCAACATATCTGCAGTGGAAATAAGCCCACATCAACATAATTACTCACAGTCAATTCGAATTTGCTCCATTTCTGTTACTTCAGCAATTGATTCTTTCAGCTCCTCAACAAACTTCTGGAGTTCCTCTGAACTTTGTGCACAGAAACTGATTGCTTGTTTCTTCTCTGAGCCGGAAACCGATGACACCAAGGTGATCCCGTGAGGATAAACTAGCAGGCAAAACATTCAGAAATTAGCTCAGTTAATGTACATAATGTCCTTTCCTGTTCTGCATCTTAGAGTATGCAATTTTTAAGCTGAAGGAGATAAGGATGTAACAGAGATTATTAACTTTGATTTGTCCTGCAAAAAACTGTTTAAAGAGAAAGTTCAGGAAAGTACATTTGTTCATTCATAAGTGAACAAATTATCTTCACAAAGTGAATAAAGGTCACATTATCTTCAGCTGGTCTGAATGAATGTTCCAGAGCATATTCTAATGATTCAGGGTTTGGGTTTACAAGAGTACACAGTTTTTGTTGAATGTAGGAAGAACACAGAACATAGTACAAGCTCTTTGGTCTATAGTGCCTGGGCCAACAATGATGCCAATACAAATGAATCTCACCTACATACACATGGGCCATATTCCTCTGATTCCTGCCTGTTCATATGTCTGTTAAACACTGTTACTGTATTTGCCATACCACCTCCCCTGACAGTGCATGCAGGCACCTACCACACTCAGTAAAAAGAGGTTGCCTCACAAATCTCCTTCAGACTTTTGCCCTCGCAACTTAAACTTCTGCCCTTTTATATCTGACACTTCCACCTCAACCAAAAAAACTTTGACAATCTACATTATCAATGCATCTCAATTTTATTTCAAGTCACACCTCAGCCTCTGATACTCCAAAGAAATCAATCTGTATTCATTCAACCCCTCTTTATATCTAATACACTCAAATCCATATGTGTTGAACATCGCCTGCCCCTTCTCCAAAGCCTCCATATCTTTCTATAATACAGCAAACAGAACTACACATGCTGCAAATGTGGACTGAACAAAGCTTTGTGCAATTACAATATGACTCCACAACTTTTATACTTAATGCAAGAATCAATAAAGATACCTTTCTACTGTCCTAATCTGTAGCATTGCCACTTTCAGGGAGCTATGGACTTGCACTCAATAACCCTCCATTAATCAAAGTTCTCAAGGGTCCTGCCATGTACTGCATAATTTCTTCTTGCATTTGACCTCCCACAATGCATCACTCACATCCATTTGGTCAGATTTCTCTGGTCTTACAGTATCCTTTGATTTCTCACTATCCAGTTAATACCCCAGTCAAATCGAGAAAGATCAAACCCACAGCTTCAGTTTTCTGCAAAAAAAAATTCTGTGTAATAAACACAAGAAAATCTGCGGATGCTGGAAATCCTAAGCAATACACACAAATTGCTGGAGGAACTCAACGGGCCAGGTAACATCTATGGAAAACAGTAAACAGTCAACATTTTGGGCCAAGACCCTTCATCAGGACTGGAAATGAAACGGGAAGGAGTCAGACCAAGAAGTTGGGAGGAGGGGTGGAAGAAGTACAAGGTGGCAGGTGATAGGAGAAACCGGGACAGGGAGAGGGAGTTGGGAAATTGATTAGTGAACAAGATAAAGGGCTGGTGAAGGGGGGGGGGGAATCTGTTAGGACAGGACAGAAGACAATGAAAGAAAGGGAAGGGGAGCCCCACCAGAGGGATGTGATAGGCAGAGATAAGGTGAAGAAGGAAACAGGAATGGGGAATGGTAAAGGTGGTCAATTACCAGAAGATTGAGAAATTGATGAATATGCCATCAGGTTGGAGGCTACCCAGACAGAATATAAGGTGTTGCTCCATCAACCTGAGTGTGGCCTTATCATGGCAGTAGAGGAGGCCATGGAAGGGCATGTCGGAATGGGAACGGGAAGTTGAATTGAAATGGGTGGCCACCATGAAATCCCACATTTTCTGGTGGATGGAGCAGAGGTGCTTGACAAAGCAGTCTCCCAATCTATGTTGGGTCTCACTGATGTACAAGAGGCCACACCGGGAGCACTGAACACAGTAGATGACCAAACAGACTCACAGGTGAAGTGTTGCCGCACCTGGAAGGGCTGTTTGGTAGTCCTGAATGGTAGTGAGGGAGGAGGTGTAGGGGCAGGTATAACATTTGTTCTGCTTGCAAGAATAAGCACCAGGATGGAAATCAGTAAGGAGGGACAAGTGGACAAGGGAGTCACATAGGGAGTGATCCTTGCAGAAAGTGAAAAGTAGAGGGGGTGGTGTTGAAGATCAGGTATCAGAAATACTAGAATATTCTGTGTAATCAGTGAATTTACCCATCAGGGTGCAAATATTTTCATCCAAATCTTTCATATGCTTTTTAGACAAAAGATGTTCTAGCACTGATCAAAAATCTACAGTTGGAAAAACACCCTATAAAACACTCATAAAACACCCCCTCTACACACTACCTTCTATGGTTAAGCCAATTTTGGATCCAATTTTTCAAGTCACTCTAAACTCCATGTGACATAATTTTCTGGACTAACCTACCCTGAGGGATGCTGTTTAATGAATTATTGTAGTTCCTACACACAATATCTAATGCTCTACCATTATCAGTCATCTTTGTCACTTCCTGCTCAATATCAAGCATGGTGACCATCCCTAATAAACCCATGCATTTCAAGTGCAAGGAAGTCCTGGTCCTAACAACCTTTTCCAATAAATTTCTTAGCCCTGAAGCAAAGTTCACTTGCCTATTATTTCCCGGTTTGCTCCTGTTGTCCTTCTTCTGCAGGGGAACAGTACTGGCTATACTCCAGTCCTCTGGTACCTTGCCTATAGTTAATTAGGATACAAATATCTCTGTCTCCTCCCTTACTATCCTCAGTATCCATCAGGCTCTGGGGGTATCCAGCTTAATGTTTTTCAAGATTCCAAACACCTCCTCCTTTCTAATATTAATATGACCTAGATTATCAACTTAACCTTCCCAAATCTCACTATCAACCATATATTTCTCTTTGGATAATACTGATTAAGTATTTATTAAGGCTCTTTCCTATTTCTTCCAGTTCCACACATAAATCCCCTCCTTTGAGTCCGAGTGGACCTCCTCTTTCCCTTGCAACCCTCTAGCCACAGAGATATGCATCACATGTCCAACAGTTCCATGGTGTTTCCTGGCAGGAGTTAAGAGGCTGAATATCAGAGTCTCCGCATCTGGGCCTCAGCTGTGTACTTGCATGACAGCTACTTTATGCTCAAGAACACACAGATGCCTTCCTTGTCCTTTTCAGTTGTGGGAGTAATTCTTAATTGGAGCAGTAACAGGAACAGAACAAGTACATAAAGTGGGATTTTCATTATCTTGCTGTTAATGAACAGCTCCTTACATTGTACTGTCCGCCTTATCTTTATCCTTTCTTATCAAGGCAATAGGGAATTATTATAGGAAAGTGGGAGATGTTATAAATATCAATAGTAAGATAGCACAGAAGCACGGAGCATTAATGTGCAGAAGAAAATGTCAAGATGTTTAATCTCTGACTATTCTGTCTAATAGGACTAATAAAACTTCTCCTTAGCCAGTTCTTTGAGATTAAGAATGACATCATTCCTTTCCAGTTTTGTTGGTTCTGAGTTGCCTAATGAGGCTCATAAAACAGGAGAAATGTGATATATTATTTAGAAATAGGCTGTGTGTCAGGTCAAATCAAATTATCTGGTTTTAAGGTATTCTGGTCATTGTATGCAGACAAGCTTTAATTTCTAGGATCATGTATAGCAACATCTTAATACAGAAAACTCTTCTTCATTAAATGTTTTAACTTGAATTCCCATAAGTCAGCTAATTGCATCATGATATTCAACATGGTGAGTATAAAGGTCTTCCCTTGATCGGGACTAGAAGAAACATAGAAAGTGAGAGAAAATGTACGATGCTAGAAATTCTATTGAGTAATCCAATGTTGTTTCTGTGAGACACAATTTTTAGAAAATATATTTATTAAAGAAAAGTGCGATTTCCAGCTTGGAATATTAACTTAGTGAATGTCCTTCGAGGTACTATACATATTTACACACATATGTGCCTACACACTCAAAATGCTGGAGGAACTCAGCAGGCCAGGCAGCACCTGTGGAAAAAAGTACAGTCGACGTTTCGGGCCAAAACCCTTCAGCAGGACAGGAGAGAAAAAGCTGAGGAGTAGATTTGAAATATGAGGGGATGGGAGGGAGAAACACCAGGCGATAGGTGAAACTTGGAGGGGGGAGGGATGGAGCAAAGATCTAAGAGGTTGATTGGAGACACAAGGCCATGGAAGAAAGAAAAAAGTGGGGGGTGTGGAGGAGCACCAGAGAGAGGTGATGGGCGGACAAGGAAATAACATGAGAGAGGGACAAGGAGATGGGAAATGGTGAATGTGGGTGGGGGGGCGGTGTGGGTGGAGGCATTACTGGAGGTTTGATAAACTGATGTTCATGCCATCAGGTTGGAGGCTACTCAAACGGAATATAAGGTGTTGTTCGTCCAACCTAAGTGTGGCCTTACCCCCACAATGGAGGTGGCCATGGATGGACATATCAGAATGGGAATGGGAAATGGAATTAAAATGGGGGGTGGTGGCCACTGGGAGATCCCACTTGTTCTGGCGGATGGAGCATAGATGCTTGGCAAAGCGGTCTCTCAATCTACGTTGGGTCTCACCGATATACAAGAGGCCACACTGGGAGCACCGCACGGAGTATATGACCCCAACAGACTCACAGGTGAAGTGTCGCCTCACCTGGAAAGACTATTTGGGGCCCTGAATGGTAGTGCAGGAGAAGGTGTGGGGCAGGTGTAGCACTTGTTCCGCTTGCAAGAATAAATGCCAGGAGCGAGATCAGTGGGGAGTCCCCACTGAATGGACAAGGGAGTCATGTAGGGAGTGATCCCCACAGAAAGCAGGAAGTGAGGGGGGGAGAGGGAAAGTTGTGTCTGGTGGTGGGAAACACCATCCCCCTCTCTCAATTCCTCCATCTCCACTGCATCTGCTGTCAGGATGAGGCTTTTCATTCTAGGACATAGGAGATGTCCTCGTTTTTCAAAGAAAGGAGCTTTCCTTCCTCCACATGCTTCCTTGTGTATTCGTCCCTCCCCACTGATCTCACTCCTGGCACTTATCCTGGCAAGTGGAACAAGTGCTACGCCTGCCCCTACACTTCCTCCCTCACCACCATCCACTGCCCCAAACAGTCCTTCCAGGTGAGGTGACACTTCACCTGTGAGTCTGCTGGGGTCATGATTTGTGCTCAGTGCTCCCCGTGTGGCCTCTTGTATACCTCTGAGACCCGACGTAGATTGAGACCCCACTTTGCTGAGCATCTGTGTTCCGTCTGCCAGATCAAGTGGGATCTCCCAGTGGCCACCCATTTTAATTCCACTTCCCATTCCAACATGTCCATCCACAGCCTCTGCCACTGTCGTGATAAGACCACACTTAGGTTGGACGAACAACACCTTATATTCCGTTTGGGTAGCCTCCAAACTGATTGCATGAACATCGATATCTCGAACTTTCAGCCTCCACCCCTTCACCATTTCCCATCCCCTTGTCTCTCTCTCATGTTACCTCCTTGCCCACCCATCACCTCCCTCTGGTGCTCCTACCCCCCCCCCCCCTTTTTCTTTCTTCCATGGCCTTCTGTCTCTTTCATCAATTAATCTCCTAGCTCTTTGTTTCATCTGTCCCCTTCCAATTTTCCCTATCGCCTAGCGTTTCTGTCCCCCCTACCCCCCACCTTTCAAATCTACTCCTCAGCTGTTTATTTCTCCAGTCCTGCTGAAGGGTTTCAGCATCCACAGATGCTGCCTGGCCTGCTGAGTTCCTCCAGCATTTTGTGTGCGTTGCTCAGATTTCCAGCATCTGCAGATTTTCTCCTGTATATGCCTGCACATTTGGCTTTAATGTACTTGCAGATAATTTGGGGATGGAGACCATACACCCATTGCCACACACTTATGCATGCCCCAGACATTAGCCTCAAGGTTTCAGTCTTCACTAGCTGGTCCCCTCATTTCACTCAATCTGTGTCAGCCTCCACCTCCCTACCTGCCTTTCATCTCCCCTGTGATTCACTGCTAACCTGTCCTTTTGATGTTCTACCATTGTGGAGCGTCCAAAGAAAAGATGATCGAGCATTCAAATATGTAAGGCATGATCTGTCTCTCATGTCTTTTGGTCTTGTACTTCGTAGGATTTTAAAGCCAAGGGCTCTTCATTAAAAATATCTGCAGATTTGCAGCACACTGGCATATTAGCAAAGTCACTAAGGAGGCAAAGAATCTCTAGGTGTTGCGGCTTTGATTTCTGGTTGCATTACATAACTTGAAGGTTTGACATTTATATGACATTATATAATATTCCCAAATCAGGAAGGGTAGGTCACCTGCTCTGATATAACCTGTCTTAAATTACCAGCTGAGTTACTTTCTTCAATCGCTTCAGCATTGCGGGTAAGGAACTAGGCTAAAGAATATGTTATTACGATCTTACTAAAGCAATTACAACATTGGGTCAACGTGAATCACTTTGAAGAATTGAGAAACACTTACATTCAGTCTCAAAGAGAATAATCTGCATTCCCAACAGGCCAATAGACTTGTAGAAGTTGTACGTGGCAGAACTTTTCTTTTTTGCACACAGTTTAAGTATCTGTAATAGATGATAAATTAAATCAGCCTTAAATCAGTCCCCAGCTTGCAGAAAGGTTCCATTCCTGAGAACAGTTTGCAAGCTGACTTCCCTTCAAGTCATTTGTTTAGCTAGTTATATCATATTACTCTACCTACACCTGCTAGAATACTTTTATTTCATTAAATATTCATTCTAGTACTATTCATCATTAACATTAATGGGTAATATGCTGTATTCAGTCATTCATTATTAACATCACACTTTATTATTATTATTAGCATGACAAATCTTTTAAAATGTATGGGAGAAGTTGTGTAAAATCAGGTTTTTGTAAGTCAGGACATTCATAGCATGTACAGTCCCTGTATATATTGCATGCATATGTACTTGAAGAACAACCTGTACTACATAGGATTACTTTTAGTATATTTGTGAACAAATTACTACTACTAGATGAGTATGGCTTGTCTACAATAAAGTATGGTGGTCTAACTTGGCTACTCGGTTTACTAAATAGCAATAGAAAAGAGTCCAGAAATGCTAAATTTAACAAAGTTTAAAGAAATCAAGGGAAAGGGAAATGGCGTCCGTCATTTTGTATTAGTTATAGGCCTGTACCATACAAGCATGTGAGAGCAGGAGTTAAGACATGAGGAAAGATCAGGACAAATTGATTTCTGTTGTTTAGCGTTATCGCCAGAGCCCAGCTTTTACATGCAGTCAGAAGATCATTGTACTGCTGGGGTGAGAGCGTTCACGTTCTGCTGAACAACTTGGAGAAATCCATTTCTAACTCTTGAAAGGGAGAGCCATTGTTTCCAGCTGACTTGAGAAAACGGGTGAATTATGGAGTGCAGCAGTTGGGAACTGCCAAGATATCCAGTACTGTCTCAGATCATGTACTCACGTCATCACAAACCAGATATATCTTCAATCAGAGGAAGCCCTTCTCGTCTTACATCAAAGGCTGTATATGTATCAACCATTACAATATTCTTCTTCAGCAGGCTAACTAATCTTGATGATGACATTACAAATACATTTAAAACTTAAGAAATAGGGACTTTTTAAAATTTATACTCGCATTTGGTCCACAGGATCCTGACAAATTGTAATTAATAGCTGAAGGGAAGTTCTATTCAGATATGTAAGCGCCAATAGAGAGATTCTTACCACAACCAAGTCATTAAAAAGAAAGACCTCTCGCTGATGAGCTGCCTGCTTCTGTGCTTTGTTGATGTCCATGACCTCAAACAGCCGGCTACAACAAACCAATCGTCGATGGGGAACGGAAAGGTCCTGTGAATGCACCAACAATGAGTTCTCTTTGGTATCTGGGATGAACATTATCTCATATTACTCCAGCACTGATGAGCTGACCAACATGGAAGAGGAAGATGCTAGAAGGTGTCTCTGTTTTTTTATTGGAACTGCAGAATGTACTATATCATGGGCAAATGCTCAGGATAATATGCAGATGATCTAACACAGCCTGCAGCTCCAATTTTAAAACTCTCATCTTTGTTTTCAGATTCTCGGTGGGCTTACAACTTTTAGCCACATAACTCTCTGAGATATCTGTGTCTCACTATTTCGTCTTTTGAGCATCTCTGAACTTAATCTCTTCCCTACTGATATCTATGTCTTCAACTGCCTTGGGCTTAAACTCTCGAATTTCTTTCCATCACTTTTTGTTAAGACTTTTCTTAAAATGTACTCTTTAAATAAGTCTTTGATCATCTGCCCTAATTCCTCTCTTTGTGTCTCAAGTCACTTTTAGTTTGATAATGTTCCCATGGAGTGCTTTGAGACACTTTTCTACATGTAACCCCCTGGGTCGCCTCAGGCTCGCTCAGCTCATTCTCGTCTAGGGGGAGCAGCCTTCGGCCCCGCCAAACTGGGTAATCAGCTGGTGTGGATGCTGTGTGATGTCCCCGCCTCGCCCAAAAACAGACAGTACACCATATGCGATTAAATGAGTACAATTTATAAAGGTTACTATAACTAAGTGATTAATAACGATACAGTATATATGAAGAGAAAATTAAAGAAAAGGCGCCAAACTTATCAAAGTCCAAACCACTTCGTGCACAGCCGTTGGAGCTCAATTTCTGAAGTCTTCTGGCCACCATTCGATCCCCTCCGAACTCCTCGACTCGCAGCTCAGGACCCTTCGAACTCCTCGGACTCTCCAAACAGCTCAGGACCCTCCGAGTGGTCAACCAAGCACATCTAGCTTCATTCCCCCCCCTCCTCGGAGAACCTCCCGGCCTCGGACCCCCCTTTGGGGTCCGATCCTCGCCCAGCTTAGAGCATTGCGTCCTCTCTCTCGACCCCCTCGTGCCGATCTGCCCAAAAGCCCGTCAACAAAAGCTTACAGACTCAGAAGAAAGAACATTAATCCCCATTTGGTTTACAAAGGAATACCATTCTCGTTATCAGTAAATTAGCATTCCTGCTAGTTAACAAAAAGAAGAAACCCTCTTTACATACATTAAATGTACAGTATCAACCACGCACGTTAGATTTGCAGGATTTTCAAGTCCAACATTTTTGCGAGGTTTTTAAAAATTTTAAGTAATTTCCAATATCAATTTCATGAACCTATGTACAATTGTAATCATCTTCTGCTAATATGGGGACTAACACTGCAGCCATTATTTCAATGTTTCGCAGAAATTAACCACGCTCCCTTTTTAATTCTCAATAATATAAAAGCAGAGAATCGCATTTGACTCCGATGGATTTTCCATTTACATTTTCACCTGTCACAGATTTAGAGTTTTGGACTGATTTTGGTTTATTGGTAAATTGGTTTCTTATCATTAAATGTACTGAGGTACAATGAAAACCTGACTTGTATACCATTCTTACAGATCAATTCATTACAACAGTGCCATCAGTTAGTACAAAGTATAACAATAACAGAGTATAGAATGAAGTGTTACCATTGTAGAGAAAGGGTAGTGCAGGTAGACAATGAACTGCAAGGTCATCGTTTCCTAGTGTGATAATACGACCTCAGTCACTGAGGTCAAGATTTCATCTTATCACACAAGGGAACTGTTGCATCATCCTTGAGCCTGGTGTTACATGCTTTCAGGTTTGAGTATCCTCTGCCCAGTGGGTGAGGTGAGAAGACAGAATGAGTTGAGTGGGTAGGATGTTTGATTATGCAGAGTCAGTCCATGGAGGGCAGGCTGGTTTGCGTGATGTGCTAAGCTATACCCACAACTCTCTGAAGTTTCTTACTCTCACAGGCAGAGCAGTTGCCAACCAAGCTGTGATGCACCTAAATAGTGTGGCGGCTCTTTTCCTAGCGTATGCGAACCGACTCACAATTAGATAGCCTACGGGGGTTTGCGAGCACAGAGCTTTGGAGCCTCTTCGCCATGGGGGGCCGGTTGACAGAGGCTTAAAAGTGAGGCTGAAGTTTTCGAATAAAGTTTTTCCTTCGACTGCAGTTACCGACTCCGTGTCGTAATTTTAGCGCTGTTTGTAGCACACCGCTACAATTGGTGACCCCGACGGTCCAAACGATTTTTGGACCAGAAATGACCGACGCCGCCTCTGTTCATGCGGTTTCGTTGAAACTGCCGGGTTTCTGGACACAGCGCCCGGACCTATGGTTCCAGCAAGCCGAAGCCCAATTCCACGTTCGCCGGATCACCTCAGAAGACACCCGCTACTACTACGTGGTGGGCTCCCTCGACCAGGACACAGCTGCCCAGGTCGCGGAGTTCGTACAGTCGCCCCCGGCAGACGGCAAGTACACGGAATTCAAAGCCCTGCTCCTCAGGACTTTCGGACTCTCACGGCGCGAGCGGGCTGCCCGTTTACTGCACCTGGATGGCTTGGGCGACAGACCTCCATCGGCTTTAATGAATGAGATGTTGTCTCTGGCCGAGGGACACACAGGCCTCATGTTTGAGCAGGCATTCCTGGAGCAGCTGCCCGAGGACATACGCCTGCTGCTGTCCGACGCGGATTTCAGTGACCCCCGGAAGGTGGCAGCCCGGGCGGACTTGCTGTGGAACGCCAAAAAGGTGAGCGGGGCGTCCATCGCACAGATCACCCAGCCACGCTCCCGGCAGCAAACTAGTCCGGGCCCGGCCGCAGAGCCCACTAACCCCCGGCCCAATGAACACTGGTGCTTCTACCACCAGCGGTGGGGCGCAGAAGCCCGCCGTTGCCGCCCGCCCTGCAAGTTCCCGGGAAACGCCAGGGCCAGCCGCCGCTGATGGCTACGGCGGCTGGCCATCGGGATAGCCTCCTGTATGTGTGGGATAGCAGGTCGGGACGCCGCTTTTTGGTCGATACTGGGGCTGAGGTCAGCGTTTTACCTCCGACAAGTTACGACACTCGCAGCAGGGCACCGGGTCCCCCCCTGAGGGCCGTGAATGGCAGCACAGTAAGGACCTATGGCACCCGTCAGGTGCAGCTACAGTTCGGCCCCAGCCAGTTCACGTGGGACTTCACACTGGCCGCCGTAGCCCAACCGCTTCTGGGTGCGGATTTTTTGCGAGCTCACAGCCTGCTGGTTGACCTGCCCAGGAAGAGACTGGTACACGCCGAGACCTTTCAGACGTTCTCCCTGGGCGCGGCCCAGTTGCCAGCCCCTCACCTCGGCTCCATCACGCTGTCCGACAACGACTTCAACAGGGTCCTGGCGGAGTTCCCATCGGTTCTGGCACCGCAGTTCACAGCAGCCATGCCCAGGCACGGCGTACAGCACCACATCCCGACACAGGGACCACCCCTCCATGCCCGTGCTCGGCGGCTTCCCCCGGACAAGCTCCGACTGGCGAAGGAGGAGTTCCAGAGAATGGAGGAATTGGGGATCATCCGGCGGTCCGACAGCCCCTGGGCTTCCCCCCTGCACATGGTGCCCAAAGCGACGGGGGGCTGGAGACCGTGCGGCGACTACCGCAGGCTGAACGAGGCTACCACACCGGACCGCTACCCTGTGCCGCACATTCAGGACTTTGCGGCAAACCTGCACGGCGCCCGGATCTTCTCCAAGGTCGACCTTGTCCGAGGGTACCATCAAATCCCGATGCATCCTGACGACGTCCCCAAGACGGCTCTCATCACCCCGTTTGGCCTCTTCGAGTTCCTCCGCATGCCGTTCGGCCTGAAGAATGCCGCACAGACGTTCCAGCGGTTAATGGACGCGGTGGGACGGGACCTGGACTTCGCGTTCATCTATTTGGATGACATCCTCATAGCCAGCAGCAGTCGTCAGGAGCATCTGTC
Organism: Hypanus sabinus; assembly: GCF_030144855.1. NCBI lineage: Eukaryota > Metazoa > Chordata > Chondrichthyes > Myliobatiformes > Dasyatidae > Hypanus > Hypanus sabinus. Next base: position 146,175,822 of record NC_082713.1, on the reverse strand, counting down.
CCACCTCCGTCAACTCTGCGCCCGACTGAGTGAGTACGGTCTTACAATCAACCCTGCCAAATGCCAGTTCGGACTTGATACCATTGACTTCCTGGGCCACAGGATTACTAAAGACGGGGCAACCCCTCTGCCCGCTAAGGTAGATGCGGTCCGCCACTTCCCCCGACCCACCACGGTCAAAGGCCTTCAGGAATTCGTAGGTATGGTCAATTTCTACCGCCGCTTCCTCCCTTCAGCTGCCCGGATCATGCGCCCCCTGTTCGCCCTGATGTCGGGTCCGAGCAAGGACATTACCTGGGACGAGGAGTCCGCCGCCGCTTTCGTTCAAACGAAGGAAGCTTTGGCTGACGCCGCAATGCTAGTACATCCCAGAATGGACACCCCTACCGCCCTCACAGTGGACGCATCAAACACGGCAGTCGGTGGGGTGCTGGAGCAGCTCATCGCAGGTCGCTGGCAACCCCTGGCGTTTTTCAGCAAACACCTGCGGCCACCCGAGCTCAAGTACAGTGCTTTTGACCGGGAACTGTTGGCGCTCTACCTGGCAATCCGGCATTTCAGGTACTTCCTAGAAGGTCGGCCCTTCACCGCGTTCACGGACCACAAACCGCTTACCTTTGCGTTTACGAAGGCATCCGACCCCTGGTCATCCCGCCAGCAACGCCACCTGTCCTACATCTCTGAATACACAACGGATGTCCGGCACGTCTCGGGTAAGGACAATGTCGTGGCGGATGCGCTCTCTCGCCCTACCGTTCATGCCCTTTCCCAAGGGGTAGACTTTGAGGCACTGGCAGAGGCACAGCAGGTAGATGAGGAGATTCCGAGTTACAGGACTGCAGTCTCTGGTTTGCAGCTCCAGGACTTCCCCGTGGGCCCAGGTGAGAGGACCCTACTCTGTGACGTCGCCACCAACCAGCCCCGTCCGGTCGTCCCCGCAGCCTGGCGGCGACGTGTTTTCGACTCCATTCATAACTTGGCGCATCCCTCCATCCGGACAACTGTCCGGATGGTTTCCAGCAGGTTCGTTTGGCACGGACTCCGCAAACAGGTCAGTGAATGGGCCAGGACGTGCATGCACTGCCAGACGGCCAAGGTTCAGCGGCACACCAAAGCCCCACCGCAGCAGTTCCATCCCGCCCACCGGCGTTTCGACCACATTCATGTGGATATCGTGGGCCCCCTGCCAGTGTCGCGCGGAGCGCGTTACCTCCTGACTATCGTGGACCGGTTCACAAGATGGCCAGAGGCGGTCCCGCTCACCGACACCACCTCCGAATCTTGCGCCCGAGCCCTGATCGCCACCTGGATATCCCGCTTTGGTGTACCAGCCCACATTACCTCCGACAGAGGCGCCCAGTTCACCTCCAGCCTGTGGTCAGCTATGGCCAGCCTTTTGGGGACTCAGCTGCACCACACCACTGCCTACCACCCACAGTCGAACGGGCTAGTGGAGCGTTTCCACCGTCACCTGAAGTCGGCCCTCATGGCCCGCCTGCGAGGAGCCAACTGGGCGGACGAGCTTCCCTGGGTCCTTCTCGGCATCCGCACAGCGCCCAAGGACGACCTGCACGCCTCGTCGGCCGAGTTGGTATACGGCGCGCCCCTGGCCGTCCCCGGGGAGTTCCTACCAGCCCCGAGGGGGCAAGAGGAAGAACCCGCTGCAGTCCTGGGCAGACTTCGCGAGAAGCTCGGTAACCTGGCCCCCATACCCACTTCACAGCATGGGCGGCACCCGACCTGCGTACCCAAAGACCTACGGAACTGTAAGTTTGTGTTTGTACGAAGGGGCGGGCATCGGCCACCGCTGCAGCGGCCATACGAGGGGCCGTTTACGGTGCTCCGGAACAACGGGTCCACGTTCGTGCTGGACGTTGGGGGGAAGGAGGAGGTTTTCACGGTGGACCGCCTCAAGCCGGCCCATGTGGACCTGGCGCAACCGGCCGAGTTTCCGGCGCCTCGGCGCAGAGGCCGACCTCCCAAGCAGGTTCTGGCCCTGGCTGTGGACATTGGGGGGTGTATCGCCGGTTCTGGGGGGGGGTTATGTGGCGGCTCTTTTCCTAGCGTATGCGAACCGACTCACAATTAGATAGCCTACGGGGGTTTGCGAGCACAGAGCTTTGGAGCCTCTTCGCCATGGGGGGCCGGTTGACAGAGGCTTAAAAGTGAGGCTGAAGTTTTCGAATAAAGTTTTTCCTTCGACTGCAGTTACCGACTCCGTGTCGTAATTTTAGCGCTGTTTGTAGCACACCGCTACAATAGGATGTTTTCTATGGAGCATATCTGGAAATTCGTAAGGGTCAAAGGAGACATGCCTAATTTCTTTAGACTCCTGAAGAAATAGAAGCATTGGTGAGCTTTCTTGGCTGTGGCTTGAACATGGTTGGGCCAGGCCAGGCTCTTGTTGATGTTCACATTAGGAACTTGAAGCCCTCAACCTTCTCAATTGCAGCTCCACTGATGTTAAGAGAAGCATGGTCATCACCCCCATTCCTGAAGCTAATGACCAACTCTCTATCTCCATCTTATACCCTGACTCATCACTGCTTGAGATACAGCCTACTACGGTGGTATTTGCAAACTCATAGATGGAGACAGAGCAGAATCTGGCCACACAGTTATGAGTGCGCAGGGAGTAAACTAGGGGGCTGAGGGTGCAACCTTGTGAAGCACCAGTGTGAGGGTAATCGTGGTAGAGGTGAAGGATGTTTTTAGACCCAAGAGCTTGGAGATGAGTTTGATTGATATTATAGCTTTGAAGGTGAAATGGGTGTCTTTACCCGCTAGATGCTGCAGAGATGTTGTGGGAGTTCAGGTGCCTTTCAATCTCTTGCATATGTCCTTCGATGCCCCCAGATTAATTCTGGAGATCCACAAGAGTTACAGAGAAAACCAGTAAATCACCCATGGAATTTCGAGCTACTATTCGCTCCCTCTGGAGCACATCGTGATTCAACTCTATTAAGATTACACAGGACAACAGTTTTTTTTTAAAGTGTTGCTTCCTCAGATTTTTTTTTTTTGTTTATGATAGACCGCTTGAAGCTGAATACAGGTATAATTCCAGACTACTTGTATTGTGTAGGAATTTGGAGAAACAAGAAACTAACTTTTATTGAATATAATGTGTTTAACTGCATAATGGTGCTGATGCTTTGCAATAGTCCAATGAAGCTACAAATGATGATTATTTTCATTTGTACTCAGTATCTGAGGCTTCAAAGTATCCAACAATAATCAGCTAACACTGGTAGATTCCAGTTGCCCTGATACCATTTCTCTATGACCACAATGTCCTGGTGAAACCTTTCACCATGATTGTTACTGACAGTGCCAAGAAGTGCAGGAAAAAAGTCTAAATGGGAATGCAGAAAATAAATCTTTGGTGATGTGTTGTACTTTGTCGTTTTGCATGCTTGAAGCATGTTGTCAACTAGCTGCACGTAGTTTGGTGTTCTGTAGTTGCCAGGAGCATTTTCAAAACCTTGAATGCCTTCGATGCAATTATTTCTGGTCCCACTAGAAGATGTTCAGCGATGACTTGTTTGATTTGTGGACCAACAAAAATGCCTGCCTTAATCTTGGCATCAGTTATTTTGGGAAACACCTGTCTTAAATATTGAAATCCTCCATGGAAATTTCTAAATTCCATGGTCTTTCTAAAACCTGTCCTGCCATGCAGCATCTGCCCTGCCCAAAAATGTCCAGGCGCATCTGGACAAGATAGAAAACTTTTCAAGATAGAAAATGTTTCCATTAACTTGAATTATGAACTGAAAAAACAAATATAGATGACTTCAAAAAAAAAGGTGCATGGTCGGAAAACGTCATGGTGATTTTCATGATCAGCAGCCCAAAATCCATAATATGCCCCCAAAAGTATTCAGGAAGCAAAATCTTTGATCTCTAGTGTTACTATTCAAAGTATATTTATCCATTCAGGGCCCAAGCAGTCCTTCCAGGTGAGGCAACACTACTGTATCAGGTGCTCCCGGTGAGACCTACTATATATCAGTGAGACCTGACGTAGATTGCAAGACCGCTTCACCAAGCGTCCATCAGAAAAAGCGGGATCTCCCAATAGCCACCCATTTTACTTCCCATTGCCATTCCGACATGTCAGTCCATGGCCTCCTCTACTGCAGTGATGACCCCACACTCAGGTTGGAGGAGCAACACCTTATATTTCGCCTGAGCAGCCTCCAAACTGATGGCATGAACATCGATTTCTGGAACTTCAGGTAATTTACTCCACCCCCCACCCCATCTCTCTCCATTCCTGTTTCCCTCTCCATGGTGTTCTGCCCTCTCCTATCAGATTCCCCCTCCTCCAGCCCTTTATCTCTTTCACTAATCAACTTCCCAGCTCCTCACTTCACCTTCCTCCCCTCTCCCAGTTTCACATACCACCTACTACCCTCCCTTCCCCCCCATCTTCTTACTCTGACTTCTCATCTTCTTTTCCAGTCATGATGAAGGGTCTCGGCCAGAAACATCGACTCTTTACTCTCTCCCACAGATACTGTCTGACCTGTTGAGTTCCTCCAGCATTTTCTGTGTCTTGCCTTGGATCTCCAGCATCTGCAGATTTTCTCATGTTTGTATATTCACCTTTATTCTTTTCTCTAAAGTGTACTTTATCCTTCTCTGTGATAATTTCCTGTTGGTCAGATCAATTTGGAGAAAGAAAAGTACCTCACTCAACCGATCAAGGCCAGAATTATATCTGTCTTCTTTCTGTGGAATGCATATTGTATATTTTCTCTGAGCTATGGGCTGATGTATTCATCAGCCCTGTATTGGCCACTAGATGGTACATCTGAGCCTTTCAGCCTCTGCTGATGGGTTGCAGAACATGATAAGTAAAAAAAAGAATATGTTAACAACCTGTTCAAAAGCCATTTTGAAGGACAGAGCAAATTTAATGGTAATATTCACTGTAAGCAGAGCAATACCTGACATTAATTTGTTGCAAAATCAATCTACAGAGAATTATAAGAATCCAATGTGCACAAGAAAAAATTACTGTCACAAAAGCAATTAAAAAATTGCAGAGGCCACTAAAGTCAGTTAAACGTTGTCAGCAGTTCAATAAGTTGATGGTTGAGTATCTGACTCCCAGGCATAATATGGTGCAATTTTGTCTCCAGTGCCTTCTATCACTCAAAGCTGACTGAATAAGGTGTTGTCGATTCAATTTAAAGAAAAAAATGCCGACAGATGCAAAACAAGATGTCGTTCACCAGTGCCCGCCTTGCCTCTACTGCACAAGATCAGATTCTACTCAGAGTCTTTCTCCTCACTCAGATTGCAGACATATTTCAAATTAAAAGAAATTTCACAGCTGGCCATGGAACAAGGATTTTGAAAACAACTTACAATAAACCAATCCAGAAATGCAAACCCACTATTTTGTTTCTCTCTTTTAGCACTACTTAGAATCGGAATCTGGTTTCATATCACCGGCATTTGTTGTGAAATTTGTTGACTTTGAGGCAATAGTACAATGAAATACAATGAAAGATAGAGAAAAAACACTTATTACATTAAATATAGAATTGTTACATTAAATTAAGTAGTGAAAAAATAGAACTTAAGACATAGTGAGGTAGGGTTAGGATTAGGGTTCAATGTCCACTTAGAAAAAGGATGTCAGAGGGGAGAAAGCTGTTCTTGAATTGTTGAGTGTGTGCCTTTCACATTTCAGTACCTTCTCCCTGATGGTAATGATGAGAATGAGGCATGGCCTGGGTGATGGTGATCCATAATGATGGATGCTACCTTTCTGAAGATGTCCTGGATACCATGAAGGCCAGTGCCCACGATGGAGCTGACTAAGTTTACAACTCTCTGCAGCTTATTTCAATCCCGTGCAGTAGCAACCCCCACCACCCCATACCAGACAGTGATAGAGGCAGTTAGAATGCTCTGCACATTTTAATTAAATAGGAAGTACATATATTTCTTATTGTAATTTATATATTTTTTATCAATTGCTGTATTGTAAAGGGTTAATCTTCGTGCTTGCCAAATGTCTCCCAACCACCAGAACTTTGAATGCTACCGTGGGAATACAACCACGGGAATGCAATATACCTTGGGAATACAGCTATGGGAACATGAAGGCTAGGTGAACTGCAGCATTTTATATCAGTTCAGAGGGTATAAAAATAGAGTCTTGGGGGTAGTTCTTCGGGGCTCAGCAATCGTGACCATTGCTGCAGATTGGGCAGAGTGGGAGGGGTGTTGTTGTGAGAGGGGGCCCATGCATATCAAGGTAGGTATTTTAATGCTTGCTATTCTGTCCTAATTAACAAAGTTTTGTAGTCCTAAGTAAATAATTGGAGTCTGTGCCTTTCAGTCTTATCGAGCCAGGTCTGTGAACAGAACAATTGCACCATACTGCTATCACAAAATGACGAATTTCGCACTACGTGTCAGTGATATTAAACCTGATTTGATTTTGATTCTACTGACTATGATGGATAACTGGTAACAAGGTACCTACTTAGGGAATGAAAACAAGGGATATCTGCATCATGTAAGTGCGTGGTTACCTCTGAGACATAATTAGCAAAGATTCACTGAACTTACTGCTTTCATTCCCACGATTGATTTTTCTACTTTGGTTACATATGTCACATGATCTTCATTGGATTTTAATTCTTTCTGTTGAATTCGTTCATAAATCCCGACAACCATCTCACGGGGAATGTCCACTCCATCATCCACACCTAGTTAATAGAAGTGAGGGAATGAGAAGACATAAATAAGCACCAAATGCTACAGTGGAGAATCAAAGAAATTGGATTTACATTAAGTAGAATTAATAATATTTAAATTTGGTTCATCTTAAATACACTGTAAATTGACCTGACTGTCAAATCAAGAATCCTAACCAGGCCAAATTACTTGTTTTACCAGCCTTTCTGTCAGCTTCCTCATCACCATGACAAATAACATTCAAGCAACGATTGGAAAACCAATTTTTATTACATTTTATTACTTCACTTCTTTATATTTAAATGCATGATATACTCATGGTTTATTTAAGCCAATGAAGGTGGTAGACAGTGATGGAATGAATAATCCCAAATCATCACGTGCCACTGGCTTTGGGACAGGATACTTTCCAATCCTTTATTCACTTTAATTTTCTGAATCCTCTGAAGATGAAGCTAAACCCCAACTGAAGATGTTCCATGATTTCGTCCAATCATACGGCAGCACCTGTTCATGACTGCAAGGCTGAATTCTCTTCCTGATGGCATCCTGTGACATTTTTGCCCTTTCACTCATCAAAATAAAGCCACCTCTAGCTTGCCATGGTTCCTTTGCAGATCTCTCATCACTCAACTTCAAGACCAGGAAATCACTTTTAATTGAAATGTCATGACAGGAAAATGTGAAAGCATTTTTCTGGTGCAGCATTTAAAATCCAGCATTTGCCTTGGGAGTGATCGGTCCAGACTTTGGAATGGGTTAGTACACAATCCCAATTTTAACCTCCTCTGTTAATAGGAATGTTAACAGCTGTCTATATACAACGTCCCAAAATGTTCTTGTTAAACCTCACTTGCTCATGTAACTGCTTTAATCCAGACCTCTCTCTGAGTTTAGCATGGTTAACCTGCTACTATTTCACAATCATTCCCATCTATTGCTTTAGTCTTCGGCCTTATTAGATCATATTCGATTCAAGTCTAAAACTTCTCTTTGTGGGGACTACTCCAACTAAGATGTTCCCCTTCTTTGCTTATCCAGTCCTTCCTGTGTACGGATCCATTACAAAATCCATTCATGTTCCTTTTCACACTGGATTTATTGCAGCCATTAGATTATATGTAACAATCCATTCCATATCCTTCAATGCCATCTATCTCTCCACTGGACTGAACACTCAAGGGCTGCATTAAAAGACTTAATTACCTTTTAAGTTTCACAACCTCTTCCTGAGGTTCAGTTAGAGGCAGATAAATTTCCTTATGACTATTATTTAATAACTTTTTTCACCCCATAGATTTGCTTATATAATTCTTCTTCCATTCATTTTCTGCAGTGTTGTCCAATGTAAGATGAGTGAGCTGCACATTTTTATCCTTTAATGAAATTGCACTGATCTTGTGGCAATCTCCTTCCTAGCTACCACCCTAGGTTGTTGGTGCTTTCTGACACGGCAACATCAGATGCTTTGAACAAAATGGGGTCAGGATGGTGCTGAGCGGTGAAGTCTGTTGATGTTGTGGCTCAGACTTAGTTGTCCTTTTTAGGTTTGTTGCAATATTTTTATTTTATTTTAATTAGAGATACAGCAAGGGCTTTTCCAGCCCAACAAGCTGCACTACCCAGCAACCCACTGATTTAACCTTAATCACAGGACATCTACAATGACCAATTAACCTAGTAACCAGTACGTTGTTACTAGTAACCTAGTATCAGACTGTTTGAGGAAATCGGAGCACCCAGAGGAAAGCAATATGCTCATGGGAAGAACATACAAATTTTCTTACAGAGGATGCTGAAAGTTTTTCTAGTCTGTAACTGGACAAACACACACCAAGACTTTTGTTTGGCAATTTCTTTTTAAGTTTTTCTAGTCTGTAACTAGCATACCGTTTCCTCTTCGCTTGCTTTCCGTGTGTCCTGCGCATGCCCAGGAGAAGGAAATTCACCCAAATATCGGTTTTAATGTGGACAGAGGTATTTTTAAAAATGCCTAGTGTGGATACCTGTTGTTTTTACGTGAAACCGGCGTTTTCAAAATTATCCAGTCTAGTGTGGACGTAGCTTAAGGATCTGGAGATATATGTATTTGGATAGACACGGGCTGGTTAAGGGCAGTCAGCATGGCTTCATGTGTGGTAGGTTATGTCTAACCAATCTTACAGAATTTTTTGAGGAAGTTACCAGGAAAGCGGATGAAGGCAAGGCAGTGGGTGTTGTCAGCATGGACTTTACCAAGGCATGTGACAAGGTCCCTCATGGGAGGCTGGTCAAGAAGGTTCAGTCACTTGGCATTCAAGATGAGGTGGTAAATTGGATTAAGCACTAGCTTTGTGAGAGAAGCCAGAGAGTGGTAGTGGAGGGTTGGCTCTCTAACAGGAGGCCCGTGACTAGTGGAGTGCCGCGGCGACTGGTGCTAGATCCATTGTTGTTTGTCATCTATATCAATGATCTGGATGATAATGTGGGTAAGTGGATCAGCAAATTTGTGAATGACACCAAAGTTGGGGTTGTAGTGGACAGCGAGGAAGGCTGCAGAGAGATCTGCAGCAGCTGTAAAAATGGGCTGAAAAATGGCAGATGGAATTTAATGGAGACAAGAGAGGTTTTGCACTTTGTAAGGACCAGCCAGGGTAGTTCTTACACAGTGAATGGTGGGGCACTGAGGAGAGTGGTAGAACAAAGGGATCTGGGAATACAGGTCCATAATTCATTTAAAGTGGCATCACAGGTAGACGGGATTGTAAAGAAAGCTTTGGCACATTGGCCTTCATTAAACAGGAGATGTGATGTTACGTTTAAGTTGTATAAGACGTTGGTGAGGCCTAGTTTGGAATATTTTGTGCAGGTTGGTCACCTACCTACAGGAAAGATGTAAACAAGGTTGAAAGAGTGCAGAGAAAATCTACAAGGATGTTGCCAGGTCTGGGGGACCCGAGTTATAAGGAAAAGATTGAATAGGTTAGGACTATATTCTTTTGAACATAAAAGATTGAAAAATTTGATAAAGGTATACTAAATTGTGAGGGGTCTAGATGGGTTAAATGCAAGCAGGGCTTTCTCCAATGTGGTTGGCTGGAACTACAATCAGAGTCCATGGGTGAAAGGTGAGAAGTTTGAGAGGAACATAAGGAGAAACATCTTCACTCAGAGGGCTCTGAGAGTGTGGAATGAGCTGCCAGCATGTAGTGAACTACATATACCTGTCTGGACACGCCCCCCTGCTGACTGCTCCTGTGGCTCCTCCCTCAGACCCCTGTATAAAGGGGTCAAGGCCTGAGCCCGGCCACTCAGTCTCCAGGATGTAGTATGATGGTCACTCACTGCTTGTTCCTTCTTCCAGTCAATAAAAGTCAATATCTCGCCTTACGTCTCAGAGTGAGTTATTGATGGTGCATCACAGCATAAGTGGTGCATGCGAGCTCAATTTCAACATCTACACGAAGTTTGTATCGATGCACGGATGGTAGGGGTATACAAGGCTATGGTCCCGGTGCAGGTCGATGGGAGAAGGCTGTTTAAATGGTTTCAGCATGGACTAGATGGGCCAAAGGGCCTCTTTCTGTGCTGTATTTCTCCATGACTCTTTGACCCCAAGCTGTAATAGTGTCGCACCAATCACTACCCTACCACGGTGCCCCACAAGGACAGCGTGGGGAGTTAGAGGCCAGCTTAGGGTAAAGGAGCAAGAAAAGGCCTGTTCTGGTTTGGAGGTCGGGGTGTGTGTGTGTGTGTGTGAGTGTGTGTGTGTGTGTGTGTGTGTGTGTGTGTGTGTGTGTGTGAGTGTGTGTGTGTGTGTGTGTGTGTGTGTGTGTGTGTGTGAGTGTGTGTGTGTGTGTGTGTGTGTGTGAGTGTGTGTGTGTGTGTGTGTGTGTGTGTGTGTGAGTGTGTGTGTGTGTGTGTGTGTGTGTGTGTGTGTGAGTGTGTGTGTGTGTGTGTGTGTGTGTGTGAGTGTGTGTGTGTGTGTGTGTGTGTTGATTGCTCATGCAAACAACACATTTGCTGTTCATGTGATAAATAAACCTGAATCCTGAATCTAAAAATATTTCCACATGTCTTCTAAGATTTCTCTACAAGGTCAGAGGTTCTGACTCAGACTATCTGAATGCATTTCAGATTTAGATGATGTAAAGGGAACTGTGGATGCATTAAAGAAGGACTCAGCAGAAGTTAGGAAGCAAGAGAATGTGACTGTGAACACGCTTTGGTGAGTCAACCCTTGCAAAAATGATGAAGCAGCAGTGTGTTTTCCTGACTGCTGTAAATTCTTGCAGAGAACTCTTCCGAGGAGCAACAGTACAGCTTCAGTTTCTTTCAGATACTGCCACTATCCACGACACATTTTAATGGGCTTAACTTAGCTTAAAATGCTAAAAGGAAAAGGTAATTATTGTAGCTTTAAGAGAAGTAGGAAATTGCTTCAGCATATTTATTTATATTAACACTCATGAATAACACTGTCTTGTAGGTACGTACAGACATCCAAATGAAGGCAAAACCCTTCACGGCAGGGAACACTAAAGAGTCCAGGCTAGCTTGTGCGCAAGAATCTGACACACTCCATCCCACTAAGTCCTGGGTCCCAGCGCCTGCCAACAACCTAATTCATTCATTCTCCCTCCTCAGCACTGGTTGAAAAACAAGAATCTTGATTCTACACCATCCATCCAGCCTACCAATGCCCTCCCCTCCATCTGCTATTTTCACCTTTACCCTAGGCTACATCTACACTATCACTTTCCCCTAATATACACTCTTACTCCCCCCTCGATCCACTCCACACTCCCTTCCTCCAATAGTCCACTCTCCTCTCCCACTAGATTCTTCCCTTTTCAGCCCTTGACCTTTCCCACCCACCTGGATTCACCCATGACTTTCCAGTTAGCCTCCTTCTCCTCCCCGCACCTTTTCATTCTGGTGCCTTCCCCCTTCCTCCTCAGTTCCGAAGAAGGGTCTCGACCCAAAACGTTGACTGTTTAATCATCCCTACAGATGCTGCCTGACCTGCTGCTCTCTTCCAGCATTTTGTGTGTGCTACATATACATTACCAACTCGTCTGCATAAAAATAGCCTTTTAATTGCCAATCAGAAATTCATATTTTATCACTGAAACACTGGACATAATATATTCTTACCACTCATCTTCTCTAATGAAAAATAACTATAGAAAACATATATTTTGCATGACAATCACCTCATTCTCCTTGATCAATGTTATACAGTTATAATGTTATTTTCATTTGACATTACATACACTAGACACCAGGAAAGTTATGAGGGTAGCTGAATCCTGTAAAACCATCTTCTAGTATCATGAAATGTTCCGATTATTTCCCAAGATTGTGTTCGATAGCTGCACTCACCCCGTAGGTTACGAATGAAGTCCTCCAGCATCATTTTCCGATCTGGTTTGATGTTGGGGCTATACATGTCTGTGTTAAGCAAAATGATAGCGAAAGCCAGAATGAAGATGGTGTCCGGATTGTGGAACTGCTGAACCACATCAGGGTTGCACATGCAATAGCGCTGGCTGAAAGAAGACACAGAAGAGTTAAAAACAATCAGAAGCAGGCACGAGTGACTGGCAGGCTGAGCCTTCAGCAAAGAACCCAAAGCAAATAAATTCAGTGCATACCTTGCTGTAAAATTGACAGTTTTAGATAAGACAATGCTCCTGTATTTAATATTCCCAAAGGAATGCATTACTCTCAAATAATATGCTGATTTCTGTATTGGTTTAATTAAGAACCTGACAATCTGCTTGACTGGTCATTCAAGCTCCCACTGTAGTTATCATAAAGATGAAGACACATCATGACCTGGTTCACATACTTTCCAAGGAGTGTTTCTGCTAATGGATCTATTATCTTTCTCATATAAATAATTAGTATTGTACGCTGGGTTACTGAAACAAATTTGCGCTGCTCCTTGTAATTGTCCTGTGTGGGTAGACGCGCCTGTCAGCAATATGCATTTATACGACAGCTTGCCTTCTCCAAACGCAGCTGGGGTTACAAAGCCCACTGAGGATGTGCTGGAGTGCAGGTCAGTGAAAGGGAGGGTAGCATTGAGGCAATGCTCAGCTTGTCACACATTTCAGGAACCACAGAGGCAATAAGGGAAAGCATGGGGCACGTGGAAAGAAATGATGGGTGGAGGAGAGCAGGTACAGGGCTGGAGATGGCAAAGAAAACAGAGGCGTCAGCACAGTAGCAGTTCTTCACCTATTCTGAGAAGGTAGCGAAGAGGGAATGCTGTTTTACATCACTGTTAACTTCATATACAGTAGCTGGACTAGAGAACATGTTTTTTTTTTACCCCCAAGCAACCAGCTAGTTCTACAAAGGGCAGGTTTTCAGCTCAGGGAGCCCAGCACTTTATTGCTCTGTGCGAGTGAGGCCCTTTGTTTTCCTTGATTCCCGTGAGGGGGTTATTGTTGAAATAGTAGATCAGGAATCAATGGGAGGAGTGTTTTGGGAAAATAGACTGCCTCAAACTGTTGTCAATGCCAGAACAAAAAAATCTCAATAGACAAGTCTCCAAAACTGACTGCATGTACAGTAATTTACATTCCTGCCTTCTCTCTGACATGGCACCTGCAAACAGCTGAAAAGTCAGGTAGATACCAGTGACAACCCAGCAGTTATAGACCTGAACATCAAACTTCTATCATAGTCTGGGAGGTTAAATATAGCAACATCAATGTCACCATCCTGAGAGAGATATATTGAGCATGGGAAGACTGATTCGAGCAACAATGCTATAGGCAACCTTGGAGACACAAGTGACAACAGATGCTGAAAGCTGGAGCAAAAGATAATCAAACTGCTGGAGAGCTCAACAGATCAAGCAGCATCCATGGAGGGAAATAAGCAGTCAACATTTTGGACCTAGTCCCATCATCTGAACTTCGAGATAAAGGGGAGATAACCAGTATAACGAGCCAGCAAGTGATAGGTAGCTCCATGTGAGGACGGGTGAAATTCAGATGGAGGAGGGAAGGAGAAGTGACAAAGGCTGAAGTGAGAGGTGGAGGTAACAGCAGTGGATGATGGAATCTGATAGGAATGGAAGGTGGAGCATGGAATGAAAAAGGGAGGTGCCACAAGCATTACCAACGATTTCAGAAAAACGTTCAGTCACAAAGAAAAAATAATATTGCCTGAGTGGCACAACTGTAGTCCTAATCCAGCTTGTTGTTTCACCAAGAGAACACCAGATGACAGCACCGAGCAAACACCGCAACAGGCTTGCGCCTAGTCCTCACCACAACTGAGGCAACACAGCTCCCTTGTTGTTGGTGTTGCCAATGAACCAGTGAATCAGACTTTCAGTATTCAACGTCCAACAGGGTCTTGCAATCCCAATAAAAATGTCCAGGACAATCACTTGCACTGCACGCCATCACGATGTAATGGTATGTAACAAGTCCAGGGGACAATACAACAATGGTACCCGATACGTCCAGCTCCATCACTATTGAGCAACTCGCCAACGAGATAGCCCTGGAATGCCTGATGTTCTTCATATCCAGCAATGAATTGCAATCATAAAAAAAAATGTACAGGATGAACAAACACATCTACGATTAGACGCAGAGTGTGCCGTTATCTTACTGGCAATGAGGAGGGAGAGTAACACGGCTTGCAAGTGAGAATTCCAGAGGGCTATGGTAGATGGAGTGAGGGTGCTGTGAAATCTTTCTATCCATGGTCTCCTGCACCGTTCCAAGGAGACCAATCAAAAGCATGAGGAACAACGCCTCATCTTCCAACTAGGCACACAGCAGCTTTCAGGACTCAATATCAAATTCAACCAAGTCAGGTTAGTCTCTGGCTGGCCCTGCATTAAGTCTGTTTTTCTCTGTCCACAGACACCGTCTAATGTACTGGGCTTTTCTAATATTCTCTTTTGACTTCATCTCTCTGTAACAGCTTAGATCTGTATTTCACAGCATTTACGTGTCTCAATGGTTGTTTTTCCTCTTTAGTATACTCAATGTATCAAGCAGATGGCCTCACCCTATCATAAATCTTCTCTTTGTCTTACCACCACTCTCATACTCTGTCTGCAACTTAACACTAACTTGTCTTCACCATTCTGGTCCTGAGGAAGAGCCTTTGATATGAAACGTTAATGTTGTTTTTCTTTGCACAGATAACACCTGACCTGTCGAATGCTTCCAGCACTTTGCAATTTCCGCCTTTTGGACAGATTGCTTCAATGCCCTAGAATTCCCTGCTGCAAAGGGCTATTCTGGGCCATTCAATTCTGAAATCAATAGATTATTGGGCCACTAAGGGAATCAACACACATTGGTAAATGGTGACAAAGTGTAATCGATACGGAACGTGATCCACTGAATAGAGAACAGGCGGGATGGGGAGGGGGGAATAATGCTACTCCCATAAGAAATATGCCCTGAATGTGCAACCTGGCAAGATAGGAAGGACAGGACAACACGATGAGTTGTTGTTAATATCTATTCACCTGAAATGACATTGAATTACTCCTGAGAATTTGCTTCTATTTTATCTCAACAATACATTAATCCCTATGACCTGCTTTAAAAAGGATCACATTTTAAACCCAGATTTTGGCTAATTCGTATTCTAAGAATTGCTTTCTGCAAAGTAAACACAGCAGCAGTAATCACAATGAATTTTGTTTAACTTTTGAAGTTTATAAACAGGATGCAAATTTATTAAACTTTTCTCTCAGCTACACAACCTACACTAATCAGTTTAATTATTAATCCAAATGAGCATGTTTAAAGGTCATTATCCAGTTGATGGTGTCAATAACATCTTTCTAATTTGCTTAAACAGTTCTCTACCATCCTGCTCCTGTAATTATTATAGATGGGCTCATACTAATTAAAAATTTGAATTAGAACAGTTCATCCAAGTTATCAAACACTGATGTGCCAATCCTTCATTTTAATAGTATCACTTGCATCGGTGGACATTTAAACAGTGTATGAGGGTCCTAGGGCCCCCATTTTAATTAGAGTTCACTGCATCCCCACCTCCCCCCCTTGTCTGCGGTGGGAGAACTTTAAACTGGTTAAATTCCTGGACAGCAACTCCAAACCATAATGAACTAGAAATAGGAATTCATGACCTACCACAGCAGCTAGGAAATTTGAATTGTCACAGTAAACAATTGGAATAAAAAGCTTCTATCAGGGTTCTGAAGAAATGGTGAAGGCATTAGTGATGATCTTTCAAAAATCACTAGATTCTGGAATGGTTCTGGAAGACTGGAGATTTGCAAATATCACTCCACTCTTCAAGAAGGGAGAGAGGCAGAAGAAAGGAAATTATAGGTCAGTTAGCCTGGCTTCACTGGTTAGGAAAATGTTGGAATTGAGTGTTAAGGATGTGGCTTTGGAGTACTTGACAAAATAGGCCAAATTCAGCATGGTTTCCTTAAGGAAAAACCTTGCCTAACAAATCTGTTGGAAGTCTTTTAGGAAATGACAAGCAGGCCAGATGAAGAAGTATCAGTGGATGTTTTGTACTTGGATTTTCAGAAGACATTCGACAAGATGCCGCACACGAGGCTGGTTAACAAGAACCCATGGTTTTGCAAAAAACATACAAGCATGGATAGAGCTGATTGGCAGGAGACAAAGAGTGAGAATAAACTGAGTCTTTTCTGATTGGCTGCTGGTGACTAGTGGTGTTCTGCAGTGGTCAGTGTCGGGACCAAAGCTTTTTACCTCGATCAATGATTTGGATGATGGAACTGATGGCTTTGTGGCCAAGTTTTCAGAAAATACAAAGGTAGGTGAAAAGGGCCAGGTAATGTTGAGGAAACAGGGAGGTTGCAGAAGGACTTGGACAGATTAGGAGAATGGGCAAATAAATGGCAAATGGAATACAGTGTCGAGTAGTGTATGGTCATGCACTTTTGTAGAAGGAATAAAATTATAGACTATTTTCTAATCAGGGAGAAAACTCAAATATCCAAAGTGCAAAGCAATGTTCCCTCTAAGGTGCACACATCTTTTGCCTTTGGCATACAAAGGAATTTAGACGGCGCACAAAAAATTTTCACCCTCTACCTGGTTGGCATGTTAAGTATATTTCATGATTGTGTACAATCATATTTCTGTTTCCCATTTCTGATGTGGATGGTGTTGACAATGTGGAATTTGTGATGATTTGTCTGCAGTTTTTAGAACTGTCTTATTTATACAGTACTGCTTTTATAAAAGAAATTATTGATTCATTATGTCAAATTCCAAAGAAGCAAAGGGCTATTGATCTTATTACATGCTGTCATACAGTACGAGACATATGACTCATTGATGTAGATTATTTTATTTCTTTTGAACAATGAACAACAAGCTGGACTTGGTAGTTTATCATCCTTGGAATACTTCATGTTTCCCTCCACTTAAAAGTTTTCAGTGCACACATGTTGTTCTCACTGGGTAAAAAATTGCAGAGCACAGGATTTTTGCGCACACTGAGCATTCCAAATTAGCAGGAACAGTGGTGCAAAGGGAATTGGGAGTCCTTGTGCAGGATTCCCTAAAGGTTAATTTGCAGTTTGAGTAGATAGTAAGGAAGGTAAATTCAATGTTAGCATTAATTTCAAGAGGACTGGAATATAAAAGCAAGGATGTAATGCTGAGCCTGGCTGGTGAGGCCTCACTTGCAGCAGTTTTGGGCTCCTTACTTAAGAACATTGGAAAAGGTTCAGAGGAGCTTGATGAAAATGATTCCAGGAATGAAAGGCTTATTGTATGAGGAGTGATTGATGACTCTGGGCCTTTATTCACTGGAATTTAGAAGAATGAGGGGGCATCTCATTAAAACCTATTGAATGTTGAAAGGACTAGATAGAGTGGATGGTTCCTATGGAGTGGGAGTCTAGGACTAGGGGGCATAGCCTTAGAATAGAGGGATATCCACTTAGAATGGAGATGAGGAGGGATTTCTTTAGCCTGTAGGTGGTGAATCTGTGCAACTGGTTGCCACTGGTGGTTGTGGAGGTGATGCACCATCAATAACTCACTCTGAGACGTAAGGCGAGATATCGGCTTTTATTGACTGGAAGAAGGAACAAACAGTGGTTGAACACCATACTACATCCTGGAGACTGAGAGGCCGGGCTCAGGCCTCAATCGCCTTTATACAGGGGTCTGTGGGAGGAGCCACAGGAGCAGTCAGCTGGGGGCGTGTCCAGACAGGTATATGTAGTTCACCACAGGAGGCCAGGTCATTGGGTGTATTTAAGGTGGAGGTTGGTAGGTTCTTGATTAGTCAGGGCAAATACGGAAGAATGGGGTTGAGAGAGAAATGGATCAGCATGATGAAATAGCAGAGTAGACTCAACGGGCCAGCTGGCCTAGTTCTGTTCCTATGTCTTATGGTCAAAATTATTGAATTGCCATCAACTTCCACCTCTCTTGTACAGAAGAAAGTGTGCTCACCTTGTCCGCTCTGGACTGTATATATATTTCAGACACAGAGCAACGTGCTCAAGCCTTAACTTTTCTTTTAAAAAGCAAGTGTGTATGAAGACAAACAAGAGTGCATTGTATCAAAACAATCAAAATGAGAAAAGATAAAATGCAGCACTGCACTTGACAAAGACCATGGTATAGCTAGTCCAGCTGAATAGGTTATGCCTTCACAAAAACATGTAGAGAACTGAGCCATATTTGAGAGAGTCATCTCAAAAGAAGTCAAGAAACAATCCTCAGAATCATATGAACACTGTAAGTCCAATCATTAACTCTGCCAAATAACATTTCACATTTAACTACCGGTAGCAGCAGAGTTGGAGAAAAGTGGCCTTGAGAGGGCTTAATTTTGACTCCAAATCCTATAAAGATATTATTACATCAGGTCATATGTTGGCAAGAGAGACTCTTATTGATTACTACTTTCTATGTTCATTTGAAGAGCACAAAGAAAGAAAAGCCTTCAATGCACAATTCACCACTGAACAAACCAGCTGAATCTTGATAAATATAGCTGTTAGACTGAGCTTAAGAAAAGAAAAGAACATAAAGAAAATACACTGATGACCTGGTGCAGATGCACACAGCCTTCCTGATGGAATCCTGACCTCACAATCTGGTCATCTTCCACTGTGTTGTGCATTACTGCCACTATACGAAATGGGATCAGTTCTGAACAGATATAGCAACATAAAACCAGGCGTTCACAAGGCACCTTGAGCTGTCGGATTTGTGCCTAGGTCTACTATTACCAGCAAGCTTAGAAACCAACCCTTGCTCAGCAAGAACAGTAGAAGAGCAGACAAGATGCATCATTTGCCAAACTTAAAAACTGTGTGCCAATGCAGGATGTTAAACAGTGAAAACAGCTTGTTGTCGAGCTGTGATCCTGCAACCAACATATTAGATCAGAGTTTTGGACTTCTGCCATGAGCATTTATGAATGATTATGCACAATTAAACATCTAATGGGAGGAGTAAACTCCAAGAGTATCCCTATCCTTAGTGATACCAACGCATAAGCAAGTCCAAAGCATTGTAAAGCAAAACTGCTGATAGGATAATCCATCCTTTGCTCCTCCTGAAATGTCCATCAACAGCGAAACCATTCTTCAGCCAGTTATCAAAGGCTGACAGCACTGGATGCAGCAAAGGTTTTGGGCTCTAAAATTATCCTGGCATCAGTGCTTACGATTGTCACTCCTGATCCAGTTGCACTTCTATCCAAGCTGTTGGACAGCTATTGGCATCGATACAACAATAATAAAAATTTCAAAGATGTGTCCTGTCTATGAAAAGTGGCATTAAATGGCTTCTAATCAGCGATAAGTGCCTCAGCACCGTGCACTTTGAGATCAGTCTCAACAATTTGGCTCTGACCAGCCTTGATCACAAGACGTGACTGATGTTTACACCGAGGCAGCATTTGATCAAATGTAAACATTGGATTCAGTTGAAATCAGAGAGAAAAACCTCCTTTGGCAGGAGTCAGACCTTGCATATAGGAGAACGGATGTGTCAATTGGATGTCATACATTTAAGTCCCAAACTGTTGCTGTAGGAATTCCACAGAGCAACAGTCCTCTTTTGGTTCACCATAATATCAAAAACAGTGAAGTGTACCAATGATTGCGTGGTATGCTCAAGGGCAACTAGGGATGGGCAATAAATGCTGGTTTAGATGGCGTTGACCACATCCCAACAGTGAATAAATAAAAAAACAATCAATCCATTACTCAAGATACTGAAACAGTCCGTCCACACATGACAAGACCCGGACAACATTCAGGCACAGACTGGAGAATGGCAAGCA
Source organism: Hypanus sabinus (assembly GCF_030144855.1). NCBI lineage: Eukaryota > Metazoa > Chordata > Chondrichthyes > Myliobatiformes > Dasyatidae > Hypanus > Hypanus sabinus. The sequence goes on along the minus strand of NC_082713.1, from coordinate 146,155,806 downwards.
ACACTTATGCTCCACAAGTCCCAAACATTCACTTGCTGATTAGCAGACAGTTCAGACTTCTTCCTTCAATGGCATTACATCAGTGAATCCCCTGTCACTTGCATCCCAAATGTGACTAGTTTCTATTTGCAAGTTAATGGGGCAAGATGTGATGATAATACATACAGTTGCATTAATAAACACCGGGCAGTCTACTCAAAAGCAAGTGCGCATGACCAAATAAGGTTCACAAATTCCCATCTCTCAATTGTCTGGCACCTGGCAGTGACAACTAGTTATTTTGCTTCAGGAGGTAGGATGGGCAGCGATCACCATACAAAGTTAATCCAAACATGTACCCTTCATAGTGTACCTCAGCTTGCCTTTCCCTGCACTGATGCTAGTTAGATTGAGCTGCTTTCTTGATGGCACTTCACTTTGTAAAACCAGCCCTACAGGACCAACCTTCAACATTGCCACAGCCCGAAACTCCCAATTCCTCTTAAGTTGAATCGTAAGCCCTGAATCAAATCTCAAATCACAAATTATGGCTGTGACCAGCAATTGCTAAGCCCAGGCCGTCTGACCCAAACCCCTTTGCAGGCTTGTTGGCTCTGGAGCCTTAGCAGAACCCAGGGTCCTTGTTACAAGTGCTTGTGACTAGGCCAAGTTGACTCTATTACTATGAGCTCCCCAGCTAGAAGTGCAGAAGCTGCAAATCTCCCCATTTTCATACAAGATACTTGCCCTTCCATGTAAGTATCTAAATCAGTCAATCCAGATTTCCACCAGAGTACAGGTTAGAAATTTATGCATAGTTACCTTTGCTAAAGGGACACAGCAGTATCAAACATTCTTTGTGCTTAGTTTCATTAATCTCAATGGTACTAGATCTCAGGAAGAAGGGACAATAGGCAGCCAACTCTATAGCAGCACTCAGTGTCAGCGACCAAAACTATACTCCTAGATTTACTCAATTTTCAAATATTCTCAATGAAATGCTCAATATTAGTGCTTTGAGGAGAAATCTCAATAAAGATTTTCCCTATCAAATTACATTTGCAATATTTTTAACCTCATTTTTAAAACGATAAAAAAGTTTTAAATGTAACTACAGTTGTACACATTTAACAACTGTAGTGTTTCATAGAGAATTTTCACCCATTACCCATTTCTTTATGAGTACGTTCGTAGGTGGGGAGCTCACACACTCAGCTGAGCTACAGTGACAAAGTGGCCAACTACAGATTCAAAATGGTCTTTTCCAGACTGAGTACAAAATCATCACATCTGGTTGGAAAACAAAGATAAAAATGTCATCAGCAAGCTGACCAGTCCAGCAAATTTACAACTGAAGGAGCATGAACACTGAACACACTGTAAAAGCAGCTTCAGAAAGAACATTTCTCAGTACCTGAATGCTTCAATGAGCCGTTCCACTTTCTGGGCCTCTCCCTGCACGCGAATGTGAGCCTGGAACTTGCGCAATGCTTCATCCAGTTCCATGTTTGAGAAGTCCATCTCATCAACAACACAACTAGAATGAAGCAGAAGACAATTGGTTCCTCCTGTTATAGAGTAAATGTCATGTTATCATTGGAGTGGGCCATTAGTTTGGGTAGGACACCAGACTGGCCCAAATCCATTCAATCACTTCTTAAATTTTATTAAGCAAGCTGCCCAATAGATGCATTGGCTCTGGTATTTGTTCTTCTGGTATGATCCAAGCTGGAAAAACTCTATGACTACCGATCCCTCCCAGGTTACGAACGTGCATCACATGGGAATGGGAAACAATCACCTCTCTATTGGAACCATACTTTCTGTTCAATTTCAATTAAAAAACATGTTTTTGAAACTTTTAACATGCCTTTAACAATAATGGATGTCAGGCAACATTACATTACAACATGTAATAAAGCTTGGATTCAGATGACAGAAAATAAGCCATTCAATTTTTGTTCTTATATTTGGATGGAATGTTGTACATTTGATGTCTACTGAAATAGAAAATCATAACATAATTTTTAATAAATATTGGGTGGGGGAAGACGCATCCAATAATTCAGTATAAGAGGCAGCTCAAACCATCTGATTTTCTGCTGCCTAGTACACACATTGGTTTAGGCATCCATTCTTCAGATATGATTCCAGATGGGCAAAGTAATTGACAGCAGATCCTCCCCAGGTTATGAAAGCCCAGCATATCTACATCTCATACATAAGAACAAGCTTTTGTAGACCATAAGACATAGGAGCAGAATTAGGCCATTCAGCCCATTATGTCCGCTCTGCCACCCCATCATGGCTGATCCTGGATCGCATACATTCTCGGAATCATCCTTGTGAACCTCCTCTGGATTCTCTCCAATGCATTATTTCTGAGATATGGGGCTCAAAACTGTTGACAATATTCCAAGTGCAGCCTGACTAGTGTCTTTTAAAGGCTCAGCATCATCTCCTTGCTTTTTATATGCTATTCCCCTTGAAATAAATGTCAACATTGCATTTGCCTTCTTTACCACAGACTCAACCTGGAAATTAACCTTCTGGGAGTATTGCTTGAGGACTTCTATGTCCCTCTACACCTCTGATGTTTGACCAACATCATGAATTTGCCAGCTGTTGCAGGAATATAGACTGCGCAGGAACGTGGTTCACAGCCGCAGTGCTGAATTATGAATTATCCAGCTTACATACAGTTCACAGGAATGGAATCATGCCATAAACTGGGAAGGACCTGTGTTCAAAACTAGCCATGCAAACATACACATCTTAGGTATAATTGTTGGGTAATTCCTGGTGATTTTTTTCTTTCATGACACGGGTGTGTTCAGGCCAAATGAACCATTCTAATCCTGCCATTGCCGAGCTCAATTAATTGGCACTTGCTAAGGATCAAGTACAGCACCTCTGACTTGTGCAGTGCTCTTATTAATTTAACCACTGAACCACAGGCAAACCTCTAACCTTATTCTCAAAAAAGAAAAGGAGAGAAGACACAGAAAACCAAAGCTTTCTAGAAAGGCTCTCTGTCAGTTTTGTGTCGCAAATAATAAGAAATGCCTTTCAGTGAAGTCCATAATTTAATCTCAGGATTTGAAATGATACATGGAAAGTATTCTTCGATGTCTACAATAATGTAGAAGTTCCCACGGAAAGTTTGGTGCCACATAAGGGAAAGGGCAAATATTAAAAAACATACAAGACCAATTTATTCTCTTCTTTTAATACATCCATCGATAATGAATTATCTCATCCTTCCTAAACAACTTTGCCCTCAAGGGTTCTCTGTGCTTTTATTGCTTTCTGTTTCCTCGGCATATTTTAAGAGTGCACCGTTAATTTAAGGCTTAATCACCTTGGAATTGTTGCATGTACAAGTCTAATTTTCTCAACTCTGTACAGAATGCAATATACTTTTTGCACAACGGTATGTTCCTGCTTTTTCCCTGAAATCTTCTTTTATCCAGCCAGAAACAACTACTGTCTGGAGAATTTGAATTTCCTTCAGTCATGTCAGCTTGGAGCACCTTTAGAATTACAAGAAAAATAAACAGTTCTTGATGGAGCTGATTCTGCATTAAGACTTGCCACACATGTTGGAGTCAGATCTTCTGAGAGCCTATTTTTTTTTTGCTTTTTATGTGCTAGAGTGCTGAATCACTGGGATGTCAGGGATCGGAAGCTCAGCAGCTTTTAAAAGGCTATTGCACTTGAAACAGTGCCCCATTGCCATTGTGTAAGCGGTAGGGTCTAACAGGTTGAGTTTGCGAAAGCATTCTTCAAAACATTCTCCTGAAGAAAATTTGATCCTGTCAAAGCAGATGCAAAAAGAATTGAGGTTGACTTAACACGAGAGGGGAATAGGTAACTGAGTGGGCAACTTCCTCACACAGAGGGTTGGGCAGCCAGGGAAAGTGGTTGAGGCAGGTACAGAAATAAGACTTAAGAAGCATTTGGACAGGTCTAGAGATAGGTAAAGCATTGAGGAATAAGGGGAAAAGATGGGCAAATGGGACTAGCTTAGACAAGATCTTGGTTGGCATTGGAAAGTTGCACAGAAGGACATTTCCATCCTGTTTGATTCTAGGACTCCATGAGAACATAGGAGCAGAAAAAAATAGAAGCAGAAGTAAGCCATTCAGCCCTTCATTACTGCTCCACCATTCAGTAAGATTATGACCTCTTTACTGTACTGATCCCATATTCATTATTTTTTCTTACTATCTAAACTCTATTATGTTCCATCCTTTAATATAGTCAATGAATGCACCTCGAAAGGCCTCCTGGGGGGAGATTTATTCATCCAGAAAAGACTTTACTTCTATTCCACAAACTGCAAATGCATATCGATCTCACCCGGAAAGATATCATCATTGGGTCTAAATTCCAAGAAATATGTACACAACAGCACTGTGGGAATACCTTAGTACCTTTACCAGAAAATCTGCACTGGCTCACTACAACCTTCTTAATGAAACTTAGGGATGGGTGGTAAATGTTGGGCTGGCTAGTGGCACTCAGATCACAGGAAATGAATAAATGGGGAGTGTTGGGTGCAGGGAATGTACTGCCAGTAGCGATGGTGGAAGCGGATACAATAGGGTCTTTTAAAATACATGGAGCTTAGAAAAATAGAGGGCTATGCACTAGGGAAATTCTAGGCATAGAATTACAAGGTTGGCACAACATTGTGGGCCGAAGGGCCTGTAATGTGCTGTAACTTTCTATGTTCTAAATGTTGGGCATTGTCATTATTGAAGATTTTAAAAATCAATTATCCATGGAAGTCCATTTATTTCATTTATGGTAAAACTGCCCACTACTATCCATAACTGAATGTGCAGAGTTTAAGTCTGATCATACCATAGTGGGATTGTTCCCAGCTCTCTGCTGTATATGCCAGCTGCTACTGGAGTACTGAGGCTGGCATTTCAAGAATAGTATGAACTTAAACTACCTATTAGGAAGTCTGTGGATTTGAGAACAGAGCAAATTACCCTCACTAAATTTGCTGAAAGTAGAAATAGCACAGTTTATTAAGCTGTCAGTGCTGAGAATGATAATTGCATTATGGAATGGAAAATAAGGGAGTTGAGCATCAATTATTTCCCTCCTGCTCTACCTCAAACTCATTCACAGTTAGGGTGGAATATTTCCAACACTTCATGAAAGAGCAATCTCCAGTCAACAAGCAAATCTTTAGTTCCTGTAGTCCCAAGTTTTTTTAAAAAAATCAAATGTTATCCTTCAGAACACTTTGGCTTAATCCAATTGCTGTGACCCAATTGCCTCCATCTGCGGAATTGCTCTGGTGCATTGAGGTCTTGCCTGAGAGCAAAATTCTTGCTCTAACAAGCTCCTGGATACAACTCATGAAAAATGTAATAAATGAAAAAAGGCAGTGAACAAAAAATATGAACAGCTTCCAAAGAGTAAAGCACCAAGTAAGTAAAGGGCAAAAGGCATACTTTTACCCATGTACATAGATTATTCTTTCCAGCTGTGTTCTTTGCTGTTTAGAAAGTATTATAGTTCTAAGCTGGATTTCAGTCCTGTATTACTAAGCTCTAGCCTTGTGCTGTCATTTAATGATTTAAGGGAAGTTATGAAATGGTGCTGCAAAACACCAATTTTTTTTTTTGAGGTCTTATATAGTTACACCCGTAGTGGTTTAACCTCCCATGCAGCACATGGCGTTATGCACTTGTATAAAATTTGTCTGAGTTCACTTTTAATGCATTTGATAATCTATTTAAATGTCTCTATTATAACAGGGTTAACTTCACATGCAAAGATCAATCACTCAATATTAGTAAATTCCCTGGAACTTTAAGATGCTTCATGAAAATACAACATGAGAGCATGTCATGTGCAAAGCTTAATAAGACAGTTTTGAAGGGAGATGTTGAATATTATACTCATGTTATACAAATATGAATACATGCTCAATGTGCATAAGGAAAATGATGGTGGCAGTGCTGATGATGCATGGATCTGCTGACCATTCCTCTGTGAAATAACATTGGATAATTTAACCATAACTATCTTTTCTATTCTACTGTGACCACTGAATCGCTGATATATTACATTCCAGTTTCAGCAGTTAATTTATGAAGACACAGAACAAAGAATGATATTAGCTCCATTGACTGGAGTGCAGGCCACAGTTGGTTCATATTCTGCCTGCATCTATGTGGGCTACCTCTGAATGCTCCAGTTTCCCAAACAAAAACAGGTGTTTTAGTGAGCTAATTGGCCAATGGAACTTGCTCCTATAGTGTAGATGAATGGAAATTGAGGTGGGGGGGAGGAGTTGATGGAAATAGAGGGAGAACAAGATGGGTTGGGATTGTATAGTGCCAAGGTGGGTGTCTGATGGTTGGCATGTACTCAATGGGCTGAAAGTCCTGTTGCAATCTTGTATCTCTCTGTGACCATCACTAAGATTTATCAAGCAAAAGATGGTCCGATTTAGAAACATCTTGAAGAATGATCATACTAAAGGTATTGGAAGGGGTGGATGCCTGGTTGAGGCAGAATTCAGAAGAAATCAATCCTGAGCATTTAGAACAGAGACACATAGAAAACCTACAGAACAATACAGGCCCTTCGGCCCACAAAGCTGTGCCAAACATATCCCTACCTTAGAAATTACTAGGCTTACCCATAGCCCTCTATTTTTCTAAGCTCCATGTACCTACCCAGGAGTCTCTTAAAAGACCCTATCGTATCCGCCTCCACCACCGTCACTGGCAGCCCATTCCACTCACTCACCACTCTCCGTGTAAAAAACTTACCCTGCCGTCTCTGTACCTACTTCCAAACACCCTAAAACTGTGCCCTCTCATACTAGCCACTTCAGCCCTGAGAAAAAGCCTCTGACTATCCACATGATCAATGCCTCTCATCATCTTTTAATTACAGTTGATTGTATGGTGTAATTGAACAAATGATTGATGTTATGATCTCACCCATCACCAAGACAGGATCTATAGCATGAAGGTCTTTGGATAGAGGAATACAAATAGACAAAGACTTGGCCAAAGAGGGTAAACAAGAGATTGGTTCAGCTTAAATTGACAAATGAGAAGAACTGTATTGGATTAGTGTCTGACACTAAATGAGAGTGAGAGTAAGTATTAGTAGGAAAAGTAAATTCTGTGTGATGCTAGTCAAACTCTTGATCCCCCAACCTGGGACATCTAACTATTAAGTGCCAACTGTTCTACTTACCAAATGAGTTCTCCTCTGTGATCCTGACCACAGTTTATATGCCACCAAAGGCCAATGTTAAGCAAACACTTGAGGTATTGAGTATAGTGATTTGCAAACAAGAAGCAACCTACACTTACAACTTTGCAATAATTGTCAGGACTGCAATCAGGCTTGTTTGAAGAAACTTCTACCCACTCGTCATCAACATATCACTTGCAGCACCAGGGGTCCCAACACACTTGGCCACTGCTATATTACAATTAGGAATGCCTATCATACAATCCCTAGACTGCATTTTGGGATATCTGACAATCTGGCAGGCCTCCTTCTACCTGCATACAGGCAGAGGCTAAAGAGCAAGACTCAAGAGATAAGGACAACAAAGAGGAGATTGCAGGAGGCAGAGGAGTGGCAACAGGAATGCTTCGAGTAGATGGACTGGACCGTGTCCGACGACTCATCAGAGCATCTGAACAAATACACCATGGTTGTCACAAACTTTATTACAACAGTCATTGAAGAGTACGTCCCCACAAAATCATTCAGCATCTCCCCCAACCAGAAGCCCTGGATGAACCAAGAGATCCGCAAATCTGCTGAGGGCCAGATCAGTCTGGCAACCAAGTGAAATATAAGAGGACCATATACAACTTCGAGACTGCCACCTCACAAAGTGGCAATTCCAGACCTAACTTGAATCGATGAAGGATGCTCAATTGCTGTTGCAGGGCTTGAATATGATCACCTTCTACAAAGTGAAACCAAGCAACATAGGTGTAAAGGTTTTGGACAGCTTGTTCCACACTCTCACAACCTTCTGAGTGAAGAAGTTTCCCCTCATGTTCCCCTTAAACTTTCCACCTTTCACCCTTAACCCATTAGCTCCAGCTGTAGTCTACCCAACTTCCGTGAAAAAGCCTGTTTGCATTTACCCTGTCTATACCCCTCATAATTTTGCATACCTCTATCAAATCTCCTCTTAATCCTCTACGTTCCAAGTAATAAAACCTATTCAACCTTTCCTTATAACTCAGGTCCTCCAGACCCAGCAACATCCTTGTAAATTTTCTCTGAACTCTTTTGACTTTCCTGTAGGAAGGTGACCAAAACTGCATAAAAATACTCCAAATTAGGCCTCAACAATGTCTTATACAACTTCAACATAACATCTCACATAAAAAGGAGAAAGAAATAGAGAACAAAATAGTGAATCTTTTCAATTTTGATTTACCTTACAATGAACTATTGCTTCCCAATAAACCAGTTATATTCATCATCCTTAGAAGTAATTTATGATCCTTAAGAAAAATCAAGAAATTCATATCTCCTAATCTTAACTTAGTCAAGTACTGAAGACTTGTGTTGATCAGCTGACTGGAGTGATATTTTTAACCTCTCACTTCGACAGTCTGATGTACACACCTGCTTCAAGCAGGCTTTAATAATACTGGTGCCCAAGAAGAATGTGGTAACCTGCCTCAATGACTATCATCCTGTAGCACTTACGTTCACTGTGATGAAATGCTTTGAAAGGTTGGTGATGAAACCTGGCAACTCCTACCTGAGGAGTGACTTGGATCTGCTCCAGTTTACCTGAGAGCACACCAGGTCAACAGCAGATCCCATCTCATTGGCTCTTCACTCAACACTGCAACATCTGGGCAGTGAAGATGCATACATCAGGATAGTCTTCAGTGACTACAATTTGGCATTCGGTATTATCAAACCTTCAAAACTAATCAATGAGCTCCAAGATCTAAGCCACGATACCTCTTTGTGCAACTAGACCCTTGATTTCCTCTCTTGTTCAGATTGGCAACAACATCTCCTCCACAATGATCATCGGCACAGGTGCACAAGCTGTGTGCTTTGCTGCTTTCTCTACTCGCTTTATATTTATGACTGAGGCTAAGTGCAGCTCCAGTGCCAGATTTAAATTTAATGACAACACCACTGTTTTTGGGGGAATCACAGGTGCTGATAACTCAGCATATAGGATGGAGACTGAAAATCTGATTGGGTGGTGCCACAACAACCTCTCAATCAATATTAGCAGAAGCAAAGAACTATGACTACAGATGGAGGAAACTGGAGATCCATGAGCCAGTCTTCATCAGGTGAATCAGAGGTGGAGAGGGTCAGCAGCTTTAAATTTCTCCGTATTAAAATTTCAGAGAATCTGTCCTGGGTCCAACAACTAAATGCTACAACAAAGAAAGCATGGTAGCACCTCTGCTTTCTTTGGTTTGTTAAGATTCAGCCTGTCCTCTAACACTTTGACAAACTTCTATAGAAGTGTGGTGGAGAATATATTGACTGGTTTTACCACAGTCTGGTATGGAAACATCAATGCCTTTGAATGGAAGGTACTACAAAAGGTAATGGATAGAGCCGAGTCCATCATGGGTAAAGCTCTCCCCACCATTGAGCACATCTATATATAGCACTGTCACAGGAAAGTAGTATTCATCATCAGAGACCCCCACCATTCAGGCCACACTATCTTCTCACTGCTGCCGTTGGGAAGAAGGTTCAGAGAGGATAACTTCACTCACTTTCAATTACCCCAACACCAAACTCTTCCCACAACCAATGGACTCATTTTTGGACTCCATCGCATGTTCTAGATATTCATTGCTTATTTACTATTATTATTTTACTTGTTTTTTATTGTTTTATTTATTTACAGTGAATGTCCACAAGAAAATGAATCTCAGGCTTTACATGGTGACATAAATATACTTTGATAATAAATTTACGGTGAACTTTTTGCAAGTCTTTGAAAGAACCAATCTTCAGTTGTGTCAATAAAAGGCATTTTTTCTACAGATCTGGTAAAGCTTCAATGGTCACAGGGAGATGGTTGAGGTATGAGGAATTTAAAACATGATAATAAATGGGAACACATTGGTAAAAGGGTACGTGGTATATTCAGTTCAATTATTTATGTGGGCTTAAATTGATACTCCATTAATTATATGTTGGTGAGGAACTGAGATACTTTGACAATCCATGCGAAGATTTTCCAACTTGGTTCATCTAACCAAAGAGTTTAGTACGTCAGCATTGCCTGTTAAAAATCCGGCTACACCTGCACATACGTAGTTCTTGGTCTGGTTATGCTAATAGTTAAAGAATAATGTATTGCCTGTTATCAAAATTCTCAACACGCATCAGAGTTCTCCATCTCCTTCCACAAAGTTTGACATAACTAAAGGAAGCAGTGAAGTGTTAAGCACCTATAACTTGCCAGAGCTCAGGCAGATGGGCAACATTGCCCAGATTTGTCCTTCTGTTCTGTGTTTCTAACTCCAGTATCTTGCTACATTGCAGAGAATTCTCCAAACATTGACAATTTTGATCTATAAACAAATAATTTGTGGAATATGTTAACTAATTCTGCTAACTCTATTTGTGAGCTCTTCTATAATTCAGTAGAGAAATCAAACAATTCTCTTCTTTCCCAACTTGAATCTTGCCAAGAGATGGTATAAGTACCATGGAAAATCAGTCTGAAAGATCTATGAAGAGGCTACCCAATACTTTTTTCATTAATGGAAGTTGAGAAGGACCTCACTAAGCTAAATTCCATTATTTTCCCACAGTCTGAAACTAAAAATTAATGCTAGGTTCTGTGGAGAACAGTTTGAGAAGATAGCTACTATAAGCTCATAGCACAAGTTTGTCTTTTTCTTATTAGCAGAGCTGGCAGACTTTATAAAACCTTATGTAAGTGTTCATGAACTAAACTTCACAGTTTAAGTTTTAGCTGACCTGAATCCTGCAGGGCTCCAGTCAGACTTCAACATTAGTGCTCATGCATAATATGAAAAAGGCTGGGCAGGATAATGTTTGGATCACCTAGACACCTGTGGGTTAACTCATCTTTAGTACCAGCAAAGGTTTCAATGGGATCTCAGCACATTGATTACAGCTGTGGAGCAGGAGAAACTCCTAGGAATTAGTTGGGATCCACTAAAGTTGAACACAATGATTGTGAAGACAGCTTCCAATCCAACAGCCCCCTGCATCAGACAACATGCATCTAAGGTAGTTCCTCGCAACTTCTGATACTTTACAAAATGGTAGTTTCCATATCCTTCTAACTCTGACTCATCTTTTTTTCTCCAGGCCTGCCAAAGGGTTTCGGCCAGAAGCATTGACTGCACTTTTTTCTATAGATGCTGCCTGGCCTGCTGAGTTCCTCCAGCATTTTGTGTTTGTTTCCATATTGTCTTTATATTTGAAAAATAAGGTAAGCTGTGGAACTAGGTGGCAGATACCCCCCAATTTATTCTCTAATTTAAATTGGTGCAAGAGGCTCACAAGAAGGGTGGTGTCACAGAAAGAGGGGAACAAAATGCAATCAAAGTAGAATGAGGGAGATCTCCATCACTGAAACTGAGGAAAGATGCCACTGTTTTAAAAATAGAAGTGGGTTTGTGTTTCTGCTTTCATCTCGGATAATCAAGCTGGCAGCTCTGAAGTAAGTAAGCCAGAATCTCCTGGAGGCAACATCACCTTTGAACAACCAACACTAATGTAGAGCATATTATCATGCTTTGGTGAGTTTTAACAACTTCCACATTGAGAGAGTGATTACTAAATCAGACCTGACATCCCTTCAGCTTGCTCATTAATCAGTATTTGCTCCCTTCAATGGATCATTAAGGACTTGGTTAAGTCTCAAACAACCTGATGACAATAACAGAGCGGTCCTCTTGAACTACTTAAAAGTTGCTTAAACTCATTGTTAATGATTCATTTATTCAAACCTCTTCTTTATTTAAAATTCCATGGCCGCTGTCCCAACCTCCTGCTGTAACCTTGGTGAGAGATGTGGAGAATATCCAAGGAGTCACTGGCCCCCTGGTGTTATTGCTGTTCTTCAATATATAAATTTACACTCAGTACCTCCTGTGAGTGGCCACAGAGAGTATGGTTATGGTCCCCTGCTGCTGTAGCCCGTACATTGCAAAGCTCGATTTGTTGTGTGTTCAGAGATGCTTTTCTGCACACCATTGTTGTAACATGTGGTTATTTGAGTAGTGTCACTTTTCTGTCAACTTGAACTAGACTGGCCACTGTTCTTTGACCTCTCTCATTAACAAGACAATCTTTTCCTCAGAACTGCTGCTCATTGGATTTTTTTTTTGTTTTTCACACCATTCTCTGTAAACTCTAGAGCATGGGTTCCCAACCTGGGGTCCATAGTATTGGTGTATTGCTTAAAAAGAGATTGGAAACCGCTGCTCTTGAGAATGTTGTACATGAAAATGCAAGGTGGTCAGCAGTTTCAGAGATACTCAAACCACCCCATCTGGCACCAACGATCATTCCACTATCAAAGTCACTTAGATCACACTTCTTCCCCATTCGGATATTTTATCTAAACAGCAACTGAACCTCTTGACCATGTCCACATGATTTTATGCATTGGGTTGCTGCTATGCAATTGGCCGGTAAGATATTAACATTAATGAGCTAGTGTGGAGGTGTACCTAATATACACTAAGTATATAAATTCACTTAAATTAAACATTCTACAACTCTTTAGCATCACATATGTTCTGAGCATGTTACTGCTTTGTTTTTTAATTATTAAAATAGATCAGGAGAGGAAAAGACAGACACACAAAACAACAAAAGGCAATAAGTAAACCAGCAGTAAGGTTACCTCAATGATTTTGTCATCAGCACACAGAAGCTGAATTACTGCTGGACTGTAATGTAGCCTGGCACCAGCCTCACTTGCCTCGTGCCATGTCCCATAGAAACACTGCCAACCAGCAAAGGACGGTTATCAGTGCTGCGCAGATGCGCTTTTGAACTTCTGGTGCTTTGGAAACCGACACAGACATCGTACCAAATGATTTGCAATGGCAAGGGATTATCTTGAACTGTTCCCTGCTGCACTTCTGTGGAACCGGTATGGCAGTAATCCTGTTAACAGGTGTAAAAGGGTTTTGTATTGCTGCTCTGACGAAGTTCTGATACTGAGTGGTTTTATCAAGGGAAGTATTTCCAGCCATGGTCAGGCAGTTCTCGACTTCTTACCCAAACAATGCAGAAAAAGTGGATGAGACAGTAGAATAGTAATGAAGAATGTGAACACGTTGAGTCCAGAATTTGTCTATTGTGCTTATTAATTGATTGCTGATTTCTCCATATATTATTTTAAGTGCTCATATTGACATGAATACTATTTCTAACTGGTCCTAAGCATTGGGATGCATACATGTACCTTCTCATAGCTTGACCAGCTTACTAATGGCATTCAAGTGGCATGGTCGTGAAGCCCCTTCATAACTTTGTATGAGAAGCCCCAGTTTAAAAGATTGGTTAGGATAAAAGGCATGCTCAAGAATGCAGCACTCCTTCAGCTCTTATGTATTAGTCTAGTTCAAATCCCCAGCAGTCCGAAGCAAACACTCCCAAAATGTTGTCTCAGCATCAGTAATTTAAGTGTTATATGTCCTCTGCCGAAGGATGATACTTTGGGATTTTAAATAAGGAAGGGAAAAAAATAACAAAAAGCTACTTCTCAAGAGTATCTGCAATTGACTCACCCAACTGTATTTCAAATTGGAGCCAAAAGTGCTTTACTTCAGCTTTGAAGTAAAGTACAAAATTAATCTTTTAAGACATTTAAAAAACACCTCAGTCTTTTAATGAAAAACACTTGAAGCTCAGAAAGAAACAACTGAAGGCTTTCCAAATCTTGTGAGCCAACTACTAACAAAGGTATGGAATTAAAGTTGTGCACCTGGGCACTTGTACAACTCCAAGAGAAATTTGAAGCAGTTTCCTGTTTGTCTCCCTCTTTAAGGGGGAGTAGCTTTAAGTTCCTGGGTGTCAACATGTCAGAGGATCTATCCTGGGCTCAGCACTTCCACACAATCCAGCAGCTCTACTTCATTATGTGATTGTGGAGATCTGAAAAGTCACCAGTGACCCTTGAAAATTTCTGCACACCTACGGTACAGAGCGTTCTAACTTGTTGCATCTCCACCGGCTATGGTGGCACAGGATCACAAACGGCTGCAGAGAGCTGTAGGCTCAACCAGCTCCAATACAGCACAAGCGTCCTCACCATTGAGGACATCCTCAAGAGGCGGTGCCTCGAGAAGGCAGCATTCCTCATTAAGGACCCTCACTATCTGGGATGTGCCCTCTTTTCATCAGGGAAGTACAGGACCCTGAAGATGCACAATGAACATTTTAGGAACAGCCATCTTCCCCTCTGCCATAAGATTTCTGAATACTACATGATTCCTTTTTTTTGCACTATATATTTATTTTGTAATTTATAGTCATTTTGCATTGTACTGCTGGTGCAAAACAACAAATTTCACATCAGAAGGACAGTGATAATAAACCTGATTCTGATTTTGCAGAACAGGCAGTGCCCTTCAATTCAAATTCTCTGCATGCATTTTAAGCTGCTATTGCAGTCTATAAATTCAAGTATTTCCTTGGTAATTTGGATGGAACTGAACATGAGGGCAATTTGGAGTTGGATTAGTATGGGACTGACTGGCAGAGTCCCCTTAGCTCTATGTGGCCTGTGTAATAAGCTTCTTAATACTGTCTGAGCACAACCTCATGCCCATAAACCTGAAGCCTAACATTATCAACAATGCCAACACTGGCTGCTTAAAATGAAAATATTTTGCTCAGCACAATGAGCACCATGCATTTCCAATGGAGATGTTTTTATTCTATTTGGCAGTCAGCCCAAATTACACCGCAGGCTGCATTACTTTCCTTGCCTATCATTACTTAACCCTGCAAACATACCCTCGCTCCCTTGACATCCGTTTCATGTAACCTTGAAGGTTCAGTAGTGTATATTGAAAAGTACATTGAATAGATGAAGTGAGATAATATCCTTCCCAGAGGAAACCTTGCACTACTTCACTTCACCCTGGTCAGACTTTAATTATGCTGCTGCCTTTGATTTGTCCCCAATCAAATAGTGCTTTTCTTCAATGCACAATGTAAACAGTGCAGTTGAAATTTTTGCCATAGTTATCAGATTATTATTTGCTGAACTAAGTAAAGTTTAGAAAAGGAAAATTTTCAGATTGAGATGTATTTGAGGGAAACACTGTGGAGACGAGAAGGCCATAAAATAGGTCATGACTGGTTCTCTTGTAATAATCCAGCTGTCTTTGTGGAGTTTGCATGTTCTCCCGATGATCATATGGATTTCTTCCCACGCCCCAACCTTGTGAGATAGTAGGCTGCTCGGTATAGTCTTTGGTGGGGGTTGGAATTGTGTGGTGATTAAAACAGGTTAGGGTAGGATTTGTGTAAAAATAGGCATTTAGTGGACAGCATAGACTACGTGGGCCAAAGGGCCTTTTTCTGTGCTGTGCCTTTCTATAGCTATGACTCACCAACTGTGCTTCTATACTTGATGTAACTTGTGTTGAAGAAACTTTGCAATACAAAATAGTGTTTAGAATCCACTTTTGCATTAAAGATTCAGTTTTATGGGTAAATATCAAAATGAGGTAAACAAGTCAGTCCAATTGGTTGATGCTGAACATAACTGCATAAGATAGATCTCATATCTTGCCTGGTTCTGTCCATCCATCTGTCTGACAACAGTTTGTTTAATGTTTGGTATGTGTAAAGACACAAATCAGCTTCCATTATATCTTGTTACCTGTGTGCTGCCTACAATATTAACCCAATGCTAAAGAGAAATACACTTTTCTCGGGGTAACCAACATAAAGCAAAGGTAATATCATGAAAAAGATATAACCTCTTGGCCCCTTTGTGAGACGATAGAATCAAGATCAGAAATACAAATCGATGTAGACCACACTGACCAGAGGAACAGGAATAGGAATTCTTCAGTTATTGTTGCTCCTTGTAAGTATAATTTTTGGTATAATTTCTATAAATTAATTGTCTTTTCCTTCTTAGGCAGTTCCTAAAACTTTAAGTCAGAGGTGGGCGAATGAAGCCAATGTGGAAATGGGGCAGGTGATGCTTGATGGGACTGTGAAGTGGATGACTAGCACCATTTACACAATGTTTCAATGTTCTCCTGTTCTCCCAATACACTTAATTGTCATGGATCAAAGCCCTAGGAATCAGTGTACTTCTTGGAGGAGGCTTTGGGTACATCCTTGGATCTTTTCCTCTCTCCATCTAGTACTCACTTTCCATGACAGAGCTCAGAATAGTTTCTGCTTCATGAGTCTAGTGTTGGGCAAGTGAGAGACAGTGTAACTCAATATTGTGAATGTTGAGGTGGGGGGGGGAGTGGACACTAACATTGATTCATTTATGCTTCCAGTAAATATGGAGAACTGAAGTGAACATTGTTGGTGCTTTTCCAGTATGTGTCCCAAAACCCGAAACAGTATATGAAGAGAAGGAATCACTGCTGCTTGGTTGTGAGCTTTTTTTTACAGGTCTGCGATCTTCAGCTTCAAATGCCCTTTTCCTCAGTTAACTAAAGTACAAAGTAAATTTATTATCAAAATCATATAAGACACCATATTAAACCCTGAGATTCATTTTCTTGCTGGCATATTCAATATTCTAATATACATAATAAAAACAATGTATGACCACACCAACGGGGCATATGAACAGTGTGCAAAAGACACCAAGCTGAATAAATACAAAAATAAATAAACAAACAAACAAACAAACAAATAAATAAATAAGCAATAACTATTGAAAACATGAGACAAAGAGTCCTTGGAAGTGATTCTAGAGGTTGGTATGAACACTTCAATAATGGGGCAAGTGAAGTTGAGTGAAGTCATCCCCTTTGGTTCAAAAGCCTGATGGCTGAGGGGTAATAACTGCTCCTGAACCTGGTGGTGTGAGTTATGAGACTCCTGTACCTTCTTTCCAATTGCAGCAGTGAGAAGAGAACAAGACCTGGGTGGTGGGGCTCCCTGGAGATGAAGGCTGCTTTCCCACAACAATGGCTTTGAGCTCAACATCAAATGCATTATGCTGTTTGTATATTACAGTGTAACTACTAAGATTCATGCAACCTTGGTTCTGAAGTATGGTCATTGTACGATGAACAGTTTCCAATTAGTTCCCATCACTGCATTCTACATTAACTCTGCTTCCTGTATTGATCTAACCAAGGGCAAAGGGGCAGATGTGCTCGATGATGAATAGTCACTTTCAAAACTTTTTGGACACTACAGATAAAATATAATATGAAAAGATACATCACCTACTTTACTAGAGAAAGGCAGTAAAGCTTAAGCAGAGTTTCACAAGCATCTGAGTGTGTTTATAAATGAATTACTGAAAGTTGATATGTAGATACAGGAACAACTGGAGGGGACAATGGCATTTTAATCCTGAGTAAAAGTATCTCACTGAAATCCTATGAGGCTTTAGCAAGCAAGCACCTGGAATTTTATACCATGTCAAGTTTTGCTGTCTGAAGGATATATTTGCAGTGGAAAGTGCATTGAAGATTCACAATGATAATTTCTCAGAAGCTGGAGTAAGAGGTACTGAGGGGAAAAGCCCTGTGAGATTTTAGACCTTGGCTTAGACATCCAGAATCGGGGGTGGCGAGGTCACAGTATCAAAATTCAGGACTGGCCCAGAACCTTTGCAATTCTGTATTGAAAAGAGCCAGTCATGGGGTATACTAAGAAATAAGCAAAATTGAGTGACCGTATGGAATGTATTTTAAGATAAAAGAGTAGCCATGAACCATTGAATGACTGAGATGATATAATGGCTGAATAGCCGTTAGTTATGCTTCAATTTCTGAAGCTCCTACATAATGCTTTAATGCAGAGTTTAAATGAAATTGCTTTATGTGTAGCTCCACTGTAAGCTTTTAAGAAGTTTGCATCTCCACACTTTAACACTCTGGAAAAGCACTGCAATAGTATTTTACTGTACAGCAACAATTTTATGTGTTTTTTTTTACAACCCTCTTTGTGTCTTTCCCCAGGAGTAGAAGCTCTGATGGATTACACTTCAGATAGAGACAGTAGCATCAAATTCATCAAGGTACAGTACTCCTACTGCCACTAGTCTTTGTAAAAGCAGTTTTAACTATTTATGATGACTGCAATGTATTGATGGAACATGGGAATTAATTCACATAGCCAGAGATTTCTGGTGTAATTCATGAAAGAACTTTGAAGGGTGAATAACCAACCAATTTGAGTTGATAAATAGAGGGTTGGGGAGAAATATAGATGACAGATCTTGCCGTTACTCACTCCAATACATCCCTGTTGAATTGCTTCTTGCTGTTGCCCAGAAATTCTCCAATCATCTGGCGGCTTAGCCCTTTCCGCTGGAGCAGAAAGTGGGCAACTCCAATTGGCGTGTCAGGGATGAATCCACGCGCAATCAGAAATTGAATTCCTTTGTCAGGATTTCTGAAAAAGAAAGAACAAGCGAAGTTAGTAATGTTGATGGCCACAATATGAAGCAAAGAGGAGAATACAAGGTATCCCCCTGTCATGTCACATGGCCAAACAAGCAAGGACTTGTTCCTATTACCAGCAAAGATCAGGAAATCACAACCACACCATAACACCAAATACAAGAGCTTTATCTTAGTAAGATGATGCAAGATAGCTCAGATAACCCTCAACAGTCAGAATCAGACTTCAAGTTACAAAGGAACTTTTAGGGTAGGAGACATAACCCATTATCAACAAAGTAGGTAAAGCAGTTATTAGGGAGTAGATTAAAAGCGGACCAAGAAGAGATGGAGAGAATTCCTTAGATTAGCTAAGTGATTGTGGAACTCCCTGTGGTGCAGTAGTGTAAATCTGGAATGTGTAAGATGCCAGAGATGCAGGGGGATGGGAGGGGGGGGGGGGGGTGTTGTTGAAAAGGAAAGAAAATATTAAAAATGGTTCAGTGAGTAAACAAGTGACGGGCATACAGGACCTGCTGTACAATACAAGTCTTTGTCTGTTGAATTGCAGCTTGCCTGTATTTTAAAACGTGGGCAGACAAAGGGATCACCTAGTCACTTGCCAAGGCAAAATGTGAAAATTATCTTGAAGCAGAATGTCTACCAGTGAAGGAACACCAGTGGGCATTCTACTTTAAGGTAGAGTCATAGGGGAAGATAATGATACAGGCCATTCGGCCCGTGAGTTTAGGCTGACCATGTTCCCCTCCCAGATGGTTCCAATTTTCCACCTACAGCCCATATCCTTCTGAAATCTACCCCTCCAAGTACCTCCAAAATGATCCAATTGTACCTTCCCCACACTTCCTCGGGCAGTTCATTTCACATACTCACAAACCTCTACCCCTAAGGTCCCTTTTAAATCTACTCTCTCATTCTAAATCTATGTCTCTAATTTTGGTCTACCTAACCCTGAGGAAAAGACTGTTACTATTCGCCTTATCTTCACCTTTCCTTGTTTTAAACATTTCTATAAGGCTATGTCTCATTTTCCTACCTTCCAAGAATAAAGGTCTAGCCTGGCCAACCTCTCCCCATAACTCAAGCCCTCTGGCAACTCTCTCTTCCACACTCTTTCTAGTTTAAATACACCTTTCCTATATCAGATCGAGAGAACAGGCTGGGGCAAGAAATTTAAAAAGGAGCATTCATGGGCTTTTGGCTTTTTCCAATGGTACAAACGAATCACAACTCATTGACAAAGGCAAATAAAAATTAGATAGGGACAAGCACAGCAGCCATTGTTGGAGTGTTATAGTCAAGTCAACAGGCTTGGGCGAGATAGGTTTCTGGTAAGTTTTTTCTTCATTCTTCATTGTTAGTTCACAGCGAAATCAGTGAGAAAGGTTCCAGAGGAAGTGTTGTGTTCTTTGTGTGAGATGTGAGAATTCTGGGAGACCTCCAGCTTCCAGATAAGCACATCTGCACCGTTCCTTAAGCTGCAGCCTCTCAGGAAATGTGTTAAGGAACTGGAGCTGTAGCTCGTTGACCTTCAGCTCATACGGGAAACTGAGGAATGAATAGATAGGAGCTACAGGGAAATAGTCACCCTTAAGTTGCAGGAAGCAAATAGCTGGGTGACTGTCAGGAAAGTGAAAGGATGTGAAAGGAGAGTGAAAGCCTGTGGCCATTTCCTTCAATAATCAGTATGTTATTCTGAATTCTATTGAGAGGGATGACCTCCTGGGAGGGAGCAACAGTGACGGTCTCTGGGACTGGATCTGGCACGGTGGCTCAGAAGGGAAATGGGGAGAAGAGGACTGCAGTAGTGATAGTAGATTCTGTAGTTAGAGGAATAGACATGAGATTCTGTGGATGTGATAGAGACATCTGGATGGTATGTTTTCCACCCCCCACCCCCAGTTTCCAGGGTCAGGTATGTCTCAGAGTGGATCCATAGCATTCTAAAGGGGGCGGGTAGGCAGTCAGAAGTCCTGGTACACATAGACTATAATGACAAAGATAGGAAAAGGGAGGAGGTCCTGAAGAGAGAGTTCAGGGAGTTAGGTGGAAAGCTGAAAAGCAGGACCTCCATAATGGCACTCTCTTGATTGTTGCCCGTCAGGGTAAGGATAGGATGATCTGGCAGATGAATGTGTAGCTGAGAAACTGGTACAGCAGGCAGGGCTTCAGATTTCTGGATCACTGGGATTTCTTCTGGGGAAGGTATGACCTATTCAAAAGGGATGTGTTATACCTGAACCCGAGGGAGCAGGACCAATATCACTGCAGGCAGGTTTGCTAGAGCTGGTGGGGAGGATTTAAACTAAATTGGCAGGGGGATAGAAACCAGAGTAATAGGGTTCAGGATGGGACAGTTGGTATACAACTAGATGCAGCGTGCAGTGAGACTGTCAGGTAGAACATACTGATGCTAGGGCAAAACTGCAGTCAGTGGAATGAGTTACAGTGTGTCATGGGGTCTAAAAGGGAGATGAATACAGGACTGATTGTGTTATATTTGAATGTACACAGAATACAGAATAAGGTAGATGATCTCGACCCACAGTTAGACGTTGCTAGGTATGACGTTGTGGGAATCACGGGGTCATGGTTGAAGGAAGATTATAGTTGGGAGCTTAACATCCAAGAATACAAGCCGTATCAAAAATACAGGCAAGCAGGCAGAAGGGGTAAGTTGCTTCTGTTGGTAAAAAATGAAATCAAATCCTTAGGAAGAGATGACACTGGATCAGAAGATGTAGAATCCTTGTGGGTAGAGTTACGAAACTTCAAGGGTAAAAAGACCCTGATTGAATTATATACAAACCTCCAATCAGTAGCCAGGATGTGGGTTACACATTACAATGGGGGATAGAAAAGGCATGTTAAAAGGGCAATGTTATGATTGTCATGGGGGATTTCAAATGCAAGTAGATTGGGAAAATAAGGTTGGTGCTGGATCCCAAGAGAGAGAATTTGTAGATTGCCGACAAGATGACTTTTAAGAACAGCTTGTGGTTGAGCCCACTAAGGGAAAGACTATTCTGGATTGGGTGTTGTGTAATAAACCGGATGTGGTTAGGGAGTATGAGGTAATGGAACCCTCAGGAGGCGGTGATCATAATATGATATAATTTACCCTGCAATTTGAGAGAGAGAAGCCGAAGTCAAATGTATCAGCATTTCACTGGAGTAAAGGGAATTACAGAGGCATGAGAGAGGAGCTGGCTGAAGTTAATTGAAGGGGACACCAGTAGGAATGATGGCAAAACAGCAATGGTGGAGTTTTTGGGAGAATATCAGAAAGCACAGGATAGATATATTCCAAAGAAGTAATCTAAAGGCAGGATCCATGGCTAACAAGGGAAGTCAAAAACAGCATAAAAGCACAAGAGAGAGCAAATAATAGAGCAAGAATTAGTGAGAAATTAGAAGATTGGGAAGCTTTTAAAAACCAACAGAAGGCAACTAAAAAAACCATCAGAAGGGAAAAGATGAGATGTGAAGGTAAGCTAGCCAGTGATATTAAAAAGTATATCAAAAGCTTTTTCAGATATATAAAGAGTAAAAGACAAATGAGTGCAGGAAAATTATGCTGTAGAAGTAGTAATGGGGGACAAGGAAATGGCGGATTAACTGAATAAGCATTTTGCATCTGTCTTCACTGTGAAAGACACTAGCACAATCGCAGATGTTCAAGGGTCAGGGGGCAGAAATAAGTGCAATTGCTATTACTAGAGAGAAGATGCTTTGGAAACTGAAAGGTCTGAAGGTGGATGTCACCCGGACCATAAGGACTGCACCCCACTATACTGAAAAAGGTGGCTGCAGAGATTGTGTAGGCATTCGCAATGAACTCTCAAGAATCACTAGGTTCTAGCATGCTTCTGGGGGACTGGAAATTTGCAAATATCTCTCCATTTTTCAAGAAGGGAGGGAGGCAAAAGAAAGGAAATTATGGGCCAGTTAGCCTGACCTTGCTTAACAAATTTGTTGGAATTCTTTGAGGAAATAAAAAGCAAGACAGGCAAAGGAGAATTGATGGATGTTGTGCACTTGAATTATCAGAAGGCCTTTAATAAGCTGCCACACATGAGGCTGCTTAACAAGATAAGAACACAGGATATTATAGGAAATATACCAGCATGGGTAGAGCATTGGCTGATTGAGACATTGGAGAGGGTTCAGAGGAGATTCATGAGAATTTTTCCAGGAATGAAAGGCTTATCATGCGAAGAGTGATTGCTGTGAGCCTGTTATCGCTGGAATTTAGAAGAATGAAGATGGACCTCATTAAAACCTTTTGAATGGTACAGAGTGCATATGGAGAGGTGTTTCCGATTTTGGATACATCTAGCACTAGAGGGCACAGGCCCAGAATAGAGGGACATCCAATTAGAATGGAGGTGAGAAGCAATTTCTGTGGCCAGAGGGTAGTGAATCTGTGAAATTCTTTGCCATAGGCTACTGCTGAGGCCAGTTCATTGGGTGAACTTAAGGTGGAGATTGATTGGTTCTTGACTAGTCAGGGCATGAAAGGTTATGGGGAGAAAGCTAGAGAAAAGGGTTGAGAGGGAAAATGGATCTGGCATGATGAAATGGCACAGCAGACTAAATGGGCCAAATAGGAGCAAAAACTAACCTATCTCTTATGGTCTTATTTGCATGACCAGAATTGTACACAGCTTTCTAAGAGTGGCCCACCAACAATTTATACAATATGATATCCTAACTCCTATACTTAGTACTCTGACTGATGAAGGCCAGCAGGTTAAATGCCTTTTTCACCACATTTTTCACAGGTTAAATGTCTACCTGTGATGCTGCATTCAATGGACTAAATACCTGTGTTCCATTATACTTCCTAGTACTCTATCATTCACATGATAAATCCTACACTGATCTGATTTTCCAAAGTGCATCATCTTACACTTATTTACCTGATTGCTATTTCTCAGCTCTTTCTCCCCAAACTCATCAAGATCCTCTTGCATTCTACAATAACCTTCTTCGCCATCAACATCTGCTAGATCTGTGTCATCCACAAACCTACTAGTCAAGCCTGGTACATTTGCATCCAAATCATTTATGTAAATACAGTAATCAATAAAAAGGGTCCCAACACTGTGGCACATCACTGGTCACCAGCCTCCATACCAAATAACAACCTTCAATCACTACGCTCTGCACGATAGAAGTAGATACAATTATGAAAGGCCATAGATAGTGTAGGATGAAACTGTCAAGTAGCAGAAGGGAAATGTTTAAACTGAGAAGGGGCCAATTTAAAAGAGTTTTGTGAGGCATTTTTATAGACAGAGTGTGGCAGTGCTATTCATGGAGACAGAAGATGCAGATGTGATAACAATGTTTAAGAGGCATTTAAACAGAGACATGAACAGGCAGGGAACAGTGGGCTACAGGCCATGTGCTGGCAGATGGGATTAGTTTTCATTGACATCATGGTTGACACAGACATGATGAGCCAAAGGCTCTGTTCTGTATTGTTCTATGTCCTCCTTCTGTCCATTACCATGTCTTCTACATGCTGTCATTCAATTCCTTCCCAGTTAAACTCATTTCGTGCATTCATTGAAATAGTCAGAATTCAATAAACCTTCAGCATCCAATTTTGCAATTTTTTTTTATATTCAAAGGTCAAGAGCACCATTGGTGAAGTGGTACTGACTGCCAGGTCATAATGCAGTCTTGACGTGCTTCAGACTATGAAAGGAGGGTAATGGCACAATGCTATTAGAGACAGCTCCAGGATTCTGAATCAGCAATGATGTAATGGTAAATTATTTTTAGATAAGCTGTTGTCTCAATCAGAGCAGAACCTGCAGGTGCTTCACTTTACCATATACTTTACACTGGATGGCTGAGGATACAGGTTTCATAGTTGCTCTGAAAGACGCCTTGGCATGATGCTAAAGTACACTGGCACACTGCTGACAAAATAGTGAATGTTTAATATGACAAACACGGAGCCAATCTAGCAGGCTGAATTTAACCATTTGATGTGGCAACAATCAGCCACAGGAGAATATTCATCCGGGAAGGGATATTCACAAGGAGGGAAACTAAATGATTGAAAACCTTTTCTCTGATAGTCATGACCCCGAAAGCTATATGAGGTGGAACATTCACATGAGATTTCTGGTTTAAAGTAGTTATTCTTCTTTTCTTCTTCTTACCTTCTTTCTCTTCTTACCTTTTCTATTCACCCACTCTGCTCTCATTAAAGATGGGATGTTTATAGTGTCATGTAGCCCTGCGTAAAATCAGCATTCACAATAAGGTGATGAGACAGCAAAGGTTGTAGGATTGCTTAGATCCCAACTAACTATGCTGCCCTGGCTGTTTAGCATGCATGAAAGTCTGTGTCATAGTTTCACCAGTTAACTTCTCACTTCC
Source organism: Hypanus sabinus (assembly GCF_030144855.1). Taxonomy (NCBI): domain Eukaryota; kingdom Metazoa; phylum Chordata; class Chondrichthyes; order Myliobatiformes; family Dasyatidae; genus Hypanus; species Hypanus sabinus. Next base: position 146,130,802 of record NC_082713.1, on the reverse strand, counting down.
AGTTACATTTATTGCTATTCTAGGGATGCATTTCTGCACTCCTCATTGGACAATGTGGTGTGATGTCAATAATAATGAGGTAAATGCTGCAGTGCATGGACAGATATATATTCTTGCTGATGAGTCAATTGGTCCCAGTTCTGACTTTTTGTTCCATCTCAACTTATCCCATTTACTGCAGTGTTGAGATCACACAACACAATAGAGTGTAAAGATCAGATTTCACCTCCACAAAGACTGCAGTGCTCACTCCTTCCAATCCTCTCCCAGACAGATGAATTTACAACAGAAAAATGTGCAAGGTCAAGATCAGTTAGTTTTATTTCCTCTATGTCGCTTTTGTCACCAGCTGAGCCTGGATGAGCCCAATAATTGTGTCTTTCGAGGTTAGGCAGTGTTATTCTTACAAGTCCCCTTCCAAACTACAACATGATAGTGGTCAACATGAGGAACAACTGAGGGAGGGCATCAGTTAGAGGTTAATAAGAGGAGACCATGTTAGTGTTTGATTTGATGCTCATGAAAGCCCATGTTATCTGATGTGAATTGTGAGATTCCCAAGACTGTTCTTTTATGACTATACACATCTGCATCATCATGTCTGCCAGAGGGAAAAGACATCACCAGAGACAGTTACAGTGGAATCCACATTATTGGTTTAATGGTATGACTCGGGAATTATGACTGATCAGGCTGTACTTGAACATCGTGTGGGTCAGCTCCCCTAATTTGACTGTAGTGTACCAAAAACAGCAAAGTGAACTGCAAGCCCATTTTCTCAAGTCAGGTACTCATTCACAAAAAGTTTTGAAACGGAAGGAAGAAAATAGACCAGATTTCTGAAAGATCTCATGATGAAGACTCAGGAAATAGAGAATCAATTACAATGTCGATAGATCTTTCTTGTCTCCAGTCCAGTACCTCTCATGTTGGTCAGTGCTGGCTGTTTAGATCTTTTCATTAGGTCAGTCTGAGTCGTGTTTGTACTGATTCTGAAGGCTGGGGCCACAGTACGTGAACATATGGACAACCTTACATGGTGCTTCATCACCTTGTCACATTGAGGGCATAGTAATACAAATATAAATTCTGAAGAACAGAAAAGGTTGCCTACCAATATGCTGGGCCAGGTATTCATTGCTCTAGTCCTAAGTACAATGTGAGTTGTTCCAAACATATGAAGACATCTCTCACTCTGATGTTAACCAGCTGTCCATACCTATTGCCAAGTTGCCTTAATCACAATAAATTTCTCTGACTGTTCTGAATCGTCAACTTACTCCAAAACCTTGATGCAAACTAAAATATCCAATAATATGAACAGACAGTTCTCCCTGCTAGTTCCCAATCCAATGACCTGACTCCCAAATAATTGAAATTTTTCTGAATCATGGACTTGTCTTATGGTGCTTTACAACCTTTAAGTCTGCTTCTTGCCAATTCATCTCCTCTAATCCCATCAAACCAACACAAGCCTCACAAGATCATCCATGAACTATTTACTGAAATTTTCTCCATCAAACTCAAAAGATATAAATTAAATATTCTCCTTAATAGAGAAAAGGAATACTTCAATCACCATACTACAATTGCAAAGGATAGCACAGAGCATCAGCCCTGAATTCCAACTCCCACACAAATATTTCTGCTTAAGTGGTTTACTATATAATGGGCTTCCTTTAATGGGGAGCTTTGTCATAAAAAGATACTTTACCAAGACTTGGTTCTCACTCGGCTGATCAGAATTCAAACTGTTGATTCCTTGAATGCCATACTGTAATAATGGATTCTAATGCAATGTTTAGACAATATCCACATGCAGTAAGGACATTGCAGTGCTGGTCCAAAGAGAAGATCAATATCTGACTAGAACAGTTTATTACTATCACAAAATTTTGAAGGATGATATGACCAATATTCCATCTGTAACCACGTGTCTTAAATTATTGCTCCTAAGTGGCTCGTGCTTGTATAACTTCAGAGAATGTATTATTCTGTGCCACTGTTAATTACGTTATGCCAATTACATAGCATTATGAATCACATGACTATCGGAGGCTTCTCAAATTAGGAGAATAATGTTAGAACAATATTGTAGTACAGTTTTCTAATCAATGGACTCCACATCTCCGCTCAGTAAATTTACGCATGTGTCTGCCTCCAATTTTAGATACCATACCCAATTTCTGTGCCAAAGCAGACAACAATATTTGTCCAGATCAGTTTTTGTAGACCTTCTCGTCTCTTCCCATCATAGCTGCAAGAATTACAAACAGGGTCCTCCTAATGATTCCATGGAGCCACATTAAGAGGTCGTGATTTACTTCTTTAAGGGATTTTACTGGGATGGATGGAGAAAGGGCAGAAGACATTTCCAATGGTAATAGGATAAGGAAAGTCTTTTGAAAAATACTTGAAGACCCATGACCTACACAACTATTGATCAAGTGTTGGAAGGTTTAGAAAGGAGAAGTTTCGATGAACAGATTTAGTTACAATTAGCTGAATGGTGGAATTGTTCATCCTTTTTACAATGTTTTGGTACTAATTTTGTTTGTACAAAGATATTAGGAATATAAACACAAAAATACAACTGCAGATGCTGTGGATCAAAGAATACGTACACAACGCTGGAAGAACTCAGCAGGTCAGGCAACATCCATGAGAAAAGAGTAGCCAACGTTTCGGGCCGAGACCATTCATCAGAAATGGGGGGGGAAGAGAGGGTCGAAGCCCAGTAATAGAGATGGGGATAGGGATACTCTGATTTCTATTGCATCAATGTCTATTACATCCGGTGCTCCCGGTGTGGCCTCCTCTACATCGACAAGACCCGACGCAGATTGGGGGACCGCTTCGTCGAGCACCTACGCTCCATCCATCACAATAGACAGGACCTCCCAGTTGCCACCAACTTCAACTCTGCCTCTCATTCCCATCTAGATATGTCCATACATGGTCTCCTCTACTGCCATGATGAGGCCAAACTCAGGTAGGAGGAGCAACACCTCATCTACCATCTGAGTAGCCTCCAGCCTGGTGGTATGAGCATTGAATTTTCCAATTTCCGGTAATTCCATCCCCCTTCCCCTATCCCAAGTCCCTCTCTGCCTCTCTCCCCTTTCAACTTTCTGCTTCTTTATCTCTACAGTTCTTTCATGCTTATCCTCTCCCCCCTTTATCTTTCCTCTGATTTCTCTGGCACCTCTAGGCCCTACCCCCTCCCCTATCTCTATTACTGGGCTTCGGCCCTCTCTTCCACCCCCCCCCCCCCCCCGCATTCCTGATGAAGGGTCTCGGCCCGAAACGTTGGCTATTCTTTTCTCATTGATGCTGCCTGACCTACTGAGTTCTTCCAGCGTTGTGTACGTATTCTGTGATATTAGGAATATACTTGACAAACAAATGACTTTGTTTCTGTAATATCTGCACTTATTTCAGTGTCATAATTTGAACTAAACTATTTTAAAATAGCTGGAATTGCTTTTATGTTGATAGTGAAAGTGAAAAGTTTTCAGTAGCAGAAATCAACTTCAAACTCTGGAATAAGAATTAATTCATTTAATGCTGGAGATATGACAAGTTATCATACAGACCAGAAGCAGATACCACACAATAGGAACTTTAAGGAAAGGATTAGTTTTCATCCCTGCTAACTCTGCAATGGTTAGAATTGTAAACAATTTGTCACCAGGCCTTCATGTTGCAGTAACATTGGATTTTGGGAGAAGGAAAAATAATCTAAGAGATTACTCTGATGTCTAAATATACTACAATATCCCATTCTGCGAGAAATCTAATGAATGCAATTACAAACTCAGAAAAGCTTTTTATCTTCATTCTATTTAACCACAACCACCAGAAACTTGGCTAAACACAAGGAAAAGAACTTTAAAACTTACAAAGGAACTAGGTCAGCCAATCAGCTACAATCAGCCTTAAGGAGAGAGCAGAAAAGAATCAGCCATCTGGCAAAGTAACAGGAATACTCAAGGGGACTGCTTGCATGGTATCCTGGCTTCTTGAGAATCATGTCAACAGAATTTGTTATGGCTAGATAATTTGTACACATGGATTGGATGCAAAATACATTTAGCAATGTGAATTTTCTATTTCTTGCAATAACCACTTGTGTACTCATTCAAATAATTCATCACAGATGTACAGTAACCCTTGTTACAGCCAACAGAATAGAGAATTACTTTTGTCATCATTTGGACCTGGTTCCAGAGGTAATATAACAATGTTCTCACCCAGTGAAAAACTTAATTTAAATTTTGAAATCATGTGGTTTGTTGACCAGTGACCAATGCACTACAACAGAATGTTCCATATAAAATAATATGAACTATGGATTGTTGAGAGTAAATACAGACACACAATCTAATTGAATGGCTTTTTGCATTCATTCATGGATGCATAGTCTAACTGAAAGGCATTTTTGCATTCATTCAAGGCTTCACAGGCTGAGACAGCATTAAAGTGGCCACCACTAATTGCCCTTGAGAAGGTGATGGTGAGCTGCCTTCTTGAACTGCTGTAGACATTGAGGTGTAGGAAAACTCACAGATTTGTTGTGGAGCAAGTTTGACCCAGCCACTGTAAAGAACATCAAGTCAGGATGGACTTACACACAGTGGAATTCCCATGTTTTTGCTGCCCTAGTCTTTCTAACTGATGGAGGTCATGGATTTGGAATGTGACATGTAAATTATTGTGAATAGCTGCAGTGTATCCTATGGATGGTACAGTATATCCTGGAGAGTAGCCACAGAATGGTACACTTGCCTCGGCGGTGGGAGTGAGTGGATGGTTGTGGATGGATTGTCTATCAACCGGGCTGCTACGGTAGGTCCTGTATGGTATCGAGCTTCTTGAGTGCTGATGAAGCTGCACTCATCCTAGCAAATGGAGAGAATTGCATCACATTTCCACTTTGAGCTTTGTAAGTGCTGGATAGGCTCTGAGGAGTTAAAAGGCGATGTACTTGCCTCTGACCTGCTCTTCAGGCCACGTTAATTGAACGGTTTCAGACAATTTCTATGGATGGCTCCAAGACTTTGAGCTAATGTGAAGGTCTAGATGACTTATTATAAGGAAAAGGCTGCATTGTTGTCTTTCTTTCTTTACTGTAGCTTGAAGCCTCACTAACAGGCCCCTAGACAATAATGGCAAGAAAGGGGATAGTCATCAATGGGGGATGCGTACAGTGAACTGATAAATAAATTCCTTGGTCCATTTTTCTTAACGAATTCAGAAATATATCAAAAAGAATCTTTTACATACTGTACCATGCAACGTTTCCACTAAGATCATTATTTTGCAATGGAGGTTCAAGTAGCATTACTTGTTTGAATAAAACACTTATTTCAAAATGGCTACAGTGCAGCAAAGAATGATAAAGTTCACACAATAATTTTCAGCTCTCTTGTCTTGAAACAGTGTAATAATATATAGAATTTACTTTATATCCCTGCTATATCATTTAACACAGAGCTGGAATGAGTGAAACACCACCTACTGCAAAGCTAGATCTATTTACCAAGAATAAACTATCAATATTTCAGCAGCTTAGTAATGATAGCATTGGACTTGTACGAAGTAATGCTTCGTCAGACTGATTGCTTTAGACAGGTCTATTTGCTGCTTATTTTCATTTATTAACTTGCTTTTTATATGTGCTGTGTTTCTTTGCCAGGATTTTGAATAGATTATTAACATTGTGCACTTGTTTGCCAAATGAATCTTTTTATTTGCACTGTACCCTGGTAACCCATTTGCATGTTGAACAGGTGGTCAGGGAGCTGTAAAAGGTAAATTGAAACAAGGCCCAATAGATGGTGACAGTCTATGAGTTGTGAATAATGCAGGTTTAGAATTCCACAATAGAAGCACTGACAGCAGGAACTCTCACCCACAAAAAAAACTGTTAACTCACTGTCCATACGTTCTGCTCATTAATTTAAATGGATGGAAAGCTGTAGGAAACATTCACGTTAAAATATTCTGATTGGTGTCACGGTCAAGCTTATGTTCAAACTTCTCTGAAATAGTATACTTTTTGGAGGAGGCGTTTAGGAGGATTAATGGCACCTAATGGCGACTCCTTCACGTGCATCTTTGGAAACAGCTCGATTTCCATCTTTAATCTCTTACTTTTTCCCTTTCAGGTTTCTTTTGAAGACCCTGACCTGGAGTTAAACGTTGACTTCGGTTCTTTGCGAGAATGGGACCTGCTCTTGAGGGTTTCTCGACTGACTGTTATTCAGCACACCACGGGCTCAGCCTTTGAGCTTCACTCACCTTTGGAGGGCTGACATCTCGTGGCTCCGGAGATGGGTGGATCGAAGGTCGGTGTCCAGGCAGGAGATCGATGTGTCGTAGGAGATGGAAGTTCTAAGGCTGTGTGCCCAGAGACCCGAGATCTTTGAGCATAGAGCTCGGAAAAAGTGACACGATGCAATTTTAACATCATTAACCAGTGAGTTGTTTGCTATGCTTCCCCCTTTGCTGAGAAACGGAGACAGCTCTTTCTCCCTTATTAGGGAGAGAGAGTGTGGTATGTCAGATACAGGGTGAACGTGTAGTCTTCGGGGTACTGCAAGTCTGTGTCTTTGCTGATGCTTGAGTGCTCGGTGGCGGGTGGCAATGCTTTGTTTCTTGCCGGTGGGGGGAGGGGGGATCAGTGCTTGCGCGGGAGGGAGGGAACTTTGGGGTTCGAACACTTAACTGTCATTTATTCCTTGGGGGCACTCCTCTGTTTTCGTGGATGGTTGTGAAGAGAAAGCATTTCAGGATGTATATCGTATACATTTCTCTGACATTAAATACACCTTTGTGTTCATTTATCTTTAAGATACAGTAGGTTAATTTTGCTTAGTTCAGTAGTATTTATTGGTCCTCCACAAACTTCTTGAGAAGACGATACCACAGGACACTTTTGGAAAGATAATACAAAAAGTGATGTTGGACATAGTGTTGGGGATTTTGGCCCAGTGATGATGACCAACAATATAATCACAAGTTCATGTGGAGAGACAGTGGATGGCTTCTAACAGGAGTCGGTGTTTCCACGCTCCTGCTGTACTTGGGTTTTCAGATCAATGGATTGCAGACTTGGGAAGGTGAGTGGGTAGGGGATTGAGGGGAAGGAGTCCAAAATTAACTTGGGATTCATGAGACTTCAAGATTTTTGTGATATTTGGATAGAATTTTTTTTAAAGTTCCATCAAAGTTTTATCAAAAGTTCTCTCTACGTTAGCTACAGGACTGCTAAAATTTTCCAGATATCCCCAGAATGGCTCCAATTTGTTTAGAGGAAGAACTTTTCAGCCTTTTATCCTTGGAACATCAGAGGATGAGAGGTGACCTGATGGAGGTGTATAAGATGATGAGAGGCATTGATCATGTGGATAGTCAGAGGCTTTTTCCCAGGGCTGAAATGGCTAGCACAAGAGGGCACAGTTTTAAGGTGCTTGGAAGTAGGTATAGAGATGTCAGGGGTAAGTTTTTTTTATGTAGAGAGTGGTGAGTGTGTGGAATGGGCAGTCAGCAATGGTGGTGGAGGCGGATACGATAGGGTCTTTTAAGAGACTCCTGTATAGGTACATGAGGCTTAGAAAAATAGAGGGCTATGGGTAACCCTAGGTAATTTCATAGTACATGTTCAGCACAGCATTGTGGGCCAAAGGGCCTGTATTGTCCTGTACGTTTGCTATGTTTCTATGTAATCCTTAATAACCATATAACAATTACAGCACAGAAACAGGCCATCTTGGCCCTCTAGTTCATGCCTTACTTTCACCTAGTCCCACAACCCTCCATTCCTTTCCTGTCCATATACCTATCCAAATTTACTTTAAATGACAATATCGAACCTGCTTCTACCACTTCTACTGGAATAACAACAGGTATTTATTGGAGTGTGGGGTACAAACACCTCTAATGCCTATGAATAAGTTGAGGCTTTATTCAAAAAGATTGAGAATCCATATCCCAGGTGATAAAGTTGCAGTGAGCAGTGGTGCCTTCTAAGCCACAGGCTCAAAATTCTCATTGCAATCAATTGAACACCAGCTTCTACAAAAGATCTGAGCTGCCGTGTCGTCCAAGTGATTATTCCGCAACATAATGCTGGGGAACGTATCAGAATTGGGTTCCTTCAATAATATCCGGCCAGCATGGTGGTAGATGTGATGCTATCTATCCTTGAGCCATATAGAAATCCAAGATTCAGTGACTAAATGCTGGCAGCTATGATTGGTACGTTCTGCATCAACTTACTGGTAAAGCAATGTGAAGATTTTGACCCACATAATGAATTTCAGATCTGCATAAATACAGTCACATCTCACTAGAGAAAATGACACAGCTCATATGCAGTATTCCTTATCTGCCTTTAAAATACTTAAAGGGACTATGTGGTCCATTGGTATGTTACAAAAACGTGGGCTATATATTTATTAACGTACTTCAACACTTTTAAAGCAGGTTGATCCCTTAATATAATCAGCAGACATTTTAAGTAGAGATCATTATTTAACTTCAACACCAGTGAAACCAGGAATAGGAGAGTGGCCATTGATTTACTATTCCCTTTTAAGATGACATTGGGACATAATGCCAAATCACATCAGTGGAACAGCTGAAAAAAGCATGCTTGAATTTGCAGAGCATTAACATGGTAAAATAAAACCATTGCGAATAATCAATATAAATGGTTCCCTTTTAAATAAATTTGGGATTGAAAAAATATTCACTCGAATACCCTTTCAGTTTACATGTGCAGTGTCTGGAAGCCACAAGGTTACGTTAAAGTGGAAATAACAAAATACAATAACACAATTTATTTGTAACAGAGTAAACAGAATGCACATTGATGAAGGTAATGTGGGAAGAAGTTCAAAATCTTTAAAAAGAATATTGCACTTAAATTTTAAAACTGCATAAGAAAGGACTATAATGATAAAGGAAACACTACAGTGCACCACAAGATGATCAGGTTAACCATCTGTATGGACAGCAGTCAGCGTGTACATTCGCCATGAAGCTCCGCCACTGGTCCCAACAAGTACAGCATGGCCAATACAGTATAACCCAATTTAAATATTTTTATTGTGTGCCAGTGTCATTATATCATCATAAACCGCAGGAAATGGGAAAGAGCCCCATTACTAGCTCCTTCCAGCCTTTTAATTAGGTTCTCCTGGCTCAATGTGAATGGGAGTCAACTTTTGTACAAAGACAGCCGGAGGAGTTTGGGATGATCCCTGGGACTGGTCTGGCTCCTATTTGCCACAAGTGATCTTTCTTTCTCTTGTTAAATAGGCCGTGAGATGGATTTGCAATCCTGTTAAGCTAAAGCCCAGTACAGGAAACCCATTTCTACTATCAATATAACCATCTCTTCGGAAGAGATATCCATGCTTACGGATGAGATTCCCCCAGCAAGCTTCAACTTAATTCTCAGGTCTTCTGAGGTAACTTGTAACATTCATTTACTGAATACCCCAGAGGCTTCAGGGCTATGAATTGGAGAGAAAAACAGCAGCAGAATTTGTTTTGCAACCTAACAGATTACAATTCAAAATATCCCCTCTGTTAGTATTTCAGTTCAGTAAAAACTCCATGCCCCTCCATACTTCCCACGCCTAGATGATATTGTGCTCACGTGAATCTCTGGACAAAGCTTGCAATAGTTTCTTACTTACACATTGAACAGATTGAGGCCGATGCGATAGAGGCGTTTGCGGATTATGTCGGTGGAGAGGGTCGGTGACTTGCAGCTGCTTGGATTTTCACAGTGGTACCTGGGCATACTCAATATCATGGCATGCAGGGCTTCTTTGGAGGAAACTTCAGATGGTGTCTTGGCAGAGATGGAAGTTGTACTGCCACTACTGAGCTGTTCTGCGTTGTCCAAGCGACTGGATTCCAGTGGATTTTCCTGCATGATCCCATTGTTGTGATCAATTTGAATTTTCTGCATTGTGATTTGACCCTGCCCCATCAATCCCCCTCCAAGCCCATTTGAGTTGATGTTGACATTCAGTTCTGTGAAAGGGTGATTGTTCGAAATCAGAGTCTGTCCCGGTTCTGAAGAAGCACTTGGGGATGTTTTGTCCTCTTCTTCCCCTGGACCATCCTCATTTTTTGCTGCAGCACTCTGCTCAGGTTCTGACTGAGCATTCTCACAGTTCGCCATGGCAACCGATGCAGACTCCAGCAGTGAGGAAACAGACATGTTTTTGTTTTCAATGTGGAAGGTGACATCCCTGAAAGCCATCATTAGAGTACTGTTGCTGTGCGCCAGGCCCTCGTCCCGCCTGTCATCACTGCTCTCTTGTCCTGTTTTCCGCACCTCAGCTGCTGCTCCTTCCTGCACCGAGCCACTGCTGAAGGTCTCTGTGAATTGGTAAGTACTGCCGTCTTGCAGCGAGCACATTGTTTTCAAGCTCCAAGAGCTGAGAGCATCATCAATCGACTTCGCCAGTGACTTCACCTGCTCTGTGAAGGAGTCCTCGAGCTCAGTCAGAGCCCCGCTGATGCTCGCAGGCAAGGATGGCGACCGCACAAGGGGAATTCCTGCAAAGTTATACCCCTCCATTAAGCTGTCGGCATTCTGCAACCTGACCTTCCGCAGTGAAATACGCCTGGGCATGCGGCTTTCCAGCAAGGAATTCCGAATCTTTTCAAAGTTCTTGCTGAGTTGGTACTGACGGAAAGCTGTCTGGATGGTGCAGGCAGCCCGGCGAGATACCAAATGGCCACCATACTTATGTTCCAACATTTCAATCTGAAACAGGAGAGATACGGAAGATCAGAAGCCATTCTGACTGTAGCTATCCACATAAAAACTTAGATGAAGAAGATACGATTCCTCTGTATTAAATCAATGCTTGGCCAATGAAATTGAACACCCAATCTTATAGTCAGATGTATTCCACATATCACTTATCTTACCCGGGAATGGTGGGAATCTCGGAGAAAACCAGCTTCCCCATGATATATTATAACTGAATTATATTCTCAGTCCATTGTATTAAAAAGATAGAACAACACACAGCTGCAATGAAACGTTGCATATGTGTTTGATAGTCTACAATTACAACTTTCTAGGGACCTCCATAGTTGTCATGTCTATGATCAACAAAGATTGCGACCGCACTAGGGGGATTCCTGTAAAGCTCCCCACACCTATCTCCAGCCTGACTAAATCCTGTCATTTCTTGCATGCAGCACCACAGTCAGAGATGGGCAGCATTCTCTTTGCTTTGTTTCTTCAGCCATCTGCAGAAAGACTCTGATGACTCAGCAATAGTTGGATGTATAAAGGGAGGACAGGAGGTGGAGGACTTTGTCAAATGGTGCAAGCTGAATCATCTGCAGCTCAACATCAATGAGACACAGGAGATGGTGATGGACTTTAGGAAGACTAAGCCTGCACTGCTCCCTGTTACTATTGATGGTGAGGACGTGGATGTGGTGAGGACCTACAAGTACCTGGAGGTGCATCTGAAAGACAGACCTGAGTGGAGCACCAGCACAGAGGCTGTGTACAAGACGGGCAAGAGTCGCCTCTACTTGCTGAGGAGATTGAGGTCCTTTGGTGTATGCAGGCCTCTCCTTCGCATGCTCTAGCAGTCTGTTGTTGTCAGTACAACCTTCTACATGGTGGTGTGCTGGGGCAATGGCATCAACACCGGCTCAATAAACTGATTAGAAAGGCTGGCTCTGTAATAGGAGTCAAACCGGATACTCTGGAGGCTGTGGTAGAACAAAGGGAACTGACAGAAAATCCTGGCAATTCTGGACAATGTTTCTCACCCTCTACATGCCACATTGGCTGAATAGAGGAGCACTTTTAATAACAGACAAAGACAACTGCGCTGCTCCAAACAGCACTATATGAGGACATTCTTACCCTCGGACGTTAAGCTCTACAATGAGTCAACCTATGATCAGGGAAGTGATGAACACCTCCTGTTAGACTGTTTGTGGTAACTTTTTTTTAATTTGTGTATACTTGTATATCTGTGCATTTGGAATGCTATTGTGACACAGTAATTTCCTTTAAGATCAATGATCTATCTATCTGCTGAATGATTAAATAGGAAGAAAAATAATAGGGATAAGGCCAAAAAATAAAGGAAAAGAGATGAAAAAGAACATAGTACATTCAGAGAGTGAACTTGCCACATATGATAGCTCCTGTCCAATATCCGAGAGATACTAGGTTAAAGGCCCAGTCCATGGTTTTTGCATAAGTCCTGGATAATATGCCAGTGTGGTATGAAGTTGTGTCCTAATAGATGGTCTGCAAATGGCTTCCTTCAATTACATAACCACTCTAAAATTCTATGATCTTGATGTTATTTGTGAAGCATTGTTGAGTAGAAATATTTGCCTGCACAATAATGTCTAAATTTCCAAAATTTGTCCATTTCTTTAAAAGACTTTGGGATATCCTAACAGAAAACATGAAGCATGAGGATAATAAAAAACACAAAATGCTGGCAGAACTCAGCAGGCCAGACAGCATCTATGGGAGGAGGTAATAACGATGTTTCGGGCCAAAACCCTTCATCAGGAGTTAGGGTAGTTTTTTTTATATAATGGTACAGGTCGTCAGCATATCTTATGCTGTCTCCCAGTGTGCTGTTTTTCACACTGTTCCTTCCGTTACTTATGCAGCTTACAAATCATACCTGGGATCTTTGCTAGCTGCTGCAGCAGTACAGTAAAACGCTGGGATTATATACCAATGCTCCTGGACTATGCTACAACATTTTGTAACTTATTTATAAAGTAGAAAAAAAAGCCTGTGGGACAATAAGAATTTGATTCACTCCACAATTTGTTATGATCTTATACGAAAGGGTTATGGAAACAGAATTAATAGTATCTTTCAAAAGGAGTTTGATAAATACTCATTGAGAATGTCTTCAGAGCTATGTGGAAATAGCAGGCAAGTGGAATTAAGCAGCAGACAGCCAGCAGAGGCAGAAGGAGGCAAGTGGCCTCCCTTCATTCAATGCTTCTATATAAAATAACTAACACCTTTACAAGTCAGAAATCCCTGTAAAGAGCTGACAGACAAAAGCAGAGCATGAACTCTAATTCCATTTTCTCCAGCAGTCACAATAGAAGAAGTAATGATGAGTTGCTGGCTGGATTCCTCTTTAAAGTTCAGCAGCATTGATCCAGTCCTTGTGCCCAACCAACTGAACAGATCCAAATGATTCAATTATTGAAGTATAGTCTGAGATCTAGAGTCCTGACTCAGTTGTAAATTCTCCATCATTGCTTTAGTCTGAGCTAACAGGATCATAAATCAATGGTCTTAACAGGCACCTCGCCAACATTGGCAACTTGAGCACCTACATGAACAAGAAAAGGTGCAGAATCATGGCTGGCTAACTACATGGCTTCACACAAAATGCTGTGGCTACAAATTTGATGAGAAGCAGTTCCTTGCCAGCATTACCTGTTCCCTGTACTCTGAACCAGTCCCACAACTGCTGGGCAGTCTGCTAGTCTACCTTTCGTCATTTGTCTCCTCATTGGTTATCAGTCAGGTCCCTTTGGCCAACACCCAAGGGAACTATGGAGATCTGTTACTCACCAGTCCAACCTGTAGCCCCTGTATATATACTGTCACATCCCACCACCATCAGCTGCCTCCCAAGGCTTCACCTATCTGTTACATAGAGTTCAGAGCTAGTATGCTGGCACTTTAAACCAGGATACACAGAAGTTAGCACCTGAGTCTAGGAACTGGATGTCCTAATTCCACACTGATCTGTGGACTTACCCAATTTGCACCAGAGATCGCAGTGAATTATGGGCCTCAGATGGCGTGACATGAACAGTGCAATATTAGCATTTGGTTCCCAAGCTCACGGGATAAAAAGAATGTGTGTCTAATGACCCCTGTTAAAATCTGCCTGTATGGGGACAACAGATGAAAAATAGACTCAGCTGTGACATCAGTCTTGCTCAAAGTAATTTCTCAGCAGCTGGTCTCAGGGAAGTCGATCATGAAGGAATTATCTTCAGGAGAGTGAACAAAACGCTAAATAAATGTTTGAAACTCATTTTCATCTCAATCTCTTTGTAGCAAAGGATTAGAATTTGCTGCAACAACAGGTAATAGATGCTATATGTTAAAATGTCATCCTCCTCAACCTCTCATTGGGAAGCGAAGCAGAGATATGCTGGGAAACAGATTCGATTCAATTGCTGGGAGCACAATGGGAAACAAAAGCTTCAAAGCTAGCAGACAGTCCTCCTGACTGAATTACAGCTGAAGGGTTTAATAGCAGGGTTACCTGAGCAGGGAGATTTTAAGCACGGAACTGACATTGTTTCATTTGAGCAAAATTAATCTAACAGAAATTCATTAGCCAGAAATTACTTGCTTTCCCAAAGATAAATAATCTTTACCGTTGTAAGTCTCTCTTGTTGAAAATAGCATTCAACATTACAAAAAAAATATTAAAAATCCAGTACACACATTACAATTCCTTTTGCAGGAATATACATTTTAAATTTATATCCAGGAAAAATAATAAATATAAAACATTGAGGAAATATTGAATTATTTAAACTGGAAACCAGTGAAAATATGAGCTTAATTATCTGAAAGTTTAGAGTGAAAATATAATTTTGATGATTTTTAATAACTGCTTAAGTTGTGCAAATCAGATAGAAGGCATTTATTTCCCTTAGTCCACACACTTTTTTCTCACATATCCCACTTTCTTTTTAAAAATAAATCTGAGGTAGCTTACATTTGGCGCATGTTTTGAAAATTTTGCCAAGAAGTTTGGTTTCCATTCTTTTGAAAAAAGGGTCCAATTAAGGAAATACCTATAGTGAGTTACCCTAATCACCTCACTAAACCTACCTTCCTTTTAATCCCTTAAAGTTACAATATTGTCTGTTCACCAAACATTGAATTAAAAGAATGAGTAAATTAATTTTGGGTTTTTTCCTTTTTTGCCTCTTTACCTGTGGACTAAAGTCAATAGCACATCTTGCAATGTTACCAGGCTTTAATTATTTTTATGTTCTTCCTTTGTTCAAACTAAAAAACAAGAAAGCTCCTGGCTTTAAAAGATATTTACTCTCCTTTTTGAAAGGGATTGTTTGACTCATTTAATTCTGTGAGTGTTAATGTGGTGAACTACATGTACCTGTCTGGACACGCCCCCCCCCCCCCCCCCCCCCCCGGCTGACTGCTCCTGTGGCTCCTCCCACTGATCGTGGCTCCTCCCATGGACCCCGGTATAAAGGCGATTGGAGACACCGCCCCGGCCTCAGTCTCCAGGATGTAGTGTGGTGGCCAATTACTGCTTGTTCTTTCTTCCAGCCAATAAAAGCCTATATCCCACCTCACATCTCAGAAAGTTATTGCTGGTGCATCAATTTTATTGACTGGAAGTTTTAAAACATGGAAAGTATCTTACGTCCGGAAAAATTAGACTTGGACCCTCAAAACTCAGAAGCAGCTCTTGCCTTTGAACTCTGGCTTGCATGCTTCCAATCATACTTGGAGGACGTTAGTGCGACTGAGCCCACTATTATGCACAGAATTCTCCTCTTGAGGGTCACCCCAAAAGTTTACTCACTTATCAGGGACCTGCCGACCTACCAAGGGGCACTGGACACCCTCAAAAGATAGTACCTGCGGCCGGTGAACACCGTCTACGCAAGACATCGCTTAGCGACACGGCGACAGTGACCTGATGAGACGAGCGCCGAGTTTCTCCGAGCCCTACAGAGACTTGTGCAAACTTGCGACTGCAGAGGACTGACGGCAGAACAACATGCGGAGCTGCTAGTACGAGACGCCTTCGTTACAGGGATCAGGTCAGTGTACGTGCGCCAGCAGCTGCTGGAATTTGCCAATCTTACCTTATGCTCGGCGATCGAGACGGGCAACACACTGGAGGCTGCTCTGCACAATGCTGACGCTGTCCAGTTGCACGATCCCCCGCTGGTCTCATGGACACCTCAGACCCCACCACCCACGAGCGAATTCACCGCCGCTGCTGCCAGTCGTGAGTCCACGAACTCCCCAAAACCGACCACAGCTGCTGCCAGTCGCAAGTCCACGCAGTGTAACTTCTGTGGACTTGAAAAGCACCCCCAAAAACACTGCCCGGCCCGAGAAGCGACCTGCTCCAGCTGCGGGAAGAAGGGCCATTTTGCCAAGGTCTGTCAGTCTGAACCACGAGTGGGGTCAGGCAGCGCTGCGTGTGAGGCATGGGGGCCACCATCTTGCCTGCCCGGATGGGGGTAGCCATCTTTGTCGGCGCCAACATGCCCCGCCCCTGACCCACCGGTACTTACCGGGCACCAAGACGGCAGTTCAACTCTGGCCTCGACCAAAGCGCCCCACACCAGCTTGCAAGGTCAATGATGGACATTCTGGTGGAGGGGCACAGGACTAGATGCCTGTTTGACACGGGCAGCACTGAGAGTTTTATTCACCCGGACACGGTGCAATGTTGTGGACTCATGACACAGCCGGTAAGCCATTGGGTCACCATGGCTTCTGGGTCACATTCCACAGACATCCGGGGGGGGTTGTGTAGCAACATTGGTGGTGCAGGGCACAGAATATCGGAACTTTGCGCTACTGGTCATGCCTCAACTGTGCGTGCCTGTGCTATTGGGGCTGGACTTCCAAAGCCACCTTGAAAGTGTGACTATGGCATATGATGGGCCCCTCCCACCACTCACTGTCAGGAATCCTCAATTTTGTGAGACTTTGTCATTTACCCCACTACTGACCACACACACACACACACACACACACACACATACACACACACACACACACACACACACACACACACACACACACACACACACACATCCCACCCAGCACCATGCCGACAGCTGCGCTACCGACACCATTTGCAGCCTCTCCACCCTCAAGATCCCTCCCCCACCGCTGTTCGCCAACCTGACCCCCGACTGTAAACCTGTGGCAACTAAAAGCAGGAGGTACAGCGTGGGGGACAGGGCCTTCATTCAGTCAGAGGTGCAGCGGCTGCTCAGGGAGGGGATCATTGAGCCAAGGACAAGTCCTTGGAGGGCCCAGGTGGTTGTTGTTCGGACCGGGCAGAAAAATAGGATGGTTGTGGACTATAGCCAGACTGTCAATAGGTTCACGCAGCTTGACGCGTACCCCCTACCCCGCATCGCAGATATGGTCAACCAGATAGTTCAGTACAAGGTGTACTCGACCATAGATCTGAAATCCACTTAGTGGAAGCTATTAGGCACTGGAGGCACTATCCCGCCGGCAAAAGGTTCACCTTGCTGACCGACCAGCGCTCGGTTGCGTTCATGTTCAGCAACCAACAGCGGGGCAAAATCAAAAATGATAAAATTTTGAGGTGGAGAATAGAACTCTCCACCTACAACTATGACATCCTGTACCGGCCTGGCAGACTCAATGAGCCCCCTGATGCCCTATCACAGGGAGCATGTGCCAGCGCACAGCTCGACCAGCTATACGCCCTCCATGCAGATGTTTGCCACCCGGGGATCACCCGATTTTACTATTTCGTGAAAGCCCGGAACCTGCCGTACTCCCTTGAGGACATCAGGACGATGACCAGGGACTGCCAAATCTGCGCTGAGTGCAAACTGCACTTCTACCGTCCTGAAAAGGTGCAAGTTATCAAGGCTACCCGCCCCTTTGAGTGACTGAGTGTTGACTTTAAGGGCCCCCTTCCCTCCACCGACCACTATGTCTACTTTCTCAATATTATCGACAAGTACTCGCGGTTTCCCTTTGCCATCCCCTGCCCCAACACCACTGCCACGTCCCTCATAAAAGCCCTGCGCCAGCTCTTCACTCTGTTCGGATATCCCTGCTATATCCACAGTGATAGAGGGTCCTCCTTTATGAGTGACAAGCTGCGCCAGTACCTGCTGGCTAGGGGCATTGCTACTAGTCGGACCACGAGCTATAATCCCCGGGGAAATGGACAGGTGGAGAGGGAGAATGCCACAGTGTGGAAGGCCACACTTTTAGCCCTTAAGTCAAAAGGGTTGCTGGTCTCTCAATGGCAGGAGGTCCTCCCTGAGGCACTCCACTCTATCCGCTCCCTGTTATGTACATCCACCAATGCCACCCCTCACGAGTGCCTATTCTCTTTTCCCAGGAAGTCTGCCACTGGGACCACCCTACCAGTTTGGCTGACATCCCCAGGGCCAGTGCTGCTCCGGAAACATGTGAGGAGCAATAAATACTCCCCGCTGGTTGAGAGGGTTCACCTACTACATGAGAACCCCCAGAACATGGTCTTACCTGATGGGCGGGAGGACATGGTCTCCGACCGCGATCTGGTGCCCGCAGGTGCAGCAGACCACTACCCCAAATACTCCACGGTAACTATGAACCCTGTACCCGAGGTGACACTGCGCACACCGAGCCCTACACAGACTCCTCACGACACTCCTATACCGGGCGTCTCGCACGCGCATATACCAGGCGCCTCACACACGCATGAGGGATCACTGACGCCTAGTGGGCTGACACCTCCAGTTAGGCCGGAACCAGCACAACCACCGTCTCCAGTGCAATCACAGCCGGT
Organism: Hypanus sabinus; assembly: GCF_030144855.1. Taxonomy (NCBI): domain Eukaryota; kingdom Metazoa; phylum Chordata; class Chondrichthyes; order Myliobatiformes; family Dasyatidae; genus Hypanus; species Hypanus sabinus. The sequence goes on along the minus strand of NC_082713.1, from coordinate 146,112,185 downwards.
GCTACATAGATCGCAGCGAGAGATTCGACCACCTGATAGACTTAACCTGTAAATATACTTGTAAGAAACTTCGTCCCATGGGGACTCTCTTTTAAAACAAAGGGGGGGGGGTGAATGTGGTGAACTACATATACCTGTCTGGACACGCCCCCTGCTGACTGCTCCTGTGGCCCCTCCCACTGACCGTGGCTCCTCCCACAGAACCCGGTATAAAGGAGATTGAGGCCTGAGCCCGGCCTCTCAGTCTCCAGGATGTAGCATGGTGGTCAACCACTGCTTGTTCTTCCTTCCAGTCAATAAAAGCCGATATCTCGCCTCACATCTCAGAGCGTTATCGATGGTGCATCAGTTAAACAGTGTGATTAATTTCACACTAGTTAGTAAGCCCAACTGCTTCATTTGTTAACAGTCTAAGAAGCAACAGTGCTTGCATCAACTTCACTGCAATAAACCCATTCGCCAGCAGAAGCAGAGCTATCAAAATCAGAAAACAGGATCTCATCGGAAAACATCAAAAGAATTCATATTAAAATTATGACTAATCACCATGAAAGAAATGACAGGGCTTTATTTCAAACATCCTGCATTTCTCTCCACTTTCAATATTCGCCTTGAGAAGATACTCCGACAAATCCTTGGTCGAGTCCTCGTTTTCCTCCTCCTGGGGGTTTGCTCACAAAGATTCTTGAAGTTTCATCATGTTAAGAAGGATACACAAGGTTGTTATTGAATGCTTTTAAGGCAATATTGCCAATGACAACTTCGGATGATCTCCAGCTGAGAGGTTGTAGTTTAAGTGGTTTAGCGACTTCGCATTACCATACTGATGTTGTTTGAAGTTTACAAACCTGTGATTCTGTGCTCACGATTCATGCTTGTCTCTACATTATTCTATTCCTCCCAACACTCAATGTGTGGATTTTATTTCCATTCTTTCCTACGCACCCGAACTCACTACTGAATTCACTGGTATCAAGATTTGAAAGCGTGCCCTAAAATAACAGCTGTTTCTTCTAAGGCTGTTTCTTAGAAGTGATATTGACTCACTTCCATTACAGTTCACAATAGTATGAGGTGGCTAACGGCAGGAATGTGGGACCAACTGCCTCTGTCACAGTTGGGAACTGGGCTTGGTAGGTGGTGTGTTCCTTCTGTTGATAACACTCGGCTTCTGGGTGTTGCCAGTGAATGGATTCAAGGTTCCCAACACGCTCCTGAATGCCTCTTCTGTGAGTTGCATGGGACTTACACGGCAATGGGGATGTTACATTTTCTCCAGGACATTTTTGTTCATCTGGTGCACACAGAGAATATTGCATCTGCTTCAGAAGTCAGGTATTGGGTAGACGCATGACACGTTCTACCTGTGGTAGACATCTTAATGTAATTTGACCCTCTGTGCTGGAGGTGTTGGCTTAGAAGAGGACATTAATATTTGTCTACTTATCCTTCCAATAGATTTGTGGAAACTGTCAGTGGTGTCTCTTCAGTGCTCAGAGATGTCTGCAGCAGTTAATCCATGGTTCAGAAGTACACAGGAGAAAAAGTTCAGCACAATTGGTCTTGTCTTTGTGACTAACTAACTGAATAGGTCCAAATGAATCAACTATTGGAGTTAGTCTAAGATCTGGGACTTCCCATCAATTTAGGGGTGCATTTGATGTTTTGATCTTCAGACATTCTTCTCAGATGGAAAACGCCTATGTTAGCTCTCTGAAGGAGATGGGGAATTTCAGCTTAGTCAATGGCCACAAAAAGAGTAATATTCCAATGTTACTCAAACACAGGATTTGTACATCAATGCAACACACACAAAATGCTGGAGGAACTCAGCAGGCCCGACAGTATCTATGGGAAAGAATACAGTTGGCATTTTGGGCTGAGAACCTTCAGCAAACCCTCCTGCTGAAGGGTTTCGGCCCAAAACATCAACTGTACTCTTTTCCATAGGTGCTGCCCGGCCTGCTGAGTTCCTCCAGCATTTTGTGCGTGTTGCCTGGATTTCCAGCTTCTGTAGATTATTTCTCTTGTTTGTGATTTGTGCATCAGTTTGCTTTTATTGCACTCAATAACAGGCAGCAATATTTAGGAATTCTGTGTCTCAGATGAGTATAAATTGCACAAGTTAATGTTATAGCTTCCCATTTTTAAAGGGGCTCAGCCATAGCTGCAACCTACTCAGTGTAACCATGACAAAGCAGTCACTTTCCTCCAAGCTCAAACTGCACCTGGAGGAAGGTCCTATATGCCCATGTTTTCTGGAGACAATCGGCACTCAAGGTTAAAAATGAAATGTAAATAGAAGAATATAGCCTGTAAGGCTTGTTGCAGTAACCACACCACTCAACCTGGCCCAGAGGTACAAGAAATTTACTGACTGCACTTGTGGTGAGATCAGATCACTCATCAACAAATTTCAGTGATTAGTAACCACATTCACAAACTGCTCCAATTACTATTCCTCACTGAGCAGCCAATAATCCCCAGTAATTAAGAGTCATCGTTAACATTTCATACTCACAAGCTAATCACCTATCCAATCCTCACACAAATATGTTGCAGGTTTGCACAGTCCACCAGTGGTATGAGGTTCATCATTTGAGGCACACGTTAAACACATTAGCAAATCTCTCTCTCTCTGCCCCTCTCCCTTACAGAAAAAGATGGTGAGAAAACTCCAACTGCAGCAGCTGCTTGCAAATGGATGGCAGCCGAACCACATCTACAGATTATATCCCTTTTAGGAGGCAGTGATGCACATGATAGGGTCTGAGATCATGAAGATGTGGGAATTATTCCACAAAGAGAGTGGTCAGAATTTGGAATCTGGAATACACCTGTCAGAGGAGGTGGGGAAGCCAAATTCTGAAGATTTAAGATTGTTTAATGTTATTTCCAGCATACAAGTGTAAAGGAGAACAAAATATTGGTACTTGTGATCTGCCCAAAAGGTAACTGGGCATTGACTACAGGAGATAGGTCATTATGATGTAATTGCATATCATCAGTGGGGTTACACTTAGAATACTGTGCAACACACAAATAATACTGGAGGAACTCCACAGGCCAGGCAGCATCAATGGAAAAGAGCAAAAGGTTGAGATTTCAGGCCGAGACCCTTCATCAGGACTCACTTTGACTCGTGTTTTTAATTCTACTTGGAAAGATGTGATTAAATTGGAAAGAGCACAAGAAAAATTTGCCAGGTCTAGGTGGCCTAAGTTATTGGCAGAGAATGGCCAGTCTAATTCTTTTGGGAATGTAGGATAATGGTGGATATTATAGAAATGTTTAAAATTATGAATGGCAGAGATAAGGTGGATGTTATCAACCCTCTCCCTAGAGTAGGGAGTCCAAAACCAGGAGGCATGCATGTATGGTGAGAGGGAGAAGGTTTTAAAGGGATCCGAGGGGTAATTTTTTCCCCCCTGCAGTATATGCAATGAGCTGGTAGAGATTGGTACAAGAGTACCTATTTAAGAAGTATATGAATAGGATTGTGGAAGGGAGGGGCCAAATGCAGGAAATTGGGACCAACTAGGTTGACAATGTGGTCAGCATGAATTCATTGGGCTCAAGGGCACAATATCCATACTATATTGCTCCATGACCCTACACATACACACATACCTTACACCCATACAATAAACACAGTATACACAATCTTACAGTTTGCTGTAGGGGGCTATAAAGTAAGATATCAGCAGTCCTGTAGAGGCAAAATTTCTCCATAATCAGGCATATGTGGACCACTGGTATGCCGAAACAATTAGTTACCTTGTGTGCCAGCTCCCTACTTAGTGAGGGCACACATTAGTTCTGCTGTGGATGAGCCAATATGTGTAAGCAAGGTGGATTCACATTATCATGGAGCTTTCTACTTCTTGGTAATTAGTAATGGAAACTGAGAGGTCAAGATGCAATGATTGTCTCTAGTTGTCATTGAGGAAGTCCGACAAACAGGTAAAGCACCTATAAAAAGAGTACAGGAAAGATTTATGAGGATGCTGCCGGGACTAGAGGGCCTGGCCTTCCTGACATACTGTAATGCACCTGGCAAAATATTTCCCATCGAACAGTACATCAACTACTCCAATGTTTTGAAGAAAGGACCACTGAGGAAAAGTGATATAAATCTTGCTAGATTACGTAAGAAGTTGCTGCCCTAATCTTTTGAGATGGCAGAGAAGAAAGCCCCTTCCATGTTACCAAGAAGCCAGGATGTTTGTTAATATCCATTTGGTGGATAGAATATGGTGATACATATCAATGACAGACAGATATTGATGACATTAGATCTGCTTGAGGTATGAATACGAACAAACTCAAGCTTCTTCAATGTCAATGGAGTTTCACACTTGGAGGAAAGTCGAGAAAGCTTTGAAACACCAACAATGCCTTGCAAATGGCCTACACATGCAGCTCTACTGAGTCAGATCATCAAGAACACAGTCCTATTAATCCTACACTAATCACACTTTTAGCTCCCACATCTTCTCAGCTCCCCTGGATTAGTTCACTCACTTACACATTAGGGACAATTTGCCTGTTTGTGAAGTTACTAGTTCAGTCAGAGGCTCGCTAGAAAGTACACACCTTTTATGGTGTGCTTGCAGCCACAATCACTATGTGCCTGGTATTGTTCATGATGATCTCAAGATGTTGTTAGTGGATGACTGACATCATTAATGCCTTTAATAAACAAAGAACAAACCGTAAAATACATAAGGATTACCTTAAAAACCACAGGTATCAGCCTTCTTCCTGTGCATTACATGTGAATACAGGACCTAGTGTGGCAGGGCAGTCTTACATGCTATTAACTTTACCACTGTACCTGAGGCTTGCATCAAACAGATGGCTCAATGTTCCAAGAAACACAAGGCAAGCTTTAATGTGAGAGAATTGTGAATTGTGATAAAAATATGCACCAATGAAGAGGAGTGGGCAAAGCGCATGATTGAATTTCTAACTTTCCATGCAGATAGGCTGCAGTGACTTTCACAGCAGGAGAAGATATGGCAATGGAACGAGCTTAGCTTAGTGAGCTGAAAATTCATGACAACTTAGCACTTACTTTAGTCATAAAAAGAATGGCTCATGCTGTAGAATGCACAGTTCATTTATTAAAAGCCCTGGGTTGATGGACTGCGGGTCAAAGACCATTTCAGTTTTTAAAGGGAGCAATTCCAGTTTACTTATTCTTCACAAAATTGCTCCTGGCTACTTTCAATGATTTATACACTATATGACGAGTTTACAAAACTTATTCTGTTAAAAGAGACAGTATGATACAACCTGATCATCCAAAGATCTTTAGCTTTATGATTTGGGGTAAAATCTAGCCATGCGGAGTGGATGAAAATCTTCTCTTCCTGCTGCCATGTGAATTTAGTCTCATGCAGATTGAGCCCAGGTCTGAGTTACGCTAACCTAGACCAGAATGCTTTGGTAAGATTGGATCTAAAGCACTTTGAGGTCATGGTTTTCCATTGCCAGGTGAATTCTAAACATTAAATCATAAAGCTGCAGTAGGTCAAAAGCACAAGCTAACGAGAACATCACAGTAAAGCTGCCTACGACAAATTGTGTTTATCAGAAAAGTGTGCATTCTTGTCAAGACATTGAAGTTAATAGTTTGGGCCGCCTTCCTAAAACAGAATGGTTGGAATTTGTCATTCTGTTCTCATGATTTTGAGTCAGTGTCCTGGATGGAGCTCATTTCTGATGCAGGGCAGGTGCCAGGTGGGATCACAGAGAACCCACATTGCTAATTTGGAAAATGCCAGTGCTACCACACATTAAGAATTGCTGTCACATCAGTGAATAATAAACCATCTTAAATAAGTCAAAATAGCTCCAAAGATTTTGGCATTTTATTTAAGGTCCCACAGGATACAGATAGGAAAGGGGTGAAGATATAAAAACAATTACATTGATGTTAAAATAGAGAAATGATCACCCACTATTGGTTCACTTCTCTTCAAACTTCAGGTCATTTGCCAGCAAAACAGGAACTACCGGTGCCCCACAACTCACCACTACAGGAACCCCTGGTGACCATGTATTGAAACAACATGAACCACCAGTGAACAAGGCTGGTGCTGATACGCAGATAGATTACTGGACTATCCAGTCCCATCTTTCTCTCAGGGGTATCAGTGAACAGACAGTGCCTGCTAATCCTATTTGCTGCAAGGGATGTAAACATAGAGCTATGCACGATTTTCCATCACATTATGCCACAATATAACACAGCTTCTGGCAGGATACTAGAGGGATATACAGAACCAGGAACCTCCAACACTGATGCTGTTCACCCTAGTAAATGAAAACTATCATTGAATAAATAAACACAAGGAAATCTGCAGATGCTGGAAATTCAAGCAACACACACAAAATGCTGCCTGGCCTGCTGTGTTACACTGAACAAATAAAAAATGGTATACTCTTTCTGTTAACACTTCAAACAAAGTTCATATGCAAGTAAAATTGAAACCCTGTGTTAGATTATTTACAATAACTGTGGGTCCACATCACTCGTTGTCTGACAATACATTGAACAATGCTTCTGAAGTTCTGAACCATCGACACTGTATCTTTTGAAGTATATTTCAGAAATCAAGCACAACTCTTCTATGCTCCAATTGTCAGGCATGCACACATGGGATCCTCCCAGTGTGCATTCAGAGAATTGGAGTCACCTTCCATTAATTTCTAACTCATCACCTGCAGCCTATTTAAACCCAGCTCTCAGCTACAATTCTTGTTCACTCAACTGAAACAGCCAGCCTCAACCAGTTGTTGCTAGCCTTCAGTTACCTTGTTGACTGTAATGCTTAGTATCTGTTTTCTCTCGGTTCATGGCCCTTCATGGCTTGTTATGTTCATAGTCTATTATTAAAGTTATCACTCATTACTGGATAGTCTCTGCTGCTCTGCTTTTGGGTCAAGCCTCCTCTACATTTCCCAACAATAACAGATATTTCAAGAAGAAAGCCAGAGTCACACAGAGAATGATCAAATGTAAAACAAGTATCAGGGATACATTAGCATCCAAAGCAGGTTGGTTAGAGAGAGTTGCCTCAATATCAGCCACAATTTACAATATGTTGCAGTTTAAGATTGGAACAGAGTAGATTTCCTCATTACTTTTGCCTGATTATGTCAATGCATCCCAGGAGAAAATAGGTGGAGATAGGTGGATGACATGTCAACCCATGGCCTCCTCTACTGCCACAATGAGACCACTCTCAGGTTGGAGGAACAACACCTTATATTCCATTTGGCTAGCCTCCAACATGATGGCATGAACATTGATTTCTCAAACTTCTGGTAATTGCTCACTCCCCATTCACCCCCATTCCTCCACTCCTGTTTTCCTCCCTCATCTTATCTCTATATCTGCCCATCACCTCCCTCTGGTACTCCTCTCCCCTTCCTTTCTCCATGGTCTTCGACCCTCTCCTATTAGGTTCCCCCTTGGAGCCCTTTATCTCTTTCACCAACCAACTTCCCAGCTCTTGTTCACCCATCATCTTGTAATTCCTCCTCCCCTCCCCCCACCTTCTTGCTCTGACTTCTCATTTATTTCCAGTTGCAACGAAGGGGCTCAGCCTGAAACATCGACTGTTTACTCTTTCCCATAGATGCTGCCTGGCCTGCTGAGTTCCTCCAGCATTGTGTGTGTGTTGCTCGGTTTTCCAGATTTTCTCCTGTTCTTATCGGTGGCGATCTATTGTGTCAACACTTCAGCCATTTAGTGCTTTGTCCAATTTTCCAGAGGGCTGGAAGATCCCAACAACTGCAGTCAATAATTTTGAAATTAGCCATTCATTTAGCTTTGTGTTCAATTTTTCAGAAACTGTAGTAAAAAGGCAGAATTTTCCATGATTGCTTTTATTTCTTTGCATTCTCTGCTTAGCTGATCAAAATTCCTTTACCATTTGTTCTGGTGTTGACTCCCTTATTCTTGGAGAGGGTGTGTTGATATTAATGGTGTAAGGTTTGAACAGTGTACCAACTGTTAGAAGTGTCAAGAGGGAAAGGGAACAACTGGCTAACTAACTGAGTTCCAATTCCATCCATGCAGTTACTTTTGACAACATTTAATAGGGCAATAATTTAGCAAATAATCTGCCTGGGATTGAAACCAAGAGTTTTCCATTACTTTAAAGTAACTGGCTGAAGAATGCAAGATGGGTAAAATGCAGGTAGAACAGGATTTCTTAAATCCCTACAAATAGGCAATTGAACTGTGGCATTTCTCAAGTTCAAACTGAGTGAATATTGCACAAAAGAGAAGTTATCGGAATAAAACAAAGACTGTAAAGACACAAATCATGGAAGAATTTTAATATCAAAACTGACACCATAAAAGTAAGCTGGTTACTAATAAGCCTAACAAAAAATCCAGAATTTCTTTCCCAAGAGCATAATGTGTAGCTAGTGCAAAGGCGTTCATAGAACTTCAAGTAAATAAGAGAAAAGCAACATGCTTAAGCTTGATAGAGTTGGATGAAGAGTGCTAACAGGAGAAGGAGCTATGAATCATTAAGGCTAAATTAATTAGTTGGGTCATATAGTCTTGCTGCTGTAAAATAAAATTGATATAATAAAACTGATGTGCAAAGATAATGCTAAATACTGGATGCTCAAAGGCTTCAACATGTTATAAATGGCTTTGTTGTATCTGAATAATGGGCTCATTTCAAATGGATACGACTCTTCATTTGATAAATGCAACCATGGATATAAGCATTGATAGCATAGGTAGTGAATGTACACGAACAACAGGTGAATCCAATATTAAGCTTTGTTGTGAAAAAAGAGAGCTTATCTGTATTGTATTGAACAAAACCAATTGAAGCCGAAAGATAAATAATCAGGGCATAAACACAACTGACCAGCAATCTATATGTAACTGGAATCCAGAGGGACATGTGTTGTCCAATATTTTACTGCGAAGGATGGAGTATACATGAACACACACACTGGAGCATTAGACCAATTTGTTAAAGCCTCCTACAGTCACTCAGTGATTAAATGAATTATACACAATTGTAAGAATTTACATAGAACCAGAACAAGCACTACTTGCATAACTAGTTTGTGCCCAAGTTACTGGCAGTGGCTGGGTGGCAGTGAGCCACCTACCATGAGATGTAAACTCACACTCAGTCTGCTCAACAGGATTATTATGTGCCTGGAACTTGGCTTCGCAAATCCCGGTCCAATGAGCATCAAGGAGGTAAAGTTTGGAAACAAAGTGCAATCTATGAACATAAAAGTGTTCCCAGCACTAGCAAGTGAAAACACAATTCTGTTCCAATGAACCTAGAAGAGTAACAGGTATGCAAGTTAAGGAATTCCAGGTTCCAACTCACCTTGGTGATTTCTAATGAAAAGTCTATGCGTAAAATGGAACCACATTGAACATGGTGAGAGCTTTATGATCAAATACTCTGCCAAAACATTTTAGATTGTAAGAACAGTTAATTAAACACATGGTTTGTTGGATGCTAATAACCATTGTAATAGATCCTATAATTAATATTAAAGTGTGAAATGAAAATGATTTTATTTTAGTGTCTTTGTGTTTATTGCTTTTTGCTACTTAGATTCTATCATTATTTAGGGAAGGTGAGTCAGGAAGAAAGGATTAAAAAGTATTACAATTTATGGGGTCAAGGTTCACCTGCTGTGCATTGACCTTTGAATGAAACACCCATACAGAATTGCCTCATCAAAAAGCTAACTTTTCTAGTGTACAAATTCCTTAAATTCCCATTTATTATTTCTTGAGTGGCAGGTATTAATCACCAAAGACTGCCACATCTCTAGAGAAATAAAGGTTTTTAGCACTATGTTCACAGAATAAAAGATGAAAAAGCAATTCACTAAACTATATTCAATCATGATATTTACACACTTACACTTTACAAATCTATCAACAACTTTGAAAAAATTATTAAAAGAACACAAAAACGCACATTGAATATTTGAGATAAAGTGTGTTATCGTTTCAAGTTTTCAACCTGGCACTGTATGATATCCTTACCTTGCCTCCGGCAGCTGCTTTTTCAATTGTTTCTTAAGTATCTTTTTGGGACTTCTCTCTTTTGTCATTGTAGTGAACCTCCATAGTATTAGTGTGAGATTCATACGAAGCCATTGCAAGTATTCAGTAGGCACAGTCGAAGTTTCCTGTGACATCAAAGGCTCCTGTTTACCTCACTGGTGCTGAGATCAAGAAGGCGGAGAGCTTCAAATTGCTAGGAGTGAATATCACCAGTAGCCAGTGCTTGTCCAACCACATAGATGCCTCAGTCAAGAAATCTCACCAACACCTTAACTCTCTCACAAAGCTAAAGAAATTTGACATGTCTCCTCTGACCCTCAACAATTTTTATTAATGCTCCATAGAAAGCATCCTATTTAGATGCACAATGGCAATTGACCAGTAACACATACATTTACCATAATGAAGTGTTTGAAAGGGTGGTTATGTTAAAATTAACTCCTGGTTGAGCAAGGACCAGCACCCACTGCGATTCACCTAACACAACAGGTCTACAGCAGACACAATCCCACCAGTACTCCACTCAGCTTTGGAGCAGCAGGACAACAACAAAACATATATCAGGCTCCTGTTTATCGATCGTGCCTTGGCATTCAACACTATCATCCCCTCATTATTAGACATCAAACTTCTAAAACTGGGCTTCTGTACCCTCATCTCTGCAACTAGATCCTCAACTTCCTCATGGGGAGATCACAGTTAGTATAGATTGATGATAACATCTCCTCCTCGCTGCCAATCATGTAAGTGCAACTCAAAGATACATGTTTAGCCCACTGCTCTAATCGCTCTACACTCATGACTGTGTGGCTAAGCATAGTTCAAATTCCATTTATAAACTCACAGATGATACCCCTGTTATCAGTAAAAATCTCAGATGCATTGAGGAGGTGTACAGGAGTAAGATAGTTCAGCTGGTTGAGTGGTATCGCAACAACAACCTCGCACTCAATATTAGCACAACCAAGGAATTTATTGTGAACTTCAGGAAAGGGAAGGCAGGAGAACATGCACCACGCTTCTTTGAGAGGGTCAGCAGTGGAAATGATGAGCAACTTTAAGTTCCAGGGTGTCAATATCTCTGAGTATTTGTCCTGGGCCCAACATATGGATGCAGTAACAAGATCTACTACCATGATTGCTCTACTTTTCAAAGATAAAATACTTTTGTTACAATTTAAAATTGGCGAGTGAGAAAGAAAACATGGAGGCACGTGACCAAAAACAACAAATCCTGTATAAACTAGCTGTCCAAAACTCACACACATCTGCCTCCATTTCTAATGACTATACAATAAGTGAGAGGCAGAACAGAAATTATAACACATAAGTGTTTTGAATTAATAAAATATAGATTATTGATCTGTAGAAATTTATGAATACAAAGAATTTGTTAAAACAAATATGAAATATATGCAATAGAGTAAAATTAATTTATTTTACCTAGCTGCAAAATCACTATTTTAAAATATATTTCACAGTCTTGTGCTTATCTCTTTCTACAAAAGGAAGAAATATTTTAGAAGTTTCAGCACCTCATGCCAGATATGCCTGTAACTGAAATGGGGGGAATTCATGAGAGAAAGGTGTCAGACTGTTAGATTAAAAACAAGTGCAGGCAATGCTCTATGTTGGTGGTAATCTTCAGTGAGTTCTCACTCTGGTCTCCTGGTGGCCCTAGCCTACCCTACCCACATGCTCATAGGCTCATTCCAGAATGAAATAATAGGATTAGGATAATAATTATAAATCAATGTTTTGTGAAAGATTTGCCTGACCAAGCTTGCTTCTTCCTTAATTGAATTTACAAAATAACTCATGAATCCCCCTTCCAGAGTACTACGTCTGTCCTGTTACTGTGAGAGTAGCTCCCCAGCCTGTTAATCAAGTGAATGATAGAGCTAGAAGTAGTTGATGTTATTATAATCAATGCAGTGCATAAACTTGGAATGCCAAACCAAAAGTTGTTGATTTGTCAGACAACTTATGTTCTACTTGACTGCAGAGCACCTTGAACAGAGAGCAGCTTGGAACAGCCGTTACAAAGGCCTTTATTTAATAGCAGGGCTAGAACTCAGGGAAATGATAACATCTTACATCTTTTTCACATCCAATGTCTTCATCCCACAGCTTCTCCTGATTAACAAGCTGCTGCTATGGCTTCTATAGATGTACTGTGGAAAGCATTTAAACTGGCTGCATCACCGTCTGGTATGGGTGGCGGGGATGGGGAAGGTTATTGCACAAGATCAAAGTGCATGCAGAAAGTTGCAAAATTAGTCAGCTCCTTCATGGGCACTAGCCTCCGCAGTATCCAGGATGTCTTCAAGGAGCGATACCTCAAAAAGGCGACATCCATCATTAAGGACCACCAGGTCATACCTTGACCACATTGCTACCATCAGGAAGGAGGTACAGAAGCCTGAAGGCACACAATCAACAATTCAGGAACAGTTTCTTCTCCTCTGCCATCCAATTTCTGGATGGACATTGAACACAAAACCGCAAATTTCATGACATATGCCTGTGATATTAAACCAGGCTCTGATTCTGATTCAATACTTCTTCCACGACAAACTTTCAGTGGATTATCAGCATTGCCAAAGAGTCACCCTGTGGAATGAGTGGTCAAGGCTTGCCTGACCACAAAGAAACTTTCTAACTTGTCTCATCCTTTCCACTTCCTCCTCAGCTGCTAGATGTTTAGTGATGGTTAATCCCTTGAGAATATCAAGGCTGTGCTGCACACAGTGGTCCACTAAGACTTACTCTGCACGTACTCTGGGGAAGTCCTAATATTGCAATAACGTTTAAAGCATGCCAGTGACCTGCTCCACCATCGTTTGTGTGCTGTGCAATATTGGTTGTAGGTATACTGCCCAGGAGAGTGTTGCTGGTACCAAATTCAAGATCTGTGTCATCAGCGTTTGATCCTTGTCACCCAGAAGCAGCCGTTTAGTTTTCCTCCAACACAAGGGTTGAATTGTTGTGCATAACTGCAACTTGTGTTACAATTCTCAGGTCACTTCTTGCCACCATACGTATTTATAAAATCCAACCGCATTCTTTTCACAGGTATCTGTGAAACTGAACCAGGGAGCTGGATATTCATTCACACAAAGCCAAAGGATGCTGTGCTGCTGTGCACATACAGCACCTGTGCCTGTTTATTAAATCCGCCTCCTTACCTATCCATGAAGTTTTGTTTGGACATTCTTCTTTCAGGCGTGCAGCTCCCCCAAATAATGTCAGTCTTAGGGTGTAGTACACTTACAGTGAGACTTCCAATCCGACTGTTCCATGAACAGTAGCTCCCTTTGACGCATTGAACATGCAGCCGTTACAAACTGCTTTTTAAGGATCAGTGTTTGAGCTGGATCCTGTGATCTCAAATACAACTTTGCATTTGCTTAGACTGTACAAGTGCAGATGCCAGATCACTTTCAGCCTCCTAGCCTCACCTGCAACAGATAATCCCTGCCGCCTTTCACAGTTTGTGGCTCACAGATGCATTGGCAGATCACTCCAACTCCCTGCTCCATCTTGTATCAGTGTGCAGGAGAGAACTGTGAACATTTGTAGCATATTAATAAGGGACGGTATGCTGAATGTCACACAAGGAAATCCAACAATGCTATTCTAGTTACTTCACAATTAAAGTCCTGAGAATTTGAGGTTTTTAAACAAACAGTGATAGGGTGAGCTACAATGTAGTTTCAATCTCAATAATGAGGAGTGGAGTTATCTCCTGACTACAGCGTTTAATAGCATGCATGCCACAGAAACAAACCATTGAAACTAACCAGGCCAATCATTTAAGCTCCTCTCAATTTTCCACATCTAAATGATTAATGCCATTCTCTGTCGAAGCTCTTTTTTCGTTTTGTTCAGGGGGGAGGGCCATTTTGGGGATTGATGATTGTGCTGTGGGTGGGGGGGGGGAGACAGTGGGTTTGACGTTCCTCCCTGAACAACTTTCATAGTCTTTCTTTGTTTTCTGGCCATCTGGAGAAGACCAATTTCAAGAGATACATGCTCTGATAATATGTTTGTAAATGACCGTTTGAACCTTTTTGTGGTTGTCCAGTCTCCTCATCAATAATAATTGCCTCAGCCACTCCGTGTGACAGCTGATTCTACAGGCTCTCAACTCTCTTGGTTGCTATCAACCTTATGTCACTTCTGAGCCCGAAGTGACCTGCGAAACACGCAATAGAATCACTTATCTCAGTTTCTTCCTCAATTCATCTTTTGCTAAGTTGTTTATACATATATATAAACATCTATTTATCTACTTAGACCAAGGCCCCACAACCTGGGGTCCACAGAACCCTTGCTTAATGGCGTAGGTCCATAGCACAAAACAGGTTGGCCACATTCCTATAGTTAAATGTGGAGTGTTGGCAGATGAAATTTAATCCTGACAACTGCGAGGAGGTGCATTTTTGGAAGTCAAATAAGGGTAGGATATATACCCTTATTTGACTTCCCAAAATGGTAAGGTGCTAAGAAACGGTGATGAACAGAGGCAACTTGGAGTTCAAGTCCACAGTTCTCCAAAAGCGACAACTCAGGTAGAATGGGTACTGAAGAGAGTACTTGCTCTCATAAATTAGGATGTAGAGTATAAATTTTGGGAGGTTATGTTGGACATTTACAAAACTCTGGTTAGATCATGCTTGGAGTATTATGTGCATTCCAGTCAGCAAACTACAGGACTTATGTGGCTCCACTGAAGAGGCTACAGAGTTGATTTGCCAAGATCTTGCCTGGATTTTGATTCTGGGAGATTTTGGATAGTATGTGCTTGTTTCTCTGAGGCTGAGGGGAGGCCTGATAGAGGTAATCATAATTATAAAAGACACAGACAGGCTAGATAGGAAGGGGTTCAAAACAATAGGGCATAGGTATAAAGTGAAAGGAAGAAGTTTTAAAGAGGATCTGAAGGGAAAGATTGTTTAATACAGAGCTTTGTTGATATCTGGAGGTGCTGTCAGGGGAGGTGATGGAATCAGATACAATCATTATGTTTAAGAGACATCTGGACAAGTACTTAAATAGGCAAAGCACAGAAGGACATGGTCTTACTGTGGCAAATGTGATTATTGCAAACGCACAATCCAGTTGTATATTGCAAAAAGATTGACAAGGGTGCAGTGGGCTGAAGGGGTTGTTTTCAGCAGGACAACTTTATGACCATGACTCTAAGTCCCACCTACTCATCACCGTAATACTGGCTCACCTACTCAGGCTTCTAGTCGAGCAGCCTCTGAAATGTAAAGTTTTCTTTCCTGTCTACAAATCCTTCCATGGCCCCTCCCTACCTCAGTAATGTTCTCCAGTCATTTAACCTTCTAACCTCACTTGTCTAATAACTTCTCAGGTCGGCCCTGAATTTAAGTACTCTGCCTTTGGTGGAATTGCTTCCAGATGTCCAATTGAGTTATTCCTTTTCCAGCCATTTAATCTTTCTAAACTTTTTCTATCTGCATCTGTCTAAACGTTTTTTAACCATTATTATTGTGCCTACCTCTATGGCTTCCTCCAGCAGCTTATTCCGTATACGTATACATTCCATATCTGTGTGAAAAATGGTTCCCCTTAGGTCCTTTGTAAATTTTTACCCTCTTACTGTAAATCTCTTAGTTCTAGGCTCCCTTACTCTGGGAAAAACATGGAATTTTTTTATGGCAAAAATGTTCTATGAATACAAGATATTTTAGTAAAATTAGTCACTATCTTAATTCAATATGGACATAATTTGGAATTCATTATGGCAACCAATCCATGCAGCAGCCATTTTGGGAAGGTCATAGCAATGTGATATTAAAGCCCAACAACAGAATGCAGATTACACAAATCATGATTATGCCTCTGGCTGTTTTTGATTATCAGCTTCTGGGAACTGTAAAATTCTTGCTAGTTTTGCAAACCCAGCTTCAGCTTAACTGAAACATTTAATCGAAGGAATCTGCAGATAAACCTTGCCAGGGAACTACAAGGCCATTTCTGAAGAATTTCAAAATGTCTTTTTCATTAAAATTATTGGCATTGTCCTTATCAATTGTTCCTTACCAAACCAAATCCCCCTTCACATTGAGTCTGCCTTCTGGGAAAGTACTTATGAAGTTGAGCAAGTATTACCCAAGCCAGTTCATTTTGGTATGTGTTAAGGAATAAGTGAATGTCTAACAAAGAGACTCTATTCTAAAACTTTAACTCTGCTTCTGCAGATGCTCCCCGATGATTTCATTCTTATTTCAGTTTCCAGCTCCTGCAGTTTTGTTAGTTTTTGAATAGCTGATTCTACTGAAAAAAAATCACACATTCTCACAAAACTGTGCTTAGATATTTGAACAGAGAAATAAATTTAACCCCAAACCACAGAGAAGGTCGTAGGCATTCTGAATGACAGATCTTTGGAGAAAAGCTCACAATTGTCTAAGCAGGGATTCCAACACAAGGCAAATTCACTGATTCTTTGTTCCCCATTTAGAACAATGACCAAAAGGAGAGAGGTTGGAAAATAATTCACCTCTGTATTCCTTTTGTTGAAATAGAGTTAACTTAAAAAAAGAAAAGGAGAGATATGCAAAAGCAGTCAGATATTTAAGGCTAACAGACATTTAAACAGAAGAATACAGGATCTATGGATAGGCAGACAGAAAGATATCATAAATAAGTATTCAGAAAGATGACAGACATTAGATGGTAGAAAGTAATATGGGATTTATTACCAAATCAGTTGTAACACTTGCCCAACAGGCTGGTATATGTCTAGGGGAAAAGGAGATCCAGCCACACACCAATCCCACCTCCCGTACACGCAGGTGCTATGAGAATCGAGTTTATGCCTCGCGCCCGCCCACAGTATCAAACCCACAACAAATACCGTTATGAAATACACTTTAAAGAGTTTACTAAAATTAAAAGAGTATTAGGCAATACAATATATATGCAAGGGAAAAAAAACAAAAAGGCGCCAAATTATCAAAGTTCAGTCAGTTTAGTGCACTTTGTTGGAGCTCAAACATTGAACCATTCAACCCCTCGTCGCTTGCCTCCGACCTCCACGTCTTCGCACCTAGGACCACGCCCGGTGGTCTTCCGAGCAGTGCAGCAAACGTCCACCTTCCTCGACGTCTTCCTCTCGGCTCTCTACCAAAAGCCCGCGAAAAACCCCTCCCCCAAGTTCCCAGCCTCACAAGACAAAATAACATTCCCCATTGGTTAACAAATGAATGCAATTACCATATCAACAAGTATAAAGCAAAACAACTTTGAGAGAAACACTTAACAGACAAAGAAGCATTCCTACTCTTAACAAACCAAAAAAACCCATTTTGAGTAACATACACAGGACATTGTACACAGTTTTCCTGCAGGGTTTGCAGATCTAATGATTTCTTTTTGGTTGCCAGGCAGTCAGTGACTACCTTTGTTTCGGCTAGACATTTCAAATTGTACAGAAGTGGTTTTCTGCTCCAAAGATTTTCTTTGACTATTTCCCTAAAACGATGAGAAACAACTAAAAAAAAATGTGCTGTGGAGGATTACAGAACTTTCAGCGTGGCTAATCCTGCAAGGCATCGTGCACTGCAGAGGACGGCCATAACCAGTAAACCAGGTAACCCTCCTGAGGCCGAATGCAAAAGCAATGACATATGGAATTCAATTTCCCTTATTTTGAGTACAATTACTACATGGGGATTGTTGTGTTTTGTAACTCTAAAACATAAAATCTAATTGAAAGGAAATCAAGGGAGTTGGGAGATAACTTGCGTATGCTCGATTTTACTTTTAGAGAGGCACGCACTAATCACGTGGTGGCATGATGACGTACTGTGTGCCGTTTATGCACTTCAAACATACAGCCATAATGAATTATTTAAACAACAATGAGTGCTAAATCAAACAATAAATATATTACTCAGATATTAAATACTCAACTCTCTTCCCTGCTTTGCTATAAACTCCAATTCAATATAGAAAGAATCTCAAAATATACATTTCTATATATACAGTAAAATACAACTACGACATAGACATCCACAGCATTGTAGTCCTGACGAAGGGTCTCTGCCCGAAACATCGACTGCACTTCTTCCTATAGATGTTGCCTGGCCTACTGCATTCCACCAGCATTTTGTGTATGTTGCGTAAACTTTAAAATGTCCCATTCAGGCCTAAAGATTTACTCACTGGAGAATTTCGGACTCGCGTGGGATAATGCGTTTTCCAACAAGGGACTTGTGGCTGTGAAAACAATCTCAGGTTCTGGGACCTCCTCCATGGTGGTTGTTGGAGTTCACTCTGAGATTGCAGGAAGTAGTTCCGACAGCTCTGGACTACTTTCTTCACCTTTTCTCAGATTTTCTCTCTGGATCTATTTCTCTCCTGACCAACTTCTTGCTCTTGCTTTTATTCGCTGTTTTGTCTTTCCTGATATGACTTGGTTATCTCCAATTACAAGATCTCACTACGTGCGGGTTCGCAGCCATTGTTGATTGCTTATTATCACATTGTTAAGCAATTAGCTTCTCTCTCTCTCTCCCTCTCTCTCTCTCTCTCTCCGTCTTGTCGTATGGCGGTTGGCACCCAGCTTAACGGTGCATTACCGCCTCCTTCTGTTCCGGAGTATACAATGGACTCACATTCTAAATCCCTTCACCCAATCGCACACACACACACACCCTAACCTACACTTTATCCTCCCCATCCTAGTACCCTATTTCTGTTTATCCATCATATCCTATAAAAAACCCTGTACCCCTTAAGAAAGCTAAAAATACCCTGACCTGTGTTCTCTCACCCATGCCCAGCAACCCTTTTAATGTGAATTCCTGCACCCCCAATTCCCTTAGATTAATTCTCATCATCTCTCTCTGTATCCCATACTTCCTGCAACTTAGAACTACATGTTCTACTGACTCCTCTTCCTGACATTCCTCACACAGTCCTGTCTGGTGTTTCCCTATCAATTTCAATGTTTGGTTTAGTGCACAGTGCCCCAGCCTTAACCTAGTCCGCACAATTTCCTCTCTTCTGTATCTAATTCCTACCCTAGTACCTGCAATACTTTTTTGTATTTGATATAAATGCCTCCCTTTCACCTCCCTGTCCCATCTTTCTTGCCACATTTGGTTAATTTTTTCGCAGATTACACACTTAACCTCTGCTTTACTGATACTAATGTGCATTTCTATATTTTCTTTCTTTATTGCCCTCTTTGCCAACTCATCCACCCTTTCATTCCCCTTCACCCCTACATGAGCTGGAACCCATAGAAATTTTACCTGACCTCCCTGATTTGCAACTCTTGTGACTGACTGAAGGACTTCATGAAGTCCATCTTGCCAGCTGTTTGAGTGAGAGGACCGTAAACTTGCTAGTACTGAAGATGAATCTGAGCATATCAACACTTTGACTAGTCTAGCTTTCTCCACCCATCGCAACGCAACCAATACTGCCATCATCTCCACTGTATACACCCCCAACTTATCAGATGTTCTTCTGCTGATTGCAATTGCTTTTGCTGGTATAGCCACCCCAAACCCTATCACTCCTGTCTCAGGTTCCTTAGCACCATCTGTATAGACCTGAGTATAATCACTATACTTTTCTATCACATAACAGTTAAATGCACTTACCAAATCAGTTTTATACTTTCCTTTCCTTTTTACCTCTAACAAATGCCAGTCTACGTCAGGCCATACCAGCTTCCATGGAGCTACAACTGGATAAACTACTGAAGGACTTATCCTTAGATCAAACACTCCACATGATCTAGCAATATCATTCCCTACCAGACTAAAGTTTTCCCTCTGAAACCTCCCATTTCCCCAGGACTCCTGCAACACTCCTTTAGCAGGGTGAGAATAATTGTGTCCCTGCAAATTAACCCAGTAGTTTGCCATTAATTGCATCCTTCTTAATTCCAAAGGCATTATTCCCATTTCTACCTGCAGGGCTGATACTGGTGATGTTTTAAAAGCCCCACTGCACACTCTCAAAACCTGAGCCTGAATCACATCCAGTTTCCTTATAAGAGACCTGGCTGCTGATCCATATGCTGCAGTTCCATAATCCAACACAGATCTTACTAAAGCCACATACATTCTCTTTAATGCTGAACAACTTGCTCCCCATTCCCTACCAGTCAAACATCTCATCACGTTTATTACTTTTTTACATTTCTCCTCAGCTTTCCTGATATGGTCTGCCCATGTTAATCGTGAATCAAATATAACTCCCAGAAATTTAAATGATCCAACCCTTTCTAATTCAATCCCATACATCCTTAACTTCTTCCCTACTTCAATTCTTTTCCTAGTGAAAAATACAGTTTGAGTTTTTTCCACTGAAAATCTACATCCCCAATCATAACCCCACTCCACCACTTCATCAATTGCTCCTTGTAGTTTCCTGATTATATGCTCCGTGTTTCTGCCTCTTTTCCACAAGGCCCCATCATCCACAAACAGTGACCTACCTATATCCACTGGTACCTTTCTGAAGACATCATTGATCATAATGATGAAAAGTAACAGGCTAATCACACCACCCTGAGGTGTGCCATTTCCCACTGTGTACTGTTTTGATAATTCTGATCCAATCCGAACTTGAATTTGTCTACCAAACAAAAAATCTTTAATCCAATTAAAAACTCTCCCCCCCAACCCCCATCTTGTGCAGTTTAAGTAATAATCCTTCCATCCACATCATAACATAGGCTTTTTCAATGTCAAAAAACACTGCAGCTACTGATTCTTTATTTGCCTGGGCCTTTCTTACTTCAGTCTCTAACCTTATCACTGAGTCCATGGAATTCCTTCCCTTCCTAAAACCACTCTGATAACTTGCCAGCATTCCTCTCTTCTCAAGATCATACGATAACCTTTCAGTTATCATCCTTTCCATTACCTTACATATATTTGATGTTAGTGCTATTGGCCTGTAGCTAGAGGGTTTTGACGGATCCTTGCCAGGTTTCCTTATTGGAATTACTACTGCTTCTTTCCATGCACTTGGTAATCTTCCCTTCCCACACTCTGTTATAAAAATGCAGTAACTTCAAGAGCGCTTCTTCTCCTAGAATTTTTAGCATAACATAGCATATTAGATCTTTCCCTGGAGAGGTTGGTCTCGATCTCTTTATTGCTCTCACCATTTCTGCCAAGGTAAATGGATCATCAATTATATCATCTGTTTCTTCCCTCCTGTTTAACACACCAGGGTATTGACTCATTGTTCTTTCCCTTCTCCTTCTCCCTTCTTCAGACAAATTTTCTGAACTATGTATCTTTACAAATGACTTGGTCATGATCTCAGCCTTATTCCTGCTGGAGACTGCTGTTTCCTCCTCAGATATCATTACTGGATACTCCCAATCCCTTCTATCATCCTCCATTCTCTTAATCATTCCCCATACCTCTCCCACAGGCATTGTTCTTCCTATTTTGTTGCAAAAACTCCTCCAACTTGCCCTTTTAGCTTGACGTATAGTTCTTCTCACCACTGCCTGTGCTTTCTTATATTGAATCAAATGCTGCATATTATGGGTTCTTTTAACTAGCCTGAATGCTCTATTTCTGTTTTTTACAGCCTGACAACATTCCTCTGTCCACCATGGCACTATTTTTCTATTCATCCTAATTTTACTCCTGGGTATAGATCCTTCTGCTGCCATAATAATTGCTGAAGTCACCTGACTGTTTAATTCATCTATATCTCCAGAAATGTCAATCTTTGTCAATGCTTCTTCACTTAACTTCTGGAACTTACCCCAATCTGCTTTTCCAAACACCCACTTTGGGACTCCCCCACCTGGTCTTATTTCAACTCTTTCACCCACTGAACATAAAACTGGGTAGTGATCACTGCCTACTGTTGAAGCAGTCCAAACTCCCCAGTTACTGATGCCAGCCAAGACGTTAGACACTAACGTAATATCTAATACCGACTCATTTCCTGTTATGTTTATCCTTGTTCCTCTACCATCATTCATACATTCCCTTTCTTCCATCAAATCTTCAATTACCTTTCCATTTGAATCTGTAATCGGATCCCCCCCATATTGTGCTGTAAGCATTGAAATCTGCACACCACACTACTTTATGTCTATTTGTCCTTGTATCCTTAGTAGGCTGTCCAAATCCAACCTTTTACATGGATTGTAGTAGTTAATTATAACCACTCCCTCCCCACTCTCCCATATTTCCACCACTATGTATTCCTGATCGTCTCCTTTTTCCAGTACTCTATATGGTATACCTTGCTTGATTAACATAGCACAACCTCCTCCTCCCTCTAGATTTCTATCTTTCCTTATCATTGTATACCCATGTACCACAGAGTCTAAAGCTGGTTTCAACCAAGTTTCCTGAATACACACTACATCTGGTTTTACAACCATTTCCTTAATAAAGTCCTTAAATTCCTGGCCATTGGCCAGTAAACTCCTTGCATTCCATTGCAAAAGAATCACCATAATGAGTACTAACCAACCTATGACACTTCCTGGCTTGACTGATTAGTGAGGTTCTCCCTCACTTCTTCCCATGTCAGTCCTACTAACCCTAAATGGTTTACTGCTGCTTTGACCACCAGCTGAATTTTGTCACTTTTTGACTTTACCTCTGCTGTACTATTAATGACTCCTGCAATGAATGTTACTAGGGCTTTTTTTCCACATAAATCCTGTCATTTACTCTTCGCTGCATCTCTTGCATCCCTATTGCTCTCTGGTCATTAGGAGCATTATTCTGTTCTCTTGACATTCTTACAGCTTCTGCATAAGTGATCTTTCTTTTCACTCTTATTTCTTGAATTTTATTCTCCCGTCTCATAACCTCACACCTACTATACGCCACATTATGAGCTCCTCCACAATTACAGCATTTTGGTTGCACTCCTGTTCCGCACTTTCCATATTCATGATCATCCCCACATCTAGCACATCTCCTCTGCCTCTTACAGTTTTTAGCTATGTGTCCAAACCTTTGACAATTATAGCACCTCAATGGCTTTGGCACATATACCCTTACTGGGTAACATGAAACCCAGGAACACTTTCTTTGGAACTCTTTCTTCTTCAAATCCAATCAATACTGTTTCACTTTCCTTTTTCATTCCCTCCTTTGTTGTTTTCAGTCTTAGAACATTAATTACTTGACACCCTTTGATATTCCTCTTCAACTCCTCCATGTTGATACTCATTGGTACACCTGTGATCACTCCTTTACAACCACCATTTCCTGCTCCCACCCTCCCTGTATATTCCACCTTACATTTTCCTATCTCTTTTAGCTTGAGTGCTTTCTCAAGTTGTTCCTCATTTGCACATCTTACCAATAGATTGACATCATTAAGGACTTTTACAAATACTATTTCCCCTATCTTATTTGCCAGAGTTGTTGTTAACACAAACGGGTTAATTTTCTTCATGTGTCCTTGCACCTTTTCATTAAACCTAATTATGACAACACATCCTCTCTGAATTTGTTCATCTTCCTCACTTTCAGAACTCTCTCCACTGTCATTTCTTATTCTTTTATTCCCTTTGTCTCGGTTTTCATTCATCCATCCCCTCACTATCTCCTCATTCCCTTTATTTCTCCCTTCACAATAATCCATTTCTCCCCAGCTGCCTACCTCTGATCCCAAATCCTTATCCCGCTCCTTCTCCACCTTCTTTCCCTTAGCCCCTCCTCTCGCTTTGTCTGCCATTACCAGACCCAGGCAACCCCCTCCCAGCAATTCCCACTCTCTTTCCCTCAACAAGTTCCAAACCACTTTCACACATGCACCAACTCCCTTGCCGGTCAGCAATCGTCGGCTGATCACACGACCCAGTTCCAGCAATTAGCTTCCATCCAGGGCAACCATTTCATATCATTTGTACATTTTATTGCAGTCAGTTAGGAACAATTTGTTAGAAATCAATGCCAAGAAGTACTGTCTTTTTACACTGGTTCCTGCATACTCTTACATGTTGATGAATAATAAATCTGCCTTCATCTACACTAAACCAGGACTGGAGTTTATCCATCTATCTAGATTAAGAAAACAGGGTAACTCTTGAGTGAGGGCAAAATAGTCACCTTCCTTTTCTTCTAGTTTTTGTGAGTATCTCTGAATTTGCTAATTTCTCGAGAAATTTGGTTTCATTTATCCTCTTCTATTTCCATATCACTTATGTCAGCCTTCTCTTTTGTTTCTTTTTCTTCTTTCTAGGATATGTATCATGATTTTGTGAAGGTCCATTTTGTTTACCAATGTATTCTCTTAGTAATCCTTCTATTGCTCCCTTTACGATCAGATCTCTCCTATTGGTTTCCTCATCCACAACATCATTTGATGAAACCTCTGTTTTGTATCTATTTGTCTCCTTTCATTTTGACTTTTCATTCATTCATCTTTGCATCTACATTTCCAAGTAGCTTATTGTCTCCCTCTTGGAATTCTTGTAATAACCTTAATGCACACAGAGTAGATTATTGTTCTTTATACTCAAAAGCTGAATGCTTCCAACTTTCCTGAAGTTACTGGAACTTTCTTCCAGCTTAAAGTCAAGCCACATTTCACAAATAACTGCCTGATTAACACAGCAAATGCATTTTCAGATATGTTGCCTACAAAAACTGTTTGACCACTGTTCTCACGATACCTCTGAGCAGCATGGTCCTTCCTTGGTCCAAAATGCTTTCAAGGTTGGCACCAACACCTGTTTGCCCTCTGTAGGGCACAGTTTGTGGTGGGCAGCATGGAGATAGTTGTGCCATTGTCCCGTACCTTTCTTAATTTGATTTCACTTAACTATGGCAGGGGATGTGGCATGCAAATGATGGTTGGATCTCCAATGAAATGTTGGATGGATCGCCAATCAGCCATTCACATCCCTCCTGTTTTTAACACATACAAGTTCAATGTAGTCTGTTGGCTGTTGTATTTCACTGTTATGAATATCGTTCCCTTACGAGTTATCTTTTTTCCAGCATAAGCTCTCAGTTGGATATCGGCAGACTTCAGTTTAGCATCTTTGAAATTTCATTCAGAACTCATTTTGTGGAATGACTGAAACAGCCGAGCCATGTCTCCAATTCCATTTTGATTAACTTATTGTTCACTTCCGGTGTAAGCCATGTTGCTTGTCTATTGTTAGTTTTCACATTGTAAATCTCAAAGATAGTAAGTCCTTTGTCACTCCCATTACTATCAGATTGTTCATCAACAGAATGCAGATTAGTGCTCCTTTTGAAACTGCAACTTAACTTTTTCATTTTTTTCTTCCCTGTGCAGTCCATTTATATATCGTCTGCCCAACATGCTCTTTGCACTTATCCTATTTTGTTGCATTTTCTGCAAGCTTCACCTTTACATCTGCATTGGTCTGGTGTTTATGAGCTTCTGCCACCACACTAACACAATTTGTTCAGCCAAGCACATTTCTGTTTAGGCGTTGCAGTTAGGAGCCATTTTTGAATGCTTTCTTGTAAAACTCCACAAACTAAATAATCTCTCAGTGCATCATTAAGCTCATCACTCAACTGACAATGTTCAGACAGTTTCGTCAATTCAGCCACGTTTGCTGAAATGGACTCCGCTTACTTTTGATTCTGCTTATGAAACCTAAAGCCTTCTGCAATAACAATGGTTTCAGTTCTGAGTGTTCCTGCATTACTGTCACAATATCAGAAAAGCTTATTTCAGCTGGTTTGGCTGGAGCAGTCTAATTTCTAAGCAAACTGTGCGCCTTTAATTCCAATGCACTCTGCAAAATTGGTACTTGGTTCTCGTTAGCAATACCATTTGCTTTGAAGTATTGTTCAATTTAGTCAGTGTACAAAATCCAGTTATCTGTTGTGGAATCAAACATGTCAATCTTTCCGATGTGGCCAGCCATTTCTGCTCTTTTTTAAAATAATACTCATTGTTTAAGAACTAGTGATTTAATCAATTTTCTGCCTTTTAATTTCAATTCAACCATTTTTCCCTTTATGAAAAAAACATGCTGCTCCAAAGAAAGAAGAAAACTATTGTGCAGCTTATTTTTACTTGATCTTCTCGTTGAGCTTTTATAAAAATTTGAACATCTAGCTATCTCAAGCTTGTTTAAAACTTCCTTGTCTCCATTGATATGTTATGTAATTCCAAAATATAAAAACTGATTAAAAGGAAAACATACATATAATATTACTCAAATATTACTGAAATACTAAATACACAACAGACATCAAAGAGGATATATCTTCGTGGCTGGAGTCATAGCTCACACAAAGAAAGTAGTTGCTTTTGGTAGAAGTCAATCAGCCCAGACTCAGAAAGAGTTCCTCTGGGCACTGTCAGAGTATTCATCTATTACTTTCTTTCAACCATAAAGTCAGTGATGGCAATGCTTGCTTTGATTGCAAAACATTCAATTCTATTTTTGCCTCTTCAGCAAATGAGGCAGCCCCTGTCGATATGCAGAAAAATTTAAATTACATTCTGGCAGAACTGACATGTGATCAACCAATGTGCACCTCCAACAAGTAAGAGTCTATCCACTTACCCTAGACAGTCAATGGAATTGCGATCACTTAATCCCCTCTCTGTTAACATCCTACTAACAGCCACATAAGTATCAAGACTAAATGAAAAGGTTAGAGGTTGATTGTCCCATGTCATCATATGGCAATCCTACCATCTACAAGTCAAATGAACATGAAGATCACTAACCAGTCTGCAACTGACATTAAATGTGGACACAAAAATTGTGAAAATAAATACAAAAGTCAGGTGGAATATCATGCAAATGAAACTCAATACCGTAAGAAGCTCAACAGCATGCAAGCTAAATATCCTTTACAATTAGCACCCGATCCACCACACTAATAATTAATTCCCTCCACTGTCAGTGTAGTAGGTGCCATCTATAAAATGCATCACTATTACTCACCTGGGCTACTCCAAAAACCATGAACATTACCACCAAATAAGATAAGGCAGAATGCCTTCTTGCAGGCTCCCCTGCCAAGCCATCCAATTTCAGAACATCTAGAAAGGCGACAGCCGCTCAAGAAACAGTAAGCCTAGGAAAAAAGGCTTTTTACTAGGGGATATTAAAGAGATAAAACCGAAACCCAAATTGAATAAATATCAGAAAGAATTCATAAAAATTACATTGGCAGTAGCCAAAAAGGCTATTGCAGTTACTTGGAAATCGGATTCATACTTAAGTATAGATTGCTGGAAGAACGAAATCTTTAGCGGTATTCCACTTGAAAAAATTACTTATAATTTAAGAGATAAATATGAACCATTTCTGAAAATTTGGCGCCCTTATTTATAAAAGATAGGACTAAATATATAGGTGCTCCGAAGATAAAATTACTGGTTATTTGGGGAAAGAATATATACTAAAGATATTATGAACTCCATGGAGCATGTGGGGATCTTCTGATATCCAGGCATTCTTTCTTTCTTTCTTTTTTTCTTCTTTCTTTCTATAGGGATATGTTAGGGGGGAGGGGTTAAGGGGAGGGGGAAAGGGTTGATAATTTTTTTCTTTTCTTCTGTAATCATTGAAAACTCAATAAAAATTTTTTTTAAAAAGAAACAATAAGCCAACAATAATTGAGGATCAATACTAACATTAGCTCACATCTGTAAATGAATACCCATAGTCTGGCTTCACTTTCATTGTACAAAAATTTGACACATTGTCTTGCCATCTCCTCCATACTCCCTTTCATAGAACATAGAAATCTACAGCACATTACAGGCCCTTCAGCCCACAATGTTGTGCCAACCATGTAAACTATTCTAGAAACTGCCTAGAATTACCCTACCACATAGCCCTCTATTTTTCTAAGCTCCATGTAACTATCTAAGAGTCTCTTAAAAGACCCTATTGCATTCACCTCCATCACTGTCACTGGCAGTGCATTCCATGCACCCCCCACTCTGTGTGAAAAACTTACCCCTGGCATCCTCTCTGTACCCATTTCCAAGCACCTTAAAGCTATGCCCCCTTACGTTAGCCATTTCAACCCTGGAGAAAAAGCCTCTGGCTATCCACATAATCAATGCCTCTCATCATCTTATACATCTCTATCAGGACACCTCTCATCCTCGGTCACTCCAAGGAGAAAAGGCCAAGTTCACTCAACCTGTTCTCATAAGGCATGCTCCCCAATCCAGGCAACATCCTTGTAAATCTCCTCTGCACTCTTTCTATAATATCCACATCCGACTGTAGTGAGGTGACCAGAACTAAACACAGTACTCCAAGTGGGGTCTAACTAAGCTCTTACGAAGCTTTAATGTTACCTCATGGCTCTTGAAATCAATCCCATGGTTTATGGCTGAACTAGTGCTTGTTTCACTAATCTTGAGTGTGCATGTGGTTTAAACTTGCTTCCTCACTGAGTTATTTTCCATCATTTATAAGCTTACCCTAAAAACTATATGCATCAGTTCTAAGAAACAGTTACTCATTTGTGGCTTCAGACAACCAGGATCACAAAATTGGAAATGCAGTGATAGTAGGATTTTTTCCTCAATGTTCATTTAGATTTCAGGCTTACTGTGCTCATATTCAAATAAAGAAATCAAATCATTATTTCAATCACACACAACCTAAAATAAAAATTGTAGGCTAGCCAAGTTGATGGGGAGAGTCTGATCCTCCAGGATTCCAGGAGTCACGACAAAGAGTTGGTCTTCCAGGGTCAGAATCAGATTTAATATCTCTGGCATATATAATCAAATTTGTTTTAAGGCAGCAGAAATGAAAAAAAAGTCATTTGGTGGATCTCCAAAATGTATTGCTCCTATTTCAAAAACTGGGTATTTTCCAGGCTGAGTTATATAGATTTTTGGATCTCTAGAAGATCAAATATAGAGAAGTAGGGCAAAGTAGACTTAACATCTTGTCTTATTTTAGTGAACAATTATATTTCTGAATAGTGGAGTAACTCCAGGAACAGCAGACCTATCCCAGCTCCAATTCTTTCCTTCGAACAGATGGAACTCATGCTTTCTGAGATAATTTTGCAATACATTACAATGTCAATTCACTGATGTGTTTGATGCACTTGATCAAGCATAGGGATATATTTAAAGGGTAGAGGTTGGAGTTCTTTTCATCCATTTGACAATTTGGAGTTCTTTTCATCCTGTCCTCAGTGAGCCAAATGGACATGGGACTTAGCATAAGCAATTGAAGATGAATCCAAGAAAGCAGGACAGTAAACCAGTGCTCCTTTTGGAGAACAAGACCCAGTCGAGGTGATACTTTCCTTCCAGTGTCCATTACTTTCTCCCTCGTTTCAGGGAGAAATTTAATTTAAAGAAGTATTTGGGGCTTTTAGTCACTTTTTACTTTTAACACTATGGGGAAGGGGCAAGGTACTGTAGGAAAAATGAACCACCAAATTTAGAAAATAGTTTTTTTTTAATATTCATGCAATAAGCTTTATCTTTTATTTCTGTGGGATCACCCACAGATGGAGACTACTGGAAATTCCTACTATATTGTCCATGATTTTCTACCCAACTTTTGAACACAAAGAGCAATATTCCTGTGACCTTTGTAGGAGGTTGACAAGTTTTCTGCCTGGCCAGCCAAACCCAGACAAAAATTGGTCTTCTGATATACTTCCTTTGGGTGAAGAAGCACATTGGAACCTTGCTAAGCAAAAGTAGTCCTACGACGTGGTTCCAGAGCACTGCCCATTTCCATTCCATTTGTAGCCCTTTAT
The DNA here is from genome assembly GCF_030144855.1 of Hypanus sabinus. Taxonomy (NCBI): domain Eukaryota; kingdom Metazoa; phylum Chordata; class Chondrichthyes; order Myliobatiformes; family Dasyatidae; genus Hypanus; species Hypanus sabinus. The sequence continues at coordinate 146,082,359 of NC_082713.1, read as the reverse complement.
TTGCTTCATCATTTACAACTCCTTGATGACTGAATCTACTAATCTCTGAAGCAACTGCCCCTCAGCTTCACTACTTTACCAAGGGTGAAGCTATTAATCTTTCTGCTTTATATGTACAGTGTGTGACACTTCCACTCTGAAATCCATGCATTTCCAGTTTACCCATAATCTGATCACCTTCCTTTTGAAAGCTCTTGACTTCATATTCAGGTGCTCACCTTCCTAGACTAGTTTTAACTTGTGTTTTGAACTTATGTCTTCATCTGCCTGGTCCTGCCCCACAGAAATTGGTCCTCATACCTCAACTCCATTCCATTCCTCTTGGTTTAGTCCCTTCCAACCTGCAACTGCAATGCTTCTCACTAACTTCCAATTCCCAGGCCCTGATTGCCTCCTTCGCACCATGGATATCTAGTTCCTCTCCACTTTTACCCACCATCAAGAAAACCTTAAAGCTCTGTGTTTTTTTTCCTCAAGAAAAGAAAGGAAGAATTCTCTCCACCACCACCCTCCTCCATCTGGCAGAACTGGCCCTCACGCTCATCAATTTCTCCATCTCCTCCTAATTTCACCAGACTTGGGGTGGCCATGGGCACCTGCATGGACCCCAGCTGTGCCTGCCTTCTCATAGAACAATCCACGTTCCAAGCTTACCCTGGTAACGTTCCTCCACCCTTCCTCCGCTACATTGACGACTGGAGTGGTGCTGCTTCATGCACCCATGCTGAGCTCATCACTTTCATCAATTTTGCCTCCAACTTCCACCTTGCCCTTAACTTCACTTGGTCCACTTCTGACACCACCCTCCCCTTTCTCGATCTCTGTCTCCATCTTTTGACCAACATCATTTCTAAACCTACCGATTTCCACAGTTATTTTGACTATACCTCTTACCACCATCTCCTGTAAAAGTGCTATTCCTTTTCCCCAGTTCCTTTTTCTGCACCACATCTGTTCCCTAGATGCAGTTTTCCTTTCCAGGACATCGGAAGAGTCTTCCTTCTTCAAAGTATGGGGTTTCCCTTCCTTCTCCATTGATGCTGCCCTCACCCGCAACTCCTCCATTTCCTAAATGTCTCCACTCTGCCCATCTTCCCGCCACTTTAACAGTGATAAGAGTTTCTCTTGTCCTTACCTACCACCCATGAGCCTCTACATCCAACACATTATTCTCCACAACCTCTGTCATCTTCAAAGGGATCCTACCACTAAATATATCTTTACCATCCCCCTCACTCAATTTTCCACAGGGAATGCCCCCTCCATGATTCCCTTGTCCATTTGTCTCTCTCCACGAATCTCCTTCCTGGCACTTACCCCTGAAAGTATCCAAAGTGCTACACCTGCCCTTTCACCTCCTCCCTCACCTCCATTCAGGGTCCCAAAGAGTCCTTCCAGGTGAGGCAAACCTCACTTGCAAATCTACTGGGGTCATCTATTGTGTCAGAAGCTTCTAATGCAGCATCCCCTGCGTCGGTGAGTCCCGTTACAAATAGATGGACCACTTTATTGAGCACCTCTGCCCCATCAGCCAAAAGCAGGAACTTCCTGGTACCCAAACACTTTAATTCTGATTCCCATTCCCGTTCCGACACGTTGGTCCACGGCCTCCTGTTGTGCCACGACGTGGCCTCCCTCAGAGTGAAGGAGGAACACCTTATATGCTGTCTGGGTAGCCTCCAATCTGATGCCATGAATATTGATTTTTCCTTCAGCTAAAAAAAAATCCCCCATCCCCTCTTCTTCTATGCCTCATTCTGGCCCTTTAGCTCTTCTCACCTGCCTGTCACCTCTCCCTAGGTCCCCTCCTTCTTCCCTTTTCCTGTGGTCCACTCTCCTCACCTATCAGATTCCTTCCTCTCCAGCCCTTTACCTTTCCCACCCACCTGGCTTCACCTATCTCCTTTTCAGCTGACCCTCTTTTCCCTGTGTAATGTGAAGGGTTAGTTTTCTTGTTAGTTGAAAGCCTCTTCTACCGTGCCAGTTATCAACAGTCTTGCTGAAAGGATGCAGCATCTCTTTCTCATTGGTTGCCGTGTGTGCCACAGCGCTGGTGTTCGGTTTCAGATGCTTCACGCTTTTCTTTGTCTCTGGGCAGTTGTCTTCATACTGAGATCACAACCAGTGCTGAAGAACCATTGGAAAACTACTCTGCAGATATAAGAGGGCTCACACACACTCTCAGTGTCTGTTTGTGGAATGTTTAGTTTAACAGATTGTTTAACTTGGGTGGTTTAGTTGAATCTTTTACTGTTTGCCTGTAAATAAATGATTAACGTACTAATTCGTAATCAATGTCTTCTGTCCCACTCACCAAACCTGTGAACTTGCTTCATCATAACACCCTCCCCCGACCTTTTAATTCTGCCATCTACCCCCTTCCTTTCCTGTTCTGTTGAAGGGTCTCAGTCTGAAACGTTGACTGTTTATTCATTTTCACAGATTCTGCCTGACCTGCTTAATTCCTCTAGCATTTTGAGTGTTTTGCTTTCATTTTTAATTTGTGATGTTTCTGATGCTAATCATCTTTGGACAAAAGAAGCTGCCCCAGTCTAACAAAGTCAAAGAAAATTCAATAGTTTCAAAAAGGTACATTTAATGTCAGAGAAATGTATATAATATATGTCCTGGTTCAAAATACTATGGTATGACATATGGGTTTGAAGGAGAAACAAATATTAGGAATCTGTGAGTAATTATTTAGCTTTGGTGTTCAAAGAAAAACAGACATAACTAAATAGTTATGAATTTATTTAGGACAAAAATCTGCATGACCAAACCCATAATGAAAAATTATTTTCAGTACTGCAGTTGACATATGGTATGCTCCAAAAGCAATGCCATAGGCTTTGAACATTGTTATTCAATTAATTTTCATTGATAGGAATCTCTCAACTGAAGAATAGGAGATAAAATCCCTGTCTGCCTTCACTTTTTTACCATCAGCACAGGGCCATTTATCACAACAACAAAAATAAAGAGTGAAATTAAGAGACTTTCTTGGAATTACCTGTATATTGAGTGCCAGCAGGACAATAACTTCAACTGACTTGGTCAACACTCATTATTTCATTGCTTCCCATTCCAGTACTAGTCCAGCCTTCACACCACTGGAAAACATCTGTTCATACATTCCTCAGGCAAAAGGGACAACCCTCATTCTCCAGCACAATTAAACAATAGAAGACAACCTCAATTATCAACATATTCTCTGATATTTCCAAATCTTCTTCTAATGTATTTCCTCACCAATCTTAATTTCTTCTGATTTCTACCAAAAATACTATGCATTATTATTAAAAATAACTGGGATAACCTCCTAATTTCCATTAACTTTGATCCTTGAGAAGGTCTATTTCTGACAGATTTAAATACAGTGATCCTGCAGCTAATGCAACCTTCCAGTTTTGTAGTTCAGGTACAACTACAGAATTTATGCTTGGGCAAAGATAAAATTGTTAGAAAGCTGAATGAAAATGGAGCTATCCAATGTGCCATAGTTTATCCTTGTGTGGTTGATCTGGTAGTCCTCTGTCCACAGGGTGCTCGATCTGGCTATAAATAAGACACACTTTCATTTTTGCCCCGTCTCATAGGACTCAAACTGTTAGCTTTATGCTGCAGTGCTGACTGGAGGCTCATGGCCTAGAGGTTAAGGTGAAGGACACCGGAAAAGTCTAACCTTTTCAACGTTTTTATTGCATTAGGCAAGGCAGCAGTTTAATGCATTGATGAGAGTTACAATTTTCTATTTAAACATGTAACCTGTAAATATTTAGACCTTGCATGAAACATGGATAAATTTTGTTGAAATGTTTTATGCTAAAGCCTTTCATAGCTCAAATATAAAGAACTGATTACTTCCTTACTTCTCTCAATTTTTATATAACATTGAACATCTCATCACAAAAATGAAATGGAATAGTTTTAGCAACTTTAGTGTGAAGGAGGAGCTCCCCCCACATTACTTTCCATTAAGATAATCTACCTGGACAAATGCAATGATTGGATTTACAGTACTGAGATTCACTGATGTCATCAAACTATGACAAATTTGTGAGAATGGGATTAGGAATTAGGATTTGGACAGAATGGGTAGGCATGCGATTTAGTGCTAAAAATGTGAGCTTATTCATTCAGTAGTTCTGTTTTTGTTCATGCACTACATGTTTTGCTTATTTTTCTGCTCCCTTCAAATGCCCATTTTAGGAAAGAAATATAGTGAAAGGACAATCTAATCAGCAAATCCTTCAGCATTATCAGGCACATTCAAAGTGGGAGGGTAGTGGATCGTGGAAGAACGTCAGGCGGGAGTAAAGTGACAACAGTGACCAGAATCACTGATCTGATGAAGCATCTTAAACCGAAAACATTATCTCTGCTTCTCTTCCACAGATGCTGCCTGACCTGGTAAGTGTTTCCAGCATTTTCTATTCTAACTTTAGACCTGAACTATCAGTAGGCATGGAGACATATCACACCCAATTTTAACTGGCTTCCAATTCAGTTTATGACAGGCAGGTAGGATTAGAATTGTCTGCACTATCAGAATCAAGAAATTAAATTGGCAATTTTGCCATTTACTTGGTCTCTCCAGTATTTGCACCTAATCCTACTCAAGAACTCTGTCTGGTCAATTAGTTTCCTGATATATGCTCTTCCTGGATGGGCATCGAAAAGAAGTATTTCATTGTCAGAAAAGTCTGTTTGCTTGGGGAGATTTCTAACATGAATTTCATTGTTTTTTAAAATGTGAAGCACACACGAGCACAGCTCAGGACAAGTTGCTTCTGAATTTTAAAACTTTGCAACCCTTCATTGCCTCAAAGACAAAGACTGGAGTGGGCTGACAGAAATATCAGCACTAATGGTGATTCCAAAGCCATTAGCTTTGATTTCAGTACAACTACGAATCCCCCAATGACTTGATTCCAAAACTATGGAAAGCATTTTATCCAGGGGGCGGGTGGGCAGAAGCACTAGTCTGGCAGAATGTTGGATTCTGCAGATGTTGGAAATCTTCAGCCATACAAAACAAAATGCTGGATTAACTCAGCAAGTCAGGCAGCATGTGTGGATGGGTATAAACAGTTGACATTTTGGGTCAAGACCTTCGTCTTCATCTGCAAGTTATTTCATTTTCAGGATTTAAATTAAGCTCTTGCTGCTGCAGGTCTCGAATAGAATTTGATACTTTTACATCACTGAGGAAGTACACCATCTTTACTTTTATTATCTTCTCTTCTCAGATTCCTCACGTTGATTCAACAGAGAATGTCCCTCACCAACAGAAAATACATCAAAATTCTAATAAAAAATCTATAGCTGCTGAAAATCCGAAATAGAAAGCAGAAAATGATGCAAACACTTAGCAGATCCGGCAGAAACAGTGGAGCGAGAAACAGAATTCACTTAGTGATGGAACATTAACTCTACTTTATCCACAGGTGCAGTGTGACCAGCTAAGAGTTTCTAAAAGAAAATGCTTCACTTGTAGAGGAGTCAGAATCTTTGAAGCCTATAAACATCCTTAGCAACTAAACTAAATTCAAATAACAACCAAAGAAATGCTGAAATATTTTAACATGTGCTCAGTATGGATATCTTGCTTATGTAAAGCTATTAAATTCTTTGACCTCACTCTACATTTTAAAACGGTAATTAAGTTCAGGTCAGTCTCAAAAGGACACAAAATTAGTTAGGTGAAGTAACACATTTTACATTACATCACATTAGGATGCCCCAAAAAAGATAAGATCCAGCTGATACTGAGCAAGGGAACATTGCTCAGGATAACAGAGTAAAATCAGGCTGCCAGAGTGGTTCTGATCTTCTCAAGCCTCAACAATGATGAGAATTCCATGAGAAGCTTCCAAGAGTCTCTGATTCAAGAAAAAGGGTGGGGTTATATGGGGAAAAAGACATGGCTGAAGTTCTAGGTCTGGATCAGCTCACTCCAAAGCAGGAACTTCAGGCCAGTGAACCAGTGTGTAAGTAATCACTTCCTGTGTCACATCCAAGGGAACCGCCTTGGCATTATTGCTGCTTATTTGCAATTAGATTCCTGCAGATTGAGTAATTTTCATAATTACTAAAGAGTTTTTAAAAAAAATAAAATCAGAGTTTAGATTATTGACCCTGTTCAAATTAGCAAGCTGAACGTGTAAGCTCTAATCATTGTTCAAAAATCTAAACTGGGTAGTCAATGAAAGCTGCCAAGGCAAGGCATGAAAAGCAATTAAATTGTCTAAATTATCCACCAGCTGAGAACGAAAACCCAGCAATGAGGTTTGGAATAATAAAAAGCGTATAAAATTCACGTTAATTTAAAAAGAGACTATCAAATTTGCCCATACAGTGGTACTTCCTGGATTCTGATAATGTTTAAAACGTTTCAATGGAAAAGAAAATCACATAAAGGTTCGGGAATTAACAGAGTTGATATGCGCTCAATTAATTCCCCAGCCCTCACTTTGTGTCACCACCAAAGGGCAATTTTCTCCATGAGTGCAGTTTAAGAGAAGTAATTTCGGTGTACTACAACTATCAAGAAAACCAATAGGTGAATGCAAATAACAACCATCCTATTCGTCTAAGAAGAATAAAAACTACACAAAACTCATGAGAACACAGGAGGGGGGAGCAGCAGATATTTGTCCACTACATCACCAGGAGGAACAGGTAATTGAGACACCAAGATCATACACAGCTTGAGTGAAAAAAGATGTAAGACATACAGATACCACTGTCAGCTCAGAAAGAACTACTGCTGTTCTTCAAAGACACAGAGCTAATGTTTCCTTTCCTGCTATTCAGAAGAAAAATAGAAAAGAATTGATGGATAGCACAATGCCACCCTCAGTTTCCTATAGTTGGACAGAAAATGACAAGGCAGAGAGCAAAATTAACCCTATTGGAGGATCTTAAAATGCAGCCATTCATTAGGAAATTCACTCACACTTGTATGAATGCACTGACTCTTATTCCATGCACTGGCCTTGCATTTCAAATCTTTGACAATCCGCTAAAATTAGCATCTCAAGTAAAATTACCCCAGCAAATAAGGAGTTATTGTATGGATGCACGATTAATAAAATTAAAGAAGTTCCAAAGTTGGGAATGTGGAAAAGGATTTCCGAAGTTAGAGTCACCCAGCTCTCCCCTGGGTATTGATCACAGGTGTCCTACTGAGCAGAGAATAGAAAGTTTGAGCATCAAACTCAAATGTATAGCTGGGAATATCAATCATCAAAATGTCTGCTTATATCACATTGGGCACAGAGCTCTGGAGGTAATTCATCACAAATTGGCAAATTTTGTCAGGTCTTGGATGGGAAAATCTAGAGAATTATAAAAGGACTATCTTCTGGATTCCAAAATCTTGGAACACCATTCTGGTAGTTATAAGGTCTATTCAGAAATATTTTCCCAACCTTGAAGAGATATAATTAACTAAAATTCCATAGATCAGTAGTCTTCTGGGTCCTGCAGTCATTTAGCAGTCAAGGAAAGAAACTCAATACCATTACAGAACTCACACAGGCCATCATAGAAAATAGATCTTGAGGCAAATACTGGGGAGATAACGTCAAGAAGTTGTTCATCCTGGGCTTTTTCCAAGATTCACTAACTTTGAGATTAGGAACATACAATATTTGCCTCTAGGAGATATACTGTTCACTAGCCTGATTTCTCTCTATGTTTCCAATGGGACCAGCTGATAAAGTAGTAAATTGCCCAGCCATGTCACTTTAGACAGGGTGTTTAAAATCCAATGTATATAATTATCATTCCATCAGTCTACTCTTGCAGTTCAGTAAATTAATGAAAAAAAATGTCAATCAAGCACTATTTATCAACAACCCACTTATTGCTGCTCAATTTGACTCTTCAGACTTCATCATTACCCTGGTATATATACTGCCCGCTCAATGGACACCTTATTAGGTACCTCCTCTTTGTGATCTTCTGCTGCTCTAGCTCATCTACTCAAGTTACAACATGTTGTCCATTCAGAGATGTTCTTCTATACACCACCATTGTTATTTGAGTTACTGTCACCTCCCTGTCTGCTTGAACCATTCTGGACATTCTCCTCTGATCTCTCTCATTAACAAGGAGGTTTTTTTTTGTTTTCAAAACCATTCTCTGTAAACTGTTGTGCACAAAAATCACAGAAGGCCAGCAAGTTCTGAGATACTCAAACCACCCCATCTGGCACCAACAATCACTCCAAACTCAAAGTCACTTAGGTCACATCTCTTCCCCATTGTGATGTTTGAGCTGAACTCCTTATCCATGTCAGCATGCTTTTATGCATTGAGTTGCTGACGCATGATTGGCTCATTAAATAGTTGCATTAATTAAGCAGGTGTACCTAATAAAGTGGTCTCTGAGTGCATTCTTTAATTTCATTTTGAGAAACACCATGGTAATAAAGCCCTTCCAGCCAAATGAGTCTTTACCACACAATTACACCCAGAGTAATTGGAGAATGGCTACGTTGTTGTTGAAGACCTGACTTCAGAAAGCCTTTATTACCAGGTGCATGGTGCAACATACTCCATAGCTAGATGTGTACCTTCAGCAACAATTGGGGGGATCCATGCCATTCAGACCAAACTTCTGCCTTCATAGTTACTCCAATAAGACTCTCAAAAATAATTCCCCCCAACTGGCGTATTGTGACTGTTGTATGTACCATCCACAAGTTGGACTCATGTCTCTCGTGGCAACACATTTTCTCATCCCCAGAACTGACCAAATTGAAAGAAGAGGGAAGGAAGTTCCCTTCAGATCAAATACCAGACTACGGTAAAATAAAACAAAAACTTCTGCTCACAGTTGTTGGATCATAATCCTAGAAGTATTCATCTTGTAGCATGACTAGTTTATAAAGCCATGTCCTGCAACACCACTGTGTGTTTAGGAATATAGAAGACACTTGATCCAATAGCAGTTCAGTAGAGACCATTTAGTGACAAGCAATAGCTTTAATATTAAACTGCAAAATTACATGCCGCAAGGGTCCAGAAAACAAGAGAGAACAGATACTGAACATGACTAGACAGCAAGGTACCTGAAGACTAGAAGCAACTGGTTGAGGCTGGCTGGCTTGATGGGCGAACAAGGACTGTGAAAGAAAGCTGGGTTTACATAGGCTGCAGGTGATCAGTTGGAAATGAATGGCAGATGTCTCCTGCGGATACTAGGAGGTGCCTGTCTGTGGCAGGTCTGACTGAAAACTACCCACCGCACCATCCGATGGCCCAGAATGATCCTTATGGGTCCTTGATGAAAAATGGATCCAAGAATGAACTGGATAGAGACTGGAGATGGTAAGTGTTGAAGAATTTACCTTATTTTACTGTAAGAGAATTTACTTTGTTATGAAACAGAGATGAAGACACATATCTTGGTAGATGGTTAACCCTTTAATATGTGATCACCAAGAGCACTTCAAGACTCTGCCAACGTCAGGTCACATCTTAAATCTATACAGTGTCAGGGAAAAACCTAGTCTGAAACGGGGTCCAGAATAGACCCTATGAACTGTGCTGCTATTAAGAGAGAGAGGGAGGTGTCCAGCGCAATGAGACAGAGAGAGTCTGAGTCCCTGCCTGAAAGATTGATGTTATGGTTTCTCTGCCAGTTTGTTTACCTTTTCCCCGAGGTCACTTGCCTGCTTGTTGAAGTTCCTGCAGAGAGAGCAGGGCGGAGCAGGTTGATAGACAGCTGGTGTCCAACATGGAGAGATAAAAACCAGGCATGTTCCCCCAGGCTAGAGTAGTCTGGCTGACTGCCACCAGTGCTTGCCCTGGCTGCAGTAGGCACCTTTGACAGCTTAGGTGGTCCTCCGTGCCCTCTTCTAGCAGCCCCGGTGAACAGAACCTTCAAAAAACAAACACGAGGAAATCTGGAGATGCTGGAAATTCAAGCAACAAACGCAAAATGCTGGTGGAACACAGCAGGCCAGGCAGCATCTATAGGAAGAAGAGCTGTCGACGTTTCGGGCCGAGACCCTTCGTCCTGACAGTGCTTCTTCCTATAGATGCTGCCTGGCCTGCTGTGTTCCACCAGCATTTTGTGGGTGAACAGGACCTCCACTGTTGTCTCCTCCATGGGGAGCAATGGGGGTTGGTAGCCATGAAGCAGTTTAAAGGGTGACATACCCAAGAAAGAGGAGATGTGTCGATTGTGGGACAGTTCGGCCCAGAGCAGATACTTCTTCCATGTAGAAGTGCTAGAGGTGACAAAACATCACAGAAGCATCTCCAGAGGACAAACTCACTGAGGTGCAGAGGAGAGAGCGGAAGGCTTTCCTGAAGTGGAAGATGAACTGTGCGCCACAGTCCAACACAGGGAACCATGGAGGCAAGCTACATGTTGGAGAACCAGGTCCACCACCTCAGTGGCTGACAGAAACTTGGGGTGGGCAATGAAGTTGGCCCCCTTGGAGAACCGGTCCACCACTGACACAATCACCATGGCTCCATCAGGAGGTGGCAAATCCATGCTGACATGGAACCACAGGCTTTGAGAGATTGATAGGGCCATAGGAGTCCAGGGGGCTGCTAGTTGGAGGAATTGGACTGGGCACATTGAGGGCAGGCAGCGACAAACTGATGTACATCTGCGATCATGGTGGGCCACCAGAACCAGCATCACAGAAAATCCATGGACTGTTGTGCATCTAAATAGCCAGAGAGCGGTGAGGAATGGGCCCACTAGTGTGCCTCAGAGCACACCCGCCAGCACAAACATGTGGTTGTCAAGCGTGTTGGCCGGAGCAGGCTTGTGTAGATCTGGTTCTCAAGATCCCAGATGATCAGGACAAGGATCTGTGAGAATGAAAAGTTGGGCTAAGGGTCAATCTCCATTTCAGCTGGGTCGTCCACCTTAGCGTTCTTGGTGCCAGGTCAGTAGGAGGTAGTGAAGCTGAATAGCTCAAAGAAGAGGGCCCAGCGAGTCTGATGTGGGTTGAGTTGACGGGTCTGTTGTATGGATATGAGGTTCCAGTGGTCAGTCCAGATCAGGAAGGGCTCAGTGTATACCATCTGCCAATGTCCTTATTCCTCCAAAACTCATTTAATGGCAAGGAGCCTGTCTCCTACTCCATTAAGGCGTTGAACGTGCATGAGAGAAAGGCACAAGAATGTGTCTTCCTGTCCAGTCCTCGCAGGAAGAGGACGGCCCCGGCACACAGGTCAGACCTGTCCACCTCTACCACAAAAGGTCCGGAGGGGATCAGATGGCAGAGAATGGGAGCGGTGGTGAAGTACCTCTTGAGTTTCTCAAAAGTGCGGTCCACGGCAGCAGATCAGGTTATCTGTGAGGTAGGTGGTTTGGTGAGGGAGATGCAACATATTCTCTCCTGTCATCAGTCCTGGATTTAAATCCTGAAATTGCCTTTCCCAGCAATACTGTTGGAAAACCCCTACCAGAAGGACTGCAACTTACTTCCATTTCTTAAGTCAGTTATGAATGGGCAGTAAACATTTATCTTGGTGGCAATACCCTCATATTAAATAATGATTTTTGAAGAAAATTCTTTTTGTTCTTATCCAGAAAGTACAATGTGAAGATAGTCACATCCTTTGTCAGCAGTGACCCTCAATGCCATACTTAGCAACGAATAATTGCAAATGAAAAACATTAAATCTCTCAAGCTGCATACGGTACCATGAAGATTATGTCTTAAAAAACAGAATCATCAACTAATGAACATTTTTTTTACCACCTGTGTGTTGTGAAAATATATTCAGGATCTGGAACGAGCTTCAACAACTGAATAGATTTCACTGATGGAAAACCAGCATGAAGCGATCCCTCATGAATTATGAACTAATCAGTGGTAGAATGCAAATAAGTGTTTTCACTTCATCAATGACCTACCTTTTTCCAAGATTACTAACAAATAAGTTTATTTACCAGCACTTATTTTGAAAACCGACAGGTCAAGAATTAGACCTCTAATCAATTACATTTTTATGTGCATCCAATGCCCAGGGACCGCCGGCTCCTTTCTCGACATATCAAGGTGAGCCATCAGTAATGCAAAATCTACAGCTTTTCTTTGTCTTGTCAGCCGCGAGCACCCAGATCAAGTGCAGCAGGATTCAATTCAGAGCACCTCATCTTCTTCACAGCCACAAATATCTCCACCCAACACCTCCTCTCCCTCCCCCACAGCAAGACAGTATATTCCACCTTCGCCTTTCCAAACAAAGTAGGAAGATTGGTTGTTGCTACATTCTGCATAGTTATGTATGGGTATCTCACCATGCCATGATATATTTTTTTAAATACCCAGGATATCAGGATATCTTGTTGGTGTTGACCTAATCATTTCTGGAATCTGGTCAACACCAGTAGGGCCAGCATTGATTGCCGAATGGAAGGAGACTGTTGTAAACCTCTCCATTTTACTCAATATCATCAAAAGGTTTGTAGAACTGCACATGGCACCATTCAGTTCTGATGGCCATTATTTAGCAATAAATGTCATTCCAGTGAAGGATTAGACATTAGGGTTCAACAATCTGATTCTATTTCGGTCAAACCAAAGGCAACTAAACGATAAGGTTCTTTTTGAATAGTAATTAGATAAACTAACCCACCAAAATAAATTAAATAAAGAAAATTAATCTTTTTGTTACTGAAAATTTTCAGATCTCCTAATTTTTTTCATATTAATCAGACAGTAAGTAAGCAAGGTGATAGGTCACAGGGTTTAGAAAAATCACTTTATAAAAAGGTGCCTTTTTTGAATATTTCATGCCCAATTTTTGCATTATATCCAGCATAAGCTTTAATTGCTCTTTTCTTGTTCTGCATTTCGGATATATTTGACCAGATGTTTTGAATACCTGCTTATTTTTCAGATCCAGAGACAATTCATAATCAGAGGAGGGCAAGTGTGAGCAAGCTGCTGTCCCTTTGCCCCGCTGCATTCTCATCGGGGAAGCAGTGTGGTGCAAGCTGGCTTTCTGTAGTACAGTGCTGGAGACGGGGACAGCACGGCACAGCTTTCCCTCCTTGGCTTCAGCTGATGGGCATTTCACTTGGTGAGAAGCATTGTCTACACAGGCCCCATCTGAACTGACTCCACTGGAAACATTGACTTCGCATTCACTTGGGATCTTCACAGGACCATCTGCCTCGGAGTTAATGGATTTGCCTCCAGGAGAGTTCGTTTCATTACTGCAAAAATAAGTTGAGACACATGCTGTTAGTAACAGGTTTCACGCGGTGGCAGGCTGCAACCTCCTCACCATTTTCCTCATTGATTCACATGGAAGGTGGCTGCACACGGAAAGATCAATTTATAATTACAACAGACAGTTGGAAAGCTGCAATTCTTGAGGTGGCAAATGAAGAAGAATTAGATTTAAACTCAAACAACAAGTCTGAATGTATTAAACTGGATGGCATTTTAATCTATCTAGCAGATAGGATCAAATTGCTGACATTTCTACATTCTTTCCAATTTTACCTATGGCCCCTGTCAATGAAGATTAAAGTTAGAAATGCTTAGATCAAGCAACCAACTTTACTCATATGCTTCCCACCTATAAATTATTAAAATTACTGCCATTCTATGCAAGTCCAATTGAATGATCAGAGCCAAATGCTGGTTGAAATTATAATTAACTAAAACCAATTATAATCTTGAAAGACTTACCTTTGGCAGTTAATTTCCACTGATTTGTTTCTGTACCTTTCATTGAAATTAATACAACTATTTGGCACACTGATTCCATTACGTCTTATGAATGACCTCAGTGATGAAATAGTGCCTTTCACAATATGGCAAGGATGCAAGTTTTTGCACATTATTTGAGACCAGGCACCAACATGCATGGAAACTATATCTAGTGTTTAAACACAGAATTGATCCAGCATTAACAAAGAGTTCTGAACACTTTTACCCACTTGGGTTTAGAAGTTGTACAACCACAAATTTTATTTTGTTAAAACTATATCAATGAAAGCCCTAACGTTGCTTGTAAAGATAGTATAAGGAATGAAAACTTTGATTGTAAAATTCACAGAACAGCATTGGTTTCCCTGTGTAATGCTAAAACTGACATTGCTGATTTCAATGTGATATTTACTAGAAATGTGTTGTGTCTCCATATGTAGCCCAATAGGTGCGATCTTCGCAGTCAGTTTTAAGAGATCATTACCACAATACAAGCCACACTCTTTCAGCAGAATGATATGTATTCCAATGACAGGAAAGTGCTCTCAGTATCAAAGGGGCTTGGACAGGTTTGTGAACCACAGCAGATTTTTGTACTTGACACAAAACCCTCCAGGACTACAGCAAAGCACTACTAGGACGAGGCTGCCTGGGAGATCTCTGTGAGTACCTGTGCAAACTGCTGGCAAGCTTGTGATGGATGCAGATGGACATGCCTGCTCCATATCTCCAACGGGCTGAAGGAAAAGTAGATGAATTGTCCTCTTCTTGAATATAGAGACTGGGAGACCACTGTAATGCAGCAGTGTGTAGCAAGCAGTGAGATGCAGCAGAGATCAACCAGAGTGTAGTAGCTGTCTCCAGTCCTGTCAGTATAAAGTCTGCACATTCTTATGACCACAGAGTTTCGTTCCTATGTTGGATTATTGTAATGAGTGATTGATTGTTGGTGTAGACTCAATGGGAGGAAGGGCCTCTTTCATGCTATTGAGATAGTATGGCTCCTTAAAGTCACAGATTAATACAGCTCAAAGCAAAACATCCATGCAACCAAGGTGCTAGTCCCATTTGCCTATGCATGCATCATATCCCTCTAAATCTGGGGTTCCCAACCTTTTTTACAGTATGCCATGGACACCAACCATTAACTGAGGGGTCCATGGATTCCAGGTTGGGAACCCCTGCTCTAAATCTTTCCTTTCCTTCTGATTGTTTGGAGCATAATACTTCACTCAGTTTCTGACTGACATGATATTAAACACTCATATATGCAGTCTGAAAGTTTGCAAAGCACATAATGAAAGATCCTTTCTCTTTCTCTCATATTTGACCAGAATATTCAAATGTACCATCATGCCTCTATGGTTGTTTTGCTAAGAGGTGCTCAAACATTTTCGAAAATTTCACAGCCTCCTTGCTGATTAGCTGTTTTACTAACATTAACCTTCTGAGAGGTTCTTAAATACCGCAGCCCATTTAATATGAGATCATCTACCCAAAGCTCCGCTGTCCATTTAAAATATTTATAAATGGAGAGGGGAACATTTAGTAACCTACCAAGCTGTACACCCCACCTGTCAAGCCTGTTTATATATGCTGAGACTTTTCGTCTCTACATCCTTTCTGCATTGAGTTTCAGACTCTCACCAACCTCCTGATGAAGGGTTTCGGCCCGAAACGTCGTCACTGCCTCCTCCCATAGATGCTGTCTGGCCTGCTGAGTTCTGCCAGCATTTTGTGTTTTTATTTATTTCCAGCATCTGCAGATTCACTCATGTTGCCTCCACGTGGATCTCTTTTGTTCCTCACCCCACTAATCTGCCTACCAATTACTTTAAACCCACCCTCTTTCACACTGTAGGTAACTGCCAAGGAAATTAATCCACACTTATTTCCAGGTTCCTGATTGTTAAGTTTCTCCTCCGCCTCTAGGAAAACCACAAAAACAATCTAGTTTTTGAGTGCTGTTGTTTCACAGCTGCAAGGGCCTGGGCTCGGTTCTTGCTGCAGGTGCACTCCATGCAGATTTTGCATGTTTCCTCCATTCCTGGGGTGTACTGGTTTCTTCCCAAATCCCAAAGATAATCAACCTACTTATATTATTTCATATAGAACAGAGTAACTTCAAAAATAATTAAAGATGAATTCATGGGCATGTGTGAAGAAGGAGATGAAATTTTATGGGGAAATAAGGAGAAAGGGCAAAAGCCTTTCATATCTGTCTGTATAATCTCATTCAAACTTTCCTTGTCATTAACATTTTCCAGTCCTGATAACATCACTGCAAATTTCCTCAGCATCCACTTCATTGCAAGCAATGTAATTTGGGTCGTAGATGAAGACAATATTCAAGTTAAGGATGTCCTCTGGCACCTATTAGAATGCTCTGGAGGGAAAATAAAATTTCAACAAGCTTCAAACCCTGGACTCCTGCACCTCCCTCTGCAACTTGACTTCCTTATCAGAAGTTCACACTCAGTGGAGATCAGTAATGACACCTCCTCCTCAATGACACCAAATACAAGTGCACCTCAAGGATGTGTGTTTAGTCCATTGCTGCACTCTCTCTGTTTGACAAAGCAGAGTTCAAACACCATCTGTAAGTTCAACAGTTACACCACGGTTGTTAACGGAACCTCAGATGGCAACAAGAGGCATATAGGAGTAAATAGATAGGCTGGTTTGGTGGTGTCACAGCAACAATCTCACACTTGTTGCCAGCAAGACCAAGGAACAGATGGTGAACAGAAGGTGTAAGGCAGGAGAACACACACTAGACCTCATGGAGGGATCAGCAATGGAAAGGGTGAGCACCTTCAAGTTACTGGTGTCAACATCTTGAAGGATCTACCTTGGGTCCAACACACTCAGGCAGTCATGAAGAAAGGATGCCGAGGGCTCTACTTCATTAGGAATTTGAGGAGATTTGAAATGACTCTCGCAAATTTCTTCAGAGGTACAGTACAATGGAAGGGATTCTGTCTGATTGCATCACAGGATTGAAAGAGGCTGCAGAGGGTTGTAGACTCAACCAGCTCCATCACTGGCACAACCCTCACCACCAGCATGGACATCTTCAAGAGGAAATACCTCGTGTGTGGCATCTACCATTAAAGATCATTGTCATCCAGACATGCTTTCTTCTCATCATCACCATTGGAGAGGAGGTACAGTAGCTGAAGCACCATAGTCAAAGTTTCAGGAGAAGTGTCTTCCCCACAACCATCAGATTTCTAAGTGAACCATGAATGTATAAGCACTACCTTGTTATACACTTTAGCACTAAATATTTACTTTCGTAACTTGTGGTATTTAATGTCTTGTACTTCACTGGTGTTGCAAAACAACAAATTTCACAACATATGTTAGTAACAATAATCCTGATTCTAATTCTGATAAAGTATTGAAGAAAAAATAAAATGTATAAGACATTTGTATCTCACAATCCATTTTGCACTTGTACTGTATATTGATAACCAAATACAAACATTCTTATAGTTTCAACTAATCTTTTAGGATTAGAAAAGCATCACTAGAGAGCTGCACAGAAACCCATGTGTATTGTTGTGACTCCGCTGAGGACCCTGCAGCCAGAAGGGGAAACCATTTCTGTGCCTGTCAAGGTAATCACTGCCTTGAGCTAATGGCTTGTGGATCTTCTCAGCCAATAACTAGACTGTCCAATTTAACAACAGCCAATGTTTGCATTATTTACATTATAGTAGAAGACACTTCTTTTGCGCCAGTTAGATAGGTCGGGTATCCCTCACCCTTTGAGTGGGATTTGCAGCCCCGGGAGGATTGAAGCACAGTGAAGGAAGTGACCAAAGCTCTTTACCAGAGGACCTTGGTCACAGGTGTGTATGATGGTGGTAGTGACCCACCAGAGGGTTACAGGTTAACCACAGCCATTGTGGGGTATTTACTTAAAGCAGCAGCTCCCCATTGAAAGGGTTTGCTATTGGCCTTATTGGGACCAGTGGTAGGGGATACTGTAAATGCCACCATCAGATTATTATAAGTATCACAGTACATGGGGGACGATCCACGTAGATGGGTGCACGAGTTAGACAAGCAGTCCAGGGTGGAGTGCCCCATGCCCATAGTGTTTTTGGTATTGCTCAGGGCCAGGGTCCCTAGGGAGGAGGTAGATGGGTCTCCCACTCCCATCCTCTTGCCATGTAGAGGGAGCTCCAGAAAGAGAGGAGAGACAAGGAGGCCATTGAGAGAGAAGATTCATCCTCCAAGCCCTACCTCAATAAGGCCTCTTTCTGTCTTCTGCAGGATTCCTATTCCACCCAGAATTTCCTATATCCCTCGCTGGGGGCTCTTTAAAAGACACTGGCAGGCCATCAATGCCCTCCCGCCTCACACACGTAGGGATGGGGCCAGGGCTCCTGGCAGATGTGTTCAGGGGTCCTTTCCCAGCTGAGGGACCCAAGGCTTTACATACCCATTGCAGTATACAGTGGGGAAAGGGAATACACAGTGATGGTGGACACCATCATTCTGGGTAACCCCAATGGCGAGCGGGGTCCCAGGGCTACCATAGGGAGGTTAGAGGGCTCACTTCTCCCCGCTCGGGAGGTTATCTTGCAGGTGGCCATTGGACCAAGACAACCAGGACCCATAACTGTCTTGGTGCTGGCGCCCCGGGTGAATTCTAGGCACGAATGTGCTGAGGGGTAGGCCTCTGCAGACAAGGAAGGGTCCTTTTACTTTCAGGGTGGCACAGACAAAGGTAATGGTGCGATTGGCTTAGTGAGAGCCTTTGGTGATCCCACCACATTTGCCCACTAAGATAGCTAACACCAAGCAGATTAGGGAAACTCAAGAGGCCCTGCTGTGGGAGGGAGTCATCCTCCCTGCATCCTCTCTCTACAACAGCCTGGTGTGGTCAGTGCAGAAAGAGGGGTAGCACATGATGCACGACCATTAGATAAGTACACACCACCCCTCACATTGGCTGTTCCATGTAGTAACCCTGTTTGAAAGAGATTTTCAAATCTCTTACTATCTTCCCCTTCAGTTAGTCCTAACGAAGGGTCTCAGCCCGAAACGTCGACAGTGCTTCCTGGCCTGCTGTGTTCCACCAGCATTTTGTGTGTGTTCCTTGGCATTCTGGGTAGTGGGAGATACCAGATGGGGCCAAGCACAAGATCTTGGGTGCTGCAGTCCCCAGCTCCAAAGAGAAGACCCAGCACTTTGAGGGACATCCGTCAATTGTCCCATGTCTCCCAGAGAAAGACTGCCTTCCAATGGGGTCCTGAGCAGCAGGTGGACTTTGAAACCTCCAAGCAGGAGTGGGCTGTGGAGTTGGGGATTCTGTGAGTGCTCCACATTTGCTACAACCCACAGGCGGTAGGACTGATCAAGAGTATGAGTGGGCTGTTGAAACAGTAGATTTCGTTATTAAACCCCAATTACACCTTTCAAGGAGGGCTGAGAATGCTGCAGCAGGCAGGGGACCAGCTGAACTCCCAGACTGCAGGCCCCGGAGGGTTCCTGATGTCCCAAGTGTGTCTGATCCTTCGAGAGTGGAAGAGCAGGGGTTGGAGGAGGAATCGGGGAAGGACTGGGTGCACCCACAGGGGCCACCAGAGCGTGGGCGGGAGGCTGTGGCGCATTGATCAGGGTATGTGTTGGGTGGTGTTACTGGGGGAACGGGGAATAGTCAGTCTAAATACCCAGCAACTAACCAGGAGGGAGTGAGTGTGTCTCCTTACATTACAGAATGGCAGAGTGCTGGATACTGGCAGCAGAGGCTATGATGGTGATCGGTGTGAGATTCTACAATGGATGGCGCAGGGATATGTGAACTACACCAACACCTCCAACTGTTGAGTCTGTGAGGGCACCAACCCACTGTGCTGCCAATGCAGATCCCCTTTAACAAAGGAGAACAGGACTGCTGTGAAACTTGTCCAGCATCACAGGTTTTGGTATTCTGTTTAGGGGAAGGCAGGAGGGACCAGTCCATTCCAGCCAAACTCGCTCCACTCTCTGGGAATGATCTGAAAGGACTTGAGACTCAATAACCCCCGGTGGAGTAAGTATTTTAAGGGCTGGTACCTCCCTACTTATGATTTGTCTAATCCCAAGTTCTCGACTCAGAGAGTAACCCCTCTGCCAACAGGGAAGGGGAAGGAGTGCTGGCCTAGGAAGTATGTTGAGCCCAGCGAGAGTGAGGGGAGTAGTGTCCTGGGATGGATGCGTCAACACCAGATAGTGCTGTTAAGGTGGGCACTCCCTGAACGCTAACCCGTACGTACTGGATATGTGGCGCCCATTCCTCCCTGTGGCATCCTACGGGATGGGTATGGCTGCTGCTATCCTGGATACATGGTACCATACTGTGGTGAACGACATATGCCTGTCTGGACACGCCCCCTGCTGACCGCTCCTTTGGCTCCTCCCACAGACCCCTGTATAAAGGCGATCAAGGCCTGAGCCCGGCCTCTCAGTCTCCAGGATGTAGAATGGTGGTCACTCACTGCTTGTTCCTTCTCCCAGTCAATAAAAGCCGATCTCTCGCCTTACGTCTCGGAGTGAGTTATTGATGGTGCATCACATACATATACCACCTTAATAACCTGCACAGGCACACTTGAGGGCTGGCGCAGTGAGAAGCAGATCACAGAGGCAGAAAGGCTCTGGGTGATTGCATTTCCCCTTTCCGGTGCGGCCAGGCTGTCCTGGTCACTGGTGACTCAGCAATGGAGACTCTGGCCAACAAGATGGCCACAGCACTCAAGCATGCAGAGGATGCCATGTCTGGACGTCCAGCTGAAATGATGGCTACTCAGATGGTGGCCTTGGACTATCCGTTCATGGATTATGGTGGCACCTGTGCTGTGATTGGTCAGGAGTGCTGCATCTACATCCCCGACCTGTCTGAGAATGTTACTCCCCTGGCTGAACACATCCAGCAGTCATAAACAAGATCAGGAAAGTAGGGAGTCAACTCCATAACAACTCTACCCCGCAAGGTGGTGGGAGAGAAATAAAGTTGGTCATCTTTTGGGGCGCTGGGAGACTGGTGGACTGCTGTTGTACACGGGATGGTAAGTGGAGGAGGCTGATAATTCTGAGTTTTGTGTGTAGTATAGAGGGGTGTCTATGGGGGTTATACTAGCCTGTGGGCCGAGTGTCACCGTGTTGTGTCTTTCAAGGGACGTAATGTTGCAGTCAGTGTCAGACTTGTCCACTCAATGAAAGCCACTTCCGTGTGAGAAATGGCGATTGGCCCATTTGAGGAAAATTGCAACCCTTCTACTGGCAGCTGTTTAGCTGACGACATCACAGTGCCGGGAGGGTATAAATCCAGTGTGCTGAAAGCTCTTTTCACTCTGGAGATTGCTATGGGCTGGGGCACGGGGCCATGACCAGAGTCGTGAAAACAGTAGAAGTGGAAGTGTGTTGCAGTAAGGTGCACAATTTAGATAAGTATTTGCCCCAGTGTGTAACTAGTATGGTTTACTGAATGTTTGGTGTTCGTCGTCCTGGAAATAAATGGTTAACTTTTTCCCAGTGGTAAGAGTCTTCCGTCCCCACTCACCGAACCTGCAAACTGATTTCACACAACAGTCACCGACCAGGATCTGGGCCTTCTTTCAGCCTTGCCAACTATTAGCCACCATCAAAGCGGCATTAGGCTGCTGCTACAGGCAGAGAGAGGTCCACAGAGAGGTGGACAGAACAACGGAGGGAGAAGGTAGAGATGGGGGTTAGGGAGGAGAGAGTATGAGGTGGAATGATGAGAGAGAATATCAGAGGAAATGAAAAGTAGGAGGAAGGGAAGGAGGAAGAGAGTTGGAGGAAATAAGGTTGCAACAGGAAAGGGGTGGAAACAAGAGACTGGGAATAAGGGAAAGGAGGAACAGAGTGGAGAGGAGACAGTGAGGAAGAAAGAAAGGAGGTGAGACATGATGGATTGGGTTGGAGGGCAAATGAGAAGGGAGGAGGGATTATTGAAGAATAAAAAATTGCTATGAATTGACAAAGTACCTTTATTCATTCAAGATCACTGGGATTTTCTATTCCCACATATCCAGGCCTATGATATACAAAAATGTATCCTTGTTATATATGGATAATGCCAGAATTATTGAGAGGATTTGGATAGGCCTTAGCATATGAAACACCACTGTTGAGAAATCAAGTTATAACTGACTTGATATGTATGTGCAAGATATGAAAAGGCAGGAACTTTTAAAGGACTTCAACCTGCAGCAGCTAGATAAGCTTTGGCAGTGGTTAAAACTGCTCACAGTATGATAGAACTGCATATCTGCTTTCATTCTGAAGAAATGGAGCTAGACTAAAGCAAACTAGACCTACTTGAGTGAAAGCTCTGTCTCCTGTTCGTCTGGTGTTCCACGGGAATTTGAAAAGTTGAATGTTAAAAACATTGCATTCGTCACTTTCATGATACCTGAGAACACTGGTAGTCAAAGTAAGAAAACAAGCTGTGCTGGGAAGTGCCTTGGTGTTTCTGTGCTGTTGTCAACAGTGGATTCAATCAGTAATATCTCTCAAAGTTTGGGATGCTGGATGATACAGTTGGATATTCTAATATGCTGTAGTTGCTTTAGTAATCAAGCCTGCTACAAATATCAGCTTAAAGCTTTTTAAGCTGCCAGAGGAAGCAGCAGAGGCAGATACAATTACTTCATTTAAAAGATAATTGGGTAGGAATGGGGTAAGGAATATTAGCCTGATGAGGGCAAATAGGATTAGCATAAATAGGTGTTGCTGTAAGCATGGACGTGCTGAACCAACGGAGTCATTCTGTGCTGCGCACCTTTACGATTCTATAACTATTGCATACTGCCTGTGTTGCAAAGCTCCTGCAATATAAAGGCTTTATATTTTTATAACTTTCACTTTTAGTGTATTCAAGATATTTTCTGCAGCTCATCCTAGACCACGTCATGCAAGCCTATCTCAGAGCTATGAAATAGAGACAGAGAAGGCAGTTCACTGCTATGTGTGGAATATAGATACAGATAGACTGGATATACGGACTCCGACAGTCTGGGCATAGGGACTCTGACAGACGGGGTACATGGACTCCAACAGACTGCGTACACGGACACTGACTGACTGGGTACACGGACTCCGACTGACTGGGTACACAGACTCCGAATGACTGGGTACACGGACTCCGACAGACTGGGTACACGGACTCTGACTGACTGGGTACACGGACTCCGACTGACTGGGTACACGGACTTCGAATGACTGGGGACACGGACTCCGACAGACTGGGTACACGGACTCTGACAGACTGGGTACAGGGACTCAGACAGACTGCGTATACGGACTCCAACAAACTGGGTACACGGACTCCGAATGACTGGGTACAGGGACTCAGACAGACTGCGTACATGGACTCCAACAGACTGGGTACACAGACTCCGACAGACTGGGTACACGGACTCTGACAGACTGGGTACACGGACTCTGACAGACTGGGTACACGGACTCTGACTGACTGGGTACACGGACTCCAACTGACTGGGTACACGGACTCCAACTGACTGGGTACAGGGACTCAGACAGACTGCGTACACGGACTCTGAATGACTGGGTACACGGACTCTGAGAGACTGGGTACACGGACTCCAAGAGACTGGGTACAAGGACTCTGACTGACTGGGTACACAGACTCCGAATGACAGGGTACACAGACTCTGAGAGACTGGTTACACGGACTCCGAGAGACTGGGTACATGGACTCTGACAGACTGGGTACACGGACTCTGACAGACAAGGTACAGGGACTCAGACAGACTACATATACGGACTCCAACAGACTGGGTACACGGACTCCGAGAGACTGGGTACATGGACTCTGACAGACTGGGTACACGGACTCCGAATGACTGGGTACTCGGACTCCGACAGACTGGGTACACGGACTCAGACAGACTGCGTATACAGACTCCAACAGACTGGGTACACAGACTCTGAATGACTAGGTACATGGACTCCGACAGACTGGGTACACGGACTCTGTGAGTCTGGGTACATGGATTCCGACAGACTGGGTACACGGACTCTGACAGACTGGGTACACGGACTCCGAATGACTGGGTACATGGACTCAGAGAGACTGGGTACACGGACTCCAAGAGACTGGGTACACAGACTCTGACAGACTGGGTACACGGACTCCGAATGACTGGGTACACGGACTCCGAGAGACTGGGTACACGGACTCTGACAGACTGGGTACACGGACTCAGACAGACTGGGTACAGGGACTCCGACAGACTGGGTACACGGACTCCGAATGACTGGGTACATGGACTCTGACAGACTGGGTACACGGACTCCGACAGACTGGGTACACGGACTCAGACAGACTGCGTATACGGACTCCAACAGACTGGGTACACAGACTCTGAATGGCTAGGTACATGGACTCCGACAGACTGGGTACACGGACTCTGAGAGTCTGGGTACACGGATTCCGACAGACTGGGTACACGGACTCTGAATGACTGGGTACACGGACTCTGAGAGACTGGGTACACAGACCCCGAGAGACTGGGTACACGGACTCTGACAGACTGGGTACACGGACTCTGACAGACTGGGTACAGGGACTCCGACAGACTGGGTACACGGACTCCGAATGACTGGGTACATGGACTCTGAGAGACTGGGTACACGGACTCCGAAAGACTGGGTACACGGACTCTGACAGACTGGGTACACGGACTCCGAATGACTGGGTACATGGACTCAGAGAGACTGGGTACACGGACTCCAAGAGACTGGGTACAGGGACTCAGACAGACTGCGTACATGGACTCCAACAGACTGGGTACACAGACTCCGACAGACTGGGTACACGGACTCTGACAGACTGGGTACACGGACTCTGACAGACTGGGTACACGGACTCTGACTGACTGGGTACACGGACTCCAACTGACTGGGTACACGGACTCCAACTGACTGGGTACAGGGACTCAGACAGACTGCGTACACGGACTCTGAATGACTGGGTACACGGACTCTGAGAGACTGGGTACACGGACTCCAAGAGACTGGGTACACGGACTCCAAGAGACTGGGTACACGGACTCTGACAGACTGGGTACACAGACTCCGAATGACAGGGTACACAGACTCTGAGAGACTGGGTACACGGACTCCGAGAGACTGGGTACATGGACTCTGACAGACTGGGTACACGGACTCTGACAGACGGGGTACAGGGACTCAGACAGACTGCGTATACGGACTCCAACAGACTGGGTACACGGACTCCGAGAGACTGGGTACATGGACTCTGACAGACTGGGTACACGGACTCCGAATGACTGGGTACTCGGACTCCGACAGACTGGGTACACGGACTCAGACAGACTGCGTATACGGACTCCAACAGACTGGGTACACAGACTCTGAATGACCAGGTACATGGACTCAGACAGACTGGGTACACGGACTCTGAGAGTCTGGGTACATGGACTCCGAATGACTGGGTACATGGACTCTGAGAGACTGGGTACACGGACTCTGAGAGACTGGGTACACAGACCCCGAGAGACTGGGTACACGGACTCTGACAGACTGGGTACACGGACTCTGACAGACTGGGTACACGGACTCTGACTGACTGGGTACACAGACTCCGACTGACTGGGTACAGGGACTCCAACTGACTGGGTACAGGGACTCAGACAGACTGCGTACACGGACTCTGAATGACTGGGTACACGGACTCTGAGAGACTGGGTACACGGACTCCAAGAGACTGGGTACAAGGACTCTGACTGACTGGGTACACAGACTCCGAATGACAGGGTACACAGACTCTGAGAGACTGGTTACACGGACTCCGAGAGACTGGGTACATGGACTCTGACAGACTGGGTACACGGACTCTGACAGACAAGGTACAGGGACTCAGACAGACTGCGTATACGGACTCCAACAGACTGGGTACACGGACTCCGAGAGACTGGGTACATGGACTCTGACAGACTGGGTACACGGACTCCGAATGACTGGGTACTCGGACTCCGACAGACTGGGTACACGGACTCAGACAGACTGCGTATACGGACTCCAACAGACTGGGTACACAGACTCTGAATGACTAGGTACATGGACTCCGACAGACTGGGTACACGGACTCTGTGAGTCTGGGTACATGGACTCCGACAGACTGGGTACACGGACTCTGACAGACGGGGTACAGGGACTCAGACAGACTGCGTATACGGACTCCAACAGACTGGGTACACGGACTCCGAGAGACTGGGTACATGGACTCTGACAGACTGGGTACACGGACTCCGAATGACTGGGTACTCGGACTCCGACAGACTGGGTACACGGACTCAGACAGACTGCGTATACGGACTCCAACAGACTGGGTACACAGACTCTGAATGACCAGGTACATGGACTCAGACAGACTGGGTACACGGACTCTGAGAGTCTGGGTACATGGACTCCGAATGACTGGGTACATGGACTCTGAGAGACTGGGTACACGGACTCTGAGAGACTGGGTACACAGACCCCGAGAGACTGGGTACACGGACTCTGACAGACTGGGTACACGGACTCTGACAGACTGGGTACACGGACTCTGACTGACTGGGTACACAGACTCCGACTGACTGGGTACAGGGACTCCAACTGACTGGGTACAGGGACTCAGACAGACTGCGTACACGGACTCTGAATGACTGGGTACACGGACTCTGAGAGACTGGGTACACGGACTCCAAGAGACTGGGTACAAGGACTCTGACTGACTGGGTACACAGACTCCGAATGACAGGGTACACAGACTCTGAGAGACTGGTTACACGGACTCCGAGAGACTGGGTACATGGACTCTGACAGACTGGGTACACGGACTCTGACAGACAAGGTACAGGGACTCAGACAGACTGCGTATACGGACTCCAACAGACTGGGTACACGGACTCCGAGAGACTGGGTACATGGACTCTGACAGACTGGGTACACGGACTCCGAATGACTGGGTACTCGGACTCCGACAGACTGGGTACACGGACTCAGACAGACTGCGTATACGGACTCCAACAGACTGGGTACACAGACTCTGAATGACTAGGTACATGGACTCCGACAGACTGGGTACACGGACTCTGTGAGTCTGGGTACATGGACTCCGACAGACTGGGTACACGGACTCCGACAGACTGGGTACACGGACTCTGAATGACTGGGTACACGGACTCAGAGAGACTGGGTACACGGACTCCAAGAAACTGGGTACACGGACTCTGACAGACTGGGTACACAGACTCCGAATGACAGGGTACACAGACTCTGAGAGACTGGGTACACGGACTCCGAGAGACTGGGTACATGGACTCTGACAGACTGGGTACACGGACTCTGACAGACGGGGTACAGGGACTCAGACAGACTGCGTATACGGACTCCAACAGACTGGGTACACGGACTCCGAGAGACTGGGTACATGGACTCTGACAGACTGGGTACACGGACTCTGAATGACTGGGTACACGGACTCTGAGAGACTGGGTACACGGACTCCGAGAGACTGGGTACATGGACTCTGACAGACTGGGTACACGGACTCTGAATGACTGGGTACACGGACTCTGAGAGTCTGGGTACACGGACTCCAAGAGACTGGGTACACGGACTCTGACAGACTGGGTACAGGGACTCCGACAGACTGGGTACACGGACTCCGAGTGACTGGGTACATGGACTCTGAGAGACTGGGTACACGGACTCCGAGAGACTGGGTACACGGACTCTGACAAACTGGGTACACGGACTCTGACAGACTGGGTACAGGGACTCAGACAGACTGCGTATACGTACTCCAACAAACTGGGTACACGGACTCCGAATGACTGGGTACAGGGACTCAGACAGACCGCGTACACGGACTCCAACAGACTGGGTACACAGACTCCGAATGACTAGGTACACAGACTCCGACAGACTGGGTACACGAACTCTGACTGACTGGGTACACAGACTCCGAATGACAGGGTACACGGGCTCCGAGAGACTGGGTACACGGACTCTGACAGACTGGGTACACGGACTCCGACAGACTGGGTACACGGACTCAGACAGACTGCGTATACGGACTCCAACAGACTGGGTACACAGACTCTGAATGGCTAGGTACATGGACTCCGACAGACTGGGTACACGGACTCTGAGAGTCTGGGTACACGGATTCCGACAGACTGGGTACACGGACTCTGAATGACTGGGTACACGGACTCTGAGAGACTGGGTACACAGACCCCGAGAGACTGGGTACACGGACTCTGACAGACTGGGTACACGGACTCTGACAGACTGGGTACAGGGACTCCGACAGACTGGGTACACGGACTCCGAATGACTGGGTACATGGACTCTGAGAGACTGGGTACACGGACTCCGAAAGACTGGGTACACGGACTCTGACAGACTGGGTACACGGACTCCGAATGACTGGGTACATGGACTCAGAGAGACTGGGTACACGGACTCCAAGAGACTGGGTACACAGACTCTGACAGACTGGGTACACGGACTCCGAATGACTGGGTACACGGACTCCGAGAGACTGGGTACACGGACTCTGACAGACTGGGTACACGGACTCCGACAGACTGGGTACAGGGACTCCGACAGACTGGGTACACGGACTCCGAATGATTGGGTACATGGACTCTAAGAGACTGGGTACACGGACTCCGAGAGACTGGGTACACGGACTCTGACAGACTGGGTACACGGACTCTGAGAGACTGGGTACACGGACTCTGACAGACTGGGTACACGGACTCTGACAGACTGGGTACACAGACTCTGACAGACTGGGTACAGGGACTCCGACAGACTGGGTACACGGACTCCGAATGACTGGGTACATGGACTCTGAGAGACTGGGTACACGGACTCCGAAAGACTGGGTACACGGACTCTGACAGACTGGGTACACGGACTCCGAATGACTGGGTACATGGACTCAGAGAGACTGGGTACACGGACTCCAAGAGACTGGGCACACAGACTCTGACAGACTGGGTACACGGACTCCAAATGACTGGGTACACGGACTCCGAGAGACTGGGTACACGGACTCTGACAGACGGGGTACAGGGACTCCGAGAGACTGGGTACAGGGACTCCGACAGACTGGGTACACGGACTCCGACAGACTGGGTACACGGACTCCGAATGACTGGGTACATGGACTCTAAGAGACTGGGTACACGGACTCCGAGAGACTGGGTACACGGACTCTGACAGACTGGGTACACGGACTCTGACAGACTGGGTACAGGGACTCAGACAGACTGCATATACGGACTCCAACAAACTGGGTACACGGACTCCGAATGACTGGGTACAGGGACTCAGACAGACTGCGTACATGGACTCCAACAGACTGGGTACACAGACTCCGACAGACTGGGTACACGGACTCTGACAGACTGGGTACACGGACTCTGACTGACTGGGTACACAGACTCCAACTGACTGGGTACACGGACTCCAACTGACTGGGTACAGGGACTCAGACAGACTGCGTACACGGACTCTGAATGACTGGGTACACGGACTCTGAGAGACTGGGTACACGGACTCCGACAGACTGGGTACAGGGACTCCGAATGACTGGGTACATGGACTCTAAGAGACTGGGTACACGGACTCCGAGAGACTGGGTACACGGACTCTGACAGACTGGGTACACGGACTCTGAGAGACTGGGTACACGGACTCTGACAGACTGGGTACACGGACTCTGACAGACTGGGTACACAGACTCTGACAGACTGGGTACAGGGACTCAGACAGACTGGGTACAGGGACTCCGACAGACTGGGTACACGGACTCCGAATGACTGGGTACATGGACTCTAAGAGACTGGGTACACGGACTCCGAGAGACTGGGTACACGGACTCAGACAGACTGCGTATATGGACTCCAACAGACTGGGTACACAGACTCTGAATGGCTAGGTACATGGACTCCGACAGACTGGGTACACGGACTCTGAGAGTCTGGGTACACGGATTCCGACAGACTGGGTACACGGACTCTGAATGACTGGGTACACGGACTCTGAGAGACTGGGTACACAGACCCCGAGAGACTGGGTACACGGACTCTGACAGACTGGGTACACGGACTCTGACAGACTGGGTACAGGGACTCCGACAGACTGGGTACACGGACTCCGAATGACTGGGTACATGGACTCTGAGAGACTGGGTACACGGACTCCGAAAGACTGGGTACACGGACTCTGACAGACTGGGTACACGGACTCCGAATGACTGGGTACATGGACTCAGAGAGACTGGGTACACGGACTCCAAGAGACTGGGTACAGGGACTCAGACAGACTGCGTACATGGACTCCAACAGACTGGGTACACAGACTCCGACAGACTGGGTACACGGACTCTGACAGACTGGGTACACGGACTCTGACAGACTGGGTACACGGACTCTGACTGACTGGGTACACGGACTCCAACTGACTGGGTACACGGACTCCAACTGACTGGGTACAGGGACTCAGACAGACTGCGTATACGGACTCCAACAGACTGGGTACACAGACTCTGAATGACCAGGTACATGGACTCAGACAGACTGGGTACACGGACTCTGAGAGTCTGGGTACATGGACTCCGAATGACTGGGTACATGGACTCTGAGAGACTGGGTACACGGACTCTGAGAGACTGGGTACACAGACCCCGAGAGACTGGGTACACGGACTCTGACAGACTGGGTACACGGACTCTGACAGACTGGGTACACGGACTCTGACTGACTGGGTACACAGACTCCGACTGACTGGGTACAGGGACTCCAACTGACTGGGTACAGGGACTCAGACAGACTGCGTACACGGACTCTGAATGACTGGGTACACGGACTCTGAGAGACTGGGTACACGGACTCCAAGAGACTGGGTACAAGGACTCTGACTGACTGGGTACACAGACTCCGAATGACAGGGTACACAGACTCTGAGAGACTGGTTACACGGACTCCGAGAGACTGGGTACATGGACTCTGACAGACTGGGTACACGGACTCTGACAGACAAGGTACAGGGACTCAGACAGACTGCGTATACGGACTCCAACAGACTGGGTACACGGACTCCGAGAGACTGGGTACATGGACTCAGACAGACTGCGTATACGGACTCCAACAGACTGGGTACACAGACTCTGAATGACTAGGTACATGGACTCCGACAGACTGGGTACACGGACTCTGTGAGTCTGGGTACATGGACTCCGACAGACTGGGTACACGGACTCCGACAGACTGGGTACACGGACTCTGAATGACTGGGTACACGGACTCAGAGAGACTGGGTACACGGACTCCAAGAAACTGGGTACACGGACTCTGACAGACTGGGTACACAGACTCCGAATGACAGGGTACACAGACTCTGAGAGACTGGGTACACGGACTCCGAGAGACTGGGTACATGGACTCTGACAGACTGGGTACACGGACTCCGAATGACTGGGTACACGGACTCCGAGAGACTGGGTACACGGACTCTGACAGACTGGGTACACGGACTCCGACAGACTGGGTACAGGGACTCCGACAGACTGGGTACACGGACTCCGAATGACTGGGTACATGGACTCTAAGAGACTGGGTACACGGACTCCGAGAGACTGGGTACACGGACTCTGACAGACTGGGTACACGGACTCTGAGAGACTGGGTACACGGACTCTGACAGACTGGGTACACGGACTCTGACAGACTGGGTACACAGACTCTGACAGACTGGGTACAGGGACTCCGACAGACTGGGTACACGGACTCCGAATGACTGGGTACATGGACTCTGAGAGACTGGGTACACGGACTCCGAAAGACTGGGTACACGGACTCTGACAGACTGGGTACACGGACTCCGAATGACTGGGTACATGGACTCAGAGAGACTGGGTACACGGACTCCAAGAGACTGGGCACACAGACTCTGACAGACTGGGTACACGGACTCCAAATGACTGGGTACACGGACTCCGAGAGACTGGGTACACGGACTCTGACAGACGGGGTACAGGGACTCCGAGAGACTGGGTACAGGGACTCCGACAGACTGGGTACACGGACTCCGACAGACTGGGTACACGGACTCCGAATGACTGGGTACATGGACTCTAAGAGACTGGGTACACGGACTCCGAGAGACTGGGTACACGGACTCTGACAGACTGGGTACACGGACTCTGACAGACTGGGTACAGGGACTCAGACAGACTGCATATACGGACTCCAACAAACTGGGTACACGGACTCCGAATGACTGGGTACAGGGACTCAGACAGACTGCGTACATGGACTCCAACAGACTGGGTACACTGACTCCGACAGACTGGGTACACGGACTCTGACAGACTGGGTACACGGACTCTGACTGACTGGGTACACAGACTCCAACTGACTGGGTACACGGACTCCAACTGACTGGGTACAGGGACTCAGACAGACTGCGTACACGGACTCTGAATGACTGGGTACACGGACTCTGAGAGACTGGGTACACGGACTCCGACAGACTGGGTACAGGGACTCCGAATGACTGGGTACATGGACTCTAAGAGACTGGGTACACGGACTCCGAGAGACTGGGTACACGGACTCTGACAGACTGGGTACACGGACTCTGAGAGACTGGGTACACGGACTCTGACAGACTGGGTACACGGACTCTGACAGACTGGGTACACAGACTCTGACAGACTGGGTACAGGGACTCCGACAGACTGGGTACACGGACTCCGAATGACTGGGTACATGGACTCTGAGAGACTGGGTACACGGACTCCGAAAGACTGGGTACACGGACTCTGACAGACTGGGTACACGGACTCCGAATGACTGGGTACATGGACTCAGAGAGACTGGGTACACGGACTCCAAGAGACTGGGCACACAGACTCTGACAGACTGGGTACACGGACTCCAAATGACTGGGTACACGGACTCCGAGAGACTGGGTACACGGACTCTGACAGACGGGGTACAGGGACTCCGAGAGACTGGGTACAGGGACTCCGACAGACTGGGTACACGGACTCCGACAGACTGGGTACACGGACTCCGAATGACTGGGTACATGGACTCTAAGAGACTGGGTACACGGACTCCGAGAGACTGGGTACACGGACTCTGACAGACTGGGTACACGGACTCTGACAGACTGGGTACAGGGACTCAGACAGACTGCATATACGGACTCCAACAAACTGGGTACACGGACTCCGAATGACTGGGTACAGGGACTCAGACAGACTGCGTACATGGACTCCAACAGACTGGGTACACAGACTCCGACAGACTGGGTACACGGACTCTGACAGACTGGGTACGCGGACTCTGACAGACTGGGTACACGGACTCTGACTGACTGGGTACACAGACTCCAACTGACTGGGTACACGGACTCCAACTGACTGGGTACAGGGACTCAGACAGACTGCGTACACGGACTCTGAATGACTGGGTACACGGACTCTGAGAGACTGGGTACACGGACTCCAAGAGACTGGGTACACGGACTCTGACAGACTGGGTACACAGACTCCGAATGACAGGGTACACAGACTCTGAGAGACTGGGTACACGGACTCCGAGAGACTGGGTACATGGACTCTGACAGACTGGGTACACGGACTCTGACAGACGGGGTACAGGGACTCAGACAGACTGCGTATACGGACTCCAACAGACTGGGTACACGGACTCCGAGAGACTGGGTACATGGACTCTGACAGACTGGGTACACGGACTCCGAATGACTGGGTACTCGGACTCCGACAGACTGGGTACACGGACTCAGACAGACTGCGTATACGGACTCCAACAGACTGGGTACACAGACTCTGAATGACCAGGTACATGGACTCCGACAGACTGGGTACACGGACTCTGAGAGTCTGGGTACATGGACTCCGAATGACTGGGTACATGGACTCTGAGAGACTGGGTACACGGACTCTGAGAGACTGGGTACACAGACCCCGAGAGACTGGGTACACGGACTCTGACAGACTGGGTACACGGACTCTGACAGACTGGGTACAGGGACTCCGACAGACTGGGTACACGGACTCCGAATGACTGGGTACATGGACTCTGAGAGACTGGGTACACGGACTCCGAAAGACTGGGTACACGGACTCTGACAGACTGGGTACACGGACTCCGAATGACTGGGTACATGGACTCAGAGAGACTGGGTACACGGACTCCGAATGACTGGGTACACGGACTCCGAGAGACTGGGTACACGGACTCTGAGAGACGGGGTACAGGGACTCAGACAGACTGCGTATACGGACTCCAACAGACTGGGTACACGGACTCCGAATGACTGGGTACATGGACTCTAAGAGACTGGGTACACGGACTCCGAGAGACTGGGTACACGGACTCTGACAGACTGGGTACACGGACTCTGACAGACTGGGTACAGGGACTCAGACAGACTGCGTATACGGACTCCAACAATCTGGGTACACGGACTCCGAATGACTGGGTACAGGGACTCAGACAGACTGCGTACACGGACTCCAACAGACTGGGTACACAGACTCCGACAGACTGGGTACACGGACTCTGACAGACTGGGTACACGGACTCTGACAGACTGGGTACACGGACTCTGACTGACTGGGTACACGGACTCCAACTGACTGGGTACACGGACTCCAACTGACTGGGTACAGGGACTCAGACAGACTGCGTACACGGACTCTGAATGACTGGGTACACGGACTCTGAGAGACTGGGTACACGGACTCCAAGAGACTGGGTACACGGACTCTGACAGACTGGATACACAGACTCCGAATGACAGGGTACACAGACTCTGAGAGACTGGGTACACGGACTCCGAATGACTGGGTACATGGACTCTGACAGACTGGGTACACGGACTCTGACAGACGGGGTACAGGGACTCTGAGAGACTGGGTACACAGACCCCGAGAGACTGGGTACACGGACTCTGAGAGACTGGGTACATGGACTCTGACAGACTGGGTACACGGACTCCGAATGACTGGGTACTCGGACTCCGACAGACTGGGTACACGGACTCAGACAGACTGCGTATACGGACTCCAACAGACTGGGTACACAGACTCCGAATGACCAGGTACATGGACTCCGACAGACTGGGTACACGGACTCTGAATGACTGGGTACATGGACTCTAAGAGACTGGGTACACGGACTCCGAGAGACTGGGTACACGGACTCTGACAGACTGGGTACACGGACTCTGACAGACTGGGTACAGGGACTCAGACAGACTGCATATACGGACTCCAACAAACTGGGTACACGGACTCCGAATGACTGGGTACAGGGACTCAGACAGACTGCGTACATGGACTCCAACAGACTGGGTACACAGACTCCGACAGACTGGGTACACGGACTCTGACAGACTGGGTACGCGGACTCTGACAGACTGGGTACACGGACTCTGACTGACTGGGTACACAGACTCCAACTGACTGGGTACACGGACTCCAACTGACTGGGTACAGGGACTCAGACAGACTGCGTACACGGACTCTGAATGACTGGGTACACGGACTCTGAGAGACTGGGTACACGGACTCCAAGAGACTGGGTACACGGACTCTGACAGACTGGGTACACAGACTCCGAATGACAGGGTACACAGACTCTGAGAGACTGGGTACACGGACTCCGAGAGACTGGGTACATGGACTCTGACAGACTGGGTACACGGACTCTGACAGACGGGGTACAGGGACTCAGACAGACTGCGTATACGGACTCCAACAGACTGGGTACACGGACTCCGAGAGACTGGGTACATGGACTCTGACAGACTGGGTACACGGACTCCGAATGACTGGGTACTCGGACTCCGACAGACTGGGTACACGGACTCAGACAGACTGCGTATACGGACTCCAACAGACTGGGTACACAGACTCTGAATGACCAGGTACATGGACTCCGACAGACTGGGTACACGGACTCTGAGAGTCTGGGTACATGGACTCCGAATGACTGGGTACATGGACTCTGAGAGACTGGGTACACGGACTCTGAGAGACTGGGTACACAGACCCCGAGAGACTGGGTACACGGACTCTGACAGACTGGGTACACGGACTCTGACAGACTGGGTACAGGGACTCCGACAGACTGGGTACACGGACTCCGAATGACTGGGTACATGGACTCTGAGAGACTGGGTACACGGACTCCGAAAGACTGGGTACTCGGACTCTGACAGACTGGGTACACGAACTCCGAATGACTGGGTACATGGACTCAGAGAGACTGGGTACACGGACTCCGAATGACTGGGTACACGGACTCCGAGAGACTGGGTACACGGACTCCGAGAGACTGGGTACACGGACTCTGACAGACTGGGTACACGGACTCTGACAGACTGGGTACAGGGACTCAGACAGACTGCGTATACGGACTCCAACAATCTGGGTACACGGACTCCGAATGACTGGGTACAGGGACTCAGACAGACTGCGTACACGGACTCCAACAGACTGGGTACACAGACTCCGACAGACTGGGTACACGGACTCTGACAGACTGGGTACACGGACTCTGACAGACTGGGTACACGGACTCTGACTGACTGGGTACACGGACTCCAACTGACTGGGTACACGGACTCCAACTGACTGGGTGCAGGGACTCAGACAGACTGCGTACACGGACTCTGAATGACTGGGTACACGGACTCTGAGAGACTGGGTACACGGACTCCAAGAGACTGGGTACACGGACTCTGACAGACTGGATACACAGACTCCGAATGACAGGGTACACAGACTCTGAGAGACTGGGTACACGGACTCCGAATGACTGGGTACATGGACTCTGACAGACTGGGTACACGGACTCTGACAGACGGGGTACAGGGACTCTGAGAGACTGGGTACACAGACCCCGAGAGACTGGGTACACGGACTCTGAGAGACTGGGTACATGGACTCTGACAGACTGGGTACACGGACTCCGAATGACTGGGTACTCGGACTCCGACAGACTGGGTACACGGACTCAGACAGACTGCGTATACGGACTCCAACAGACTGGGTACACAGACTCCGAATGACCAGGTACATGGACTCCGACAGACTGGGTACACGGACTCTGAATGACTGGGTACATGGACTCTGAGAGACTGGGTACACGGACTCCGAGAGACTGGGTACACGGACTCTGACAAACTGGGTACACGGACTCTGACAGACTGGGTACAGGGACTCAGACAGACTGCGTATACGGACTCCAACAAACTGGGTACACGGACTCCGAATGACTGGGTACAGGGACTCAGACAGACTGCGTACACGGACTCCAACAGACTGGGTACACAGACTCCGAATGACTAGGTACACAGACTCCGACAGACTGGGTACACAAACTCTGACTATCTGGGTACACAGACTCCGAATGACAGGGTACACGGACTCCGAGAGACTGGGTACACAGACTCCAAGAGACTGGGTACATGGACTCTGACAGACTGGGTACATGGACTCTGACAGACTGGGTACAGGGACTCCGACAGACTGGGTACACGGACTCCGAATGACTGGGTACATGGACTCTGAGAGACTGGGTACACGGACTCCGACAGACTGGGTACAGGGACTCCGACAGACTGGGTACACGGACTCCGAATGACTGGGTACATGGACTCTAAGAGACTGGGTACACGGACTCCGAGAGACTGGGTACACGGACTCTGACAGACTGGGTACACGGACTCTGACAGACTAGGTACAGGGACTCAGACAGACTGCGTATACGGACTCCAACAAACTGGGTACACGGACTCCGAATGACTGGGTACAGGGACTCAGACAGACTGCGTACACGGACTCCAACAGACTGGGTACACAGACTCCGAATGACTAGGTACATGGACTCCAACAGACTGGGTACACGGACTTTGACTGACTGGGTACACAGACTCCGAATGACAGGGTACATGGACTCCGAGAGACTGGGTACACAGACTCCGAGAGACTGGGTACATGGACTCTGACAGACGGGGTACAGGGACTCAGACAGACTGCGTATACGGACTCCAACAGACTGGGTACACGGACTCCGAGAGATGGGTACCCGGACTCCGACAGACTGGGTATACAGACTCAGATATCAAGTAATAATGAACAGACAAAGCATCTCCTAGGTTTATTGTTTCCTTGTTTTCCTCATTTGAATCATTCTAATTGCCAAACTATCTCACCTTGTTTGTTTTTAGTGTCAGTTACATAACATCATCAGCAAAGAATAAGGAAGATGTGGCCAGATAATATGGCAGCAACAGAGCATCTTTCCAGACTCAGAACACGTTGCAAATAGCACAGTCTGGCCTTGCAGCATTTCATGTTAAGGTCCTAATTTCTGATTCATGACCGACCTTCTTCTGCCATCAAGACAATGTCAAATGTTTTCCCATGCTTAAATAGGTAGAAATAAATACAAATACATAAATAGAGGGAGAGAGACACTGAGAGACTGTGTCAAACATACGAAGGGCAAAATAAAACAGATAGACAGGAATGCAGTACTCTACACTCCCGGGAGATCATGAGTGGCTAATTGTTTAACACAACATTCCCAGGTTTTCTTGCCAAACGGCATTTGCCTCATTGCTTATGTATAATGTGAGTAATCTGAATAATTTCAATTCTTCATGCAACATCCATAAATATGAAAGTCTCAAACTACCTGAGGAATGTCTGACCACATTAAACAATGGATGCCATACCGAATCCTTCAGCTTTCCAATACTTATTGAGATGCAGCGCAGAACAGCCCCTCCTGGCTCTTTGTGCCATGCTGCCCAGCAATCCGATGATTTAACCCTAGCCTAATCACAGGATAAATTGCAATGGCCAATTAACCAACCAACCGGTACGTCTTTGGACTGTGGGAGGAAACTGGAGAATCTGGAGGAAACCCGTACGGTATGGGAAGAACGTAAAAACTCCTGACAGGCAGCGGTGGGAATTGAACCTGTGTCACTGACACGGTAAGGCATTGTGTTAACCACTATGCCATTCCAATATATCAGGTGTCAACCTTTCACAAGGGTTATAAAAATTTATTATCTGTACTTTACTACTCTTTCTCTAATCAGGTTTATTTGGTAATTCTTCGATATTACAAGTTCTCAGAAGTTGCATTGAGAAATCTGCCATTGAACCTGCAGGGACCGCCACCACAGCACCCAGCTAGGTGAAGGGAACATCTAAATGATCTACCAGAGCCAAAGGAACCACAGGATCAGTGTTTTAATTTCTCTGTTGGGCCTGTCATCAGGCCAGTGTTTTCATCTAATGAGTTGCCTGGATCTGAGGAGAAGAAAAAACGAGCCTAATACATTTATCAGACAATGATGTGGCAAATGTATTGTCACACATTCTCAGCACTGGAATCAGACAATTTCCCAATCTTCCTTCACCATGAGATATAGAAGCAGAATTAGGCCATTTGGCCCATCAAGTCTGCTCTGCCATTTCATCATGGCTGATCCAATTTTCCTCACAACTGCAATCTCCTGCCTTCTCTCCGTATCCCTTCATGGTCTGACCAATCGATTACATATAATTAAACCGGGTAAGGTATGGTGAAGATCTCCTTACATAGATCAGAAAGGAGGAAATTATAGAGAATGCCAGTAAATGAATGGTACATTTCCCCAGCTGAAGTTATTATTTTTCCTTCTACACTTTTGGTCAAGGTGGGAGGAAAAATTAGATTTTACTCTCCACATGTATCTCCTATTTGTAAAATAAAACATTATTATAATAATGCCTTATAATCTTTCTCAGACTGCCTTTAGGCATGTAAAAGGAGTGCATGAGAGTATATAAAGGACACATGGCTAGAAAGTTGAACTTGGACTATAACATTCTATGGGCCATTCAAAGGAATTTTATTCTTTTCAGTGCATATGGGTCACATATGCACAGAAGCTACTAGTTGCATTTAAGAAGCATCAGTCACCATGCAGCATAGAATTGATATCACACTCTGATTTCATGAACTTCTCAGATGTCATGGGCATTGAATGGGGGAGAAACTCCAATCTTGCAAACCCTAAAAAGCCTGTGTCTAACTAGGTCACGGACAGAAGGTTGACAGTGAAAAAAAAATCAACAGGATGTTTCATAAATATTTTTCTTGAAGCTAAGTTAAGTTAAGCTAAGTTCTCTTTATATCAGAGACCTCACATTGTTGGCCTTGACCACTGGCAATTTCCCCTAACATCTCATAGCCAAACTTGCTTTCTGCCACTCAAGGAAAAACCTGCCCCAAACCACATTGAAATGTTCAAGGAGAAGCATCCAACATGACTGCCATTTGAAGAGGTTCTGTCACTGCAAGAGACCGAGGAGACACAGTCATGCTTCACAATTGACATTTAGCCTACATGTTGGTCTGAGCAATTATGAGCCCAAAGCCCAAGGCTGGTAATTCTAATGCACGTGGCACTTTCCATTTGCCTGCAGCTTTAATCAATAAATTTTCAACAGTCTGAGGAAGATTGGGCTAAACCGCTAGATTCCAGATGGAGTTTAGTCAACCACAGCAAGCAGATAGTGCCATGGTTTAATGTCTAATAATGACTAATGCATCATCATTAGTACAGATTAAGTGTCCACGCCCTGAATTGAATCTTGAACACCTTACCTTCTGACTCTGAGAAGAGAATGCTACCAAACAGCTCTCAAAGTTGGAGAATAATCCCACAAATTTTGTTTGTGAAACACAAGGGAGAGTTTCTAGAAACAAGAATGTTCTGATTCACTATGATACTCAATCCTCAAACTCAGAAACAATTTACATGAAAATTGTAAGCTACATATAAAATAAAGTAGCAGAGAACCTTTATTTGTTCCTAGATTAGGCAGTAGTTCCCCCTGTAGTAAAGCACGTCTTCATACAGTGACTTCATTGTTATTCATATTGATGAGGGATTTTGTTGATATTCACAAAAAGGATCTTTATAATGAATGCTATGGGAAATAAATGAAATTCAATATTGAAAGGAATAATAGCAAATTAATTTTGCAACACTCCAGCACTCTTGAATTCCATCCACGTGGGCGAAACAGTGCAGCTGTTATCAGTTTCTATCATAAGCCCAGTTATTCTCTGACAGATGGTGAGGAAAATTCTCGTAGGAAGCCCTTTCAATCTTTAATCAAAGTGCTGAGAGCACTGAACACTGCCAGCATTGATAACATGAGAGGAACGGAGTGAAATCTTCAATCCAGCTCAAAACAATACGTTGGTGATGGAGCCAGAATGTTTCTGTCTGAGGAGGTTTATATCCTGCATAGATATTCTTAGACATGGTGTGCGTTATTAAAAGATAGTGTGAAAACCTTTCTTAAAACAAATCCTTATTAATTTTGCCAAAAACCTCCCAACACTCAAAATAGTCATCACTTTCTGTGTTAAATTGGCAAACTTCAGGAAATTCCAATTAAATTTTCAATAAATATGTATTAATATACCATTAGCCTTACTCTGATTGATCAGTCTTTTCAATCCTCAGCCTCTTGACATTAATCTCTCTAGCAAATGGAGTTTTTCACTTCTAATACATTTTGCCTGGTCTAAATTCACTTGAACCTACTAAATCAGCCAGAAAATATTAAGAATAAAGTTTCTCGAACTTGTCTGCATTCATTTCGACCATGACTGATCTGCCACACAATTCCACAGTCTTTGATTCTGTTGGTAAGGGTATCAATCCAAAATAAAATATATTTACTTGACCAAAATCCACAGCCATCAGTGAGAGGATTGCAGATTTTTGCAAACCTTCACGTGAAAGACGGTTACCGGTTCCATTACCTTTTACAGTGTAGCCACATACAAGGCTATTCAGCCCATGCAGCTCCCAGGTAGGGGGCAATCAAGTTAGTTCCACTCTCCTTATTTCTCTACACCCTCAAAACATATTTTCCCTCACAATACCCATCTACCCCCCGATTCATTTTACTTGCAATATGGACTAGTTTGCAGAAGCTAATTACCCTACCAGCACACCTCTGAGTCATGGAAAGACAGCAGACACCTGGAAGAAACTCAGAGGGCACATGCAAACTCTGCACAGACAGCAGCTGAGTTCAGCAAACCTGCATTCCCAGATATATCAGAAAACTAGAGTTGAAAGGAGAAGGCAATATGAACATGGCAGAACTAACGTTCTGAGCTGTGTATATTTCAATGCAAGGAGTATTGTAGAAAGGCAGATGAGCTTAGGCCATGGATTAAACACATGGAATTATGACATTGCAGCCATTGGTGGACTTGGATGCAGGAGGGGCAGAACTGGCAGGTTAATATTACAGGGTTTCGTTGTTTTAGGTATGATAGAGCGGGATGGGTGGCATTAATATTCAGACAAAGTGTCATGGCAGTGCTCAGGACAGACTGGAAAGCTCCTCTAGTGTGTCTTTATGGGTAGAACCGAAGAATAAGAAAGGTATGACCACATTAATAGGATTATATTACAGACCATCCAGCAGTCTGTGGGATTTAGAGGACCAGATTGGTAGAGATCACAGACTGTCGCAAGTGGCATAAGTTTATGATTGTAGGTGGTTTTAACTTTCCACGTATTGACTGGGACTCCTATACTATAAAAGGGCAGGATGGGAGAGAGTTTTTCAAATGTTTTCAGGAAAGTTTGCTTAATCAGTACATATAAGTCCTAACTAGAGAGAAAGTTATGAGGAAATGGGACAGGGCAGATGACAAGTTTGTGTAGGGGTACACTTTGCATCTAGCAATCATGATGCCATGAATTTCAAGGCAATTATGGAAAAGGATAAGTCTAGTCCTTGGGTTGAAATTCTAAGGCCATTTGGTTGGGGGAGGGGGATTTGTTGCTTGCTGCCGCTTACGCACAGGAGGGAGGGGACTTTGGGGCTCTAATATTTAACTGTTGTTCATTCTTTGGGGCACTCCTCTGTTTTCGTGGATGGTTATGAAAATAAAAGCATTTCAGGATGTATATTGTATACAATTCTCTGACATTAAATGTACCTTTGAAACCTTTGAATATCTGGCAAGTGTGGATTGGGATAGGTTGTTTCTGGTAAAAGTGTATTTGGCAAATGAAAGATCAGGGGAGGCTAAAAGAAGACATGAGGTTGCTCCAGCAGACAAGGTGGAAGAGAATCCTAAAGGCTTCTACAGATATATTAAGACCATTTGGATAGCAAGGGACATAATTAGTCCTCTGGAAGATCAGAAAGGTAATCTATGCATGGAGAAGGAGATGGGGGAGATCTTACGTAGATTTTCTTGTACCTGTATTTACTCAGGAGGTGGACACGGAGTCGACAGATCTGAGAAATGCAGCAGTGAGATTATGATCCCCATACACATAGGGTAGAATAGGAAATGTTTGCTGTCTTGAGGCAAGTTAGGGTGGATAAAT
Organism: Hypanus sabinus; assembly: GCF_030144855.1. Taxonomy (NCBI): domain Eukaryota; kingdom Metazoa; phylum Chordata; class Chondrichthyes; order Myliobatiformes; family Dasyatidae; genus Hypanus; species Hypanus sabinus. Next base: position 146,039,107 of record NC_082713.1, on the reverse strand, counting down.
CCGCAGGGCCTGACGAAGTATTCTTTGTACTCTGTGGGAAGCCAATGCAACATTGCAGGGGATCTAGCAGAAATATTTAAAACATGCTTAGTCATAGGTGAGGTGCCAGTGGATTGGATGATAACTAATGTTGTTCCGTTGGTTAAGAAAGGCTCTAAGAATAGGCCGGGAAATTATCAGCTGGTGAGCCTGACATCAGTAGTTGGCAAATTACTGGAAGGTATTCTAAGCAACTGGATATATAAATATCTGGGTAGACAGGGACTTCTTACGGATAGTTAACATGGCTTTGTGTGTGGTAAGTCATGTCTAACCAATCTCATAGAATTTTTCAAGAAAGTTACCAATAAGTGAATGCAAGGCAGTGGATGTTACACATATGAATTTGACAAGGTACCGAATGGGGGGTATCGCTTGGTATTCTAGGGGAGATTGTAAATTTGGTTTAGATATTGGCTTCGTGGAAGAAGCCAGAGAGTTGTTGTGAATAGTTGCCTCTCTGACTGGAGGTCTGTGAGTAGTGATGTGCCGCAGGGATCAGTGCTGGTTCTGTTGCTGTTTGTCATCTATATCAATAGCTAGGATGATAATATGGTTAACTGGATTGGCAAGTTTGCAGATCACACCAAGATTTGAGGTGTAGTGGACAGTGAGGAAGACTAGCAAAGCTTGCAGCAGGATCTGGACAGCTGGTAAAATGAGCTGAAAAATGGCAGATGGAATTTAGTGCAGACCAGTGTGAGGTGTCACACTTCGGGAGGACCAACCAGGGTAGGTCTTACACAGTGAATGTTAGGGCACTGAGGAGTGTGGTAGAACAGAGGGATCTGGGAATTCAGATTCACAATTCCTTGAAGGTGACATCATAGGTAGGCAGGGACATAATGAAAGCTTTTGGCACATTGGCCTTTATAAATAAATGTATTGAATACTGGAGTTAAATTGTATAAGTTATTCATGAGGCCTAATTTGGAGTATTAGATGCAGTTTTGGTCACCTACTTACAGGAAAGATGTAAATAAGATTGAAAGAATGCAGAGAAAATGTACAAGGATGTTGCAAGGACTTGAAGACATGAGTTATAGGAAAAGAATGAATGGGTTCGGACTTTGTTCCTTAAAACATAGAAGATTGATGGGAGATTTGATAGAGGTAGACAAAATTTTGAGGGGTATAGATAGGGTAAATGCAAGCAGGCTTTTTCACTGAGGTCGGGTGAGACTACAACTAGATGTCATGGTTTAATGGTGGAAGGTGAAATATTTAAGGGGAACATGAAATGGAACTTCTTCGCTCAGAGGGTGGAGAGGATATGGAATGAATGGCAGTGCAAATGATGGATCTGGGGCGGATTCCAACATAAAATTTGGATAGGTGTAGAGATGTGAAGAGAGCCATGGTCCGAGTGCAGGTCAATGGGGCTGGGCTGCTTAATAGTTCATCACAGAGTAGATGGGCCAAAGAGCCTGATCTTTGCTGTAGCATTCTACAACTGTAACTCTGAGGCTCTTTGCTTCCATTCTCAAATAGCACATTAGGGAGTGTCAAGTGTAGTGCTTTAGTGAAAGAGGGCATCTTCCAGGATGGAAATTAAGATACTTTTATGGGAAAGGATGGATGAAGTATTACTTTTATACCTGAATGGCAACATGTTTCACTTGACAGTAGTGGATACTCACACAAAATGTGCAAACTAAAGGCTAAGTTCCTTCATTCAGCTTAAGTGTCCTTATTTTTATCACAAAAGGTTCTGACGCAAATAATATTAGCAGGATGAGCCATAATGAATGATTGTAAATTTACTTGTCTGACATCTCTAATTCCATTGCCCTGAAAAATTACAACTCCAGTGCAGGCAGCATACGATTCACCTAAGACATGTAGTGCTCTACTATTATTGCGTGTGTCCAGCTGAGGAACTTCGATGCACAGAGTCTCTAACTCCAAAGGGCTTTGCTGAAGAGCCACAGAAACTCCAGAAGGTGACAATGCTGCCGGTACCAGATCTCAGCATGAATACTCCAGTGCAAGTCCAGAGTCATGTTGAACCCAGTTTTAGCAGAACCTTGATGTAGGAAGAGAAACAAGGCCCCGCAAAGGCTTTTATTCGTTTTGCAGACATCTGATACATTTTTATATACATAATTTAAATAAATTCATAAAAATCTGTATATCTGACCTCTAAACCTTTTCTGTGAAAATCGTAGCCATAGATGGGGTCTCCCTTGATTGAACAGTTAGCTTAATCACAACAGCTAAATTCCCAGGACACAACAGATTAGTTTCATAGCAAACCATGGAGAACATGATGGCACAACAGAAGCGAAGCAATTAAAATGTAATCTTCATTCCCGGGTCTCAACGGAACTCTGCCTGACTGCAAGCAGAGAATGAAAAGAACATGTTTGAACTGAGGGACTCAGCTTTTATCATGTTATTAACTCGAACTCTCCTGCTTGACTTTTCAATGTAATAGGGCTCAGGTTGTTGGAGTCTGATAGTAATGTCTGGTTCATTATAGCGTTAGTCTTATCGACAGACTATTTTGCAGGAGGCTAACAAGATTGAGCTAAGAACCAGCATGCAATAGCATCTTTGAATAACACTATGTAATAAATGCTTTGTAGTTATACTATTGTTTATTTTGATGTTGTACTATATTGTGTGAAACTTCACAGGATTCACAATGCTAATATTCACTATTAAGGGTTAAATTAATAATACCTTCTGCATTCAACATTTAAAATCAAAGCCGGAATAGAGACAATTTTCATATTTATACCATACTGGCATAAAACAATATAAATATAAATACAGAAGCCATGGAAGAATGGTTCCCAGTGATTCCAAGCATATTAGGTTGTTAGAAAGTTAATACCTTCAGCTCTACTGTGAAGCCTAATTATTTGTCAAAGATCCAAATCTATTGCAAGTATTAAATGGTCTATAATAAACTTTCATTCATGGCATTGAATCATTTGATACTTAAATCTGACAGTCAATTCAACTTGTTTCAGTTTTAGGGGTGTTTTTCTATTACAGCTGGAACCTCTTGTCTTCTGTGATCCCTTCTTATAAATGCCTCTATTCCATGTTGGCCATTACTAAGCTCCAGTTCTTGCCCTAATAGTCCCCACTGGAAAAGGCTTAGTGACCTCCTGCCCACTCTTGTCAACGATCCAAAGAACATCTTTAAAGCCTATCTGCACAATTAGAAATGAACACTTGCAACCTTCTGTTTGAAAGAAATTCCCAGAATCCCACTGACTGCTATTGCCATAATGTTAAAGATCTACATGGGATAGAATGGGGTAGAAAATCTCCTCAAGCAGTATCTCCTCAGATCAGAAATTTAGTTGGCTCCATCTTGGGTGCTAGCTTACAAGGTACTCAGGACACCTTCAAGGAGTGGTGTCTCAGAAAGGTAGCGTCCATTATTAAGGACCCTCAGCACCCAGGGCAAGCCCTTTTCTCATCGTTACCATCAGGTAGGAGGCACAGAAGCCTGAAGGCACACACTCAGTGATTCAGGAACAGCTCTTCCCCTCTGCTATCAGATTCCCAAATGCACATTGAACCAGTGAACACTTCATTTCAAGAAACTAAGGGATGGAGTGATAGGTTTCCAGAAATTTGGTTCCTGATGGCTGAAAGTATTGGCAGAGTAAAGCATACGTGATAGACAGAAGAACCTGAGGAGAAATGTAAAGTTCTTAGAGTGTAATATTGCTTGCAGTGGTTACAGAATGAAGGGGAAGGCCATTTACCTCAGGTTCTTTCAATATGATGTATTGTATTCTCTGTTCACAGCATCATCTGCTCCACATCAGGGAGAATAAACAGAAATTAATGACTGCTTTGTGTAACATTCTGTTAAATCCACAGGCAGGGCTGCAGGCTTCCATCACCTCACTGCTACTCAGACCTCTCATACAATATTCGAATAGAAGCCCAGGAAACAACTTTCCATTTTTTTCGTTGGGCATTTAAAACATTTGAAGACTCAATACTGTAGTCCCCAATTTTGGAAAGCACTGTTCACATTTATTTCTCTTCTCTTAACACCCTTACCTCTTCCCTTGTCTCTAGTGACTTGCATTCTCATCCTTTTGCCCTTTCCTCTCCCTTCACTGCTTTCTTTGCCTGTGTTTGGCTACAAGCTGCAACACGAACATTTCCTAAGTTCTGATGAAAATTTATTGACCTGAATCATATATCTCTTTACAGATTCTGTCAAACCTGCTGAGTGTCTCCATTAATTTCAGTTTTTATTTCAGATTTCCAAAATCCACAATATTCTACCTTGGTATCTTTGTAGAAAGTAACAATTTTTCAGGAGACAACTGCGTTATTCTTAAATAATAATTATGTCAACTCAAATTTACTTCTAGATTACTTTAGATTCTCTGAATCATGCTACGCTCCTTCAACTGACCTAGAAACATCAGCTCATCTATTTTAGATTCACATAAATCGCAGCTGAAAATCACTTCAGAAGCAGCAACACAGTTACTCACTTACTTTTGTTGTTTGGAAGTTCATTTAAAAAGTTGTTCAGTGGTCTATTTACACCAAAATTCATAGCAAGACAGAACAGACAGGAGTGAGGATAAAAAGGATGGCTTGAGAAATTGAGAAGAGGCAGTGTGAGGACTGGTTTCACTCAGTCTCTGCCGCTCAATCAGATTGAAAGGCTAACTGACACCAATCTTTTGGAAGGAGAGAGGAAAGGGAATGGGGTGACAGCAGTGATGTTATTGGAAGAGGATAAATGAGAGCTCAGGGATTGAAGGGGAGACATTAATGAGAGGACAGAGAGATCAGTGATCAAGATATTATCAGTGGGAGAAAACACCTCAGAATGGAAAGGCAAAACAGAGGCTCAGAAAATAAAGACTCATGGAGAGAGATTGGAGATCAGGGGATATCAGTAGAGTTACAGAATGAGCAGGTTCAGCTGATGGGCAGGAAGATCTGGAAGTTGAGGGAGGTGGAAATATCTGAGGGAAGGATGAGAAAGGTTAGAGATTCAGTCAAATCTAAGATGAAAGACAATGGAGAAATTGGATGTCACTGGAACAATAAGATGGAAGGAGGCTCTATGGAAGACGTGTAATTAGGAAAACTGGTGTGGATAGGGAGCAAAGGAAGATTTGTCAGAGGTTGGGGTGATATCACTGTGGGAGCTAACATCAGATGATCAGATATGTCACACCGAAAATTTGGTCAATGGGATGAGGAGAACAGAAAGGACCTTTAGAAGGCAAGGGGAGATGTTGGCAGTCTGCAGCGTTACAGTGGAATGGGGCATGGTGAAGCTCATGGGAACCTCATACCTTTAGGGACCCTAGAAAGCATTCCCATTCCTACCGACCCACAAGCATGTTTTTTTTTAAACATCTCTTTATTGCTTTTACAGAATGAAAAGAAAACACATCAGATCATCCATAGGCTTGAAAGTACAACAAAGTTAAAGAAAAGGAAAAAAAGACATAAGAAATCAAAAGAAAAAAAAACACGCACAAAAAAAGCAAACACCTCGCCATTAAAAAAAGCAGTCAATTCAGTTCGTTACTTTCATCACCCTGAATATTGTTCTCCAGAAACTTGTAAAAAATGTCCCAAATGTCCTGAAATTTGCCAAGTTTGTTTTTTGTAATGTAGCTTATCTTTTCTGGAACAAGATAAGAAGTCGTTCTTTTTGGCCATTGTGAGAGTCCACTGGTTGTTGGTTTCTTCCATGAATAGGCTATGCAGCGTTTGGCTTCCAAAAAACAAATGTTATGCAGAGACCTTACATTTATTGGAAAAAAGGTGTCCCTTGATCCTAAATTACGTATTCTGAATATTTATCCAAAGAACTTTGTAACCTCCAAAAGTGTAAGGACACAAGCATGCTTTTCTCCAAGCAGTAGCATTCACTTTCTGGAGCTAGCAAGTCTCCAGAAAGCTAGAATTCCCAGCCCTTTAGAATAAAAGCAAGAATTGGGACAAATACCTTACATCTAACCTCATTACAGTTGTGAGATGTAAAATTGGTTTCTTGGGAGGTGCTGGATATCCATCCACTTTGTTGCTTCCTTTAATATCATGTGGGCAGAAATACAAATGCTTGACTCACAGTTAAGAATTATTTGCATTTTTATTGCTCTTTAAACTCATACCTTCTGATTTTTGAGCCTTCATTATATCCAATTAGCCTACATGCAGAGTGAAAGATCCATTTCAGAAAAACCTGAGGTAATAATGAAAATTATATAACGATTATTTTTAAATAACATCTTTCAATTGAACTTTCGGCTACTCTGCCCACTGCTTCTCGCAGAATTCTGCAAAAGCATCTAGTTTTGTAAACAACTTTGTCCTCCTCAACATTCTGAAGATTAGGACTCTTCTTAATTCAAAGTAAATCCTTCAATGAGGCTTGTTTGGGGTTGTACTTATGTACCAGCCTCTACGGACCTATCCCTGCACACAACGGCTGTATCTTCTTGTTAGTCATGCTTCTGTTCATTCTGGAGTATTAACTATGGGGGAAATTCACCTCGAGGTTTCTATATCTCATTTTCCATGATAATAAAAGTTTCTTATACTTGTTAGACATGGACTACTCCACAAGCTGAAGCATTTGTTAAGAAACTATTTTTTATTTTTACATTTAACTACACCCAAATTTCCAATAGACATGATTTTTATTAAAGTATATTTGCATTCTTTCCAAAGCATCTAGTTAGTACCTAGCACCAACTAAGTAACTAAGCTAAGCAATGCCAAATGGTGTTTGGGGATTTGGAAAAGTGTGAGGACTTACATTTTAGCAAGACAAATAAGGGTAGGGCTTTCACATTGACACAGCCTTGGGGAATGGTGTAAAACAAGGAGACTTAAATGTACAAGTACATGGACTGGTGTCACAGGTAGACAGGATGATGAAAAAGGCTTTTAGTACACTGGCCTTCAACAGTCAGGGTATTGAGTACTGATGCTATGTTGCAAATGTACAAGACATTTGTTAGGCTGCATTTGTAATATTGTGTTCAGTTTTGGTCACCCTGCTATAGGAAAAATGCCATTAATTTGGAAAGAGTGCAGAAGATGTTGCTGGAACTCGACGGACTGACTTGTAGAGAGAGATTGAGCCCGTTGAGACTTCTTCTTTGGAGCTTAGGAGAATGATTGTATTGGGCTGTATAAGCTCATAAAGGGCTTTGATAGGATTGATGCACAGCATTTTTCCCAGAGTTGGGAATAAACACCCAGAGGCACAGGTTTAAGGTGAGAGGGGAGAGATTTAATAAGGACTTAAGGGCATCTTTTCACACAAGGGGTGGTCAGTGTTTGGAATGAGCTGCCATATAAAGTGGTTGAGTAACTTAACGTCTAAAAGACTCTTGGACATGTGCATGAATATTAAAGGTTTAGAGACATATGAACCAAACCCAGGCAATGGGATTAGATTAGATAGGAATAAATGCCAGCATGAATTGGTTGGGCAGAATGGTCTGTTTCCATGCTGCATTATTATTCTACTAATATACAATGATGTGGAAGGCGGCCTCTTGGCCCATGGAATCTATGGCAGTTGTCAGCACAGCAACACCATCAGACTCATTCCCCCTCATCTAATATCCCCACTATCCCTGAAGCTTACACTCCCTCATACACCAATTTTCCACTTTCTTTATTTCCCACTTACCTACAGGTGATCTATAACAGCCAATTGACAATTAACATGGTTGGGACGTGCAGGGAAAGCAGAGCACCCAAGTGAAATGTCGACAGATAGGACTCAAGGTCAGAACTGAAGCCAGTCTCTGGAGTTGTCAGCCTTCCTCTACGACCACCATCTGTATTTTACAGGCATGAAAAGTATTTGTTATTTTCTATCACTTTCTTATGTTAGCAAAAGGTGTTACCTAATAGCTATCACAGGCGACACTGAGTGATTGCCTCATGCTTTCATTGGAGGTTTTCCAATACTTCAGCACATTAGACTTTTAAAGTACAAACTAAAGAAAGAAATAAAGGTAAGGAAATGTGCAGAGAAGCTACATCAGCATCACTACAGAAACTGCAAATGTATATGAAATCCTGCTAATATATCTGATCAAACTGCATTGCTATTAAAATAAATATAAATTCTGGAGCATAATTATTCAGCTGAGTAATTATGTTCCTTGCCATTGCACAAAGCCACAGTCTAGGGATTATAACTCGATCTGAGCTAGAGCAACAGAAAGGGCATGACAATTAATGCTAAGACTACTTCTCCAAGGAGATGCGATTATACCCAAAACAGTTATTAGATTGCTTAGCCATACACCGCAGAGCTAGGATTGAAGGAAAATCTCCAAGCACAAGATCATTTACAGTATAGTCCATTAGCTGAGAGCTAGATCACATGAGTAATAATTTTATTTGTATCCAACTTATTTTCTACTTAGTAGGAAATGGAAATTATATTTTGATTGAACTCCAAGAAAGAAGAATAAGGTATATGCAACAAATAAGAGTGGACAGCTGAGAACTTTTCTGCCAGAAAAATGGTTTCAAGTTTAAAGAATCTTTTTTAAAACTTGTAATAAAAAAAATTACTATATAGAATTGATTGTTTCAGAACTGCTCAGGCTAGTGTTTTAAAATGAAATTAATCCTTTATTGAGGAGAGTAAAGCTTGACGTAACCCACATGTGAAATAAAATGTCCATTCATCATGCATATTGTTACATTTAAATGAAAAATTATTACAGAATTTAACAGCATGATAATAAAATGATTTGGCAATTTTTCAACTTTTAACTGCAGAAATGAGAAAATGTATTCATATTTAATTTTATTGAGACACAGTGTGGAATGAGCCATTCCAGCCCTTTGAGCCACAAAACCCTGCACCCTCGATTTAACCCTCACCTAATCACAGGACAATTTACAATGTCCAATTAACCTACCAACTGGCATGTCTTTGGACTGTGGGAGGAAACCAGAGCATTCAGAGGAATCCCATGCAGTCACGGGGAGAACATACGAACTCCTTACAGACAGCCATGGGAATCGAACCCCCATTACTGGTACTGTAAAGCATTTTGCTAACCAGCACACCACCATGCTTCCCGATTGTGTAAAAGTCAATGAAGAAGGCCTGTGTGCCTTTTCAGAATAAATGTATATTGCCAGTGGTTCCTTAAGGTTTTATAGCCAGGAGTGGTGATGGGGACAAACTCCCCCTACCTATTATATGCTCCCAATGGTGTGTGCCTCAAATAGCCTCTGACAACCAAGTCCAGCTCCAGCTTAACTACTAAGCCCAGCAGAACTGTTTCTACTGACAGGAGAAGGGGCAAAGATGGATTACTGGTGCCTTAAAACCAGTTGCTTCGGGCAGATGGGGCTCATCTGCTATAGTTGGCAGCCCACCTAGGAGGAGTAAAACCCTGTTACCACCTCTGCCTTCTGGATATACTCGCTCATGGGGAGCACTTCAGGGGTAAACCCCGAGGGAAAGACCCAGAGCTGGAGTCCCTAAGGCAGTTCTACATTGAGCTCAATACGACTGGCAACTCCTGCCACACTCCACATACCAAACTGTTTTGGTTTCTGCCATACCATTGGGTTAATCGGATCCGTGGAGACAGAGAGCTTGCTACATGGGCAACAGCTTGCTCTCCATATCCTACTGCCCAGGCTTGCATGCCTAGACAGCTAGGATGCAATATCCATGGTCAACTCTGACCATATTGCCATTGATACATAACAACTTCTCATTTGGACTGTAATAGTGATAACCTCCTGTTGCTATGATAGGACACTGACACATTTGAGTATCAAAATCAGAATCAGACGTCTTATCCAATTCTCAGTGCAGACAGTACCACAGAGGGTATTTATACTAAATATATATATTATATACTAAATATATAAGAAATAAACATATGGTGACATGGATATGTTGATCTGTAATAGTTCTGAACTTGTTGATTTTAAGATGTAGCGTGAAAAATATTCTCTGACCTGCAGCCTTCATGTCCTCATTTCCAATCCTGTACTTCCAGTGTTAACACATACAAAGTCACTGCTAACTTCAGAAAGCTTTGCTTCTCCATAAACCATCAGGTAAAACTATTGAATGAAGTGAGGTTAAATGAGGACTTCGTCTATGTTTAGTTTCACTTGGGTTGGTAATGAGCCCCAATGGTTGCTCTGAAGATCTCCATACAAAGTTGGACATGGCTTATTTAAGCTCACAGTTTTGCCTGCTATGTTGTGTCTTCAGCTGCTAGAACACATGTAATGTCAGAGCACAGGAAAGCTCAGCTCTGCTGGATGAGCAAGACTCCAGATCAGGAGCATTAATTAAAAGACAGTCACCTACCAGAGTTCTGTTGTTATCTTCTTCAAAGTAGAAGTTATAAGCTAATGAAATGCAAATGACTAATGATGGTGCAAGGCAAATCCACATGCCTCTACAACAGTGACAGCAGTGTAAGAGTCATCTTTTCAAAATGACTCCTTAATTTAATGTTCAGCCTGTGCTAATTGTGGGAGGACAGAAAGTCTGATTAGTTTCTAATCACTTAAAATAATCTGCCTTACCAGTCACCGGCTACTGCCTACTATTCCATTACCTGACAACCCTTGTTCTTGCCTTCCCTTATCAAGTTCTGGAGATGAAGTTGCAGAAGTCAGTGTGAAGGAGAATCCACTTGAAAACACAGTGTCACCTACTCTCACCTTTTCAAGCCTGAACTTAGAAACTGGCACTTTGTACTTTAAATCGTGGGCTAGAAGGATTTGCTCTGAGTGAATCTCTGACCACACAGAAAAGAATAAATTCCAAGTGAATGGATGATCCAAGGAACAGGTCACTGGAAAGCATCTTTGCTGTGCAGAGAACTGAGTGAAAGTCACTATGTACCAGCCTGTAGAAGAAGGGAGCCCACTCTGGCTAACTAGTTACATATTATAATGGACAGCTTACCAGAGAGCTCTCACGGTATGCACAATATTGTGCAGGAGCCCAGGATAAATTTGTTTGGATTCTGCCTCATGGCAATTGCCCGGAAAGCGGCCAGAGAACATGAGAAAATATTACCGAGTCCAGGCCAAAATGAAATAGGCTGCATAAAGCTCTCCCTAAATCTATTGAATGACTGTCAATGTGACTCTAATAAGCACAGCTGTTAAGTCTCACTCACTACCCGTTCAATGTAATTTTTCTGCCTCAGGGCACTGATGACAATTTAGAGATTACAGTCACAATCTGAGTGTGGAAAATGCATAACTTCACAGGAACATTATTTGTTGCCAACTATACTGTGCACAATTAAGAAAAGCTAACAGGTCTCTCACTTTTTCCATATTCACCCTATTGCAAAGAAATCAGAACTTGAGTTTTAAACAATAACAAAATGTCATTGGCAGGACTCCCAATCCACTGATGTTTTTTCTTGCAATAGATGAGAAATTACCTCCATTGATTCATCTTTATGAAGCCAAAAAAGAAGCAATGTTAAGAAAGCAAAGTGGAATTAAATGATTATATAACTAACATGAATTTAAGATTGGCTGGCTAGCAGAAGGCAAAGTGAAAGCAATAAAGGTGGCCTTTTCTGTTTGGCTGCCAGTGACTAGTGGTGTTCTGCAGGGTTCGTGTTGGGTCCACTACATATCACCTTATATGCTTATGATGTGGATGTCGAAACTGGTGTGTTTGTGGACAAGTTTGCAGCTAACAGCATTGCGACAAACCTCACGCACTCCTCACACAAACTCTACCCCCTCCTGCCACCTGGCAAAAGGTACCAAAGCATTCGGGCTCTCACGACCAGACTGTGCAACAGTTTCTTCCCCCATGCCATCAGACACCTCGATACTCAGAGTCTAGATTGACATCTACATCATTTATCACATTGTAATTTGTCCTCTACTGCGCCTATTGTCTTGTTTATTAAGTATTGTACTGCCCTGCACTGTTTTGTGCACTTTATGTAGTCCTGTGCAGGTCTGTAGTCTAGTACAGTTTTTATATTGTTTTACATAGTCTAGTGTAGTTTGGTGTTGTTTCATGTAGCACCAGGGTCATGGAGGAACGTTGTTTTGTTTTTACTGTGTATTGTACCAGTAGTTTATGGCTGAAATGAGAATAAACTTAACTTGATTTGACTTGAGGGAGTTTAAGAGCTAGTGTTGAAGAAGCAGAGTCAGCAAAAGGACTTGGGCAGATTAGGAGAGTGGACAAAGAAATGGCAGTGGAATATAATATAGGGAAGTGTATAGTCATGCACTTTAATAGAAGGAATAAAGATATAGACTGTTTTCCAGATGGAGTGAATTCAGAAACCAGAGGTCCAAAGCAACTTGTGAGTCGTAGTGCAAGATTCCCAAAGATTGACTTGCAGGTTGAGTCGGTGGTAAGGAGAGCAAATGAAATGTTAGCATTCATTTTGAGAGGACTAGAATATAAAAAGCAGGGATTTAATGCTCAGGCTTTGTAAGGCATCATTCAGACTGCACTTGGAGTGCTGTGAGCAGTTAAAGGCCCTTATCTAAGTAAAGACAAGTTGGCATTGAAGAGGGTGCAAAGGAGGTTTATGAGAATGGCACCAGGAATGAAAGGGTTAACTTATTAGAAATATTTGCTGCTCTGGGCCCATATTCACTGGAGTTTAGAAGAATAAGGGGGAGTGTTTCATTGAAAGGACAAGATAGTGTGGATGTGGGGAGGATATTTCCAATAGTGGGAGAGTCTAGGATCAGAGGGCACAACCTCAGAATAGAAGGATGTCCTTTTATGAGACAATGAGAAGGAATTTTTTCATGCAGAGGTTGGTACATCTGTGGAATCCATTGCCACAGACAGCTCTGGAAGACAAGACATTGAGTACATTTAAAATGAGGTTTGATAGGCTCTTGATTAGCAAGGGCATCAAAGGTTACAGGAAAAAGGCAGGAAAGTGGGGTTGAGAGGGGAAATGAATCAGCAATAAGTCAACTCCATTCTCCTACCTTCAGCAGCCAAGAGGAGACATGAGCTTTACTACCTAATTCTATTCCTATATCTTATGTTCTTATGGTGTAAAAAAGCAAAAGTAAGCTGGAGGGAAATGTTGGTAAGTGTGAGTGATATTGAAGAACTATGTGTAGATGTAGTTCACTCATAATTTCAGTCATGGATTTCAACCTCTGTCTTTAGCTTCTGAGCTTTCATTGTGATCCAAAACAAGGGGACTTATCAATATGATAATTATTAATAAATCCAGGAGCAGCTTTTTTCATTTCAGAGAGTTTATGTCTTCTAATCTATTCTAGTATATTAAGTGTTCAATGGATAATTGGAATTTGCACCAGTTGAGCTGGCATGCTAACAGAACCTTCACCTGAGATAAGAATAAGTTGCTTCTTGAAGTTTTTGTGCGATCATCACTAGAACAACATTTACTTAATGGGGCCATCTCCCTGGGGTTACTATTACAAAGGACTTGTCCTGGACCCAGCATGTAAATAAAATTGTGACAAAAGCATGGCAACACTTCTACTCCCTCAAGAGTCGGCGGAGATTTGGCATGTCATCAAAAACTTTGACAAATTTCTATAGATCTGTAGTGGAGAGTGTATTGATCGGCTGCATCATGGCCTGGTATGGGAACACCAATGCCTTGGAATGGAAAATCCTACATAAGGTAGTAGATTTGGCCCAGTACATCATGGGTAAAGGCCTCCCAATCATTGAGCACATCGACATGATAAGCTCTCGTTGGAAAGCAGCATTCATAATCAGAGGCCACAATTCATAATTGTCCAGGCCACACTTTCTTTTCACTGCTGCCATCAGGTAAAAGATACAGGAGTCTCAGGACTCAACACCACCAGGCTCAAGAACAGTTAGGCTCTTGAAGAAAAGATGATAACTACACTCACTTCCCCATCCATTGAGATGTTCCCAAACTAATTATCTCACCTTAAGGACTCTTTATCTTGTTATCTCATGTTCTCGTTATTTATTGCTATTTATTTATATTTGCACTTGCACAGTTTGTTGCTTTCTGCACTCTGGTTGATCTTTCATTGATCCCACTGTAGTTACTATTTGAAGGATTTGCAGAAAAATAAATTTCAGGGTTGTATATGTGACATATATACTCTGATAATGAAATTTACTTTAACTATCTGACAAACAATGAATTGTCCTGTTTCAGTTTGTTTAAAAGATGCCACCATAATATACAGTACAATGAAGAACAGAGAATAGATGGAAGTGCTGGACATTATTTCTCCTCAAGTAATATCCTTTAAAGTAGATTATCTAATCATTATCACATTGAAGTTCATAAGACCATATGCTTCTGAAATTATGGCAGTGATTACATTTCAGTAGTGTTTCATTGGCAATAAAGTGCTGTGGGACATCCTGTGCTCATAAAAATGCAAATGCAAATGCTGTAAATGCAAATCCTTATTTATTTCTTTGGGTTTATTTCTATCTCCATGGAAGTGTTGATCAGTAGTTATTACATGTTGTCTTCTGCTGATCTTAGCTGTTATTGCTGACCTCTTCCAGCACAAATTCAATCTATCGCGTGGAGCTGGTGAAATTAAGCTGGCTTGACACTCTCAACACCAGCTTCTGCTGCTCTGAGCAAAATGACAATGCACTGGTGACATCATCATTCCACGGTCTACTGAATTCAATGGTATATGATGGACCCCTCCCTAAAATAATACTTATGCAATCCTCTAGGGCCAGCTTTTAGCTACATAAGAGGAATAGACTGCAGTGAACTGTAGGTAGCTTGGAATATAAAATAACCTTTAAATTCCATTCAATTAATTCAACTCTCAAGCTGTCAGCAACTTCAGAGAGTTTATGCCTTCCAATCTATTCAAGTGCTCAGTTCACATATTATGACAATGAAACAACTCACACATCAGGGCAGCGCAGTTACTGTGATATTAGCACCTATGTTCTAAAATAAACAAAATTAACAAATAATTTTGAAACACTTCCTCTGGCTGTATTTTAATTATTCACATTCCCTTTCCCTTTCCCTATTTTTATTATTTAACTATTTCTTGCCTAAGTTTTGCTTTCCGTGCTTTTCAGTTTAACAACTGGAAACTCTCCACCAACAACACACACAGCTTATGGCAAGGCCCACACACCATCACAGACTTCAAAGGTAAACTTAATGGTGTTTCCATCATCGCTGCCTCTCTCTCAGATGAGCTAAATCTTTATTATGTTTGGTTCGATGTCGCCAACACTGAGCCACCAAAGCAACTTGCACCTTGGGCATCGCTGAGGTTGAAATACACAGGTGTTTCTAATGAGTGGACAGTCGCAAGGCTGCAGGACCGGATGGAAGCCCAGGGCAGGTACTCAGGATGTGCACAACTGGCAGGTACATTTGCAGACATTTTTAATCTCTCCCTCTCCCAGTGTGGAGTGTCCTCCTGCTTCAAATCATCCACCATTGTCCCTGTACATAAAAAGACCAAGGTAACATGTCTGAACGACTGGCGTCCTGTCGCACTCACCTCAATAATATAAAAATGCTTTGAGAGGCTGGTCAAGGACTACATCTGCAGCTTGCTTACCACCCACACTGGGCCCTCTACAATTCACCTACCAACACAACCAATTGACAAATGGCACAATACCCACTGCTCTACATACCGTCCTTACACAGCTGGAGAAGAAGCATGCTTATGTGAGAATGCTGTTCTTGGACTACAGTTCAGCATTCAACACTACAATTCTCACCAGGCTCGACAAGAAGCTCAGAGACCTCGGCCTTCACTCTGCCTTGTGCAGCTGGATCCTGGACTTCCTGTCGGATTGCCGGCAGGTGATAAGAGTGGGCTCTCTCACCTCTGTCCCTCTGACCCTCAACTCAGGTGCCCCTCAGGGCTGTGTACTAAGCCCTTTCCTTTACTATCTGTATACTCATGACTGTGTCACCACCCACAGTTCCAATCTGCTAATTAAATTTCCTGATGATATTACATTGATTGGGCTAATCTCAAATAATAACGAGGCAGCCTGCACAGAAGAAGTCATCACCCTAACACAGTGGTGTCAAGAAAACAACCTCTCCCTCAATGTCACAAAGACAAAGGAGCTGGTTGTGGACTACAGGAGGAATGGAGACAGGCTAACCCCTATAGACATCAATGGATCTGGGGTTGAGAGGGTGAACAGCTTTAAGCTCCTCGACATAAACATCATTGAGGATCTCACGTGGCCTATACATATCGGCTGTGTGGTGAAAAAAGCACAAAAGCACCTTTTTCAACTCAGACGGCTGAAGAAGTTTAGTATGGGCTCCCAAATCCTTTCTCAGAGACACAATTGAGAGCATCCTGACTGGCTGCATCACTGCCTGGTATGGGAACTGTACCTCCCTCAATTGCAGGACTCTGCCGAGTGTGGTGCAGACAGCCCAGCACATCTGTAGATGTGAACTTCCCACTATTCAGGACATTTACAGAGACAGGTGCATAAAAAGGACCCAAAGGTTCATTGGGGACCCAAATCATCCCAATCACAAACTGTTCCAGCTGCTACCTTCTGAGAAGCAGTTCTGCAGCAAAACAGCCAGGACCAATAGGCTCTGGGACAGCTTCTTCCACAAGGCCATCAAACTGAATAACTCACACTTGTACAATTGTTATATTGACTGTCCTGTTGTACATACTATTTATTACACATTACTATAAATTGCACATTGCACATTGCACATTTAGACGGAGACATAACATAAAGATTTTTACTCGTCGTGTATGTAAAAGTTGTAAGTAATAAAGTCAATTCAATTCAATCTGACTATTCACCATTCTGGAGGGGAACAAATACATTGGATGCTATTGGCTGTATTTTAAACTGTAATGTACCATGATTTTTGAAAATGGACAGTTGCTAAGCGATTCCACCAAGTTTTGACTGATGGATGCTTAGCCTGCATAACAAACAGGAGCTACAAATGATGAACACAATGATATCACACACAGTTCTCAATTTTTACTCAAGACCCATTGTGCATTCAATTCATCTCGAATGATAGCTGGTAGATTTGATCAATTTCAAAAGGACAGCCATTATCTTCTTTTCATAGAATCTTTCAGCACAGAAATAAACCCTTCAGCTTAACCAGTCATGTGACCAGCAAACACTCATTTCATATTTCTTCACTAATCCAATATTTTTCTTCGCACATTCTATCAACTTATCCAAATTCTATGATCAGTTTACAGTAGCCATTAACCTCTCCACCCATATGACCTTGGACCATGGGAGGAAGCTTCAGAACCCAGAGGATATCCGTACAGTCAGATGGAGAACTTGCAGAGGAAGAATATGCAGACCATACAGGAGGCCAGGATCAAACTGGAGCCATGAAGAAGTGTCTCTCTTCCCCTCACCACAGTGCTGCTCTTCTGGTCCAAGACCTTTTGTCACAACTTTTTCTCTCTGGGCTGGTATTTATTCTGGCAGGTGACTCTTGGTAGATGGGATATTGCGCTTTGAGTTATTGGTACCTTGCAGTTGGACTAATCAGTGGGGATTTTCTCCCGGGAACCATGCAGAATTCAATAGGAAATAGAATCATACAACACTACATCAGAGAAGCAGGCCCTTTGGCCAATCTACTTCATGCCACACTATTAATCTGCCTAGTCCCATTGACCAGCACCTGGACCACAGCACTGTACACACTTCCCACGTACCTATCCAAATTCCTCTCAAATGTCCGCCACTTCTGCTGGCAACTTGCTCCACACTCTCACCACCCTCTGAGTGAAAAAAGTTCCTCTTAAATATTTCACTTTTCACCTTTAACCCATG
Organism: Hypanus sabinus; assembly: GCF_030144855.1. NCBI lineage: Eukaryota > Metazoa > Chordata > Chondrichthyes > Myliobatiformes > Dasyatidae > Hypanus > Hypanus sabinus. The sequence goes on along the minus strand of NC_082713.1, from coordinate 146,021,268 downwards.
ACCTCTGGTTCCAGTCTCACCAAACCTCAGTGGAAAAAACCTGCTTGCATATACCTTATCTGTGCCCCTCATAATTTTATATACCTCTATCAAGTCTCCTCTCAATCTTTTATATTCTTGGAAGTAAGGCCGTAACCGACTCTATTTTTCCCTATAACTCAGATCCTCAAGTCCTGGCAACATCCTTATAAATCTCTGCACTCTTTCAACCTTATTTACATTTTTCCTGTAGGTAGATAAGCAGATCTGTACACAATGCTCCAAATTAGGCCTCACCAATGACTTTCAAAGAATTATTGAACTGTATATGGATTATTAATCCATATGGATGAATATCTGCATCCATTCCATTTTTATCTTCCATTGGCTAAGATGCTGCCATGCTTACAAATAATTACCATTTACCATTGCCATTAAGTACAGTTGAAAAAAATCTCACAGGTCGCCTGAATCATTGTTCAGCAGATCTATGTCTAGAATAGGAGGCTGCGTACAAGAAGGGACAGAGTTCCTAAGGAGATTGAGGTCCTTTGGAGTACACAGGCCTCTCCTTGACATGTTCTAACAGTCCATTGTCGCAAGTACAATCTTCTATGTGGTAGTGTACTGGGGCAATGGTATCAACATGGGTAATGCCAACAGGCTCAATAAACTGGTTAGAAAGGCTGGCTGTGTTACAGGAGCCAAACTGGACACACTGGAGGCTGTGGTAGAACAAAGGACCCTACAGAAAATCCTTACAACTCTGGACAATGTTTCTCACCCTCTGCATGCCACCTTGGCTGAACAGAGGGCCACTTTTAGTAATAGACTAAGACAACTGCACTGCTCCAAAGAGCGCTATATGAGGTCATGCTTACCCTGTGCCAATAGGCTCTATAACGAGTCAACCTATAGCCCGGGAAGTGATGACCCCCTCCTGTTACACTGTCTGAGGCAACTTATTCTTTCTTACTTCTCATCTAATATTTGTATGTCTGTGCGCTTGTGATGCTGCTGTGACAATTTCCTTTGGGATCAATAAAGTATCTATCTATCTTTCTATCCATCTGTCTATCTACCTATACCAAGCATGTGCAAAAAGCTCAGTTTTCAGAACTCTCTGTCCAGCCCTGTGCTCAGATGATAATGGCCCATAGAACAAACAGCTGATGTAACTGATTAAACTAAGATAAAAAGCCAGAATCATCTTCACAGCCCAGATCAATCTCTCACAATGATGGACTCCAACTAAACTTCAGTTTAATCACCATCAGTAACCGATTCCAGTTTATACATCACCTTGGACAACAGACTCTACTCCTAGTTGAGATCAATCACTCTGTGCAATTGAGTTCAGATCAATTACTGTTAAAAAAAAACTGGCTCAACTCACAGTTCCAATCGCCTTCAGTAATTGACTCCAGTCAGTCACAACTCAAATCATTTGTTTTTTGTTATTAATTCTATTCAGATTATATAGGACAAAACTCAGCAATTAAAGTTAATATAATAGGAGTAAAATCTTTTCTGTAAATTTTAAATAATGGGTGAGGGTTTTCTGTGGTTTGAGGCATACTGACACTAAATCCAAATGGCAATAGCCTGAGAAGCCAGTAATCAATCAGCCTGTTGCTTCCTTTTCTACAGCAGTTTGCAGCAGTGGTCACTGAGACTAAAAAAATCTTTTCCTCATACACAGCCAAATACCAGGGTTTTCAAGAAAATATTTTAGGAAGAGCTTGACAAAGCATGAAATAGAATTTAAGTCCTTAAGATGGACACAAATACAGGAAGGAATCGTCCTACTACGGTTAGTCATGGATCCAAACATTAAATATCACTAAAATAATCTGCAACACGTCTGGCATCCAAAAGGTCTTTTTTTCTAATTAAAGCCCGCAGGAATAAATTAGGTCTTGAATGGAATACGTGTTTTAGAGCTGTCTCCTGAAAGCGAGCCATTTGTGAAGGAGGCACAGATGCTAAGGGAAGCAGATATCAAAGCAGAGAAACAGGATTTAGAGTTCTGCAGTTTCTCCCATCAATTCTAAACACTTAAAAGACCATGACTAGAGCTGAAGGAAATGGAAAAAAAAATGACAATTAACCATGTGTATATTGTGATGAAAAGGAGTTCGAAGATTTGGAGGAAAGGAACAATGCTTCTAACAAGTGCTGTGAAATGCGCTGTTTTTTGCAAGTCAAGAAAATGAGAGAAGCTTTCTTCAGATTAGCATGGACATGTTATGTTGCTTCTGCTAAATATCCTCAATCACTCACTTAAATTGATTTCACTCGGTTTTAATATGCGAGGCATGAGATGTGCATTTTTAACTCCTATTTAGGAAATGGCACTAGGGTAGAATCAGGCTCCAAAGTAGAGCATGTATGGTTCTCAATGGTCTCAGAGTCTAAAAGGAATAAAAAAAGTGAGATAAACAATGAAATCTTAAATAAACACAGATGCTCTCTGTTTGCTGAGTGACACAGAGAAAAAGAAGCAGAATTAATATTTCAAGTCCAAAGAAATCAGTCAATGTAGCTCATCCAGGTGTAAAAATACCCCCTCATTCAAGTAAAGCAAAATTAAACAGAAAGTCCTCAAAAAGTATTTTGGGTTGAGCTGTTCACCACTGAGAATGGTTCCGCAACCATTTCAGGAGATAGAAAAAAGCTTTATTTTTTGTTGTGATATGACTAGAGCACCAGAACAGATCGTGGAGAAAGATGTTCAACAGCTTACATACAAGGTCAGGAATCAAAAGGTTGAGCATGATGGGACTAACGTTCTAAACTGTGTATATTCCAATGCAAGGCGTATTGTAGGAATGGTAGATGAGCTTAGGGCATGGATCAACATGTGGAATTAGGACAATGTAGTCATTGGTAAGATTTGGTTGCAAGAGGGGCAGGACTGGCATCTCATTATTCCAGGGTTCCATTGTTTTAGATGTGATACAGCGGAAGGGATTAAAGGGGGAGGGGTGGCATTACACATCAGGGAAAATGTCACAGCAGTACTCAGTCAGGACTGACTGAAGAGCTCATCTAGTGAGGCTTTATGAGTAGAACTGAGGAATATGAACAGGATGACCATTAATGGGACTAAGATCACCAAACAGTCCATGAGATTTAGAGGAGCAAATTTGTAGAGAGATTGCAGACTGTTGCACGAAACATAAGGTTGTGATAGTAGTTGAGTTGAACTTTCCACATAACGATTGGGACTCGCATACCATAAAAGAACTGGATGGCAGAGTTTGTCATATGTATTTAGGATAGTTTCCTTAATCAGTGCACTGAGGTCCCAACTGGAGAGAGTACGATACTAGATCTCTCATTAGGGAATGAGAAAGGGCTGGTGACAGAAGTTTAACTCGGGGAACACCTTGCATCTATTGATCATATTAGTTTCAAAATAATTATCGGCAAAGATATGTGTGGTCCTTGGGGTGAGCTTCTAAATTGGGGCAAGGCCAATTTCAATGGCATCAGAAAGGATCTGACAAGTGTGGATTGGGACAGATTGTTTTCTGGCAAAGTGTTTTTAGTAAGTGGGAGATGTTCAAAAGTGAAATTTTGAGTACAGAGTTTGTGTGTTCCTGTCAGAATAAAAGGCAGGGATAACAAGCTTAGGGAAGCTTGGATTTTGAGAGATATTGAGACTCTAGTTAAGAAAAAGAAAGAAGTGTGTATTAGGTATAGGCAGATAGGAACAAATGTGGGACTTGAGGAACATAAAGAAATACAAGGAACACTTAAGAAGGAAATCAGGAGGAATAAAAGAAAACATGAGATTGCTGTAGCAAACAAGGTGAAGGAGAAGAGCTTCTACAGATACATTAAGAACAAAAGCAAGAGACATTAAGAGCAAGAGACAAAGTTGGTCCTCTGGAAGATCAGAGTGGTAATCTAAGTTTGGAGCCAAAAGAGATGAGGGAGATCTTGAGTGGATTTTCTGCAACTGTATTTAATTGAGAGATGGATACAGAGTCTACAAATGTGGGGCAAAGCAACAGCAAGCTCATGGACCCTATACAGATTACAGAGGTGGAGGTGTTTGTTGTTCTGAGGCAAATTAGGGTGGATAAATCCTCAGGGACTGACAAGTTGTTCCCTGTGAGAGTCTATTGCAGGAACTGCAGGAGCCAGAGATAGTTAAAACATCCTTAGCCATGGGTGGGGTGCCAAAGGATTGGGGGATAGCTAAGAATAAACCAGGAGATTATAGGCTGTTGAGCCTTGACATCAGTAATAGGAAAGTTACTGGAATGTATGCTAAGGGACTGGACATACGAGTATTTGGATATACAGGGACAGAATAGGGATTGTCATCATGGCTATGTGCATTGTAAGTCATGGTTAACCAATCTTATAGAGCTTTTTGAGGAAGTTACCAGGATAATTAATGAAGGCAAGGCAGTGGATGTTGTTTACATGGACTTTAGCAAGGCCTTTGACAAGGTTCCGCAGGGGAGGTTGGTCAATAAGATTCAGTCATTTGTCATTCAAGATTAGGTATAAATTGGATTAGCACTGGCTTTGCGGGAAATGCCAGAGAGTGGTAATAGATAGAAACATAGAAAACCTACAGCACAATACAGGCCCTTAGGCCCACAAAGTTGTGCCGAACATGTCCCAAACTTAGAACTCACTATTTTTCGAAGCTCCATGTACCTATCCAAAAGTCTCTTAAAAGACCCTATCGTATCCGCCTCCACCACCGTTGCCAGCAGCCCATTCCATGCACTCACCACTCTCTGAGCAGAAAACTTACCCCTGACATCTCCTCTGCACCTACTCCCCAGCACCTTAAACCTGTGTCCTCTTGTGGCAACCATTTCAGCCCTGGGAAAAAGCCTCTGACTATCCACCCGATCAATGCCTCTCATCATCTTATACACCTCTATCAGATCAACTCTCATCATTCGTCATTCCAAGGAGAAAAGGCCGAGTTCACTCAACCTATTCTCATAAGGCATGCTCCCCAATCCAGGCAGAATCCTTGTAAATCTCCTCTGCACCCTGTCTATGGCTTCCTCGTCCTTCCTGTAGTGAGGCGACCAGAACTGAGCACAGTACTCCAAGTGGGGTCTGACCAGGGTCCTATATAGCTGCAACATTACCTCTCAGCTCCTAAATTCAATTCTTTGATTGATGAAACCAAATACACCATACACCTTCTTAACCACAGAGTCAACCTGCCAGCTGCTTTGAGCATCCTATGGACTCTGACCCCAAGATCCCTCTGATCCTCCACACTGCCAAGAGTCTTACCACTAATACTATATTTTCCCATCATATTCAACCTACCAAAATGAACCACTTCACACTTATCTGGGTTGAACTCCATCTGCCACTTCTCAGCGCAGTTTTGCATCCTATCAATGTCCCACTATAACTTCTGACAGCCCTCCACACTATCCACAACACCTCCAAACTTTGTGTCATCAGCAAACTTACTAACCCATCCCGCCACTTCCTCATCCAGGTCATTTATAAAACTCACAAAGAGTAGGGGTCCCAGAATAGATCCCTGAGGCACCCCACTGGTGACCAACCTCCATGCAGAATATGACCCATCTACAACCATTCTTTGCCTTCTGTGGGCAAGCCAGTTCTGGATCAACAAAGCATTTGCCCTTGGATCCCATCCCTCCTTACTTTCTCAATAAGCCTTGCATAGGGTAACTTATAAAATGCCTTACTGAAATCCTTATACACTACATCTACTGCTCTTCCTTCATCAATGTGTTTAGTCACATCCTCAAAAAATTCAATCAGGGTCACACATGACCTGCCCTTGACAAAGCCATGCTGACTATTCTTAATCATATTATACCTCTCCAACTGTTCATAAATCCTACGTCTCAGGATCTTCTCCATCAACTTACCAACCACTGAGGTAAGACTCACTGGTCTATAATTTCCTGGGCTATCTCTACTCCCTTTCTTGAATAAAGGAACAACATCGGCAACCCTCCAATCCTCCAGAACCTCTCCAATGCAGAACATCTTTGCATTGATGATGCAAAGATCATCGCGAAAGGCTTAGCAATCTCCTCCCTCGTCTCCCTCAGTAGCCTGGGGTATATCTCATCTGGTCTCGGCAACTTATCCAACTTGATGCTTTCCAAAAGATCCAGCACATCCTCTTTCTTAATGTCTAAATGCTCAAGCTTTTCAGTCTGCTGAAAGTCATCACTACTATCACCAAGATCCTTTTCCATAGTGAATACTGAAGCAAAGTATTCATTAAGTACCTCTGCTATTTCCTCCAGTTCCATACACACTTTCCCACTGTCACACTTGATAGGTCCTATTCTTTCACGTCTTATCCTCTTGCTCTTCACATACTTGTAGAATGCCTTGGGGTTTTCCTTAATCCTGCCTGACAAGGCCTTCTCATGGCCCCTTCTGGCTCTCCTAATTTCCTTCTTAAGCTCCTTCCTGTTAGCCTTACGATCTTCTAGATCTCTAACGTTACCTAGCTCTCTGAATGTTTTGTAAGCTTTTATTTTCTTCTTGACAAGGTGTTAGCCTCTCCGACTGGAAGTCTGTGACTAACGGAGTGCTGCATGGATCGGTGCAGTGTCAGTTGTTGTTTGTCATCTATGTCAACAATCTGGTTGTTAATTTGATAAACTGTATCAGCAAATTTGCAGATGACATCAAAATTGGGGTGTAGTGGACAGTGAGGAAGACTGTCAAAGCTGGTGGTGGTATCTGGACCAGCTGGAAAAAAAGCACTGAAAAATGGTAGATGGAATTCGATGCAGACAAGTGTGAGTTGTTGTACTTTGGGAGGACTGACCAGGGTAGGTCTTAAATGCTGAGTGATAGAACAGAGGAATCTGGGAATGCAGGCCCATAATTGCTTAATAGTGGAGTTACAAGTAGAGGAGTCATAAAGAAAGCTTTTAGCACAGTGGCCTTCATATATCAGTGCATTAAGTATAAGAGATGGGATTGCTATGTTGAAGTTGTTTGAGACTTTGGAGCATTGTGTGCAGTTTTGTTTACCTACCTACAGGAAAGATGTAAGTAAGATTGAAAGATTGCAGAAAAATTTATAATCATGTTGCCAGAACTTGACGACCTGAGTTATAGTGAAAGGTTGAATAGGTTAGGACTTTATTCCCTGGAATGTCGAAGACTGATGGGAGATTTGATAGAGGTATACAAAATGATGAAGAGTAGAAATAGAGGAAAAAGCTTTTGCCACCGAGGTTGAGCGAGACTACAACTACACATAATGTGATAAGGGTAAAAGCTGATATGTTTAAGGCGAACATGAAGGTTACTACTTCACTCAGAGGTTGATGAGAGTATGGAATGATTTGCCAGAACAAGTGGTTGATGTGGGGTCAATTTCAACACTTGGATAGGCACACGTATGGGAGAGGTATGAAGGGCTATGGTCCAAGTGTGGGTTGATGGGACTAGGCAGAGTAATGGTTTGGCTCATATTGGATGGGCCACGGGCTTGTTTCTATGCTGGGGTGTTCTCCAAGTCTGAGTCTATGATCAGCACAAAGGGATCCTGCAAAGAAGGGTTGAGCTCTCACAGATGATTATTAATGAACTATGGTGGTGATAATGATTGGAGTGTAGAGAAAGGCATTTTGCCTGCGATATGATTTTACAGATCCTTTATAAAATTCTATCAGAGTTCTGCATTGGTCTCCACCTGTGCTCTGGTGTTCTGCTGGGATTTCCAAGGTTGCTTTCAACATTCAGCTCCTTTGGGTCCTCTTGTCAATCAGGCTGCACCTCATGACCCTGCGGCTCAGGGTCTGTGCACTGCTCTTCTTCTCACAAAGACTGCTGCCTTGGGGTTGCTCATTCACCAAACAGTGATGAGGCCTCCACACTCAACAAACAAGAGAAAACCTGCAGGTGCTGGAAACCCAAGCGACACACAACAAATGTTGGAGGAACTGAGCAGGCCAGGCAGCATCTATGGAAAAGTGTAAATAGTTGATGTTTTGGGCCGAGGTCCGTCATCTGAACTGGAGATAAAAGATGAGAAGTTAGAATAAGAAGGTGGGGGGGATATTGGAAGGTAGTAAGTGATAGGTGAAAGCGGGTTGGGGAGTGGAGTGAAGTAAAGAGCTGGGAAGTCTATTGGTGAAATTGAGTCTGCTTGGGAAAAGCAAATTACTTTGGATTTAAGCTATTCAAAGTCTCCACCTTTAGAATTTTCCCTTGTGCTGCATTTGGATCTGTTGTAGATTGACCTTTTTTTAATGCATGGTCAGAATGTAGGAGGTTAATTAGATAGAGCTTGGTTTTATTTTGGTGAGCATTTCAGCATTCTTTTCAATTCAGGTGTCTGCCATCAAGACATTCCACTTAAAGCCAAACTACCTATGTCATCTACTGTATCCAGCACTCCTAGTACGGCCTCCTGTATATCAGTGACACCTGATGTAGGTTGGGAGACAACTTCACCAAGCACCTTTGCTCCATCCACCATAAACCACAGGATGTCCCTTTTCCCAAGGGCTGAAATGGCTAACATGAGGGGGCATGGTTTTGAGGCGCTTGGAAGTAGGTCCGGAGGGGATGTCAGAGGTAAGCCTTCCACACAGAGAACGGTGGGTGCTTGGAATGCACTGCCAGCGACGGTGGTAGAGGCGGATACAATAGGGTCTTTTAAGAGACTCTTAGATAGGTACATGGAGCTTAGAGAAATAGAGGGCTAAGTGGACCAAAGGGCCTGTAATGTGCTGTAGATTTCTATGTTCTATGAAAGAGATAAGGGGATTGAGAAGGGGGATTCTGAGAGAAGTCAGAAGGCAATGGAAGAAATGGAAGGGAAAGAGCTCCAGAGGGGGGTGATGGGGAGGTAAGGAGAGAAGGAAATAGGAATGGGGAACAGTGAGAGGGGCATTACTGGAAGTTTGAGAAATCAATGTTCATGCTATCAGTTTGGAGGCTACCCAGATGGAATATAAGATGTTACTCCTCCAACCTAAATGTGGCCTCATCAAAGCAAAAGAGGAGGTCATGGACTAACATGCTGGAATGGGAATGGGAAGTGGAATTAAAGTGGGTAGCCTCCACACTGGCTAGATATATACAGCTGGGCACTGGCAGTTGATGCAGGCACCAGAATCTCATTTTCAAAGGACCAAGGATGCTGTCAACAATCCTGGTACTTCTCTGGCTTTAGCTGTAGCAGTGTTCAACAACTGTGGGAGGACTATAAACTGGTCTGAGATCCAGGGAGATGGTTTCTCCTATAATCCATCCCTCCGGGCAAGACTGGCCATGTAAAATGTCTAGCAGTTTAGTTTCCCTGAAGATGAATACATCTTGTGTACTTTCTGAAAACATGGCCTTCAGCAGGAGAAAAATTATTTCTTAAAATCCCCAATCACCTGTGCCTTTAGGGAGTGAAGGGAAAGATTCAGATCAACAATGTACACTGTTATGGCAGCTTCAGTTGGTGCGATGTTCTTGCCGTTTGATTTGTTTTCCTGCTTGGGGGCAAGGACGGGGCTCGGAATGTTTGTCGTTCTTGCTGCTGCTGTGAGACTTTTTTCTTCTCACGTGGAAGGGGTGGCTTGATGATCATGTTGCTGTTCTTTTCTGCAATTTGTTAGTTTTTTGTGCAGGGAGGGGTGGGGTTAATGTTTTACTTTGAATGACTTCTATAGTTTTCTTTGTTTCATGGCTACATGGAAAAGACTAATCTCAGTGTTGTATACTGCATCCAAGTTTTGATAGTAAAATGAACCTTTAAATCCTTAACTTCATTGGTTGGAGCAGTCATGTGTCAAGAGCACAATGTAAGGTCTCACCCTTCATGGTGATGGCAACTTTGGAAAGTTTAAAGCTATGAATATATCATTCAGCAGTAAAATACAGATAAGGTGAGACTACAAATGTCGTCTCTTCAGTGATGGTCATATTTTCATCTCCCTTCCCAAGGTCTCCTAGCCCAACCTGAATACTTCTCACTGCCATTGTCCACAATACGAGATTGCTACTGTGGGCTACTGTTGAAGTCCACATTTAATAAACACCTCAGTGGGTAGAGTACATGTTAGAAAAATGCTATTAGATTATTAATAATAGAGAGTATTTATTAATCTAATAATTCTCTTTGGGCTTTGGAAGATGCTTGAAGAACCTATAAGCACTCCTGAAACCCAGTCCTGGCTTCCAGGATCCAACTAACTAGTGAGAAAAGCAACAAGGTGGAATCATGTGGTCCTACTTTAATGAAAATATCCAGTCTCAGGCTGTACCCAAAAGCCACCATTTCTGTTGGTAAGGGACAAAGTTGGCATTATGCAGTGAGTGATATTATTAGATTGGGTGGCATGGTAGTGTAGTGATTAGCACATCACTTTCCATCACCAGTGACCATCGATCAGGGTTCAAGTCCCTCTAGTGCCTGTAAGGAGTTTGTACATTCTCACTGCGACCACTTGGGCTTCCTCTGGGTGCTCCAGTTTCCTCCAACATTCCAAAGATATCCAGCTAGGATTGGGGTTAGTGAATCGCAGGCATGTGATATCAGCGCGATAAGTGTGGTGGGCTGCCTAGCACAATCCGTGCTGATTTGACCTGACACAAACAACACATTACTGTATGTTTTGATGTTTCAACGTAAATGTGACAAATAAAGAAAGCTAACCTTTATTAGATACATGCCTGATGGAGGAAAGACCCAAATACATTGATATGAATAGCTCATGGAACTACCCAGTATAATTTCCCAATAGGCCTGATTTTAATGATTCAGCAGCAGCATCTTCCCCTCCCTCATCAGATTCCTGAACAGTCCATGAATCCATGAACAATGCCTATTTATTCCATTTTTGCACTATTATTTTATTTCTGCAACTTAGTTTTTTGTTTTGCATGGTACTGTTGCTGCAAAACAGCTAACTTCACATCATGTAAGGCAATGATAATAAACTTGATTTTGATAGGACTGGTAGTAGCTTGTGCACAGGAATTACTACTCTGCAATCTAGTCTCTAGGCTCCAATATTGAAAGACTAATTCCAACTATGATAAGATACCATCATGTTGCTCAGGTAACTCACTTAATACAAGCAAGGGTAAAGGTCCGCAGTCTGCAGGCAACTTGGAAATACGTGGGGTATAAAAAGCCAAAACATTTACAAGCTCTAGAGCTTTCACAAAGTAAGTCATCGTGGGTTTTATTTGAATTTGCATTAATAGGAAAGCAGTAAGCATTATTAATCTATTCCAGACTTTAAATCAAAAATCGTACACAGCAGCATCAAATTCTGTTCTACTGTGTAACTCGATCCATATTATATTCATTGTTATTATCATTTTATGTTATATGGGGTAGAAAAGATGCAGAGGACGAGATGTGCAGTTGCAGACAACGTCAATTTTGCCTGCAATCATTATCATCATCATGCACTTCCCTCAGCTTGTTTCAGCCCAGAAAACATGCTCCAGTACATCCACCTAGTCTGTAACAAGGATAATCAATGGATGAAGTTCCAGCCAGAGGTTAGCTGGAGGAGACATTTTTTTCTTAAAAGTTATGGTAGTAGGTGATTGTGAGATTGTATAATGCTGGGCTCAGACTCATTGACAAAGGTTTTACATTTTGCAAGCTCTGCCCCACAGGTGCACATTCTCAGTACATCAAACTCATGTAGAGAGTTCCTAGCTTTTGCTCAGCACGTGCAGAATGAGGAATCGTCAACCTGCTGGGTTTGATCATATGAGGGAGCGCAGCACCGATGTGCTCCGGGGGCGTCACTTCCAGCGGTTCCACAAAAGATGTCTCAATTCAAAAAGGGGAAGCAGGATATAATGTAGCAAAGCATGCTGCAAATACAACAAACTTAAATTGGTTGATGAAGAAAAGAGAAACTTTAACAAATCTCAAGGAAGACGTTAAAATATTGCTGTCAGACATGGGCTTGTAGGTGGATGAGCACGCAGGTGGCAAATGCAACTCACTGGTTAGAAATTATGTGTTAATGTTTCTTGAGAGAAAAAATATGAGAATTGGCAAATCCTGAAAATGGAGAAAGCCTATAAAGTTAAACATAGAGTAATCTGAGTTAGTTGGATAATAATAGTGGAATAATATACACTCAGTGGCCACTTTATTTGGTACACCTGTTCATTAATGCAACTACCTAATCAGCCAATCATGTGGCAGCAGTTCAATGTATTAAAGCATGCAGACCGCAAGCATTGTTTTCTCTCCTTATCAGAGTCCAAGAATCAATTAGTTTCTGTTGATAATCAACGTAAACTCAAGAGTCCCCTGGGACTGAAAATTTCAAAGATTCACCATCCTCTGAGTGAAGCGATTTCTTCTCATTTCATTCCTAAATGACTTATGCCTTATTCCGAGAAGGTGATTAAATCTTATGAATTTAAAATTCCCTTGGTGAGGAGCAGAGGTTAAGTAATGTTCTTTTTATGTCTAGGATTGTTAAACAGACTACTGTTTGAATTGAAGTTCATTGCATCTTTTAAAGGAGATTTTAAGATTTTTTTTCTTGTAGAGAAGTTCAAAGCAAATTTACTGTCAAAGTATGTAGTGTATATGCTAACACATACTATCGGGAGATTCATTTCTTGCAGGCATTTCCCGTCAATGAGCTTACCTCTAATCTGCCCCAGTGGAGACCTAGCCTCCAGTCTGATAATGCTGATTTCTTTGGATTATAAGCAAGATGGAACCTGCTAAGTTTCTGATATGGATGCTGCATCACAAGTCCTCTCTTTTTCACAATGAAGCGAGCAGTGCAAAAGACACCCACATTTTAATTGTGGATCAATCGGCCTCAGTACAAATTCCAATCACACAAATATACAAATTTTACATTGAAAATGCTGAGCAATCTTTCATATATTTATCTAGCGCATGATATGGTACCAGCACAACCTCCACACATACTTATTTAAAAACACCAATTAATATGGGTCTTGTAAAATTTACTTCATTCCCACATCACGTTAACTTCTCCTATATAAAGTTAGTGTTAAAACAGTGGGAGGAACTGGCAGAGCCCTAGCTGCTAGCTGATTAAAGGATAAACCTTGAAGTAAACTATGGCAACACGAAGCAAGTACCTTGCTGTCATCCAGAATATGCTTATTGCTGAGATGCTGGTGAAAACAGAGACAAAGAATGTGAGGCCTCTAATCTTTTTATCTGTATCTTCTCACATCTATGGGTATTCATCTGGATTATGTCACCATTAGAAGTGGTCAAAGAGCGTCACTGATAACGGAACAAAAAAGTCCTAATCCATTCCTTTCCAACTTGCTCTCCCCTCCCTGCCAGAAGATTGTTCCATCAGGACTTGTACATAGGATCCCCAGAGTGAAGGGTCTGAGAGAGGCAGTCAGCAAAGCTCAGGAAAGTGTGAATGGAAAGTCAGAAACATCTGTAGATGCTCTACCAGCTTCAGAAGGCCCTGAGGTGAATGCCTGCAGGCTGCAGGCGTGTACTTCCAAATTTCTGGCCAGTTGCTTAAACTAAGACAAATTATAGACTTGACCAAGAAAATTTGGACACTTGAAGATCTAGATAATTGCTTGGTAGAGTTCGTTTCACCCCTGCAGAGTTCAATGAAGAATGGAAATTGACTACAGGCTTCCTTTACTGCATTGTAATGTTAATTTGCATAAGCAAAGTACTAATTTCAAAATTTACAGTCATTGTTTTCTTTTCTGAAAGTTAGAGGTCTGTACATTTCATAAGTAATGTTATAAATCTATGCTACTAATAGAGTGAACTAGAAATTTAGAGGCTCATTGTTTAAAATGACATTGCTATTCATTCAATTAAGTCATAAAATTGTAGTTAATGGACTTCCAATTGATGTTAATAATAACTGGCCATTTGTATTTTCCCATTCAGTCTCAATATGCTTAGTGCCAAGTTAAACAAATGAAATTGCAGTTGTTGAAATTGGAAACAAAAGCAGCTACGTTGGAAGAACTCAGCCAGTCAACTAGTATCTGTGAAAAAGAGAAAATCGCTAATGCTTCAGGTCAAAGATCCTTCACCAAGGCTGAGAAAGAGGGAAAGAAAGTTAGAACAAGGAATAGAGAAGGTGCAGGAGGGAAAGAGAGAGAGAGCAGTTAAGGAAAAACACCTCACTTTTTATTTTGGTATTTTGCAGCCTGCAGGACTCTATTCGATTCTCTAGCTTTATATAACTTGTTCTCCTATTTGCTGTATCTAGACTGGCCATTTTCCACTCTTCTTTTTTTCTCATTTATACATTCTGGACTACCTAGTGCATCCTCCAGGTTAGGCGATGCATCATCCAGACTGTACAACATTCGCAACACGTGGCATTCCTGTCCATTCAATGGTTGTCCATTATTTTAAAGTTCTAAGTTCAAAGTAAATTTTATAATAAAGTACATATATGACACCATATACAACCCTGAGTTGCATTTTTCCTGTGGGCATACTCAGCAAATCTATAGAAGAGTAACCATAACAGGCTCAATGGAAGATCAACCAGATTGCTGAAGATAACAAACTGTGCAAATGTATAAACAGCAGTAAATAATGAGAACATGAGATAAAGAGTCCATAAAGTGAGATCATTGCTCGTAGGAACATTTCAGTGATTGGACAAGTGAGTGTAGCTATCCTCTTTAATTCAAGGCCTGACCCTATCACTGACATTCTCTTTGTTCCATACATTGCTCTTTTCTGGATTCTCTGTTACTTACCCTAATTTGTTTTCTTATTTCTCGGTTCTGATGAAGGGTCACTGACCTGAAACATTAACTAGTTTCTCTTTCCACAGATGCTGCTTGTCTGACTGAGATCTTGCAGCATTTCCATGTTTCATTAAGTGCAAGGAGGGTGTGATGACTTATTCTATTTCACGAACTGTTTGTTTATAGTCATACGAGCATACTATTCCAGGAACAGAAGATATAAAGATTCATATTCAGGAATTCTGAAGACTTTTTGCAATTGCATAAAGGGCTCAGCTTTGAAATCACAAGATGGTCTTGCCTTGTTCCAGTTTTAGAGTTAGTGTTTTTTTCTCTCAGTCATTCAAAGGATTTGAGATACATGGGCTGAACCAGTATTTAATTGCCTTTGAAAAGATGGAGGTGAGCTACCTTCCTGAACTGCTGTTGTCCTTGAGGAGTGGATATACCCACAATGTTCTTAGGGAGACAGTTCCAGGATATCTGACCCTTTTACCATACTCATTTTATTCTTTGTCCAAAGGCAGTTATTGAAAATGATTAAAGTGCTAAGCTAGCTGTATCTCTGATCTTTTGAATAGATGCTATGTTCTGTGGACTTCTGAGTATAGAGAACATCATACTGCTCAGACATGTCTGAATCCTTCCTTGGTATGTTTCCTGTGTGTGTATTCAAGTTGAGTGGAGTCAGGTTTTATCTTATTCTGAACTGTGGTTTTAATAACTCAGTATTCCCTAAAGTCAGTTCAACTGTGTGGGTTGATTTAGTGCTCCTGGTCTCCTAGTGGGTGCCAATGCCATAAGCTACACAAAGACAGCTCATGCTTTATCACCTGGCTTAACCAGGCAGATGAAACAGCAACTTCACCAAGAGTTGTTTATATCATCTCAGGCTGTGGGATAACTTGAAAAAGGTTATACTGGAAAATAAGATAATTGTCATGATCCTACATTTCATTGCTAGCGCAGCGAGATTAAAACCACAAAATTCTATATTATATCAATGAGGCTGACATTACTCAATGTATAGCAGATGTTGGAATACTAACGGACAACAGAAACTGGTGTAAACATTGATATTTTCCTCATTAAACTCTGATGTTGCAACCAAATGCTCCTGATTGCTGCCTTCATTGTTTCATTAATCTTCTTTATCTAATCTCTTTACCAAGTATGAAATACAAAAGCCCCAAGCAGTGACCATCTCAAACAAAAACGTCATGTACCCATGATGTTCAGTACAGGTATCACTGATTAACACACCAACATCCTGGGAGGAAGGCCATCATTGAGCAGAAACTAAACTGGATTACCTTCTGTGGACACTAATTTAGGTCATATGCTATGTAGTCTCTGATTAGGGATTCTGTTCCTGACAGCTCAAAGCGTTTTTGCCATCTGTAGAGCATAAATCAAGAGCGTGATAAAATACTCTGTCTGTGTTGATAAGTGTAGTTCCAACAAAACCCTCAACATTATCCAGGAAAAAGCAGCCCGTGTCCTCCACCAGTTTAGAAGGATGAGGGCTTCATGAATACAGTATGTTCCTCTCCTAACTGCATACCTTCCTGCCTTGTAAGTGTATTGGCTAGTCCTTCATTGCCATCTGGTCTACAACCTGAAACTCTCTACCCATAAGCACTGTGGAAGTCCTTCACTAGAGGTTCAAAGTGAATTATCACCACCATCCTCTCAAGAAGTATCATAGGAGAAAGTTATGAGAAGAAGTTATTTTCTACACAATGAACATACTGTACATTGTGTTAAATATCGAACAGTGGTGACTATAAGTTTAAACAGATTTGGGTATCGAAACCCGCACTGAAAGAACTCAATGTTTCGGGCCAAGACTCTTCTTCGAGACTGGGAAGAAAGATGGCAGAATAAAACGATGGGGTGAGGGGGCAATGAACAACAGCTGACAGGTGGTAAGTGAATCCAGGTGAGGGTAAAAGCAAGGATGACGTAGGAAGCTGGAAGGTAATAGGTGAGAGTGACAAAGGTCTAAAGAAGATGATGAAGAAGAAGAGGACAGTGGGCCATGGAATACAGGAAAGAAGATGATGATGAAGAAGAAGAGGACAGTGGGTCATGGAATACAGGAAAGAAGATGATGATGGGAACCAGAAGGAAGAATGTGAATGAGAAAGATAGCTCAAGAGGGCAGGTGAGGGGAAAGAGAAGGGGTAAAGGGGCAAGACAGATACAGAAAAAAAGTAAGACAGAGGAAGGAGTGGTTACTAGAAGTTATCTGCAGTCTCTCTTGTGCCTCCATAATGGGCAAGTTGAACTTGTACAACTTCAGATGGAGGCAGCAGAGTTTCGAAAAAAGTCATTGCAAGGAAAAAAGTTGACAAATTACTCACAAGTGACAAGACTTCAGCAGACAAAATGCTGTGTGAAGAATAAGGATGGGGGTGGTAGTGTGGCAGAAGCAGGCAGTGACCACAGCAGGAAAGCCTTAGGGCTCAGAAACTCAGTGTGTGGTAATGTAGGCATGAGCTTAAACCTCAATCAGTTGGAGGCTGATGGCTCAAGAAGCGAGATAATGGCAGGAACCAACTATATTAGAGGAATCTGTCCAAAAGAGCTCATTGATTCACAGTAGGAATGGTGAAATCAGCAGGTGAGCAGGCAACCTGTGGGTGGCTGCAATCCTTCCTCATTTCACTATGCAAAACCAGTGTAAATAGAACTTGCTAAAAATCAACTAAACCACGACAGAAGTTTCAGAGTTAGATATTCAGACATCACGTTCAATTAGCATCAATGTCATCTATCCCAGAATCTTTGTGCTTAATTCCAATTGTACATGTTAGTTTCATTCCCCTGCGTTGCTCAGGAGCAACTCCAACAAGATTGCTCTCCATGGGGCCAGGGAAGGTCTGAAAATGGCAGGAAATTTACAATGTTGTTACCACTAGAAACCTGCTTGTAGAAGAGAGAGGACTGGTAGCTCAGCGTTCCCAGGTTTCATTTAGTCATGATTGTCGGGGGGGGGGGCGTAAAAGAGGTGGAGGACTTGCACTATCAATAAGGAAAAATGTCACAGCAATACTTAGGAAGGCCTTAATGGAGGGCTCATCCACACAGGCAATTTGGGTGGCGCTCAGAAATAAGAATGGAGCTAGAAGGCTCCCCCACCTACCTCCGCCAATAGCCACTGAGAGGTGGAGGAACAAAAGGTTTATCATAGTGGAGGCATACCTTCTTTAGTGCATCCATGAGGATTTCCTGAAACAGTATATGGACACTTTAATTAATTAATTTTATTTTATTAATCATGTGTTGCATTGAATTGCTGTCGCTAGGTTAACAAGTTTCACAATATATGCTGGTGATATTAAACCTGATTCTGATTCAGGAGAGTCCACTTAGAGGAGAGAACATATTGAACCCAGTTTTGAGAGATGACACATCCAATAGCAGGTGAACGTTTTAGAAATAGTGACTACAATTTGTTATGTTTTCGGATAGCAATGACCCTGCTGGGATTTGACGAGAGCAAGCCCTATGGAAGCTGGAAAAATGAAACTGGAATATAGACTCGTGTTACAGTGATCAAGAAGAACAAGCAAGGCCTTGCAGTTGTGTAGTCGCTTTCGGGAATAGCGAGAGAGACCATGATGGGAATTTCAGTGGAAGATTTCACTGCACATCACCCACCTGCATGCTTTTATTTAATTGCTATGTAGTTGTGAACAGACACAACAAATTGGCAATGAGTGCAAACATGAATGTCAGAGAATATCACGAACTGCACCGACCATTACAGGATGAAACAGTAAGAGTTAAAGAGCAAGTAATAGTGAAAAACGTGCTGAATTGCAAGTGAAAATAACATGGCAGTGGCTTCAGATGGGAAAGTTGATGAATTTAATGGCACAAGTGAAGGCTGAAAGTCATCAAACACAAAACGAAACAAATGCATAAAATTTCTAAATGTAAAACAGAATCAGACAGCATAGACTCTGAGGAAGGTATAACTGAAGCAGAACACAAAATCGTCTGGATCACAATAGGCATTTCTGGTCTAAAACTGCAAATGGAGCTGGATACAGGGTCAGATTTATCCATTAATCCAGAGGCTGACAAAAATGTTTTCAAAAATAGAATTAGAGAAGACCTAATTGATGCTAAAGACCTGCGCAGGTAAAGAAGTGTCTCCCAAACGCAAACTGAAGGTGAATGTGACGTACGGAGGCCAAACACAGCAGTTTGAGCTTTATGTATTGAAAAAGTGGAGGGCCAGCAGTTTTCAGATGTGAATCATTGACAAAAATCCAACTGGACTGGCACTCAATCAAAGCTACAAGTGTGGAATCAACAGGCAACTGCAGCCCAAATGGCAGCACTATCCAGAGGCTGTCACAGCTGCTTAATGCTAATGAGAAGGTGCTTGAGATAGAATAGATAAGCAGATTGAAGACTTGGCCAAAAACTGTTCAGGATGCCAAAAAGTTAAAAATGCATCCCCACAGGCACTGTCACACCTGTGGGTGTGGCCGTCATCACCATGGCAAAGACTGCATATTGACTTTGCCAAGCTATTCATGGACTCCATGTTTCTGATTACTGTGGATGCCCATCCAAAGTGGCCGGAGGTTATACCGATTAAGTCAACCACCTCAGCAAAGCCTGTCTCCACCTTGAGGACAACCTTTGCCAGTAATGGCTCACCAAAACAAATTGTGAGTGACAACTGACCAGAATACACATCAGAAGAATTCTAACAGTTCACGAAGAAAAATGGCATCGGGCATTTCAGTCTGTTCTTTACCACCCAGTGATGAATGGATTAGCTAAAAGGTTTATCTAAACCTTCAAGAAATCCATTAAAGCTACGGACAAGAAGGACACTTCTCTACAGTACAAGGTGAACAACTTCCTATTTGTGTATCCAAACTCTGTTCGTGCGATGACAAATCAAACACCGGCAATGCTGTTCATTAACAGGAATCTGAGACCTCACATAGACCTTCTGAAACCAGACCACCGGAGGGAAGTACCTCATAAACAGTTCAGTCAGTTGCCAAGTATATCAGCAAGGAGCTTCAAGACTGGACAGGAAATCCTGGCGCGTGATTACCAAGGAGACAAGTGGACATCCAGTAGGACAGCTACAAGCACTGATGTACACAGTGGATGTTGGAGACCAGACATGGAGATGTCATGTAGACCAGCTACTGGATGCTTAACCGAAGAACAAATCCGAGTCGATGGCATGCAACAGGATAGACACATTACAGTCAGTGGACTTACCTCTCAGTGATGACCATGTCACTGACAGCAACTTGACACCAGAAACAGAGAATATTGTCTTTGACCTGCCAAACCTGATGCCACTCCACAGGACTAAAGGCGCTATCCTGAAAGAAACAGAGCGCCACCCAAAACACTGAACCTTTAGAATTGTGAAGTTAGTTTTGGACTGTTATTGTGAAAGCATCTTTATTTGGAATATGGGTTTATGAAAGGGAAATTGAATGTTTTGTATATATATAATTTTATGTTGCATTAACCTAAAGGAGGAGGAGGTGTAATATATAGATCTATTACTTTTAGAGCAAGAGCACCCCCTCCTTAGCACTTTGTATTGATCTATTGTCTGTGCATGTGCATTGTCCTCTCTCTTGCTGCAATGTGAATACACCAGTTAAAGCCATACATTCTGTACATACATCATTTACTTGATATGTACTTGTGCACAGACACAACAGTGTCCAACACAAAAAATGGCACAGTACAAACTTCACATGAGTAAAACAAGATGGTACACAAAATTCAATCTGAAAAGGTGTCTTGAAGTTTCAACAGTTTGGAAAAGGTAGCTCAGTGCAGCTCATTGTCTTCAGTGATGCCTCAGTTGAAAATCTTTCTGATGGAGGTACTCAAAGGTGACATTTTATTGTACTGATGGGTGAAGAGGGAAGATTTTCACCTCTCTTTTGCAATCAAAAATCTAGTGCATCCTTGCAATGTCTGAAGATATTGACAATGCTGTTTTTCTGGCCAGATTCTATTCTATCTATGGTGACCCAAAGAAGGACAGTCTTGTTTCACAGACAACTGTTCTTTGGTTGATGGCCATCAAATCCACCAAGTCAGTTACAGAGAAAAGGCTTCATCTAGAGATGAGCAACATCAAAGAACTTGTTCAAGCACAGAAAATTCATCACGTGCTCTGGTCAACTGCAAAGGAACAGAATGTCTCACAAAGAAGGGAGCACCAGTTCTTATGGTGTTAAAGGGACTTAGTGAAGACATTTGGTACCTTAAGAATTGTATTCACATCAAGGGTTAGAACTAATTCTCATATCCTAATGTACATTTGAATTGTCTTTAATTTTTTAAAATTTGATCGCAAGAAGGATGGGCGATTGTCGAGTTCTGTTAATTTGGGCTATGTAAGTATTTACCAAGCATGCACAGTCTCCCTATTTTGCACATGTGTGTGCCAGAGGAAAAAGGGGGCATTGTGGGGTGAAAAGGTGGTGGCCCTCGGATACTGAATGGAGACGTTGAAAATAAAGTTCTTTAAAGAAAAACATGTCTGTTATTTAGTGTTAACAATTGGGAACAACCACTGTTAGATAAGTCTACAACTGACACATAGGGCAAAATGGGGCATGCTATTGTACTGGGATATTCTGAAATTAAGGAGGAGGTAGTACTGGGTTTACTGAAAAGCATGAAGGTGGATAAATCCCCAGGACCTGAAGGAAGATACACCAGAATTTTAAAAGAAGCAATTTAGGACTTTGCTGAGCTTTGACGAAGATTTTTGTATCCACACTAACAACGGACAAGGTTTCAGAGGAAAGGAGAGTAACAAATGTTGTGCCTTTGTACAAGAAATAAAATAGGGATAACCTAATTATAGGCCAGTGAGCCTCATGTCCATGATAGGGAAACAATTGGAGAGGGTAATTAGGGGCATGATTTATGTACATATGGAAAGGCATGAGGAGGTGGCACAAGTGTTTGAGGTTATCAAGGCAGTGGACATTATCGACATGGTGCTTCAGTAAGGCATTTGATAAAGTGCCTCATGATTGGCTGATTTAACAGATAAAGATCATGTTATCCAGTATAAACTAAAAGTGCAGGTTTGGCTTTCCCATAAAAGACTGCAAGTAAGCCTGGCAGTCTGTTATTCCGGCTGGAAGTCTGTGACCAATGGTGTTCTGCAAGTGGCCTTTGTTGTTTGTGATATTTGAGTGAAGATGTAAATTGGTGAATTAGCAAATTTCTGAATGACATCAAGATTAGTGGAACTATGGACAGTGCAATGGACTATTAAAGAATATAGCAGGATATACATCAGTTACATATTATATTAGAGAAGTGGCAGATGGAATTTAATCCAGGCAATTGTGAGGTGTTGCATCATGGGAGGTCAAATGAAAGGAAAAAGTATACAGTGAATGGTAGACTCCATCACAGTACTGAGGTACAGAGGGGTCTTGGAGTCCAAGCCCATAGTTCACAGGAAGTGGCGATGCATGTGGTTAAATGGTATAAAAGACATATGGCGTGATTGCCTTTATTGGTAGGGTTGCTGAATACAACACTGGGAAAGCAATATAAAACTTTGGTCAGATTGCATTCGGAGTATTGTGTGCAGTTTGGGTTACCCCATTACAGGAAAGATATAAAGAATCTGGCAAGGGTTCAGTAGAGGTTTACCATGATGCTGCCTGGATTAGAAGATATGAACTTCAAGGAAAGTTTGAATAAACATGGGTTCTCCCTAGAGCATCAGACGCTGAGGGGAGATTTGATGGAGATATTATAATTATGAGAAGTATAGATGGGATAGACAGTCTGCATCTTCACCCTTGGGTAAAAATTCCAAACATCAGAGGACATGCTTTTAAGGTTAGAAAGGAAACGTTTAAAGGCAATGTAAGTCCAAGCTTTTTTTTAAATGCAGAGTGTGGTACATTGATTAGAAGTTCTTTTTTAATGCAGAGCCAGGAATGGGTTACCAGGGTTAATAATGGAAGCAGGTAGTTTAGCGGAGTTTAAGAAACTTCACAATAGACACATGATATGAAGAGAATGTAAAGGGAGATGGACGATACATCAGTAAAGGATATTTGGTTTACTTGATATCTAGATTACACAATATCATGGGCTGATCTTGAAATCCCACTGAAGACCACAAATTCAATCTGTAATATTGTATATTTTAAGCAACAGGATACATTTTGAAGAAAGAATATCACATTAGCCATCACTTCCAGATAAAATCATGCCAGTTTCAAAATCTAGCATCACCTTGAACAGGGTCCATAATAGAGTGCTTGAATTCTTCTCAGGGTTAGGTATACTAGCGTATCTATTCATATACTGTATAATACAATGCCTCCCCTGTATTGACATAAATCAAAGGACAAAGCTGTATACAATAATCCTCATGGAGCCATCTCAGTTGAATCACCACTGTTCAAAGTAACATTTTGCTGACATCATGAATCTTGAAGAGGCAGCTTTGGAAAAGTCTGCAGACTATATCAACAGCTTACAAGGTATGCAGACTATATCAACAGCTTACAAAGTCTGCAGAGTGCCATAAAACTAACAGAAGTTTTTGTTTTACATTAGCTTTTTCCTAGATTGTCCTTTGGTATCATGGGACCATCTCTTTACCCTATCCTTGGAGACTAGGCTTGGAGAAGAGATGCTGGAATGTGAGGCGAGACTGGTAAATGGTATAGTATGGGAGAAGCTGCGATGCATTGGGGGTATGGATGGAAAAATAAAGTTTAATTGTTTTTGTTTGTACGGATGCTTGTATCTCTATAAGGGTGCTGTACTTTTAGTAATATGAAGCTCATGGTCATGAAAGGTGTTTGTGAGGTTATGAAACCCTGGCAGTAAGAATGCTTTAATTAGGTCTCCGATGGGAATGCTACTGTCAGGTCATGTTGGGGTTACCCCGACACAAACTCTGACTGATACACTAAATCTCAGTGGGCAAAATGAAATAGATGTGAACCAAGGAAGGGGAATGATAGGCTTGTGGTAGAGGCAGGAGGTAGATGGTTTTAATACCAGGTAATACCATAGTTCGATCCTGTCAATTAAAACAGTAATGTGGTACGTACTCCTGGATTATACAATAAAAATATTAGCCACCAAGTTCTTTCCAAATTATTATCTTCTAATCTTTGTTAGAAGTTTGAGAAATCAATATGGGCAGAAATTACGCAAACACAAGGAAATCTGCAGAGCAACACACACAAAAATGCTGGTGGAACGCAGCAGGCCAGGCAGCATCTATAGGAAGAAGTACAGTCGATGTTTCAGGCCAAAACCCTTCGTCACAACACTTTTACAAATGTCAAGGTTGAACAGAGATAAACTGTGTAGAGGGGACAGAAAATCTGCTGTGTTGCTTAATTCTTTGAGTTTCCTGTGAGCTGTATACTGTGTTTAATAAGGATTCAGCATCCAGAAGATATTGATCTTTGGAACAGGAGTACTATCAGACTGGATTACAGTTAAAGAGCAAACACTTACGTTTTCTGGTCGAAGCATGGCTGACTTTGTTTGCCAACCATGAAGGCGGCAAGCAAGCCAGCCATGGAAGTGACAGCAGGAGGAAAGGGAAGTCTCCTTATTCTCCTGCTCGGAAAATTCCCAATTTGCAAGATGTGGAAAGTCAGCTGACTGGGATCTGTCTGAATAGCAGACTGAATCTGAGATTACTGCCACATTATGCAGCTTGATTTGCCACCCTGTCTCCTGCAAGAGAACCGGCTGCCTACCCTCATGATGGCCACATGGAAATTGACAATAGGCAGATAAGATTCAGGTTTGGGACTTCTCTCCCTTGCTAGACCCAGCCACCTGCTCTCAGGGTTTAAGGTTGAGCCTATTAACTACGAGGTATGGGGACCTTCCTCAGTGCTGACATATGTATGACGATTATTTATACCATACAGTCTGTATCTGTGACATGCACCTGGGCAAAGTGACAAGCTTTCTAGCAGCATGGGAAGATCATTTCTGATAAGGGGATAACGCCACCATTCTGGCAGTTTGTCCAAAATGCTACATAGCAAGCATTTTGTATTAAGAAAATACAATCATGAATTGCCACAACAAATGACCATATTATAGATTTTTATATTTGATCCTGCTTATTCTTCAAAATGTCAGTTCTTTCATTACATTATTGGTCCAATCTGCTATGAGGAAGGATGTACTTTGATTTAATAGCCTTGATAATGATGTCATACTGAAACCCAAAAATTCGACAATGTGTATTCTTTTGTGTCTCATAGGGTTGCCTTAGTAAGCTGAACAAACCAGTGCCCATGAAAGACTGAAATGCAATCTGGCCGCATCACAATTTTTTTTATGTTTGATATCACATAACAAAGATGAAGAAAATCATATTCTAAATGTAGCAACTATTTTGATGATGGTTGATTGCGATTGTTTCTGATTTCATAAATAACACATCATTTGCATAATAATGAGTACCCCCACTGACAAACACAACAAATGACTTTCAAAATGATTGAAGAGTAACTTTAAATATATGCACATAATTCAGAGAATTATTACATAGAAAGCTTGTATTCTCCCATAGAAATAATTTTGTGGCATCAAAGAGTAATATATCTTTGAAAGGCAAGCAGATAGCAGCTATTGACAAACGACTCTCTTTTAAACAGAAAGGAGTTTGAAAGGAAGACTTCCCATGACAAATGGAAATGAACAGTAACATTAGCCTTGAGAGCTTTTCTGACAAGGATTCTTAATGGAAGTTAAAATTATCATGAAATTATGAGAATTTCATCAGAGGGAAGAAAGTATTCAGATCAAAAAGCTTTCCAGCAGCCACAGTTTCCTGTTGACAAAGGGAAAGAATATACATTGTTATTGCTTATGTAATTTCCTATGTGGATGATACCACTGCAGTGGTCACTTCCAAATAACACGGCCAATTGTTTATCCTATTAATGAGCAATATGAATTTTTAATCCCACTTATTGCTTTAATTTCAAGCCTGGTTCAGGGTATCACATGTTCAGGTTACAAAGGACTGCCAATCAGTTCATTTCAAGATCATTATTGCTCTGTACTGATAACCTGCATGGCAACGACGAGGCTACAAAGCAAGCTACTCATTATGAGAGGGAAATTTAGTGGAAGGATGTTCAAGAAATACTGGTGGCAATTTCAGCCAGTAAACCAAATACATTAATTTATTATAGGAATCATCACATGTCCTGTTATGCAGCTCCAATGGCTCTTTATTGCTAGGCTGATTGTCTGGTAATCAGTTCCAATTAGTCTTAATTTTTTTCTTTTAAGTGCTGAGGAGACCAAACCATTATCTTTAGACCCCATCACTATTGTGCATTTAGTATTTCAGTAATATTTGAATAATATTGTAAATATATTGTTTGATTAAGCATTCTTGTTCATTTAAATAATACTTATGAGTTATATTTTAAAAATAAGTGAATTTCATACATCATGACGCTGCCGTATCTTATTTGCACACCTCACTTAGGGTGAAAATCAAACAAAGACTTTATTCCCAGCTTCTTGTTTTCCTTTCAAATAATTTTATGTCTGGGAGTTACAAAACATAACAGTGCCAATAAGTTTAAACGAACCCAAGATGACTACCTACTTGTTGAAGTGCAGTGAGACATTTGAGTAAAAGAAAGTCTAGCAAGACATTTGAGTTTTTAAAAAAAGCAATGCAGCATATGTCTCCTCAGAAAAGGAGACAGACGTGATCGAGTTAGAAAAGGCAGAAAACAGAAAAATTCACTGTTTTATAAACAGTGAATACCAGCTGATACTAATTATAAATTTTTAAAAGCGTAGAAATGGTTGGCTACATCAGATAGATTGACGTGTTCAATTCCATAAGAGATAAATGGATTTTGTATACTGAGTGGTTTGAGCAGTATTTTAAAGCAAATGGAATAGCTAATGAGAAATAAGTGCTAATGTTGTGTGCATTGAATTTAAAAGCTGTTTGCTCAGAAGTTTGACTGCTCCAACAAAACCAGCCGAAATGAGCTTTGTTGCTATCATGAAAGTAATGCAGGAATATTTAGAACCAAAACCATTGTTGATTGCAGAACGATTTAGGTTTCATAAGTGGAATCAAAAGGAAGGGGAGTCCATTGCAGTGTATGTAGCTGAACTGAAGAAGTTGTCTGAGCATTGTCAAATCAGTGTTGGGCTTATTGATGCACCAAGAGATCATTTAGTTTGTGGAATCTGCCCATAAACTATTCAATGAATGTCTCATAACTGAAACACAACTTACATTTAAATGAGCAGTTGAAATCACTGTATCAATGGAAACAGCAGGCAAAGATGCAACTGAGTTGCAGTCAGGAATGAAAGTGAGTGTAAACAAAATTGCAACGTCTAAACAGATATTGGCCTGGCCAAACAAATTATGTTTCCATTGTGGCAGAGAATCACAAATGCCAGACCAATGCAGATTTAAAGGAGAAACTTGCAGCAAATACAATAGAGGACGACTCATTCAAAGAGCACATCAGGCAGACAAAAATAAAGGAATTACACAGGAAAGAGAAAATGATAAAATTTCAAGTTACAGTTTCAAAAAGAACATTAATCCACATGCTACTGATGAAAAACCTGATAATGATGAGAGTGATATAGAAGTGTATGGCCTTGAGATTTACAATGTGAAAACTAACAATGGACAAGCAATTTGGCTTATACTAAAGTAAATGGCAAATTGATTAAAATAGAATTAGATACAGGCTTGGCTGTTTCAGTCATTCCACAAAATGAGTTTGAATGGCATTTTAATGGTACTGAACTAATGCCTGCAGATATCCAACTATGAAATTATACTAGAGAAAGGATAATTCCTGTGGGAATGGCATTTGTAACAGTGAAGCACAAAATCAACAAGCCACATTGGGCTTGTATATGGTAAAAACAGGAGGGCCAACATTGTGGATTGTGAGTGGCTGAGACAACTACAACTTGATTGGAAACCCATCCATTCCACTGCAATAGAGTCAGCTGACAGTGAATTAAGAAAGTTACTGGATGATGCCAAAACTCTCTCTATGCTGTGCACCATGAACTGTGTCCCAACAGAGGGCAAACGGGTGTTGGTGCCAACTTCTGTACCTCTGTTTGGAAGAATATTGGACCACAGAAGGACCATGCAGCTCACTGGAATTGTGAAAGTGATGAAAGCAGTGGTCCAACTACAACAGTTTTTGTCAGCAACGTTTCTGGAAAGGCTTCTGATATGTTAATCAGGCAGTTAGTTGTGAAATGTGGTTTGGTTTGAAGCTGGAAGAGAGTTCAATGAGCTTCAGGAAAGCTGAAAGTATTTTGCTTTTTGCGTATAAAGAAGCAGAATCTACTCTGTGTGCATTAAGGTTATTGCATGAACTTCAAGTGGGAGACAAAAAGCTGTTTGTAAAAGTAGATGCGAAGACCAAAGCCCAGCTGGATGACTGGAAGGCCAAACAGAAAGGTGTCAATGGAGATACAGAAACAAAGGATTCATTAGATGATGTTGTGGATGAGGAAACCAAGAGGAGAGATCAGATCCTAAAGGGAATGATTAGTAAGAGAATACTCCAGTGAACTAAATGCACCTTCCCAAGATTGATATGCACAAACTAAAAGAAGAAAATGGAAGGTGAGAAAAGGTGTCCAGAGCTGGCCGACCCACTTCTGGCAGTCTCAGAGTCAACTCCCACAACCACTACAGTGGAGGCCCCAGAACATGAGATTGTTTTCACAGCCACAAGTCTGAATGAACTCACTTGTCAGGAAAGATGTTATCCCACACAGTAAGAAATCCTCCACAGCGATAAGATCTTTAGATTTGAATGGGAACAATTTAACATTTATTATGCTGTGGATGTCTATATAGTAACTGTATTATATAGTATACTATATAGTATATGTATATACAGTATCTTGAGAAAGTATTCAGCCCCCAACCCTTTGATTATTACAACCAGGGATTTTGACCAATTTAACTGAGAATTTTATGCCACACATAGAATTAGTGTTGAGGCTAAAAAATTCCACCTTAGACTCATCTGACCACAAGACCTTCATCCACATCTTTACAGTAGTACCTTCTAAGTGACATTTTACAAAATACTTTTTCCAAGGCACTATAAGCTGAAATAGATTCTATATTCAGTTGGAGTTTTTAGCTAAGCAGAGAGGAGTGTTGTGTGTTCAATATTTCAGTAATATTGTAAATATATTGTTTGATTACACAACCTTGTTTGCTTAAATAATTTATTATGGGTTATATGTAAAAATAATTGAATTGCATATGTGATAGCACAGGCACGTCATACATGTGCACCTCACTCAGAGTAAAAATAAAACCTAGATGTTATTTCCAGCTCCTTGTTTTCATTTCAATTATTTTTTTTTATATATTTAGGAGTTACAAAAATAACAATCAGAAACTCCAATTCTTGCCACTGATTCCATTACCCTGAGGGGCTGCTCTCCCAAGAAGAAATAGGTTGTTTGGTATCTCTATAACCTATCTAACCGAGAATATCCAAAAACATCCTCTTGATTTCAAAGTTCACTTGTTTTCATCTCTATATTATTTCCTGTCTCTTCCTGTGCTTCTGTTTATCTGCTGTTAGAACACTTATCAATGCCATTATTACCTCCAGGCGTTAACTTCTCCTGTTTCTCTGGCTGACCTCCCCTTCTGCACACAAACAAAATTGTTGTCATCAAAGCTTTACCACCCAAAACATTGGTCTGGTCTCTTATTAGCCTGTGCTAATGTGCTTATACTGAATCTAAGTCCATCAGAAACTCAGTGTGAAAATTCCCAACACTATAATCACATCCCTCCTTATTTCTATACACTCTCCAAGCACAGCCCTCTGCACTTCTCCAACTCTGAACACCCTCTTTACTGACATTTTCTAACAAGTACCACTTGTCCTCAGCTATCTGGAATATTGATTTTGAATTTCCTTTCTAAACCTGTCTCACTATATCTCTTTTTCCTCCTTTGACTTCCTCTGAAACGAAACTTGTACTCATTTGCCCTATGATCCTTTTCTCAGTAACAGTTTTTACCTGCTTACATTCTTGCTAAGTATCTCAATACCTTGAATAAAAGCAGAATATGTTGGAAGCACCTAGCAGGCCAGGCTGACAGAATCACCATTTCAGGTCGAGACCCTTTGTCTATTATTGGAAGATAATCCATGGCTCCCCACCAAATAGTTTTGGAATCTGAGAAAGAATGAGGAAGATTTGAACTGGAGTAATGCCCACGTTAAGTCTCAGTGGAATCTCCAAGATGCAAACAGCACTATCCTTGAATGCTGACATGTAGTATCCAGCTTTCTATAAAAGATGACAAATAACGTTGGCTTTTAAACAAACCTTAAATCACCAATACCTCATAGAAATCATTCAAAGATTTTGCAAGTATAAATTAGTTTTGAAATATACAGATAGAAAGGCCTGCTATGTTGAGCTTTCTCATAAATGAGAAAATAGCATCTAGTCTCAAAGGGTTGCAGTTCAAACCAGGTGCCCAAAATGCCGTTTCCATCTTACATTCACATCTTAAAAAGACCCCCATGAATCTCAGGATAAGCAAAACAGTGAAAACCAGAATCAGTTTAACACACACTTTGACAGTGTGTTTAGAAATATAAACCCCAGTATTATGCAAATTATCTAATTAATATTCTCACAGAGGATACATATGATTATCTGAATAGCTCACCTTGATTCCTATTCCCTGTAGGCATAAATGTAATCCTTTACTTTGTTTGAAAGATCAATTACTCACAGGTGTTTAAATAAGGCTAATCAGAATTCATTATCATTTAATTAGCTTTTACAAGTTACAGATTCATTTTTGTGCATCCTTTCTGATCATATATTGTAATGCCCTTGATGAATTCAAAGTGAAAATATTAAAGTGAAAAGATTCTTGGTACTTGCACCAAAATGTATTTTTTCTATATAATTGAACTGTAGGAATATTAGACCACATTGGTTAATCTTAAAATGAGCCCATGGTCACCAGTTACAGAGCATTAAGTTCTACACAGGGTTCAGAAGGACGTTATAGAACAGAGAGATAATAAGGCTCCAAATGCATAGTTCTCTGAAAGTGGCAAAACAGATGATCAAGTTGATGATAAAGGTATATGGCAACCTGATGGCATGAACATCGTTTCTCCTGCTGGTAAAAATAATTCCTTCAACTTCCCCTCTTCTTCTATTCCCCACTCTGGCCTCTTGCCTCTTCATATCACCTCCCCCTGGTGCCCCTCCTCCAACCCTTTCTCCCATGGTCCACTCTCCTATCAGATTCCTTGTTCTTCAGCCCCTTAACTTTCCCACCCACCTGGCTTCACCTATCACCTTCCAGCTAGTCCTCTTTCCCCTTCCTGAACCTATTTACTCTGACATCTTCCCCCTTCCTTCCCAGCCCTGAAGAAGGGTCTCGGCCCAAAAAGTCAACTGTTTATTCATTTCCGTAGATGCTGCCTGACCTGTTGAGTTCCTGCGGCATTTTGTGTGTGTTGCTTTGGATTTCCAGCATCTGCAGAATCTCTAGTATTTGTGATATGACACACTTATCTTCATCAGGCAGAGAATTGAGAACAAGAGTTGGGACGTCATGTCACAACTGTATAAGAAATTTATGAGACAGCATATGGAATTTTGTGTGCAGTCCTGGTCTCCATGCTATGGGAAGATATACGATTAAGCTAGAGAGGGTGCAGAAAAGATTCACAAGAATTTTGCAGTGACTGAAGCACTTGTGTTACAAGGAGAGACCAGATAGGTTTGGGATTGTTTTCCATGAAGTAAAGGAGATGATGGAAGTTTGCAAATTCATGAGGGTACGAATGAGCTGAATGCAATGGTCTTTTTTGCAGGATGGTGGAGTCTGGAATGATGTGGGGCATGGGTTTATGTACTAAGGTGAGAGGGGAAAGTCCTACAGGCAGCATGAAGAGGAAGGATTTGTGCGGAGGGTGGTCGGCCTACGTGACCAGATTCCAGAGGAAGAAGTCGGAGTAACATTTGGACAGGTTTGTGGTTCGGAACTGTTTAGAGTGAAAAAAAATATGCAGAAGTTCTAAGTTCCACAACTAGAATCCTGAAAGAAACTGACTGAAATGAAGAGCTTTCTTTATTCTTAAGCATATAATAATAAATCATAGTAGAACACCGATTTCCCTGAAGGGTACGGCAACAATGTCCCTTCCAGCCCAAAGTATAATTCCACTTTTTACTTCTCAGAATTTTCAAGTGACTTTTTCAAAACTGATCTCCCAATCTGGGCTGCAGTCCAGAGAACCGTGATTCTTTTCCCAGATACAGGGATCAAAAGGAAACTTACCCCTTTAATCTTACAGAATGAAGTATCAAAGTAATGACAGCTTCATAAAAGTTGTGAAATGAAGGAAGAAGTGAGCAGAGATTTTGTGCTAGTAATTTCTGTGAGCATCGAGGTTCCTCCTATTATATAACTTTTGTATGAGGCTGTCGTCAAACTCAGGAAACAATATAAATTGCTTTTTACTCCTGTGAACGTCAAGTTACAGGATTGAGTTCCCACAGTTCTGTTGCCCTGCAGAAACCACCTACTATAGTTTCAAAGCTTTGCTGAGGTAAAGATTGTAAGCTGAGTGATATTTGTACCTACAGTTGGTTTGATATACATGTATTTTCACAAAGTAAAGACTTATTATAACAATCAGAAAACCCTGGAGGGGATAAAGATAATAAAACTATTGGTAGTGAGTGTAAAGCAACAACGAGCCAAATGGAACAAAGACTTAGTGATAAAGTGATTTAACAAAACCTGCAACCATTCTGGTGGATTTTACTGGTGTTGTCTTTGTTTCTCTATATTATCTTTAAATGCTTTGGTTTGCTATGTGAATGTGGATGGAATACAGTAATCAGAGGACAATATGGTCTACAGATAGCCTTGTAAAAAATCTCTCAGACAGCTGCAGTTCATTCAGAACGCTGCTGCTAAAGTCCTCACTAAGACCAAGAGAGTAGAACACATCGCTCCAGTTCTCAGTTCTCAGATCACTACACTGGCTTCCTGTCCATCAGAGGACCAACTTTAAATATGACTACTGGTTTGTAAAGCAGTGGATGGTCTCGGGCCAAAATACATCTCTGAACTCGTTGACTTCATTAACTTTGCCTCCAACTTTCACCCTGCCCTCAAATTTACCTGGTCCATTTCTGACACCTCCCTCCCCTTTCTTGATCTTTCTGTCTCCATCTCTGGAGACGACTTATTTACTGATATCTACTATAAATCTACTGACTGTCACAGCTACCTGGACTATTCCTCTTCCCACCCTGTCTCTTGCAAAAATGCTATCCCCTTCTCGCAATTCCTCTGCCTCCGCCGCATCTGCTCTCAGGATGAGGCTTTTCATTCCAGGACGAAGGAGATGTCTTCCTTTTTTAAACAAAGGGGCTTCCCTTCCACCAATAACTCTGCTCTCAAATGCATCTCTCCCATTTCCTGCACATCTGCCCTCACCCCATCCGCCCACCACCCCACTCGGGATAGGGTTCCCCTTGTCCTCAACTACCACCCCACCAGCCTCCGGGTCCAACATATAATTCTCTGTAACTTCCTCCACCTCCAACAGGATCCCACTACCAAGCACATCTTTCCCTCCTCCCCTTTCTGCCTTCTGCAGGGATCAATCCCTACGCAACTCCCTTGTCCATTCATCCCCCCCATCCCTTTCCACCAATCTCCCTCCTGGCACTTATCCTTGTAAGCGGAACAAGTGCTGCACCTGCCCTTACTCTTCCTCCCTCACCACCATTCAGGGCCCCAGACAGTCCTTCCAGGTGAGGTGACACTTCACCTGTGAGTCGCCTGGTGTGGTATACTGCGTCCGGTGCTCCCGGTGTGGCCTTTTATATATTGGCGAGACCCGACACAGACTGGGAGACCGTTTTGCTGAACACCTACGCTCTGTCCGCCAGAGAAAGCAGGATCTCCCAGTGGCCACACATTTTAATTCCACATCCCATTCTCATTCTGATATGTCTATCCATGGCCTCCTCTACTGTCAAGATGAAGCCACACTCAGGTTGGAGGAACAACACCTTATATTCCGTCTGGGTAGCCTCCATCCCGATGGCATGAACATTGACTTCTCTAACTTCCATTAATGCCCCTCCTCCCCCTCTTACCCCATCCCTGATATATTTAGCTTTCTTCCCCCCTCCTCCTTTTTTTCTCTTTTTCTGCCCATCACTCTGCCTGTTCTCCATCTCCCTCTGGTGCTCCCCTCCCCCTTTCTTTCTCCTGAGGTCTCCCGTCCCATGATCCTTTCCCTTCTCCAGCTCTGTATCCCTTTTGCCAATCACCTTTCCAGCTCTCAGCTTCACCCCTCCCCCTCCAGTCTCTCCTATTATTTCACATTTCCCCCTCCCCCTCCTACTTCCAAATCTCTTACTATCTTTCCTGTCAGTTAGTCCTGACGAAGGGTCTCAGCCCAAAACGTCGACAGCACTTCTCCCTATAGATGCTGCCTGGCCTGCTGCGTTCCACCAGTATTTTGTGTGTGTGTGTGTCTCTGATCTCTTGCTGCATTATAAACCTTCCCGAGCTCTCATGTCATCTGAGGCGAGACTGTTTTCTGTCCCCAGGGTCAAAATTAAACAAGGTGAAGCAGCTTTTAGTTACTTTTCCCCACGTATCTGGCATAACCTTCCAGAGGATCTGAAGCCAGCCCCAACTTTAAGCTCTTTAAAATCGAAGCTTAAAACTTTTCTTTTTGATGTAGTTTTTGATTAGAATCTCCTGCACTGTCACTTTTATTTCTTTATTTTTATGTGTGATTTTATTCTCTTATATATTGTCTGAAATTTGATGTTTGGTTTTTATATCTTATTCTATGTAAAGCAGTACGAAATGCCTTGTGTTTGAAAAATACTATACAAATAAACTTGCTTGCTTGCTATAGATGTGAGGCCAATGCTGCCTGGTTCCACTTCTCTAAGCATTGTGATTATGGTGTGTTAATAAAACAATAATCCCTTTTAGTCTCAAGTGTATCTGCAATTATTTGCTTAGGATGGAAAGATGAATCAGTGCAAGAAATCGGGCTTTAGAGTCCCAGAACA
The DNA here is from genome assembly GCF_030144855.1 of Hypanus sabinus. NCBI lineage: Eukaryota > Metazoa > Chordata > Chondrichthyes > Myliobatiformes > Dasyatidae > Hypanus > Hypanus sabinus. The sequence goes on along the minus strand of NC_082713.1, from coordinate 145,986,396 downwards.
GCCTAAACAATCCAGTGAAAAAAGAAGTGAAAGTCATGGAATATACTCATGAACCTTCTCACCATACAAACATACTCCTCTGAATCCCATCAAGGCAATTTACCATTCTGGCTTGTGCTGTTCAAATTAACCTCCATGGACAACATTCCCACCACCAATCCCACTCTTCGCCTTTGAATCCACCTCTCCCTCACCTTACCAAGAAGTCTACCGTCTCTCTAAAAGTTCAAAATGGAAACAAGAATTCCCGTAATCTGATACTTTAAAGGTTAAGAAGTGACGACTCGTCGTTTGGTAGATTACAAAAGAAATTTGAATGCTACAAGTCATAGACACTGGACACTAGAATACTACAGCACAGTACAGGCCCTTCAGCCCTCGATGTTGTGCTGTCCCATATATTCCTTTAAGAAAAAAAGTACTGAACCCACACTACCCCATTACCCTCTATTTTTCTTTCATCCATGTTCCTGTCCAAGAGGCTCTTAAATACCCCTAATGTTTTAATCTCTACCACCATCCCTGGCAAGTCATTCCAGGCACCCACAACCCTCTGTGTAAAAAACTTACCCCTGATGTCTCCCCTAAACTTCCCTCCCTTAACTTTGTACATACGCCCTCTGATGTTTGCTATTCGTGCCCTGGGAAACAGGTACTGGCCTATCTATGCCTCTCATAATCTTGAAGACCTCTATCAAGTCCCCGCTCATCCTTCTACGCTCCAAAGAGAAAAGTCCCAGCTCTGCTAATTTTGCCTTATAAGACTTGTTTTCCAATCCAGGCAACATCCTGGTAAATCTCCTCTGCACCCTCCCCATAGCTTCCACATCCTTCCTATAATGAGGAGACCAGAACTGAACACAATACTCTAAATGTGGTCTCACCAGAGATTTGTAGAGTTGCAAGCAACACGATCTCTCTACTCTTGAACTCAATCCCCCTAATAATGAAGCCTAGTATCCCATTGGCCTTCTTAATTATCCTATCAACCTGTGCAGCAACCTTGAGGGATGTATGCATACTCATGCATATAATGTTCTCCTACTGGGTAACACATTTTTTGCAATAAGTTACCAGAAAATATTAGTGATAAGATATTTAACTGTGGATTCAAGAGAAAATTCAAAACATCTTTAGAAGGGATCTTCTGAGCCCAAATTAATGGTACAAAACAGCAGAACAGGTTTTTGATATGATATCACTTTCCAATTTTTGTTATATATAGAATTATAAACTAGGAGTGTTTTCAAAATGGAACAAGGTAATAATATGATTGTTCCACAAAAACTGATACCAAATAAGAATAATCATGACAGGTGGATGCTGCAACTACTTGGTTTTGCTTGAACAAATGGACCCAGACTCGGTAGTTCCTCCAAGACTCACTTTATTGTTAATACAGAGAAGAAATAGAGAGTTGCGAGAAATGCTTTATGTTGTACACTACATACACCACTACTATGTAGGGTTAATTGAAGCAACCCCGAGTGGTCTACACCACTGAATACACTCAGCAATGTCTGCGTGGTCCCTGAGGCAGGCAATTGACCGTGGACTGGCTAGGGTGGAGGTCCTTGGTGCCAGTTCAGCTGCTCGGCCTGAAGGTGGGACCCAGGCGAGTGGTCTGCCCAGGAAAGAACTTGCCCACCCTTATAGCACTATCTCCACCTCCCAGTCCGGCTGTTAGGGGCGAGGCATCCAATATGACATCTACACAACCGTAACCTCTTGGTCGGGTGACCTTCAGCAATTGGCCTCTGCCTCCTCAGGGGCAATGCATTCTATTAATCTCACAACCAAACAATGTAAAAAAATTCTTTAGAGACAAGGTGATTAATTACTTTTACACAAATCAGCACTTCGGTTTGCTTTCAGGCCATTTAATCAGGTAGACCAGAGTCACATTGTTTTTCCCCGTATCTAGTATCAAGTGTCAATTTGCCCAACACACAGGTAGACCTTCAAAGCAGGACAGACCCTCAAATTCCTGTTAACCATTTCCTTGCCGTATCCATTTTTCAGACCCACACATCTCACCCACAAAGTACGTATGGTAACCTGTATTATTGAATTGACTTCAAGACAAAACTTTGGCAGAAACAATACTTCGTCTTACATGGTCAAAGTACACAAGCACAACAGTAACCTATCCATTAGCTGACCTCAGAGAGTCATGAAATGCATCACTCATGAAGTGCTGCTAATTATCTGGCCAACAGAAAACTGGGCAATATTGTGGATCCCATCTCAAAATGCACTTAAAAATCCACTTGGGAACAATGGGATCATCCCACTTCTCCATGGGTAAAAATGGTGCAAAGAAAGAAATGGGAAGAAGAAAGCAGAGGCCCTGCTGGAGTAACTGAGTTAATGGGAAATAATGGTACAACCACAAAGGGGGCACAGCTAGCAAGGGTAAAGCCGTGGATTCATTGTGGGTAAAGGTAAAGGTAGAATGAATTGGTTCTGTTATTACAGAAATACTCCAGCCATCAATGAGTTAGAAAGAGAAGTAAACAAAATTGATTAAACACCTTACATTAACATGGGAATTACAATAACCCTGAAATAAACCAGACAGGAGAAGGATTATAATGGAAGGGATTAAGTTTTGTTTAAATGAACATAAGAATCCTTCTGATTCAATACATGACAAACAAAAGAAACAGTACTAAGCCTAGCCATGGGAAGTGAGCCAGTGCAGATAAGAGATACAAATATGGCTCACTGAGTAGGCACCATGGATCATAATATAATATTCAAGATTTTGGCCCAGATTTTCCTCATAATCTCATAATTCCATATGAAACTGCAAACAATTCCTTGCGTAAATATCAGGGAGACCATGACCCATACACAAATAAAAAGTGGAGAGTAAACCTTCTGTAACTCCCCAGTACTCACTCTGGGGAATCTGCTCACTGAACCTATACAGGTTAGACTTGGCACAGGAACAGGAATTTGATTCATTCTAGTGGCGAGGGACAGCTACAATCTGAGTATGTTTAGGTAATATACTGTACAGTTACTATATTAGGTCTAATTAAGCATTTAATTGTTTAAACTATATTACTTCTTCAATTATTCTCTGGTATTTTAATAATTACTTTACTGTTTTAAGAGTTCTATCTGTGATAGTTAATGAAAAACGATCAAAATCTTTTATGGTGATAACAAACAGCTGGTTGAGCATGAGGGTTTGGCTTGGCCAACTATCAAAGTACTTTTCAGCATTACTGACTGAGGTGCTTGTTCTGCCTCTGGTGTACAATTAAATGTACATTCAAAGAACCAAGGAGAAGGGCTTGGATGGCTTCTGCTGAGGATCCACTCAAGTAAGTATAGACTTGGTCAGTAGCTGAATGGCAAACATCACCAATGCCAGGGAATTCTGAGCCAGGGTTTCACAAGTATGCTGATTTAAACAAGATCAAAGAAATCAACTGGAAAATGAAGCCAAAAATATAGAGAGAATATTCATGGTCAAAGAGATGGAACAATTGACTATATTTAAAGGAAAGATCAATAGAGTTTAAGAGAAATATATTCTATGAAAATTTATAAGCTAATTAGCAACAGAGAGATGCCATGGATAATAAATGAGTAGATGTGAAATTAAATCTAAAGTAGGGCAGCATGTTCACAATATAAACACAATAAATGAGCGGACTGTGAAAGGGAAAAGGATACGTTTAGAAAGGAAATTATATAGAAAATTAATAAAGAGAATAGAGGATATTTAATATTCCTTGTGCACACAAAAGGCAGACAGCAATATGGCCAATAAAGAGTAAGAAAGATGATCTTCAGGAGGTGATTTTCAATATCAAATGTGAATAGTTATTTCTGTTGGTCTTCACCCAATTCCAACAAGGAAGGTATGAAAAGAGCAGAAGAATGCAACATTCTTGTTTTGTGTTAAACACTATTGAATACCTTGCGTAAATCCTAACACACTCTATCCAGTGACTCCTATTTATCCAAGGGCTCTAACAGATATATTAGAAATAACTTCCCCTTTGAATTTTCCATTGAAGCTGAGTCTGCCTGCTTGTCTCCTGGCATTCTTTTGTTACATCTTTAATAATAATAATTCTCTCATTTTCCCAATAACAGCTGTTTGGCTAACTGGACTATATTTTCCCACTGTCTCTCTCCTTTTTTGAATGGTGGCGTTTACATTTTCTGACTCTCTAGGATGTTTATTAGGACTTTATTCCCTAGGGCATTGAGGGGAGATTTGACAGAGATATACAAAATTAAGAGAGGTGGAAAATTAGGGAAAATGCAAGCAGGCTGAATTTGGGTGGGACTGGAACTAGAGTTCACAGGTTAAAGGTGAAATGATTAAAGTTCAAAGTAAATTCAAGATTAATTTATTATCAAAGTTATAGACCACATGCACCCTAAAATACATTTTTTTAAGGTGATACACAGTAAATCCAAGAAACAAAATAGAATCAACAAAGGACCGCACCCAACAGGATGGACAAACAATCAAAGATAACAAACTGCGCAAATATGAACAAGATAATAAGAATAATAATGAGAAGAAATAAATGAATATCGAGACCATGGCATGAAAGTGAGTCCACAGGTTGTGGGTGTTGAGAGCGTCGGAGAGCTGTCAGAGGATGCAGGTTCAGTTTCGATATCTAGCAGAAATTTGGATAGGTACATTGATGGGAGGGGTATGGTCCAGGTGCAGGTCAATGGGAATAACCTGATTAATGGTTTGGCATGGACTAGATGGGCTGAAAGGTCTGTTTCTGGCATCCAGGAGGTTTGGTACAAGGCATCCACTTTTGCTGTAGACCTCAAGATGTAGGCCATCCAGTCCAGATGATATTGACCTTTGGTGCCGTGATCCAATACTTAACTTTTTATAAAGATTGTTTTAAGCTTTTGCCTTCCTATAGAATCCCCATTCTCTATTACTATTGTAATGTTTTAGCTGATTCTTCTTTCAAGACAGATCCAAGGTAATTATGTAAAAAGAGACTGGAGCAACAAGAAATTTGCTGGTGAAACTGAGCAGCATCCATGGAGAGGAAGAAAACTCGAAAATATTTCAAATTTAAACCCTGTATCAAGACTGAGAGTGGGGAGAGAACATAGCCAACGTAAAGAGAAGATAGGGAAGGATGACATAGGAGCCATTTGGTGGACTGAGAAGGATGATGGACTGCTGGAGCCCATGGTGTGGGGAATAGGTGGAAATGGGGTGTGTTGGTAGTTTTTTTAAAAAGTCTAATGGAGCCATTTGGGCGAAGGGAAGGTGGAGGCAGCTAGAAAGGTAATAAGTGGGAACACAATTGCGCCCAATACTGGAATCTGATGAGTAAGGAAGATGATAGAAGGAACCATTAGCAGAATGGTAGGCAATGGAGCAACATGGGGGAGATGGCTGATCTGGTGGGTAAAACATGTAAATAGCAAGTTGATGCAACCAGGAGGGAATCAAAAATGGGTGTTGGGGAGTTCTGGGGGGGGGGGTGTATGGGAAAGGAGAACAAAAATGGGAAGAGATGAAGTGAATTGGAAGTGGACAGAAAAGAGTGGAGGGACATGAAAGGTAAGAGTTACCTAAAATTGTAAAATTCAATGTTCCTACCCTTTGGATTATAGACTACACAGGTGGAAATATGAGCTATCCCAGGCTTGTTTTGGGCCTCTTCCCGGCCATGCAGAAGGACAAGGATAGACAGATTGGTGTTAGATTAGGAAGGGAAGTTGAAATTACATGCATACAGGAGATCAGGATTGCCACCAGAGACAGTGTTTTTCTAATCGGTCGTCTAGCCTGTGCTTGGTCTGCCAATGTAGAGGAATAGCAAATTCACTAGAGGAGGTTGCATGTCTATCTTTGCCTCAGCTGGAAGTCCTGCTTAGCTCCCTGGATGGTGGTGAGGGAGGAAGTGTAAGAACAAGTTTTGCACCTCCTGTGGTTGCAAAGAAAGGAGCCAGGGGGCAGAGAAGGCTAAGTAGGCAGGATGAGTGGACAAGGGAATCACCAGGGGAGTGGTCTCTTTGGAAGGCAGAATCCGACAGGGAGGACAAGATGTGGTTACTGATGGTTGCATTGCAACTGGTGGAAATGATCAAGGATGGAGTACTGGGTATGAAGGCTCAAAGGATGAAAATGAAGATGAAGGAAACAATATCTTTTCTGATTGGAGGGAAGTGGGGGTGAGAGTAAAAATCAGAGAAAAGGACTAAATGCAATAGAGGGATCCATCAAGTGTAGTAAGTAGAAAGCTGCTACATTTCCTGAAAAATGAGGACCTTTCAGATGTTCTGGAATGGGAAGCCTCTTCCTGAGAGCAAAGATGGAGAATCTGGGATCCTTATAGGAGACAGGGTGGAAAGAAGTGTAATCCAGGTACTGTGGAGGAGGTGGGACTGTAGTAAAAGTTTGTCTGTTGATAAAGACAGGGAGATACAGAAAAGGGCAAGTGATACACCACCAATAACTCTCGGAGACGTGAGGCTAGAGATAGGCTTTTATTAGCTGGAAGAGAGCAGTCAGCAGCAAGAGACCATCACACAACATCCTGGAGACTGAGGGAGGAGCAGTGCCTCCAATCGCCTTTATACAGGGGTCAGTGGGAGGAGCCACAGGAGCAGTCAGTGGGGGGGTGGGGGGGGGCGTGTCCAGACAGGTATATGTAGTTCACCACAGCAAGTGTCAGACATGGTTCGAGTGATTCTCCAAGAGGGGTAAAAGTTCATTGCAAAGTTGACAAAACTGACAATTCTGCACAATTACAAAATCATCACCAATAGAGTCATTGATATGATGAATCTTTGGGGAATAGTTTCAGAAGCAGTCTGGGACATGCGCTGTTCCATGTAGCCAACGAAAGGACCAGCAAAGCTGTGGAGCAAGCTAGTGCCCATGGCTACACCTTTGACTGGTAGGAAGTGAGTGGTGTCAAAAAAGGTGTTCAGGGAAAGTACAAGTTCAGCCAGGTGTATGAGGGTGCTGGTGTTGAGGAACTGGTTGGATCTTTATCAGAAAGAAGCAGATGGCTTTATGATATTCTAGACAGCGGATGGAGGTGTATAGTTACTATGAATTATATTATTTATCATTATTTATTTAGAATCTCTGCTATTTTATTATTAATTCTCTATTCTCATCCGCTAAGACTCCAATGTTCATCTTAGCTACTCTCTTCACTTTTTATATACAGTACCTAGAGAAGCTCAGCTTCTGTCTTCACTTGCAGCTTTTACTAATGTGATCTCATGTGCTCCCTAAACAGGTTGTCCCCAGGTTGCAGCAGAGTTCATTTCCTATGAACTGTTCCGAATCTGGATAATTCACATCAGAAATGCAGCTCTGAACCAAGTTACATGTGGCAGAAGATGCCTGAAGTTCCACAGCAGCTGGTAAATCCATCCATCCCATTTCCCAGTGCTCATTTATATGTCTGTGCTATACATAAAATGGATGTTGAGGAGGACATGGTTAACTTTTAGTCATTCTGATTTCTCAAAATTTCTCAATATTTTGGCCTGTCACTAATCTTCACCACACTGTTTGCCTTTTCTTTCAAGTTTGAAGGCAAAGCTAGACATTCAAACAACACCTCATCTGATCATTGACTTCAGAAAGAGGATGTTGGCAGTGCATGAGTCGGCTTTCACATGGAGAAAGTACGCAGCTTCAAATCCATGAGCATTAGCATCTCAGGTGACCTGCCCTGGGTCCAGAACATGGATGCAATCATGAAGAAGGCATGCCAGTGACTCTACTGTCTTAGACGTTTAAGGAGATTTGGCACATACTCAATAAGCTTCTACGGATACACTGCTGAATTTCCCAATTCAGCAACTTCCCAATTTCCCTCTGGATCAATAAAGTATTTCTGTCTGTCTGTCTGAAAATACCCTGACTGGTTGCACCATGACCTGGTATAGCAATTCCAGTTGTTGGATAGAGCTGTATAATTGTTATTTTCCTTGTAGTTTAACTTTCTTATGTTTGTTTGTATTTTTATATAATCACCTATTACATGTGAGTTCAGTGGGTTCTTCAGTAGTCACAGTTTCCTCTGCACTTTTTCTGGAAACTTTGTGGCTTTGGTGGCAGGCATTACATTAACTGAATGGGATTAACATATTGGTTAAGTTAATCAATGGAATTTTAATGGATTGTGTACTATCAGTAGTCTGGTATAAGAAGGTCAGACCATCCTTGTTCTTTCTTTCCTCTTTTTTTCTTAGGCCCTTCTTCTGCTTTTTGCTCTTTGCTTTTCCCTCTTAATCTTTCACCCTGCTTCTCCCCATTCTCTTGTAATGCTTAATAAAACAACCTAGAAGTGTAATGCCTCATTCTTAACTTCCGAAGAACCTTTAGATCTCAAGAACATCAGGATCCAACACAAGGTACAGGAATACAAGAAACTGGGCAGAGTCGTGGACACAGCCACTTCATCATGTACACAGTTCTCACCACCACTAAAAACACCTAAATGAGGTGCTGCCTCAAGAAGGGACCCCTGCATCCAAGTCACGCTTCCTGCTGTTAGCAACAAGCAGGAGGTACAGAAGCCCAAGTCTCAGTAACAAGTTCAGAAACAGCTACTGTCCTACAATCATCAGGTTCTTCAACCAAACTGCACAACTGTAATCCTAACTCAGCAATGGAAATCTGAAGACTACCTTTTTCTGATGATGCTTTTGTTTTTGCCCCTGTGCCTTGATTTGCAGAATCTTGTTTTAAAGTCATCGAGTCACACAGCATGGAAACAGACTCCTGGGTCCAACCTGTCCAATCCAACTGTGCTGCCTAGTGAGCTAGTCCCACCTGTCTATGTTTGGTCCACAGTCTCCTCAACCTCGACACAACACCCTAAGTGCAATCTCACCAACCTCATATAACTGCAATATAACTTCCCAACTCCTAAATGCCCTGTTTAATGAAGGCCAGCATGCCAAGTGTCTTCTTCATTACCACTTCTACGCTCTGATAACCACTTTTAGTGAACTATCTACCTGTACAAGATTCCCCCAATAATTTTTCATAACCTTCTACACTATTTACAACACCACCTACTTCAGCATCATCTGCAGACTGAAGCCATGCTTTTGAACATTCAAGTGCAACATATACACCATCTTGTATTACTTATGAATGACTTATGCTCTGTGTGTTGGTTAAATCAACGTGATATTATGCTGCTTAAGAGTCAGGGTCCAGAGAGCAAATTAGATTGGACGATAGTTAATCAACAGAGAGGAAGGTACAAACTGCAGAAAGTGATTCGTTGCTCACCATATGTATGTAGGCCTCTGTTAGTCTCGTGAGACCATGGATTTGCGCCTTCCAAGGCGCAAGCCTGGGCAAAGTTGTATGGAAGACCAGCAGTTGCCCATGATTCAAGTCTCCCCTCTCCACACCACCAATGTTGTCCAAGGGAAGGGTATTAGGACCCATACAGCTTGGCACCGGTGTCATCGCAGAACAATGTGTGGTTAAGTGCCTTGCTCAAGGACACACACGCAGCCTCAGCCAAGGCTCGAACTAGCGACCTACAGATCACTAGATGAATGCCTTAACTACTTGGCCACGTGCCAACACAACTCAGCACATATTTAACATATTGTAAACTATGTCAACATATTGACATAGTTTCTAAATGAGGAATTGGAGGCAAGTAATTAACATTTATAAATAATACCAAGCTCATAGGAAGATTGTAGCAAAAATGCAGGGAGATTTAAATAGCCCTGCAGCACAGTTCAATTATAAACAAGTAAATATCAGTGCAGTAGAACTTGACAGAGTTCATTTTAAAGTAAAGGTTTAGGTAGAGCAATAATCTAGAAATGGAGAAGCTTCAGCTACTCCAGATAATTAAGTATTAAAGAGTCCAAGGCACAGGGTGAATATAATACTAAAACCAAGAAATAATGTTCAATTTATATAGAAACTCTCTTTGACTGAATATTATGTATTGTACATAGTTCTGCTCCTAATAATGCATAAAATATTGAAATTCAAAAAAGTGCAGAAAATATTTGTAGACATGTTATCAAATTTAAGAGAATGTAACTTTTGAAAAGATTGGGCAAATTCTGAGTTAGAGATGTTCTGTAGACCTAATGCTGAAATATTGCAAAACGCTCTGCTCGGAATTTGAAGAGAATTCAAAGGGTTAAATTTCCTGAAGAAGAAAATATCAAACTACATTTAGGCATCTTCACTTCAGCCAAAAATAGGACTTCACAGCATGCAATATAAAAGTACATTCAACTGAAGGGAAGGTGAAGATGTTCTTGCAGTGTTAGTTTGGCAAAATCAAATTTAATTTTCAAATTGTATTTGTAGTGCAGTCAGAAATGAGGAATGAGATAGAAATTTTAAAATGTTAATGTGACCAATACGAGGTTTCTCTCACCTCCATGTTTTCAAATTTACTTATGTCACTGCAGCTGGCAAGCATTAAAGGCATTTCCAATGAAAACCTCCAGAGTAGCTCTCAAAACACAGCCGCAGAGTGACTGAGGACAGATCGCTTGTCAGCCTCTTCAGCAGGAATATGAAGACAGAAGACGAGTTAAAGCAGAGAACATGCCTTTCCAAAAATTAATTTGAGATTCCTTCCTTTGCAATTAAAAATATAATGTAAGCAAGTCAAATCTAAGTTGTTTCATTATTCACCGTTTATTTTGCAATGAAAGTGTATGGAACTGTACACAAGAGAAAATGCAATTCACAGTATTACAATATGATTAAAAATGTGGAGGGAAGCCATTTGTCATGTTGAATCCAGAGCACTCTGTTCAATCCAGTTCCTTCCAGTGCTCTTTTAAATTCTTTCCTTTCTGCTAATTAACCAGCTCCCCTTTGGATGTTACAAATGAATTTGCCTCTGGAGCTATTCCTGACAGTTCATTCCTGGTCCTGTTAATTTAGCTTTTTCCAATCAGCTGATTATGTATTTTTAGTTTCTTAATTCTTGCATCAAAGCAAACAGTTTCTGTCCATCTATTTCCATATACTTCGTGATTTTAAACAGCTCTATTGCACCTCCTCAAAATCTCTCCTCTGTTTTAAGCAGAACAACTCCAGCTTCTCCAAATTATCTGCATAACTAAACAGTCAATCCAGGAATCATTTTAGTAAATCACTTCTGCAGCATGGTATAGCTTTTACATCTTTCCAAAAATGTGATTATCACAATCTGACACAATACTCTAGTTGTCATAGATGGGAATTGATATGGATGAAATCGGGTGAAAATTGACACAAAAACAACTTCTCAGAGCAAGAAATTTTGCTACTGGGAATAGAAGATGATTGACTACATTTACAAAGAACAAAAGAAGCACAGAGAAATGTATTAAATGCATATTGTATTGTTTTAAATGGTGAAAATGTTAGCATTCAGAACATTATGCTTTGACTGAAGAAGAATTGTAGGGACAGAGGGGACAAAGAACAGACTCTTGAACCCTAAAGGTAATTAAAGACATAGTATTTAAAGACAAGGTCAAGACGAATGCAAACAAAGACATTCTCATCGTTCAGGTAGTTCTAATATTACGAAGCCCCACACCTACTGAAGTTGGCACACAGAATCAAGGTCACTTCATCCAATTTTGTTGGGATTATACTCTTCACAGATCTCTGACAGTGTCAAATGTGCCTCTCCCACAGAGACTGATACTCTGAGGGTTTGCAGTCCGACAACTCAATACTCTCAGATAACTTGGAGCAATACCAAGGAACTCACTTTAATGCTGTAAAGCCACCCAGGTTCCCTTTATTCTAGACAAAAGTTCACAATAGAGGATTCAACTTATCCCCACAAAATTAGAATAAGCTTATCACAGGAAAATACAATAATGTCACAGTCACATCAAACCAGCAGAAAAGCTTAGTCCTAAAGTAGCTCTGGCCATATATCATTTGATTTTATAGTGGTTAAAGCGCTGATTTTAGATGATGGACTGGACAGAAAAAATAACATAAAACACCTTGGAGAGAAAAAATATTTGAGCCATTTTTCCTTGTCCAGATGCACTCTCATTTATCTAGAAGTTTTGGTGTCACCTTTTGCATTGGTTCTTTGCAAACTCTGACCTCCTTAAGTGGTTTCTGTAGTCTCTGACTCTATTACTATTCATAGTAAAGAACTCCTGTTCAGAAAATAGATTGCATAGCACTTTTTAAGTGAGTTTATGTAAGATATTATAAAATTAATATTGATTTTCCTTTTGTCTACACAGTGAAGCCTAGAGATTGGAGCAAGTGACAACAAAAACCATTTTCTGCATATTTTAATACAGTAACACCCATTTCCAGTGGAATTTATGGCCATAAGGAAATTGAACCAGCCACTTCCAGATACAACTCATGCCAGAGTTCAGAGCAGTAATATGAAAATGAGAACCTTCCATTTTAACCCACAGTATAACAAGCACAACAGATTGGCATAAGCAATAACTAAAAGGCCCAAGTATGCCAAATGTACATTGCTTCTGTCAGCCAGCAATATTACTATTCAATGTCTCCCGAAAAAATAATTTATTCATACCTGTGCAGAGAACGGATGGTAAAAACCTAAACTGGGAGCGTCACCAGCAGAGTATCTCACATTGATGAATGGACGATTGTTATAAAGGTATCAAATCAGTGTGAAGCACAATTACATGATGTGTTTGGTTGCTAAGCACACTGATATCATGTATCCCTCTCTCTCTCCTTTGCACATCTCACCTATATGAGGGCCTTTTCTGCAGCTTTCGATGACTGCCATGGAATGAGGCTATCTATAACATGATTAAAAACAGCAATGGGACAGCAGCCATAGTCTCAGCGGGAAGATATCACTACCTTACAGGTATTGCTTTAATGCAACTATTTGGGTGAGAAACACTCTGATGATTATTTAAGCATATTGTTTATCAGTTTTCCATTTTGTTGGATCACCCAAATTACTGTGAGCCCAACATACTACACCTGCATAAAGTGACATCCAATTTCTAAGCCTATCTGAGGTCTCAATAACTCAATTCAATTATTTGAGCACAGTTATCTCATGTTTTTCAAAACTTGAATATTTTATTAGTTATCTGAGAGCTATTTCCATATTGATTTGCATAGAGTTCTGTGAAACTCAAGTTCAAAAGGCAGGATTTTGTGAAGTCAGCCACTGCACTTTCCTTTAATCAAAGGGACATAGGTTGGAATACAGCCCAGACTGAAAGGACGAAAGTGATTTCTCTCTGCCATCTGGAGAGGTCCAATGCAAAATAAGCATTGACTAAGGGACAACAGTTCAGTGCATACATCTGTGCATAATTTGAGGCTTTCAGGGAGGCCAATGGAAATGTTAGGTGAATTTTGAAGTGGTTGGTCTTCTCAGTTTGAGGTTAAATTGAGACAGACATGGAGAAGCAGAGATAGTGTCAAACCAGGAAGAAAAGAAGCATAAAGATAAATATTGAGACAAAGGCAAATAAAGAATAAAATGGAAGCAGATCACGTAGCACCATGGTCCTGAAAAATGCTGTCTCGTTTTTACTGTGTACCGTACCAGCAGTTATGGTCAAAATGACAATAAAAAGTGACTTGACTTGACAATGTAAAAGGAAACAGAGATACAAAAACATTGGAGAGTATCCTAACTGATTGCATATCACCCTGGTATGAAAATAGAAATGCCCAGGCACAGAAACGCATACAGGAAGTGATGGGTGCAACTCCGTCCATTACAGGCAAAGCTCTTCCCACAACTGAGTACATTTGTATGGAGAACTGCCACAAGAAAGCAGCATCCATCATCAAAGACACCCCCATCCAGGTCTCGCTAATTGAAAAGAGGGCGAGTACGTTTTGTAAAAAGCCGAGGTCCGTAAAAATAAAAGTGGTGGATATGTCTCAGTCCGTCAGAGGAAAAGCCTTGAACACATCTCACTAGAAAGGAGCATTCTTCAAAGACCCCACCATTCAGGCCACGCTCTCTTCTCACTGCTGACACTGGGAAGGAGTTAAAGGAGCCATAGTCCCACACGACCAGGTTCCGTATAACAGTCAACGTGTCGCTATTACAGCTCGGGGCGTCAGAGTTCAATACTGGTACCATGTGCAAGGAATTTGGACGTTCTCCCCATGACCATGTGGGTTTCCTCTGGGTGCTGCGGTTTCCTCTCACAGTCCGAATATCTACCTGTTAGCAGGGCAATTAGTCGTAAATTCTTCTGTGATTAGGCTAGTGTTAGATAGGTGGATTGCTGAGTAGCGTGGTTCCACACCGTACCTCAAATTAAATAAGATATAAACCATCAAGTAAGCATGGATCACATTACTCATTTCAGCCACCACAAATATGAACTGATACTACAACCTACAATCTCACTTTCAAGAGCTCTTTACAACTCATGTTCTCAGTATTATTTTTATTTGTACAATTTGGTTTCCTTGGGTGTTTGTTTGTTTATGTGTAGTTTTATATACATTCTATTGTTTTTCTTTATACTTCTGTCAATACCTGCAAGAAAATTAAATTCAGGGTAGTATATGGTAACAGATATGTGCTTTGATAACAATTTTTACTTTGAACTTTGAATATTTATATGGACAGCCAATGAGAGGCAAAGACATGGACAGAAATAACAATGAAGCTGAAGATGTAGGTTTAGGCTCCTAGGGAATTTTAATTTTTGGCTCTGATTTGAATCCCAACAGCTAGAGGGGGAGAGAATCCTCATCACGGCGTGCTTCAGTCTTCTAATATTGAGGATGGGGATGACTTAAAAGCTCATTGTCCGATTAGAAGTTTAATTGTCCACCACCATTCACTGCCACGTGTGACATGGCTAATATGACCTTGTTTGTAGTTTCTCCAAGTACAATCTTCTATGCTGTGATGTGCTGGGACAATGGCATCAACCTGGGTGTTGCCAACAGCTCAATAAACTGATTAGAAAGGCTGTCTCTGTTAAAGGGATCAAACTGGACACACTGGAGGCCACAAGGGACCTTACAG
Organism: Hypanus sabinus; assembly: GCF_030144855.1. NCBI lineage: Eukaryota > Metazoa > Chordata > Chondrichthyes > Myliobatiformes > Dasyatidae > Hypanus > Hypanus sabinus. The sequence goes on along the minus strand of NC_082713.1, from coordinate 145,971,391 downwards.
AAACCCTGGCAGTTCTGGACAATGTTTCTCACTCTCATGCCACCTTGCTTGGCTGAACAGAGGAGCACTTTTAGTAACAGACAAAGACAACTGCACTGCTCTAAAGAGCATTAATATGAGGTCATTCTTACCCTTGGCCATTAGGCTCAATAATAAGTCAACCTCTATCTGGGGGGAGTGACAACGCCCCTCCTGTTAGACTGAGTAACGTATTTTCTATTCTTTCTTACTTCTAATTATTGCAAATCTATGCACTTGTATTGCTATTGCGACACTAATTTTCTTTGGGATCAATAAAGTATCTAACTATGTATCAATCTAAGCACCTCATGCTTAGATGTCCCCAAAACAGGACCCTCAGAAATCTGAAATCTATTCTGAGTTAAAGTTGATGTATGAGGGGTGATTGATAAGTTCATGGCCTAAGGTGGGAGTCAATTTTAGAAAACCTGGCACATTTATTTTTCAACATAGTCCCCTCCTACATGTACACACTTAGTCCAGCAGTCGTGGAGCATACAGATCCCTTCTTTGTGGAAGTGGTCCACAGCAGGGGTGATTGATAAGTTTGTGGCCTAAGGTAGAAGGAGATGAGTTATTAACTTCAAACTTTCTGCATTATCACTGAAAGAGTTGAACTGCACGTGCATGTAATGAGAGCGTCTTGGACCTCCAAGTGGTCCACAGCAGGGGTGTTTCATAAGTTCTTGGCCTAAGGTAGAAGGAAATGAGTTATACAGCTCTTGTTACATGCACGTGCAGTTCAACTCTTTGAGTGATAATGCAGAAAGTTTGGTTAATAACTCATCTCCTTCTACCTTAGGCCACGAACTTATCAATCACCCATGTTGTGTACCACTTCTGGAGGTCAAAGGAGCCAACTTCTGCAAAGAAGGATCCATATGCTCCACGACCGCTGGACTAAGTGTGTAAATGTAGGAAAAGTAAATCTGCTAGGTTTTCTAAAATTGACTCCTTTTACCTTAGACCACGAACTTATCAATCACCCCTCATATTTATATTTGATATTCAGCTTTTAAAATTAGCTTCCCAAAGTATCTTTGTGATTACTTTATTGAACCAGGTTTGGTCTCTTGGTTTAATAGTAATGATAACTTGAGGGATATGGCGGGCCACTTGGTTACAAATTGTGATGAGCTGCTTTTCTGCTGTGGCTGATACTCTGCAATTCCTCATGCATGCCAAGTTTTGTTCTGCAGCATCTGTTCAGAGCCTATCCCTTTTGGCACAGTGGTAGGGCCACACAATGCAAAAAAGGATGTGAATTCATGGAAGCCTGCAGTGCACCACAATGAAATGAGGTGGCGTTTCTCTGCTGCCTTATTTTCAACAAAACATCAGTAATTAGCCATTTCCAGCCTGAGGTCAGTTTACCAATTGTTAGTACCTTCTCCACAAATACCATCTCACTTCAAGAATAGGGTTACCAATTTCCCAAGGCTATGTAAGTTGATTAAATCAGATATATACTTTATTCCTTTACAAAATGCTCTTTACTGTAGTGCAATTCAGCACCATTTATGCCGAGTCTTGTGGAGGTGATACACAGAAGGGATCCACTTCAATTGCCTCTGTTTCAAACTTAAAAAGATATTTAAAAGTATCAATTTTCAGTTTGGAATGGATGTCAAGTTTCTGAAACGGGCTGCATTGAAACTTCAGATATGTAGATCAGTCCTTCATTTGAATAATAAGTAGCCATCTTTTTATGTTTCATCTTTTCCTTGGAAAGCAATTTCCAACCAACCATCTCTGAAACATTTCCTAGTTTACAATAATGACTAAAGTTAAAAAGTATTCAATTGATTACAAAATACTCTAGGAAAATCCTGAAGATTTGTAAAGAGCTACACAAATGCAATTATTTGTTGCTGCAGTGGTTACATTTATCATCAACAAAAGAATTATAGGGTTGGAAGTAGTAAAGCACATAGAAACAGCTGCTAAAACAACTGCACAGTGGGACACAGTTTTTCAGGCTGCAGCAGATGGAGTTTCTTATGTACATGATGTGAGAAGTTTCAAACACATAAGTGGCATCTTTCCCAGACCTCCGGCATGGTTACACACAGTAACCTCACACATACACATACTTTACTCGTCCGTTCCCACTGATCTCCCTTCTGGCACTTAAGTATGTCATGTATTACACCTGCCCTTACACCTCCTCGCTTACCACCATTCATTTCACCTGCAGGGCCATCTACCTGATGCAGATTAGAGAATACCTTGTTGAGCACCTTCACTCTGTCCAACGCAAGAAGCAGAATCTCTGCATGGCTTCCCATTTCAATTCAACTTCCCATTCCCATTCTCACATGTCTGTCTCTACTGCCATGATGAGGCCAAATTCAGGTTGGAAGAGCAATACCTCATTTTCCGTCTAGATGGCCTCCTTCCTGATGGTATGAACATTGATTTCTCTAACTTCCAGTGAGTTTTCTCCTATCCCTTCTTCTCTTATTTTTCATTCCCTATTCTGGTTATCCTCTCACTCCTTTTCCTCATCCGCCCATAACCATCTCTCATTCCCTTCCTCCTTCCTTTCTTCCATGGTCCACTTTCCTCTATCAGTTTCCTTCTTCTTTAACCCTTTATCTTTTCCACCTATCCCCTCCCAGCTTCTTACTTCATCACCCCTCTCTCACCCACCCACCTTCCCTCTCACCTTGTCTCACCTATCACCTTCTTACTTGTGCTTCTTCACCTCCCCCACCTTCTTAGTCTGGCTTCTGCCTTCATTCTTTCCTGTCTCTATGAAGGATCTCAGACCAAAACATCAACTGTTTATTTCCCTCCATAGATGCTGCCCAACTTGCTGAGTTTCTCCAGCGGTTTGAGCGTGTTGCCCAATAATTTATATTTGATCAGGTCTTCATCCTCATGTAAAGACCTGCTCTTCTAGTTCAGACCAATACCATTTCTCAAGTGAATGTACCACATCCATTCTGCAGCAGTGACATCAAATGTGCTCTACTGCTGACTGATGTCCCTGTCTCTTTATAATGCCTCATCATATACATTGAAACCAGCCACTAAACCCTACTTTGTGAACTATATGTACATTGGAAGTGCCTACATAATTTATGATCAATTTGCACTGTTATTAAATAGCGTAAAAACACTTGCTACATGAGTCAATTTCTAGCCCACTGGTTGCACACAATCCAAAATCTTTATCCGTATACAGTATCCTATGTCTATATAGCCATGGATCACTGAATTTTGGCAATCCTGATTATATTATTCACTGCTGAAGTGAAACCTAAATGCCTGGGCTATTTAAATGGCATTGTGTTTGAGCTCTGTGTAAGGAAAGCTCAATCATTAAACTTCTATATACTTAAAATCTCCTCCTACTTCATTAGGAGTTTGAGGAGATTTGCTAGGTCATCAAAGATCTCAGCAAATTTTCTCAGATGTAGGGTGGAGAGCATTTTGACTGGTTGCATCACCGTGTGGTATGGAAACTCCCAAGTGCAGGATCAGAAAAGGCTGCAGAGGGTTGTAGGTTCAGCCTGCTCCATCGTGGGCAAACCATTCCCCGCCCCAACAAGGTGGATCATTCACTAATCACACACCAACTAGGACATGCATATTTCTCATTGCTACCATCAGGGAGGAGGTACAGAATCCTGAAGTCCTACTCTCAGTGTTTTAGGAACAGCTTCTTCCTCACCACCACTGGATTTCTGAACAGTAGATGAATCCATGAACACTACTTGCCTATTCCTCTCATGGCCTATTGAGTTTTTACTGTGACTGGTCGTAACTTTTTCGTGTCTCCTATTCCTCTCATGGCCTATTGAGTTTTTACTGTGACTGGTAGTAACTTTTTCATGTCTTGCACTGTACTGCTGCCGCAAAACAACTAGTTTCACAACATATGTCAGTGATTATATCCCTGACTGCAATTCTGAATTGTCCTAAACCATGAAAATGATCCCAAATCCTTTCTCACCACTTCCTCCAAGCTTTCCTGGAAAACCTTAGCCTTTAATCTCCAAGATGGAGAAATACCAGGGTGTTCTCTCCCGTTCACTGATACGAGCTTTCTGTGTGTGCCTGGAAAGTCAGCGCTCATAACTGTATTGTAATTCCTTTGCTCAAAGATAAACACTCAGTTAATGCTTCATACTGTATCTTGTTCAATTACTCAATTTCTGAACCCACATACATAAGGAAAGAATTAATACCAAATACTAATAAGCAGTCTTGTCTGAAGTAGAATATTACTCTAATATTTATAACAACCCCAAAATATTGAACTGGCTCCATTAATACTGTGCAGCATTGTGACAGCATTCTTAAGGCAGCACTGTGTGTTGATACTACTGCTGGTAGGAAGGGACGTGTCCATCATGTATTAAGCTGAGTCCAGCTTCTTAGGTTCCTGCACATTTGAATTGCCATAGCAGACCACAATGCAATCAGTCAGGATTCTTTCTATGGTATGTCTGCAGAACCATAGAAAGTATTTGGTAATATGTTGAATTTCCTTGAACCTCTAGGAAGGTAAAGTTAATACCCAGGAACTTAAAGTTGTTGACCCTCTCCACCACCAATGTAAAATGGAGCATGTTTTTCTTCCTTCCCTTTTCTGAAGACAATAATCAGCTGTTTAGCTTCACTGATGCTGAATGAGAAGTAGTTGTTCTGGCACCACTTAACCAGTTTACTATCTCCCTCCTGATGCCGATTCATCACCACCTATCCTCTGTCCAATAATTGGGGTGTCATTGACAAATTTGTACATAAATATGAAAGGATATTAAATTTTACATGGAAGCCAGCATCGCTGTGGGCTTTTAATGGAACATCAAATTTATTCCATTTTGTTATTACAGATTGATAAAGCCTTTATTTAACTTCTAAAACTTACTAGGTTGGCAAAAACTCATGAAGCTCCAGAATTCCTTCTGGACATTTTTGTAGCTCACAATAATTGCACTACTCATTAAGGACCAATAAAATATTATGAACAGGATATCCTTCTCAAAGGGAGCATAGGCAGAGGAATGAAGCGAGTATGCAATAGCCCTACCTCCAATTCATGAGCCAATTTACAGTGGTTCGCCCATCTAGAACCAAGCTGGTAAATGCATTCACCATTTTGCTTCACTCTCGGCTCGTGGCCTCAGCCTGTCATCAGCTTACCTTGCAAAGGAAATGGTCGGCCATCATCATAAGCATTTGCTGCCAGCATAGTGGTATTACTTCCAGAGTACTGTGTGATTGGGAATTCCGGGATTCTGACCCAGCAGCAATCAAGGAAGTGCAATCTATGTGTAGGTGAAAAGGCAATGTGATCTGGAAGTGAAGTTAGAGGCGAAGGCATTCCCACTCACCACATGTAAATGGTAAACTTCATGACTCTGAATTGATGAGTTTACTATGGCAGTATTTTTCCAAGCTCCTGTACAAGTGCATACTGTCACTCAGGTATGGGTTCAGTGCAAAGAGTGGATGCTTAAGCCCAAAGATACAGCCTGTAATCATTTCAAGTCCCAGATCTATGTTCTCTAGAAGCCTGTACTCTGGGAGCTGAAATGTGATGATGAAGCATCAAGAAATGTTGATTTAGACTACAAATCCCAGTATAGGAATAGCAGGATCTCCTGCGAAAGCCCAGTGGAACTTTATGTAATATCTTCCATTACAATGGCGAATATGTTTTGACGTTTTTCAAATTGACTGCGAACTCAGAGCCCATGAACAGAGATTTCAATAAATCAATGTCACCATTCTCAAACAATGACTTCAATCAGTACTCTCCCTCACACACAGATACATCGAGACATGGATAGAAACTCAATATTACCTAAGAAATCTTTCCAAGCACATAAGCATTTTTTACTGAAATAAGTCACCTCAGTTCTCTACTTAAACAGCAAGAGCTCGGGTAAAAGACACTGCTTTTCAAGGATTAAGGCACTTCCACCTCTCAACATACCTGACTTCACACCGCAGATTTCTCCCTGATGCTCATGATGCCTGTGTTTTCTTCAAAACAAATGTTCTAAACACTACTGAAAGCTGAGGATGATGGAGCCAGCACTGAAGGCTTTTACTCCCCAAGTAACAGAGGTATTAGACTTACCAATTGAGGAAAAGTTGTAAGGGCAAAGTTGAAGGTGAGTGGGGAAAAAATTAAACAGCTTGAAATTGAGGATAAAATGCTGAAAGAGGTGGAATCCCCGGTCCTTCCGTGTCAAGCCGAATGGGCCCCTGAGCTTTGACTACCTGATCTCAGCCAAGACCATTCCTGGATGGTACCACTTCATTCACCATCTCTGGACAACAAAATGTAAAATCAGCCACATTTTGCTCTCCTGTTTAATACCCAGTAGTCGTGCGGCAGTAAGACATGAAATAAAGTTCAATTTGTTCCCAAATAATCCCCTATTCCTCACCACTTACCAAACTTCACTGTGCTTTCATATATATATAAGTATATGCAGTTGAGAAATGCCTGAGTGAACTAATACTGGTTGAAACAAGCCAAAACACCATCGTCAGGAGGAAATAATGAGAAAAGGGTTTCAATTGATAACAATTACGAATAAGGAATGCTTCTGCAGCCTCTGATGAAACCGCACACTGCAATTGACTTTCAAATTACCAGGTTTGATATCACAGGTGAATGGAATTCAAGACCCCAGTGGCATTAAAAATAAAATATCATCATTTAAATCAGTGAAGCACAAAACAATATTTTCATCAGTAATCACCATGTATTCAAACAGAAAATGACACTTCTAACAGGACACCCATCCGACACCATGTCAGGCACTTTGGCTGGTGCCTCTTTAATAAGAGTATGACATTTTGCTCTCTAGCCAACAAGATACAATTACATTGAAAACTGCTGAAAGAGCAGTGAAAGGATGGGTCAAGAACATTAAGTTATCTGTCAGCAAAGTCTACATGGCTGTTGTAATTGCCTCAATATTTAAAGACCAAATAAGAACATAAGAAATAGGAGCAGGAGTAGGCCATCAGGCCCATCGAACATGCTCCACCATTCAATGAGAGCATGGCTGATCTGTCTGTAACCTCAGCTCTATCTACCTGCCTTTTCTCCATAACCCTTAATTCCCCTACTATGTTAAAAATCTATCTAACTGTATCTTAAATATACTCAGTGAAGAAGCCTTAACTGCTTCCTTGGGCAGAGAGTTCCACAGATTCACCACTCTCTGGGAAAAACAGTTTCTCCTCATCTCCGCCCTAAATCTTCTACCCTGAATCTTGAGGCTATGTCCCCTAGTTCTAGTTTCACCTACCAATGGAAACAACTTTCTTGCTTCTATCTTATCTATCCCTTTCAAAATTTTGTATGTTTCTATAAGATCCCCTCTTATTCTTCTGAATTCCCGAGAGTATAGTCCTAGGCAACTCTGAAATGCAAGGCAGCTTTGAAAAAGTTCAATTACCTCTTATTACAGCCCTAGAGAGAAAGTGTAACTTTAGACAGGCAGCAGCAGAAGTCAACGTTGAATCCAATTCAATCCTGCTGATATTTGGTATAGTCCATCTTGAGAAGAATTTAATGACCTACAGTCCCTGATTTTTAATCCAACTGCAATATGATCATCTGGGATTTTAAAAATGTGTTTAAACCTTGGAGTTTCTAGGTCTGTGTGTCTCAAAACCCTGGGGCATTGCTTTCACCCTGAACATGATGGAATAGAATTGCTTTCGTATTTCTCACCAATGCCCTCTTAGCATGCTCTATTTTTTTAAAAGTTAGGTTTGATACCAGTTTCCTCCTTGAACAGTAACTCATTGCAGAATGCAACTGCACATACCATATACACACAGTGGCCACTTTAGTAGATATCTCCTGTATCCAATGAAGTGGAAACTGAGTATATGTTCATGCTCTTCTGCTGCTGTATCTCATCTACTTTAAGGATCAACGTGTTGTGCATTCAGAGATGTTTCTCTGCACACCATTGTAATGCGTGTTTATTTGAGCTACAGCCAGTTTGAACCAGTCTGGCTGTTCTCCTCTGACTTCTCTGATTAGAAAGCATTTTTGCCCACAGAAATTACTCTTGCTGGATTTTTTTTTTGTTTAGTGCACCACCTCTGTAAACTCTAGAGACTGTTGTGCATGAAAATCCCAGATCAGCAGTTTATGAGTTACTGAACCACTCTGTCTGTCACCAACAATCATTCCATGATCAGAGTAATTTAGATCACATTTCTTCCCCATTCTTATGTTTCAATACGTAGGTACATTTAATGTCAGAGAAATGGATACATTATAAATCCTGGAATTCTTTTTCTTCGTAAATATCCACAAAAACAGGGGAGTGCCCTGAAGAATGAATGACAGTTAAATGTTAGAACCCCAAAGCACCCCCCTCAGCTCCCCTCCCTCCCACACACAAACAGCAGCAAAGCCACGACCCCCCTCCCCCACCAGCAAAAAGCATTGGTGCCCCCGAACCAATCTGAACAACAACTAAACTCTTAACCATGTCTGCATGGGTTAATGCATTGAGTTGCTGCCACATGGTTGGCTGATTGAGCTGAATCCAGCACTTTTTTTTTTGGTTTTTTGAACTTGGCTTTTTACAAAATGTACTCACCCTCTTTTCAATTAGTACTTTTTTCCCCTGTTAAAATAACACCTCACTAGAGCTCTTTAGACCTCTTGTGAATGTCTCCTTTTGGCTGCCATTCTGAACACTGAAATTTTTCAGATACAGGTCCTTCCCAGTTTATGTAGAGCTCATACATACAAATAAGCATCTGGGAGACCAGTGGAATAGGTTTACTGGCTGCTAGGAACTTGGTTCATGGCTGCATTTCTGCTTTCCAACTGTTTGGAATACAAAGAACAAAACCCTCGAATAACCTGGGGAGAAAATGTACTGTTCACAGTTCAATTCTCCACCACTAGGAATCAGCCTCACAACTGTAGTCACATTAAAGGCACGTACCCAAGTATCTTTGTAATCATCACAATTGGAGTCAAACAGTTTGGTTCACTTTGAAAATCAATTCACAATCCATCTTCATACAACATAGTACTTCGTAATCTCAAGATCTCAAACTTGCTCAGTTCCAGTTAAAAAAAAACTCAACGGCCCACAGTTGACCACAATTAAATAATTATTTTCTTAGTAGTGTTTTTATTAACATTTTTAGTGAAGAATTATATTTGGCACCAAAGTACAATTTAGAAAACTATACAGTGCACTGGTAAACATGTCATCCATCAACGTATGTACATCTACTACTGTAGGGGCTTGAGGAGGGGCATAGTAATGGACTTTAAAGAAAGGTACAGAAATGATAAGAACTTTGCTAATGCCTGCACTGCAATACATTCTGATCCATAAAATCCTGAAATCCACTGGATTTACCCCAAAATTGGATTGGCTCTAAGAATGGAAGGAAATAATGCTTCACACAAGACAAGAGCTGGGCGATGTCGGTATGATAGTTTAAGGCAGATTAAAACTTTTTCAAAGCTGGTTTGCATTTCAAGTGGGAAAGAGAAGGAATAATTGAACACATCTGTGCAAAATTCTTTTTACTAGAATAGCTGATGATTAGTTCTGAAGAGCTCCCATTTCACCTTTCTTTACAATATCCTTCCTTCAATCACTCCATTCTACCAAGCAGCCTTGTTTTAATATCTCATTATGTGCTCCTGTTGTAATGTTTGTTGGAGCACTTACAGTATCCATGCTTTCCTCAGGGAGTACGCTGATTTATGAACAGCATGTAAATATGCAACATATCCGGATTGAAATTCTGCATTAGAACTGATCAGTCTATAAAACCATAGAAGTCGTGTAGACTGATCAATGCACTGTACCCAAGGAGAATATATGGACTGAACAATGCATCACACAAAGAGAAACTGTATTGATTGATTAATGTACTAATAGGTTGGGGTAACAAGAATAACAGTTTTCACTGTTTGTTTTTGGAAATATACTGCTTCATGCATTCATCTTTCCTTCCTTTCTTCCAAGCATCCATCCTCTTTTTAGTTAGTGGCTCCATCAAAGGAGAGTCCCTTCAACTCAGCATTCTCCATCTGCAGCAACAAAAGTGGCTCCTTTGGGGGCTTGGGTCAGTTTTTAGTGAATTGCTTGGTTCAGCAGCACTAATGCAGTTTTATTCTCCCTTAGAGTCCACCAGAGAGGAAAGGAGGGATTGACATTAATTCCAGAAACAACGAAGGGGCTTAACTCCACTATAATGAATCACTTTCTGTCCCAGCTCTTCCTCACACTTGACAGAAAATTTCATTATGCTGTTTGCTCAAAGACATTTGTGTCCCAGTGCCTGTGCCTAGCAGGGGAGGGGGAAATATTCGGATGGACTGGCAGGCACATAAAATAAAAATGATGGAATCTTGCGGAGACAGAACACAGGACTGATTTTAACTCTGCATGGCCCTGGGGCTATTAATAGGAGATGCGTTTGAGCTGCCTGCCAAATGCACTTGCCAGGAGCCATTAGTGATTCAAATAATCGAGTCTGATTCACTGCACACATGGAATGCCAGCATTAAGCCAATGTACAAAGGAGCTCACCGGTTGGGGAGGGAATGGGAAGGGTCAACAAATCTGACATGGAACTGAGCTAGAAAATAACTAGCTGGGTGGGATGAAGGAAATGGCATGGGAAGGACAGCAAGACTGACAGCAGGTTGAAAAATCTATACTCCTTCTGGCTTCACAGAAATCTTTATGGTAGCACACATTACCCATGTTTGTAAATGGATCATAACAAGCAAGCTGTACCCTTAAAGACTTCTGGTAAGGTCCTTCTAAGCTCAGTGTCAAGGGACAGAACATGCTAAGCATGTCCTTTAAATATGAGCACCATAAATTGTACATCAAGGAACATTCAACCGTATCCAACATACGCATAGCAATTCACCTGAAACTGAAAAGCACAAGACCGGCTTTGTCAAAACTAAAGGGGAGCAGATGGGTTAAAAGAGTCAATGAGCTAAGTTCGATATTTTCTTTTTCAGACACTATGAAGACTGGACTGAACATAAAAATATTGCATTAGATTAATTGAGTAGTTACTGTACAATTTCATTCATTATTCAAGTGCCTACATTCTAGCATTTAGACCTTTCTCCTTAACCTAAGATCACAGTTGATGGTTTGCTCCTGCGCCTTCATCAATGTTACCTTAAAACCAATCAATAGAGGTACCCATGACCATCAAAAGCCTTACTCCACAGCTTACCACAGGTGCCACAGATGTGAATGGGCAAATGAGACAAGGGTTGTGGATAGCATTTAGTATCTTGAAAGCTTACACTGGGCCAAGAACGTCTATCTCATAGAATGGATAGGAAAGAATGTAATATCTTTTTTTTTCTCTCTCTCTCTCTCTCTCTCTCTCTCTCTCTCTCTCTCTCTCTCTCTCTCTCTCTCTCTCTCTCTCTCTCTCTCTCTCGCTCTCTCTCTCTCTCTCCCTCTCTCTCCCTCTCTATCTCTTTCTTTGTCATGCATCTCAGAATTCTCACAGGATGATGATTGTAGAGGATTTGAAAATGTATAGCCAGTGATAGATAGTAAGATACTGAAAGGAATGTGATATCATAATCAGTCAACTATGATCTTATGACAGGAGATGTGGACTATTTCTCCTCCTAATTTATATATTTTTATGTAATTTAATTCTTTTTTAAAATTTCTCCATTCCCAAAAGCCCAAAAGGCTTAAGCTATTTTAATGATAATTTTCAGTCTGGAAAATAAATATCAACCGAGATAACTCATGGTATTGAGTCATTTGTACCAGAACTTCAGAAAAGTGACAATGCCAAATTCCCAGCAGGAATTTTTCATCATCATTTGAGCAGATTCCTACCCATAAAGGGAAGATCTTGAAGAGTTGGAAATGTAGGCTTTTGACTGGCAGAGACAAGACTTAACAATTATATCACGTACAGCATTGATCATGTGCACTAGTCTATATAATTGCTAGGAAAAGTATTTATTAAAGAAAATTGGGAAATTACCACATCTATTGCAAAGCCTGTGATTTCCTTGTTATTAGTTAAAGGACTCTGCCTGAGTCCTTTAACTAATAACAAGTAGTCTATGTAGTCTATGAAGTCTGACACAGAGAACAATTTCACACGGTTCTCTCTTCCTTAACTTAATTCTTACCACAGTGCTTCCATAAGGCTGAAGACCACATCCCACCATCAACTCCTGTCCCGACAACCACTGAATCCCCAAATCTGACAGCACTGGACTGCTCAACAATCAGCCTGCAAACCCAAATGTCATTCCAACTAAATGAAAAAGAAACAACCCATCACACCACCCCTAACTCTAACTCTTTCTTACTTTCCCAGTCCTGATACGGGATCTTCAAGCCAAAGTGTTAAGTTTGTTCCTCTTTCTAGCATTTTCTACTTTTACCCCTCTTCCAACCCTTGCATTGCTGGCCTGGTCTTCGCCTGCTCTGCTGATCACAGGTACGATTCCCACCGCACCTCTTCTATAGATGAATGTTCCCAACCTTCATTCCATACTTACAAGCCCAGCTCTTAATTCTGACCAGGAATTCAGCCCTCAGATCTCTGGATCCAAATCCCAATTTTCAGGCCTGCTTTGATCATGAACCAGAATTTTGCTCTCAACCTTATCACTGTCTGGCTAGCACTGCCCATTGCCAAATCATGAGGCAAAATATTATATTTGGTTTGGAATCATGCACTGTTAAGCTTCTGACCAGTGCATACTGTTCTCTAATTCTCAATTGGTGCTCAGAAATTGGTTTTCCAGTATCCGGCATAAATAAGGCACTGGAACGCCTTCATTAAGCATTTAATTATAGGACAAGGCAGGCAAAATCATTTTAACACAAGGTTACAGGTTACCTCTCTGAATTGTTATGCCCAGTTTTGGTCACTTCATATCATAAGTGATATCAAGATTTTGTAAAGAATAGGGAGGAGATCTACTAGATCCATTTGTCGTGTTGTGGTGAACTACATATACCTGTCTGGACACACCCCCTGCTGACTGCTCCTGTGGCTCCTCCCACAGACCCCAGTATAAAGGCGATTGAGGTCTGAGCCCGGCCTCTCTGTCTCCAGGATGTAGTATGGTGTTCAACCACTGCTTGTTCCTTCTTCCAGTCAATAAAAGCCAATATCTCACCTTTACGTCTCAGAGAGAGTTATTGATGGTGCATCACGTATAAAATACCTTAATTATCAAAGTAGTGGAGTAAAATAGAAATTCAAAGTGTGGTCTAATTAAGATACTTATGATGATCAAAATGAATGAATGTTATTCCTGCTGACAGAGTATCAAAAGATTAAGTAAATTGATTTGGGAGGACTCCATTGTCACTATTTTTACTTGACTAACACCAGATCCAAGTTAAATATCAGAACATGGTTCTATTTTTCCCCAGAAAATGGCTCTTTGGAATAGGGTGCCAGCTCCATTAATGATCATCAAGTCACAAGATTATTTTAAAGAGATGTTCGACTTCTAGCTGCAGGGGATATCACCCTACTGAAGTAGGCTATTGCAGGGAATTCAACATCATCTCTTCTGGCTTTGATTCAGTGAACTGAATGTATTGGAGAAGAGCTTCCCATTTTTTTATCTGGCAATATTAATGGTATTTGCTAAAATTTTCATTTGCTTTGCTTGGAAGATCATCTGAGTTTGTGGTGTTTGGATATTTAAGTACTGTAATTTCAAGGGACAGACAAGGGACACCTGGGTTTTATTATTTGTATTACATTTTTCAGACATATCCATCTGAAATCACTAAACAGAATCTATGCCAAACAACAGCATTTAGTTTAAAAGCAATTTCACAAAGCATTTCAAATTATTTTCTCTTATTAAGCCAACTAAATCCTTGTGAAGCTCCAAGGGAGTAAGTGTTTCTCCAGAAACTTCAACTGAAGTGACTAGTCTTCCAGCACAATGACAACAATATCTTTGATATTGATGATCCAAGTCAGTCTATTCCCATTTTCCACAGCAGCAACTAGATACACTTCCATAAGCAGCCACTGGATAGCAATGCAGAAAAAAAAACCTTGGCTGCTTTCTCTCTGTTTAACAAAAGGATGGTGAAGCTAAATTACTTCAGAGATGCAGTATTGAACTTAAATCCAGGATCTTTCCAATCAATAAGGCTTGATTACAAACACGTTTAAACAACTAAAACATCAATGTGCAATTACGCATTATCTTATGCAGCATTGCTAGGTATGCAATATTCCAAACTCCAAAATGGCAGCCACATTACACAATGTAAAAGTGATTGATCTAACACCGAACAGTGCTTTGGCATTTCATGAAACATTTACAGAGCACTTGAAGCTGGGACAGAGGCACCGATACCTCATATTGTCCCAAAATCACAGCTCAAGGCTACAGTAACATGATGAGACTTCAGGTCGAAGTTTCAGAACCAGACCAATCTGATTCTGCTTGAACATGACCCAGAGAAGCAGCAGGTTGATTTATTGATGTCCAAGTGTGGTTAGATTCTCAGCAGTGATGGAGAGGTCACATTACTGGTGGCTGCTTCTCCTTTCACTTCACCTCCTGGCAGCCCTCCACTTAATTGGCAAATAGAAAATCCCTGCACGTACCTGGAAGAATGCGCACTTGAGGGGAGTTTCTGATCTGCGTCAGCTGCTGGGCAGCAGAACTGGTGCAAAACGTTCTCATTTCTGTAGGAGAAGATGGAAGAAAACAGAAGTTAGTCTAGTTTCTGGTGCAATATCTGATAAAGGGAAGCATTTGGCAGGGTGAAATTATTTGACCAGTGAACAGATCAGCTGTTTTAATCACACCATTTAACAGATTAAGAAATGCAATCTCAGCAACATGATAAGGCAGTGCATTGGCACAGTCCCTATTACCTGGGCCAAATCAAACCCATACTGAAGAGCTCATCTTTGTTCATTACAGGGAAATTTGAACAGTGAGTACAAAATCTTAGTTGGTGGAATTTGTTGCTTTTCTGGGGGTGGGGGGGGGGAGGAGAAAACAGAATGACTAATGGGAAAAATCAAAGCTCAAAGAAAAGTTATTATCCAGTACATACAGTATATGTTACCATATACCAGCCCGAGATTTATATTTTGCAGGCACTTACAGGAAAAAAGTGCAAATAAATTCAAAAGCTAATACTGAGAACGAGTTGGAAAGAGTCTATTAAAGTGAGTCTGTGGGTCATAGAATCAATAGAGAGTAGAAATGTATGACGAGGTGATGGCTGTAGATAATAGCTATTCCTGAACCCAAGGAGTGCAGAACCTAAATGGAAATGTTGTTACATTGATGCATGAGAAATTGCTCTTTGAAAGGCCAGTGCTGAATTGTAAAGGCAGAATAAAATGCCAAAGTCACTTCACTGCAGCATCTCTCAACAAAGCCAAATTTGCTTAACTACGTAATTCAAAGCACTGTGGTCACAACATGCCACATACTCGTGATATGAAAACAGAGCACAATAAGGTCCCGTGATATAAAATATTCATCAAGTCAAACTATCTAGGCCATGATGCTTTGATGTCAAAGGTTTAGTTTAATGAATATCTTTAGTTTACTGAATACTGCATCATCTTCTAATAGTACAAGTATCCAAATTAGCCCTGGGATAAATAGAAAGCACATTAGTACAAAATGTCTCTAGTAGAAATCAATCCAATCCGAAGGTGGGAAGATGATCAAAAATTCTGAGCTTTAGGATATGGCAATACAGTAAGAGAGCAAAAACAAAGTGGCATCTTCTGGCTATTAGAACCAGAAAAAAAGACATATTCAAATACTGAAACATAAAGTCTGTCACCGTCATTTCAGATTCAGTTTATTATCATTTAGAAACCACAGTTTTCACAGTTAAATGCAGTTTAAAAATAAGACAACGTTCCCCCAGAATGATATCACAAAGGCATATGACAAAACAGACTACACCAGAAAATCCACATAACGTTTGGCAATCCCCAATCCAGAGTCCGGAGAGGCTGCTGCGTATTAATATTGCACTACTGTCTTAGCGCGTTCCCCAGAAAGGAGCTCCAAAGCCACCAGACAAAACAAGACCAAAAACTAAAGCTACAAGACCTGCACAAAACCGCATAGTTACAACATACAGTTACAACAGTGCAAACAATAGCATAATTGATTTAAAAAAAAACAGACTGTGGGCACAGTAAAAATAGTCCAAAGATGTTAAAGGACTATAAGTTCAAAAGAAATCACCACACAGTTTCCACAAGTCCCCAGGGTCCCGACAGACTCGCCATCCCACGCCAGTGGCAGAAGGGAGTACCCCCGCTATGCACTTACACGGCGCCGCCAAACTCAGCCTTGCAGAAGCAGCACACAATGAAAGCTTTGTTGAACCCAGCCTCGCAGACGCAACACACACCGAAAGTGAACTGACCACAGCGGACTCCAAGTCCGTCGAACCTCCGAGCTGATGACCATCCCCTCCGGCACAGCGGCTCCGAGCACCATCCTCTGCCGAGCGTATTAAGACGGCCACGCCAACGGCCATCAGCAACGTGACCCCGAGGACTGGGAGCCTGTTCTTCCCAGCAGAGTCCCGGACTTCACAGCAGCAGCAGCAATGAAGAAGGTCTTCCTGGAGATTTCCCAATGTTCCTCCGTGCTCCCACATCCATTGTCAATCGACTATGATTGCGCACGGCACCCACGTCACAAATAACAGATAATCAGCTCCGGAGTGGCCGCTGCAAGCTGTGTCACGCCGCCATCTTGGCATTTATATGACAAATCAGTATCATGAAACAGTTTTAACTAGCTTTTGGAGGAATAATCTGCTGGAGGAACTCCGTAGGTTGAGCTGCATCTGTGGGAGGAGATGAACTGTAGACTTTTTGGGTCAAAACAAATATTGCAGACAGGTGCAGGCAGCTCTATCATGGGAGATCTGAGAGATGCAGTGTAGAGTAATAGAGTCATAGTGTCATAGAAAATTACAGCACAGAAACAGGTCCATTGGCCAATATAGTCTGTGCCGTGTCATTTAAACTGCCTATTCTACTCCCATCAACCAGCACCGGGACCACAGCCCTCCATACCCCTGCCACCCATGTAACTATCCAAACTTCTCTAATGTTGAAATCAAGCTCACCTGAACCATTGGTGCTGGCAGTTTGTTCCACACTCTCATGACCTTCTGAGTGAAGAAGTTTCCCCTCATGTTCTCCATAAACTTTTTACCTTTCACCCTTAACCCATGACCTCTAGATGTAGTCCTGCCCAACTTCAGCGGAAAAAGACTGCTTGCATTTACCCTAACTATACCCCTCATAACTTCGTAAACCTCTATCAAATCTCTTCTCAATCTTCTACTTTCCAAGGAATAAAGTCCAAACCTATTCAATCTGTCCTTCTAACAGGTCTTCCAGTCCTGGCAACATCCTTTCAAACTTTCTCTGCACACTTTCAACCTTATTTGCATCTTTCCTGTAGGAAGGTGACCAAAACTGTACAAAATAATCCAAACAAGGCCTTATCCACATCTGATACAGCTTCAACATTACATCCCACCTTCTGTACTCAGTACTTTGATTTCTGAAGCCAATGTGCCAAAAGCTTTCTTTACAACCCTGTCTACCTGTGACACCACTTTTACTGATTTATGGACCTGTATTCCCAGATTCCTTTGTTCCGTCACGTTCCTTAGTGCCCTGCCGTTCATTGTGTAAGGCCTACCCTGACTGGTCCTCCCAAAGTGCAACATCTCACACTGGTCTGCATCAAATTTCATCTGCCATTTATCAGCCCATTTTACCAGCTGGACCAGATGCCACTAGAAGCTCTGATAGCTTTCTTCACTGCCCACTACACCCCCAATTTTGGTGGCATCCACATATTTAGTGATGTATTTGACCATATTATCAGCCAAATCATTGATATAGATGACAAGCAACAATGGACCCAGCATCACTCCCTACAGCACTCTAATAGCACAGGACTCCAGTCAGAGTGGCAATGATCTACTACTGCTCTCTGGATTCTCCCACAAAACCAATGTCTAATCCAATTTACTACCTCATCTTAAATGCCAAGTGATTGAACCTTCTTGACCAACTTCTATCTGGGACCTTTTCAAATGCCTAGCTAAAGTCCATGTAGACAACATCCACTGCCTTGCCTTCATCAAGCTTTCTGGTAACTTCCTTGAAAATCTCTATGAGGTTAATTAAAATGACCTACTACACACAAAGCTATGCAGAGTCTTCCTAATCGGTCCCCATCTATCCAAATACTCATATATTTGGTTCCTCAGAATACTTTCTAATAATTTTCCCCCTGCTGATGTTAGGCTCACCTGCCTGTAATTTCCTGGTAAATTTTCAGAGCCTTTCTTAAACAGGGGAACAACATCAGCTGCCCTCCAATTCTATGGTACCTCACCTGTCACTAAGGATGATTTAAATATCTTTGCTAAGGCCGCCATGATTTCTGCACTTGCCTCCCACAGGATCCAAGACAACACCTTGTCAGGCCCTAGGGATTTATCCATCCTAATTTGCCTCAAGATAGAAAACAGCTCGTCTGTAATCTGTTTCAGGTGCTTGACTTCACTGTTGCTTTGTCTCATTTCTATAGATTCTGTGTAAATCTTCCAAATAAATACAGATGCAAAAGTACATTTAAGGTCGCCTGCATCTCTTTTGGCTTCACGCATGTATTACCACTCTGACCTTCCAGAGGACTACTGTTGTCCCATGCAATCCTTTTGCTCTTAATATATCTGTACAATCCCTTTGGATTTACGTTCACCTTGTTTGCTAGGGCAACCTCATGCCTTCTTTTGGCTCTCCTGATTTATTTCTTAAGTGTTCCCTTACATTTCTTGCATTCCATAAGTACCTCATTTGTTCCTACCTGCTTATACCTGCTATTCACATCCCTTTTTTTTATTAATCAGGGCCTTAATAGCTCTTGAAAACCAGGGTGCCCTAAACCTGTGATTTTTACCTTTTATTCTAACAGGAACACACAAACTCTGTACTTTCAAAATTTCACTTTTGAAGGCCTCCCACTTACCAAGTGTACCTTTACCAGAAAATAGGCTGTCCCAATCGACAGTTGCCAGATCCTCCGTGATACCATCAAAATTGGCTTTTCTCCAATTTACAATCTCAACCCATGGACCAAACCTATCCTTTTCCATATTTACTTTGGAATGAATGGCATTATGATCACTAAATGCAAAATGTTTTCCTACACAAACTTCTGTCACCTTTCTTGTCTCAGAATCACAGACTCTCTCATTGGGATTTCTATGTACTGATAAAGGAAACTTCCCTGTATACATTTAACAAACTCTATCCCAGCTAATCCTTTTACAGTCCCATTCACTACATGGAAAGTTAAAATCACCTTATAAGTTATAACAACATTATGTTTTATTCAGCAGTCTGCAAGGTTTCTGAACTGAGTCAACATGTGGCTTTTTAAGCGAAGGTCAAGGTGAGATGACATAATCAGAAATAAAAACATCATTACTGAAGGTCACAGGGACTCCACAAATGCATGACTCAGTTAAAATGTAAGATTTGTAATTAAGTCACAGTAGCTCAAGTTTTCTTGTTTTTAGCAGTGTGCTAATACAGTAACCTTGAAAACTATTCAGGAGATAATTATTTTACTGCATTTCCAATCAAATATAATTAAGCAGTGTGGAGTAAGATGCAGGTAAATTACTTTCTCCTCAAACTCCTATGTATATTGCACTTTTCTATAAGCTTCTTCCAGACTGGTGCAACTACAGTAGTGTAAAATATACAAGCTTGAAACAAGATGTTTATCCATTGCAGATGAAAATAATAACTGCAAATATGTGAATCAAGCCAGCCAATTCATCCATCAATTTTAGCGTATGCAACATGAGAGGTTTTGCAGATACTGGAAACACAAACCAAATGCTGGAGGGACTCAGTAAATCAGGCATCATCTATGGCGACACATTTAAAAGTCAGTGCTTTAGGATGAGACCCTTCATCGGGTGCGAACTCCTTATTCTGGCTCCAGCTCCTTCCAGTCTTGGTGAAAAGTCTCGGCCAGAAACACCGACTGTTTATTTCCTTCCATAGCTGCTGCCTGACTTGCTGACCACCACCCCCCACGGTAGGTGGGGTGAGCTCAATGTCTCATTTCCATGCTGTATTACTCTAGTGTATTTTGTAATTTACATTACCATCCAGGAACATCTTCCAAGCAATAAAACTTCCAAAAGCCGGTGCAACTAGCATCGCTGCTCTGTCAAAAACCACGTAAACTTGGTTTCTTCATCAGAATCAGGGTTATTACGCTACCTTACATGACATGGTTTTTTCTGGTTTTGCAACAGCAGTGCAATGTAAGGCCACAGCATTACTATAAATCACAAAATAAATAGACATTGCAAAAAATAGAGAATAATAAGGTCGTTCATGGGTTCAATGGCTGTCAGGAATCTGGTGATGGTGAAGTTGTTCCTGAATTGTTGAGTGTGGATCTTCAGAATTCTGTACCTCCTCCCTAACAATAATAAGAGGACATGTCTCAGACAGTGAGGGTCCTTTATGATGGATGCCACGTTCATGAGACATCACCTCTTGAAAATAGCCTTGATGGTGGTGGTGGTGGGGGGGGGGGGTGCCGATGATGGAGCTGGCTGAGTCTACAAACTCCTGCAATCCTTTGAGTCAGAGCCTCCAGACTAGGCCGTGATGCAACCAGTAGTGATACTGTCCACTATGTATCTATAGAAATCTGCACGAGGCTTTGATGACACAGGAAATCTCTTCCAAACTCTAAAAATGTAAAGCCATTGGCATCCCTTCTTTGTGAATGCACCCGCACCTGTCCTCCAGACTTCCACTTCCCGAAGTCCGCAGTCAATTCCTTGATCTTGCAGACTTTGAGTGTGAAGTTGTTGTGACACCACTCAACCAGCCAATCCATCTCACTCTTTACACCTCCTCATTGCCATAAGAGATTTTATCACTGGCAGTTTACCTGTGAATTTATAAATGGCATTTGAACTATGCTCCTCCATACAGTCGTGAGTGTAGAGAAAGTAGAGCGGTGGGCCTGAAGTGTGACTGTTGACTGTCAGTGACGAGATGTTATCACCGTTCTTTGCTGACTGTGGTCTCCTGATGATCTGATTTAGCTTAGTGATTAATACTGAGGGGACGATGGTATTGAACTCTAAGGTGTAAATAATAAACAGTCTAGATGCTAAGAAACAAACTGGAGAGCCAGTAAGATTGCATCAGCTGTAGACCTATTGTGGTAGCAGGTGAACTGCATCAGGTCCAGATTCTTGCTTAGCAGAAGTTAATTCCAGCCATAATCAATTTCTTGAAGGACGTTGTTACAGTAGATGCGGGCACTACTGGTCGATAGCCATTGAGGTAACTACCATGTTCTTCTTGGACACTGATGTGACTGCTGCCCTTCGGAAGTAGGTGGAGACCTCAGACAACAGCAGTGAGAGGTTGAAGATGTGCTTGAATATGCCAGCCAGTTAGTTGGCATAGGTTTTCAGTAGCCAGCCAGGTATACCGTCAGGGCCTGATGCTTTATGAAGGCTCATCCTCTTGAAGGCTATTCGGACATCCACCTCTGAGACAGAGATCGTAGGGTCAAAGATGCAGTGGGGAATCTGCATCCCTACAGTGCTCGTCTCCCTTTCAAAGTATGCATAAAATGCTCAGTTAAAGTTATTCACGAGCAGTAAGAAGGAAAGGGAGAGGACTTGCCTTTTCCTTCATTTAACTCCATCTCTGCTCTGCACATTGTAATGTTTCCTTCCTTTGCTACTATCTAGAAGCTCTGCAATTATTTGTAGGGCTGAAAAGCCAGATGAAAATTTTTTAAAAGCTGAGGGGTAAAAACATTTCATATTCTTTTAGATGATCAAAACTGATCCTGCCTCTGTGAATATAATGTTATTATCAACCAGAACAAATCCAGTTATCGTTTAATGGTGCTTAATGTTCTAAGATTCATTGTACAGGAGGCTGCATGTTCCACAGGCTCAGTGTCCCTTGGGAAGAGTACCTCCTCAAAACAACTAATCTAATTCTGCTATTATATAACTGTTTGCTAGTCCCAGCCCTCATTAATTCCTACATAAACACAGACTAATTCTTCCATCAAAACCTTGATCAAATTCTAATCCACCCCCATCAACCATAATGAAGAGCTATCTCTTTTAGTTTAGCTTCATAAGATGCTTTATCAGGGAATTGTCTCCTGGCTCTCTTCTGCACCCTTTCCAATACTCATTATTATGAAAAAGAATGATACGTTTAATCCTTCAGAATTGGCTCAATGCAAGTGTTTTTTTTACATATAGAACAGAATTAAGTTTGTATAGCACATCACATATATATCAACATCAAATAGACAGAGTCAGTTCTTATATTGACAGCATGGAACTGATAAATGAATGAATGGTCTGGACAGGTCTCCACTTACACCTGATTTTTATCAGGCAGTAGGGATAACGGATAACAGGAAATAGCAATGGGTGGCTGGCTCACATGCAGAAGCAGGACATCTTACTTTACTGAGTTGGACGGCATCGTTTGGATACATAAATGTAACTGAGATTGCAGAAGAAAATTCATGAACCTCTGCCTGTCCACTTGGGTATGTATTCCAGAGGTGCAGTGCTGCAATGTTCTAATTCAACAGTAAGAAGGCACTGATTTAGGATGGCTTTGTATAGTATGTTATCAAATTGAAATTGATTAGGATTAGTGAAGGAAGCCGGCATGATGTAAAAGGCCATGGATAAAAATGACCTGTTTATTCCATCCCATGTCCTTTTCTATTTTTCCCCCAGTAAGGAGCATAGCCCAACAACCATCACTCAGATCTTCATTTGGCTCACTGTTTACCCAATTACCAACAGAATAGGAGAAATGTTTGTAGTTATTCTCCTTCTGAGGTTTCCTCCACCTCTCCCAAAAGCCTTCTGCATACAATAGCAGGTAAAAGACCAAATCACATTACTAACCTTGGTTTCAGGATAGCTGGTGATTCCCTGTGAAAGTCACTTTTTTTTTCCGAGCCATCTGCTAAGAATTAATCTAGTGCAATTTTATTCAGATCCTACCTAATACATTTCCCCAGAAGACCACAAAACACTATTTTCTCTGAGAATGTATTCATTGGTTTCTATGCAACAGGTAAATATTTAATTTCCAGTTACACCTACAAACCTGAAACAAATTGAAGAAAATTATATTAACATTTCCACAATGTTTCAGATTAGTAACATAGCAAACATTACTGGTTATGCTATGATTTCACACTCCCTGAACTGAAGCAAAAAAACAGACCATTCAGAATAGGCCCGAGAGAATTGGAAGTACTTGTCTAGAAGTGCAATTGTACAGTAAAGCAATTGCAAATCAATTTTTTTTCAATGTGTAAAACACAATTACAACAATATCCGAGTTGTTCATCAGAAAATTGGACTTTTCATTTCCAGCCAGACAAAAAGGCCTCTCTTCAAGCAATGCTCCTCTGGAGAATTGCAGCGTAGCTGGTAGAATGCTGTCCTAGCTGGCCTGTTCTTACCTATTTCTTGAACAACCATCCCTGCTCCAAGCTGGGAGCTTTCAGGTACCTGAAATATTAAAGCTCGTCTTCCCTTCTACCATCTATTATGTTAACATAAAAGCTAAAGGAATACAAAAGAGCCGGGGATGTAAGTCTAACTTTGTTTTTTCACATGTGAGATAGGCATGTATTAAGTGGTGGCATGGTGATGTATGCCATGTGTGTACTTTTACATATAACCCACAGTGCATTGGTTCCTCTCCTCTCAACCCTTCTATCAGCTCCAGTGCAACCCAAACTCCTTCCTCACCCTTAACCACTCCAACTCCCTCTCTATGAAAATGTGCATGACATCCCGATCCCTCTCTCCAAAGGAATCACCCATGCAAGGCGCTGAAGAACTTCCTGACTCCTCCTCTCTGCCTCCTTCTACCTCTAACTCCCGTGAGCTGGAAGGTTCTAACTGAGTCAGAGTCATACAACATAGAAAGACATTCTTCATCCTTCATAGAAAGACATGGACATCCACGTCCATGTCAACCATCATTCCTAACTATATTAATCCTACACCTGCTTTAATTCCATATCCCTAAATGCCTCTTATGCCTCTATGCTTCTTAAATGCTGTACCTGTTTCTGTCTCGATCACAATCTAAAGATACGCTAGGTTGGGGGGGGGGGCAGCTTGCAATTGCCACCATGCTTCCAAAACCAACACAGCATTCCACAGCTTACTAACTCTAACTTGTGTATCTTTGGAATGTTAGAGGAAACTGGAGCACACAGATGAAACCCACCTGGTCACGAGGAGATCGCAAAAACTCTTTATAAAGTGTATTGTACAATCATAATGTGACACCCCAATTCTTATACTCAATGCCTTGGCCAATGAAAGCAAGCATGCCCCACTCCTTAGTCATCAGTCTATCTAAGACCATAAGACGTAGGATCTGAATGAGGCCACTCACCCCATCAAGTCTACTCCACCATTCCATCATGTCTGATTTATTATCTCATGCAACCCCATTCTCCTGCGGAACCTTTCTAAACTATTTAAAAATCTTTGAATTGGTATTAAAATACAGATCTGGGTTATTATTATAAAACACTATATGGTAAAGTACTCTTTTTTTTCTCTTGTTTTTTTTCACCAACCAGCTTTGTCTTGGTAGGGGGTATAGATTTTTTTAATAATATAATTAACCATACTATTTGTATTTAATAATTCAATTTATTTTATTTGATTGATTATCATTAGGGAATATCGTGATTGTATCAGTGTGATTTATATACTGTATAGCACATTTTGTGCTATCTTATTTTGATTTATAATAAGTATCCATATAAAAAAAGAAAAAATGCCCCATTCTCCTACCTTCTCTCCATAACTTTGACACCCTGACTAACCAAGCATCTATCAAACTGTACTTTCTGTATACTCGATGACTTGGCCTCCACTGCTGTCTGTGGCAATGAATTCCACAGATTCACTACCCTATGGCTAAAGAAATTCCTTCTCACCTCTAGTCAAGCTAGATACCTCTCTATCCTTGCATTAGAGTAAAAGCAGTTTAGTCTATAACATTCACCTGGTCTTAAAACAAAAGAGATGATCATTGACTTCAGGAGATCAAAGGACAGAGTACACACCCGCTCCATATACATGGAGAGGTAGTGGAAAGTGTGGAAAACCTGAAGTTCCTTGGAGTTATGTTGTCAAAACAGCTGACATGGACCACCAACACCTCGCTGACATGGACCACCAACACCTCGCTGACATGGACCACCGACACCTCACTGACATGGACCACTGACACCTCACTGACATGGACCACCGACACCTCGCTGACGTGGACCACCAACACCTCGCTGACATGGACCACCAACACCTCACTGACATGGACCACCAACACCTCATTGACATGGACCACCAACACCTCGCTGACATGGACCACCAACACCTCGCTGACATGGACCACCGACACCTCACTGACATGGACCACTGACACCTCACTGACATGGACCACCGACACCTCGCTGACGTGGACCACCAACACCTCGCTG
The DNA here is from genome assembly GCF_030144855.1 of Hypanus sabinus. Taxonomy (NCBI): domain Eukaryota; kingdom Metazoa; phylum Chordata; class Chondrichthyes; order Myliobatiformes; family Dasyatidae; genus Hypanus; species Hypanus sabinus. Next base: position 145,945,716 of record NC_082713.1, on the reverse strand, counting down.
ACATGGACCACCGACACCTCACTGACATGGACCACCAACACCTCATTGACATGGACCACCAACACCTCGCTGACATGGACCACCAACACCTCGCTGCTTGTAAAATAGGCACAACATAGACTCTTCTTCCTCAGAAAGCTGAAACAGGTCAAACTCCCACAAAAGCTGTTGCTCAACTTCTACAGAAGCCCAATTGAATCCATCCTGACCAACAGCGCCACAGTGTGGTGTGCCAGCTGCACAGCAGCCCGAGACACCATCTATTCCAGCAGACTCAGGAGGAAAGCAATCAGCATAACCAGAGACACCACACACCCCGGCCACTCCCTTTTTGACCCACTGCCATCCAGCAAAAGGTTCAGGACACTAAAAGCCAGAACAAATAGACTGAGGAACAGCTTCTACCCCAGAGCTGTGGCCTCCATCACACCACTCCCACAGAACAATGACTGAAACTGTGAGCACACACATGCACACACAGGGACTCAAATACTTGCACTAACGGCATTTTGTGCATCACTGTGACATTCTGGTGCTGCTGCAACTTATTTTCTGCTACTTAACTACCTAATACTGTTTTTCTATTACTGTCTTGTTTTTATCTGCTGCTTTATTTAATTGCCTGAGAGGAAGCTGAACAGTTTTATTGTACCTATGTATAATGACAATAAAGATCATTCAATTCAATTCAATTCTATAAACCATCCAAATACCCCAGCTTTCCCTCATTGGCCAGCCTACTGAACTTACTTGCTTCATCTTTCTCATCTGATACCATACTACTTTGGGTCTAACACCCCTACCAGACAAGTTTAAATAATCCCAAACATCATTGGCAAACGTCCCTGCAATGATACTGGTCCTCACCAGATGTACCCATCTCTGCTGTACAGATCTGATTCAACAGAAATGTCAATGGTCCCATTAGCCAAAGCCATACTAACTCTCCAGTCACACATTCATTTGCATTATCCTCCTTTTCCTGTTCACACCAGTGCAGAGCCCAGGCAGTAATCCTAACTTTACAACAGTAGAGGTCTGTTATTCAATATTCTACCCAATTTCCCATGTATGACCTCATTTCTCACTGTTACCACATCCTTTGGACTGCTCACCCCCCTTTTTGACAATGTCCTGTACACACTGAGTAACATCCTGGAGTCTCAATAAAATCTGTCTGCACCCTGACTATGGAACCACTTATTGCCACTTGCCAAGCATACCAGAGAGCCAACCATGGTGCCACTGATCTGTCTGCTGCTGGTGCATTCTCCTGAGAATCCACTCCTGCCCCAACAGTGTCTTAAACAGGAGATGTGTTAGAGTGAACTTAGGGCTGGCCTCCCATGTCCATCCTCTGGGCAGCAGTACATAGCATAATATCTCTACATGCAAAAAACTGCAAAATTTAATTTGCTACAACCAAGGCCAAAATTTATCTCTCCACCAACATCACCAAAAAACAGTAAGATATAAAACTGCAGATGCTGTAAGTCTGAAATAAAAATGGAAAATGTAGGAAACATTCAGCATGACAGACACCATCTGAGGAAGGTGAATCGAGTTCATAATCTCTCCATTTGATGTGGAGAAGAGAAATCACATCAGTTTTAACTTGCTGAAAGTGTGGGTGAGGATGGATAGATAAAGGAGAAATTTCTAGTATGGTAAAGCCAAGTTCGCAGGAGGATAAAGTGATGGACAGATTAATGAGGGCATTAATAGAGAGAAAACACAAAGAAATTTATGATCTGTGAGGTAACAGTTGAAACACTCTGGTTCCGTCGGCTGTATAAGTCTAGGGAAGACAATCTCTGGCCCCGCCAAACATGGGAGATTGAAGCACAAACCCCACCCCTCCCCCCGAAAGACCCCCTGTTTGTGTGGATGCTGCATAATACGTTACCCTGCTACAAATAAGGACCACAAAATAACATACAATTAAAAGATTTAGCTTTATAATTCTTAATTTGACTGAAGGGTTAGTAAAGGAAAAGCAAAAAAAAGAGAAAAGGGCCTGTTTCAATGAAACAGTCTAAAGTGCACAAGTTGGAGCTCACGGTTTCCCCTTCACTGATCCTCCTTCGATCTCCCCAGGCTTCGTCAGATCATGGCCCCGCTCCAGGTCAAGTCCTACAACCTCTTTTCTCCAGCGTCTTCTCCCTTCATCTCCCGCCGAACAAAAGACCCAGCTCACACTGGCGTCAGGCACACAACACGAAAAATCCCTTCATTGGGCGGCTCACATTCCAAAGCACCTGTTATCTCTAACCATAACCCAAACACTGCTTCTGCAGACAGACCATTACGTTAGCAGTGAAACCTTTCCCAGGGCATTACACAGTTAAAGTGAGAAAGCACAAATAGAAATATATGAAATTGCAACATGAAATACCATAGCTAATGTCTAACATGGAGAGTGCAAATGGAGAGCGAATAGCTTGACCAATTTTACTGATAGATAACTCATAGAGAACTGGCCACTTCTGAAATAGGCTGTAAAAGCAAATTCTTTGTAGCTAACGAAACCAACAATGTCCCCAGATGGAAGAGGGGTTGCTGGTCCTCAAGTTTACTCTAGGGTTCGTGATAACAATGCACAAGATTACAGACAGGTCAGAGTGACGGGAGAAATAAAGGGCAGGCAACAGAAAGCTCACAATTAGCCCAAATGCAATGGACTAGTCTGAAAATGCAAATGAATCACTTTGCACCTGCAAAGACTGCTTGGGTATCTGAATACAGGGAATACTAATTCTGTTTCTTTTTCCAGAAATGCTATCTAATTTATTGAGTGCTTCCACCATTTTCTGTTAGGAATTGAGATAATTTATTTGTTCATTTAGTGCTTTTGGGTTCTTGCCTGCACAAATTGAGTAGATAACAATGGTGAGTGGATCTGAAAAATAATTCACAGTAAAACACTTTTGGCTGTATGGAGGACAGCAGGATTACAAAAGTCATTCTCACTTTCTCTCCCCTTGGTTAACCTTGGTGAACCTTATCAACTCATGTTATTGTAAGTTCTCTACACAAAAATTGTTACATTCCCTGAAGAATGAATATACCCTGATAGAATTTTCTCACACACTGCTGAAGTCTAAAAAGTACAACTTATTAAAGGACATGCGCATTCCTTCTTTCTAGTTTTATTTAATATTCTGACTGCATCTATTAGGTACATAAAAATCCTCTAAGAATGGGTGGTAGGTAGTGTTGTTCCTTTGCTCAGGAAGGGCAATAGGAATAATACAAAATTATAGGCCAGATAGCCTCACGTAGAGAAGCTATCGGTAGGAATTCTTAGGAACAGGATTTACTCACATTTGGAAAAGCATGGGCTCACTAGGGATAGTCTGTATAAGTTGATTGACTTTTCAGGAAGTGTCAAAAAAATGATTGATGAGGGTAGGGTACTGAATGTTGACTGTATGGACTTTGGTAAGAAACTTGACCATGCCTACCCTACCCAGAAGACTAAGATGCAAGGGATCCATGTTGTCTTTAGTCTGACCCATGCTTTAATTGAACTAGGAATTTTTAGAACTAAAGATGGGAATCTGCTATTTTACCACATGCATGAACCTCTGCTTGATCACCATAAAAATTTCAAAATATTTGAACATTTTTCATTTTATGAAAGAATAGATTACAGGCTAAAACAAAGAGTCAATTAAGTGCTGCGCTTGAAAGAAAATTGTCTGCTCCATTTGTTTCTCTAAACCCTCTACCTCTGAAAGCTAATGTGTTTTATTAGTGTTGTACTGTTGCACCTATCAAATAGACATTCCAGACTAGGGCTCCGCAATACTTGATGAAAATAAATCCTACCTTTATAATCACAGTGACAGCAGAATGGTTTATAAAGCTCCCAGTCAAATGAGACTAGAAACAAATGGTTGTTGAATAAAAAAACATTAAGAGAAATATTTGAGAAATAAATTAACCACCATTGATGACAAAGGTGAGAGGCAAGTCACTCATCTAATACTCGGTGATGATGTGTACACATAAACGACATTCACATCTTGAATATTAAAAACACTTACCAGTTAATTCAGCTGGAATTAACCACGTTGCCCTTTGTAAGGTGTTTGAATGATTCCGGATAAGCAAAATATTTTAGGTCAAAATTCACATTCCAGAAATGCCACTTAAGGTTGAGATCTGATTTGTTGATCTTCCATTCTATGGCAAGAAGCTGTCCACCAGTAAAATTAGAAATCAGTCTGTCCAATTATCACCACCACATGGCTCTTAGCAGTTGCATCACATAAAGACTAAAGAAGCAAGAGTAGCCCTTGAAGTGTTTTATTATATAATCAGAGTCATGTGACACAGAAACAGGCCCTTGTGCCTGTACTGACTATTAAGAACTAATTCCAATTCATTCTCCACACATTCCCATCAATCTCTACCAACCATCAACACAACAGGACAATTTACAGTGGCCAATTAACCTCCAACCAACACACTTAGAACATGGGCCAAAAATCAAAACACTTGGTGAAAATTCAGGCGGCCACAAGGAGAACTTGTAAACTCCGCACGCACAAGCAGCACTGGAGGCCGCCATGACAGTATGGGAGGAGCAGGAACTGTAAGGCAGCAACTCTACTAGCTGTGCCAATGGGCCACCAATAGGATGACATTTGCCATGGATCCAAAACCTATCAGTTTCATCCTTTAATATATTCAGTAGCTGAACCTCCACAGCCTTCTGAGATAAATCAACTCCAACAGACCTCAACACTGAAGTGAAGAAGCTGCTCACCTTAATTCTAAATGGTCAACCCCATGTCTTGGGTATGTTCTAGAGTCTTAAACAGGGGGAGAGATCAGTGATCATGTTGCCTATTCTTACAACCAACTTTGGTTTGTTATTCTGATCTCCTCCCTGGGCTGGAAATTCATGCTTTTTCAATGTCTTTACAACTAGTACTAATTCTATGTAAAAATCACATCCCAGACCTGGTTTCTTGATACAAAAATTCAATTTAACAAGTTAGCAGATTGCTATGGTTAAGAAATAAAACCTGAGTGAGCAGGATATTTCTTAGTAGGAAGTAGGATATTTCTAAACCTCAGAAATAGCTGATAGAGTAAAGAAAACTCATTTACATTGCACCTTTCACAACCTCAGGTCATCCTGAAGCACTTTATAGGCAATTACGTATTTAAAGTATAATTATTTTTATGATACAAGGAAATTGAACTGCCAATTTTACACACAGCAAGATACCACATGTAGCAATTAAAAAAGTGGCCAGATAATTGCTAGAAATTTATCTCCAGTTAATAGTGCCAATTGCACTATGTAATCTCACCAGTGCAAATGTACTTGGCTTTCAAATTCATTCCATTGAATTCCATGGAATGAATTTCAGAGACACTGACATGATTATTTAATGCATTTAACATTACTGACAGTGACAAATGTTGGGCTAATCTGCTTTTAATGATATCAGCTAGGGTATAAATGCTGATTGTGGTAGAAATCACTTCCATTTCCTTCAAGAATACCACATGACTTTTTAGAAACACTTAGAGGTAAACAGGATCTCAATATGGCATTGGATCAAAAAAAAGATGGTGTCTAGAGTAAGTGGTATTCCTCAAAGTATTGCTTAATATTATACAGATAGTTCTAAAGAATACAACCTCTGTATCTCGAAAGAACAAGTGGAGAAGTTGAAATAATCTTTCAAGTACTTCTAATCCAAGCTAACACTCAATGCAACCAGCGATTACCAGCTCAATGTAAGAAGCAAAATTGTTCTATGAAGCGATATGCAAGGTATGAGAAAACTCAAACTATTTCAATGAGAGGCATCCGTCAAACTGACAAAGGAAATAGGAACCAAACTACGTAATCATTAAGTCAGACCTCACCTCGAATACTGCTGGCACTGGAAATGGAAGAGACTTTGAAGTAGCATATACCTTGCACAGAGCCATTATGCTTGCTATACTGTCAATAGTCTGAGGTAGGGGCTTGGAGGAGGGAAGCAGAGATGATTTCATTCTGGAAAGGAGTTACGTGGTTACCTTACATTAGTGCACAAGTTAGTGACAAGTGTAGGAAAGGATCATCTAAGTTATTGCTTTAAATTAAATGAAAAAGGGAGACAGAACTCAAGACACAAGAGATTCCACAGATGCTGGAAATTTTGAGCAACCCACACAAAACGCTGGAGGAACTCAGCAAGTCAGGCAGCATCTATGGAGGGAAGTGAACTGATGACATTACAGACCAGTACCCAAAGGAACAGTTCTCGACTAGTGAAATATTACTTTGGAGCTAATAGCACTAAGCTACTCTTCGTAAAAATTATGATCATATGTGTGGAAGACTTCGAGATAGGGGTGTGGATTTAATTTAAATGCAATTGGATGCTATAGTGCAAGGGTTCCCAACTCGGGGTCCACGGACCACTCTGTTAACACTAGGGGTCCATGTATATAAAAGGTTGGGAACATAGTATAAAGGCGACATTGGTTCCAGAATGAGCCTTGTGTCAACTATTGTAAGAATCCATGTACCTGGCAAGCTCAGGATTCTGATTGTTCCAAATGGAAAACACTCCAGGCTATTGGATGTCCTTCTTATTACTGCCCAATACACATTTAAATCACATTTGGAGGAGAAGCACAGGTAATACCATGTGGTATGCTATATTTTTTAGTGAACAACAACTTTCAAGGAAACTGGGGAAATGAGGTCCTGATGAGTTTCAAAGGATCATGGGAAAAGGCACCTCGTGAATTTCAAGATAGTGTGGGAAATGGGAACCAAGTGAGTTTGAACGGAGGAGCTGAAACAGGATCGCAGTAAACCTCTAGAAAGAATGAGAAACAAGACACCGGAGAGCTTAATGGGGGCATTAGAAATTGTGCCCAGGTGAGCTTCAAGGGAAAACAGGAAAGTACAAAGCAAGTACTGGAAACAGAGCCCCAGTTTATATGAAGGGCATGCTGGAAACAGGGCACTGGCAAATTTAAATGGAGCCTGGGAAATGCCATCCAGTGAGCCAGAATCATCAGATAAAATGTCGACTGCTTATTCATTTCCACGGATGCTGCCTGACCTGCTGAGCTCCTCCAGCAGGGTGAGTGTGTGTGTGTGTGTGTGTGTGTGTGTGTGTGTGTGTGTCTTGGATTTGGATTTCCAGCATCTGCAGAATTACTTTCTTCAGTTACAAATATTGTGTTGTGTTGTGAAAGCTTTTACAAAAGAAAATAGAACATTGTGAGATGTTTACTTGAACAGTTGCAATTCTTACTGTGAACACATTCCACCGAACACAATTGTAAAAGACCCTGCAGTTATCTGGGATAATAGAAATACATTGTTGTAGGCCTAGTGATTGTGTCTGTAGGGAGCAAACATGATTTAAAATGATCCCATAAAACATTAGCCCTGAGCCTATCACTAAATAAAGTTTTAAAGCATTAAACAAAAGAGCAGAAGGACTGCAGCTAGAGCTGGGAAATCTCTCCTTCATAAGTTATACAATGGTGCCCTAAGAGGAAAAAATCTTCATTAACTAGGTGTTTATTGACTGGGAGAGGATATTAAAGATTTTCTCCCACATTCCAATTCTTACTGGAAACGATTGGATCGTTGAGTTTGAGATGAATATCACAGCTGCCACATAAAGGTAAAGAATTTCTTTCACTAATTTTTGCAAGATTATTCTACCCAGCAAGCTGCCTCAATAAAACAAAAATTAAAATGACAAGGTTACAAAATATTGCCTATCAAAGCTGGAAAAGAAAAAGCAATAAGCAAGTTAAAAACAAGGTTTTGAGGCATATACAAGAACAGTAGTGTCTCAGCAGAAGGGTCTATGGCAAGTGAAGGTGACATACTGCAATTTGTGTCACGAGAGCATGGGATGATTGAAAGGGTCTGATGAAAGGTCTCAGCTCAAAGCGTCAACTGTTTAGTCATTTTCATAGACGCTGCCTGACCTGCTGAGTTCCTCCAGCATTTTGTGTGTGTGTTGCTCAGGAATTGCTGCTTTCCTTTGGGAACCAAATACATTTAATTAGCCAAGACATATGTACCTTTTACATAAAGTTGTTTCAGTAGCTAATTTATTTCCACTGTACAGAAAAAGAGCATTAAAAAAACCTGTACATATTCAGTATAGTACTACAGTATTACCTCTGGTTGAAACTAACATCATTCTTACTGCTCTAATATGTACATGATGTTGTGCTATTTCTTCTATAAAACCCTTAAGCATGTAGGTCTATGATATAGTACCCTAATATATTCGGTATTATTTTATTATGACTATAATACGGCACTTTCCTGCAGTTTTCTTATGACTACAGGATAATTCCCATCATGCTCTTTTATAATTTCAGTGGGAAATTGACAGGATCTCAGAGCCATAGCATTTCATTTTATAATGTAAGAAAATAATAGCCCAAACAGAGCCATTTCACCATCAAGACAATGTCAGTTATGAAAGCCCTTTTGGTTACTTCTACCTCTTAATTCTTGATACATAATCCTTCCGGTTATAATCTTTTAAGTCTTCAACCGGATACTTTGTAAATATAGTGAAAGTTTCTGCCTCCATCTCCCATTCAAGCAAGTTTTCAGCAAATGAAATATTTATCTCTGAACTTTGTTGAACAGCTAATTTAAATATGTTCACCCCACCCCACCCCCACACCCAGCCAAGTTACTGGCTTCTTCTAGGGAAAATGGTTCCTTTCTATTTAACTAGTCAATATTTCTCAATTTCCTCTTACAAAAAATTTACTTGCCAGTTTCTTCTTCTAACTATAATCCCCTAGCTTGGCAATATCCTTGTAAATGTCCTCAGTCCTTGTCTAATGCTTCACATACCTCCAGTGGTGTGATCAGTGAATTCCTCACAGCATTCTGGCTTTGTTAACTAAAGGTACATCAAAAATTGTGGATAGTGAAAAAGCTTTATGAGGTTACAACACAATATTGATCAACTGCGACCGTGGGAAAAGGCAAAGCAAGTGGAATTTAACACAGACAAGTGTGAGGTGAAGTATTGTGGGAAATTAAACCAGAACATGTACAATGAACTGGGGTGAACTGAGGGACTTCAAAGTTGAAAGTAAATTTACAATCAAACTACATATATGTCACCAAATACAGTATTACCCCGAGATTCATTTTCTTGCAAGCATTCACAGTGAATACAACAAAATACAATAGAATCAATGAGAAACTACACACGACAATAGACAATGTGCAAATGAAAGCAAACAAATAAATAAGCGGATAGATAGATAGATAAATAAATAAATACAGAACATGAACACAAAATACTCTGCAGATGCTGGGGCCAAAGCATGTTAGAGATCATGAGTTGCAGAGTCCTTAAATGTGAGTCCATGGGTAGTGGAATCAGTTTAGTATTGAGTGAATGAAGTTATCCCCTTTGGTTCAATGTAATTACCATTCTTGATCCTGGTAGTGTGGGTCCTGGCATCTCCTTCCTGATGGCAGCAGTGAGAACAGAGTATCGCCGGGATGGTAGGGGTCCTTGATGATGAATTCTGCTTCTGTGCAACAGCGCTCCTTACAGATGTGCTCAATGGGGGGGGGGGGTGAGGGCTTTACCTCCGATAGTCTGGGCTGTATCCATCACATTTGTAGGCTTTTTCATTTAAGGGAATTAACAGGCCATGATGCAACTGTTGTGTATTTAATATTTGAGTAATATTTTAATTATATTGTTTGATTAAGCATTCTTTGCTGTTTACGTATATGTAAAAGTTTGGCTGAAGGAGTGAAGATACTTCTCTACCAAAGGAGGTATAAGGTGCTCCTTCCCTTCACTAGCCTGCAGATCATCCCTGGGCAAAGTGTAACACCCAATCAACACTCCTCCTCCAAAATGAAGGTCACCTGAAGTCATGGGAGCAGGTGGTGGATGGTCATACGAGTAGCTGCTGCATACCACGTCCTGGTTACATGATCACTGCCACCACCGTTGAAGGGTATTGATAATGACTGGGGTCACCTGTCTTGTAAAGACACTGCCCAGAAGAAGGCAATGGCAAGCCTTGTCTGTAGAAAAACTTGCCAAGAACAGTCATTGTCATGAGACTGTAACTACCCGTGCCACACGACACGGCACATAATGATGATGATGGTGCCGTAAAAACATCTGAATGGCATGTCATTAAACTACCACATCAGAAGTGGACGCCTCACTATAGTGAAAATAAATATTAACCCTGGCTCCTGGGTTTTTCTTTCAATTATTTTTATATTTTGGAGTTACAAAATGTAACAGCAATCAGTCAGTATACTCTTCCCCTGTTCACCTATAGAAGTTTGTCTCCAGTCTTCTCCTATCATTTCGCATTTCCCCCTCCCCTTCCTACTTCCAAATCTCTTACTATCTTTCCTTTCAGTTAACCTGACGAAGGGTCTCGGCCCGAAACGTCGACAGCGCTTCTTCCTATAGATGCTGCCTGGCCTGCTGTGTTCCACCAGCATTTTGTGTGTGTTGCTTGAATTTCCAGCATCTGCAGATTTCCTCGTGTTTGATTTTTAAATTCACTTCTGCGAAGCCTCTGCCAGTGATGCCTACACTGAAGAAGTTTAAATCTTTTCTTCAACGGGAGTTCAATGAAACCCTCTCTCGCTGCTCCCCATCTATGATTTCTTTGGCCCTTCAACTTTTCAATCATATTTTGACCCAGACCCGCTATTACAGCCATATATCCTTCCTTGGAACGTGTCTCTGCCACCAACTGACTCCAGTTGGCTCCAGGATCCATTTTTGAGCTTCTCAATTTGGCTCTCTGCCCATCACTTTGCTTGTTCTCTATCTCCCTCTGGTCCTCCCCTCCCCCTTTCTTTCTCCCTAGGCCTCCTGTCGCATGATCTTTTCCCTTCTCCAGCTCTGTATCCCTTTTGCCAATCACCTTTCCAACTCTTAGCTTCACCCCTCCCCCTCCGGACTTCTCCTATCATTTTGCTTTTCCCCCTCCCCCCACTACTTTCAAATCTCTTACTATCTTTCCTTTCAGTTAGTCCTGACAAAGGGTCTCGGCCCGAAACATCGACAGTGCTTTTCCCTATAGATGCTGCCTGACCTGCTGTGTTCCACCAGCAGTTTGTGTGTGTTGCTTTAAAATGACATGTCAGGTCTTTGCATATTTCTGAGAAAGTAGAGATGCAGCCCTGCCTTCTTTGTAATGGTACTTACATGCTGTATCCAGCACAGATCCTTTGAAATCATAAGTCTTCTGGACTTCGGGGTACAAGTGTATCATTCCCTAAAAGTGGGAACAAAGGCAGACTGGGTAATGAAGAAACCTTACGGGATGTTTGCCTTCATCCAGCCATGGTACTGAGTACAAGATATGGAACGTCACATTCAAACTGTACAAAATATTGGTTTCATTGCACTTGGAGTATAATGCGTAGTTCTGGTCACCAGGTCTTTGAGAAGATTGATTACGCTATAGCGAATGCAGAAAGGATTCACAAGGACGCTGCCAAGACATGCAGGGCTTGAGTGACGAGGAGAGGATGGAAATAATGGGATAGTTTTCCCTGGAGTGAAAGAGGCTAAAGAGTTATCTTAAAGAGGTAATTATAGGGGGGGGGTGTATACTGCATATCGTCAGTTCCAGTCTTTATGCTGGTAGGAACATCAAAAACTAGAGAGCATCGATTTAAGGTTACTGCTCCCTGTACCTGGTTACATAAAGCAGGCAAAGAAAATTAATGAGCTTACATTGAAAAACATTCCTCGCATCCTCAATGTCTCAAATTGTATCACAGAGAGCACAGAAGATTTGGAGACACAAGCAGCAGTGAAATGCAGATAGCAAGACCTTTTGTGTGCAATAACATATAGCACTATATTCAATTTTTAAATTTTACTTTTTATTTCAAAATCCAGGGAACAACATCTCCGGATGGAACACTCAGGTGAGGCAACAAATGCTGTAAATACGATATATTTGAAGTCACTGGGGGCTCGCTGGTCATCAGAACATTTGGTAAATTTGAAACACAAGAGATTCTACAGATGCTGGAAATCTGAGCAACATACACTAAATCTCTTCATCAGGACTGGAAAGAAAGGAGGCAAAAACCAAACTATGAAGTTGGGAGGAGGTGAAGGAATAGAACTAGCAGGTGATGGGTGAGACCAGGTGAGAGGAAAGGTATAGGAGTGGAAGAAGAGGAATGAAGTAACAAATAGGGAGGTCATAGATGAAAGACATAAAGGACTAAAGGTGTAAATGAGAGCAGGCACTGTCTGGTGAAGGACTGTGGAGTACCAACCAAGAGCATGGCAAGAGCAGCTAGCTTCACCATGAGCCAGAAGCAATGTCTAAGCACACAACCAGGTTTCTTCCATTGTCCCTCATAATATCAATGGGGCAATATGCGAGAGTGTTATTGGAACTAATCATGAATGGAACTTGTGAGACAGAGGGAGAAAAATAAAGGAAAACGTATATACAGATATTTAAGCAATTTTTTGCACTATCTGACAAGACTATGAATTACTAATACTTTACTACTTAACTGTGAAATCCATCTTGTTACTACAGACTTCAAGCTGCTGATGAACATTTACAAGTTGATTCTGTCTGAAAACATTGATATTTCTTTTGCTTATTATGCATAAAAATTGTGTATTGCACCAGTGAAAGAAATTCAATATCTGGCATGCTCTGCTGAACACCAGGAAGTATTTTGGATTCATAACTAAAATCAATAACCATTGTAGGTAAACTGTTATTGCCATATTATGCTGGCCTTCAAATAAATAAATCATTTGATTTTAAATTAACTATATATTTTCCAAAGGGCTGAAAAAGAGCATGTATTATGCAGAAAATAAGAACAAGTCAAAAGAAAGTGATGGATATTCCATAATAATCTTCTGTAGTCAATTTTACCACTGGGGCCAACCCGAACACGATATTGCTCTCTTGGTACAAAATAAAAATGCAGATTTCAGTTTCTGAAAATTAAAACACCTCTGAAGGTCAACACTTTTTGCTATTAACATCTCCCCATTATTAAATTTGCTCCCAGAATTATCCTGTTCTTGCATACTCTCTGCTGTGAGTTATCCTCTATGTCAGATTTTGGTGACCGTTGGTTTTTGTTGTTTACATAATGAGTGTCCCTGGGAATCATCCCTATTTGTTAACTTCTATACATTATATGAAATTTGCAGTGGGTGGAACACAAAATGATTGACTACTTTAATAACATCAGATGCAGGCCCATGGATCACTTTGGTAATCAAACATACAAGGAACTTCTGACTTGAGTAAGCAGATGTTTAAAACTGACACTTGCTCAGCAGAAAGATGCCACATTACAAATGCAAGCTGCTGAAGACAGTTTATTAGGAAATGATTTGAGTGAACTCTGGCTGATGAATCACGGACTAAACACGTACTTTAATGGCCTGCCTTGCTGTGACAGCACTGGTGGAAACAATTCTGCATAGAACTAGCACTCAGCAACAAATTAGGATGGGGCTATGGATCTGTCAACAGCCTATCGTAATGCGTCAATTAATCTATCATTTAACTCTGGGTTCCTTCAACTTTATAATGTAATTTGTCAGTTATGCAGGCTACCATAGCACTATGAAAATCAGCTACAGCTAGGGAAATAACGTTCTGGTTCACTGGAATATTCAACAATTTCAAAAGCAACAATATTAAAATCACCATTCCGAAAAGATGTGCAGAAAATCATAATTCAGTTCCACAGACAGGAATTTTAATGATGCAAAACTGAGAGAATGCCTGCAGATGACAATGAGGAAAAAACAGCCTAAGTGATTGGGCAAGAAAGTAGCCAATGAAGGATATGTGAAATTAATTAATTTGGTGAAAAGGACTCAAGGCAGGAGCTGAGAATTTTTTTTTCAAAGCTTGAATTCAATGCATTAAAGTACTGTGATACGGTGTACCTTGTCAGTTCCATGCAAGATGCAGGGAGAGGAATATTTGCAAAACAACAATCACACAAGGTCCTCTACTGCTTTGGCACACATTCTCCCTTTACTGAAGCACAAACAATGGGACGGGTAACAGGTTGCTTCTTGAAACATTATATCATCAGTGGTGAACGTCCCTGTAAGTACTGTAGTTATTGGGGTACCAAAACAATAAAAAACAAAGGATTTACACTTACTTAGGGATAGTATTAGGCTCCCTGGAATGAATCAAGGCACTACTTAATGGCCAGATCTCTACAAGGGGCATAAGGTTATATAGAGAGTAAAAGGGTGGTGAGATTGGACCACTAGAAAATGATGCTGGTGAGGTAGTAATGGGGGGGGGGGGGGTGGGCTAAGAAATGACAGATGAACTTAATGGGTACTTTGCACTTGTCCTCACTCTGGAAGGCACTAGCGGTGTGCCAGAGGTCTGTGAGTGTCAGGGAGCAGGAGTGAGTGCCATTGCTGTTCCAAAGGAAAAAGTGCTAGGCAAACTCAAAGATCTTAATGTGGATAAGTCACCTGGACCAGATGGATGACATCCCAGAGTCCCAAGAGAGACTTCTGAAGAGATAACAGATGCATTGGTTATGATCTTTCAAGAATCACTTGATTCTGGCATGGTCCCGGAGGACTGCAAGGATTGCAAATGTCACTCCACTGTTTAATAAGGGAGGAATGCAAAAGAAAGGAAATTATAGACCCGTTAGTCTAACTTCAGAGGTTGGGAAAGTGTTGGGGTCTATTATTAAGGATGAGGTTTTGGGTTATTTGGAGACTAATGATAAAATAAGGTCAGTCAGTATGGTTTCTGTAAAAGGAAAACTTGCCTGAAAAAATCTGTCAGAGTTCTTCGAGGAAGTAACAAGTAGGGTGGTCAAAGGATAGGCAGTGGGTGTCATTTAATCAAATTTTCAGAAGGCATTTGATAAGGTGCCTCACGTGAGGCTGTTTAACAAGATAAATTCCTATGGTGTTACAGAAAAGACACTGGCATAGATAGAGGAATGGTTGACAGGCTGGAGGCAGTGAGTGAGAATAAAAGTGGCCTTTTCTGGTTGGTTGCCAGTGACTAGTGGTGTTCCTCAGGGGACAGTATTGGAACCACTACTTATCACATTGCTTGTCAACGATTTGGATAATGGAATTGATGGCTTTGTGGCAAGGATGCAGATGATGCGAAGAAAGGTGGAGGGGTAGGTAGTGCTGAGGAAGCAATGTGATTGCAGCAGGACTTAGACAAATTGAAAGAATGGGCAAAAAAAGTGCAGATGGAATACAGTGTTGGGAAATGTATGATAATGCATTTTGGTAAAAGGAACAACAGTGCAGACTATTATCTAAATGGGGAGAAGGTTCAAACATCAGAGGTGCAGAGGGACTTAGCAGTCCAAGTGCAGGATTCCCAGAAGTTTAATTTACAGGCTAAGTCTGTGGTAAAGAAGGCAAACGTAATGTTGGCATTTATTTCAAAGGGAATAGAATATCAACGCTGAGCCTTTATAAGACACTAGTCAGACCACACTTGGAGTACTGCCAACAGCTTTGGACCCCATATCTCAGAAAGGATGTGTTGTCATTGGAGAGAGTCCAGAGGAGGTTCACAAGGATGATTCCAAGAATGAACATAGAACATAGAAATTTTTAGCACATTACAGGCCCTTCAGCCCACAATGTTGTGCTGACCATGTAACCTACTCTAGCCCTCTATTTTTCTAAGCTCCATGTACCTAAGAGTCTCTTAAAAGATCCTATTGTATCCACTTCCACCACCACCACCAACAGCACATTCCATGCACTCACCAATCTCTGTGAGATAAACTTACCCTTGATATCCCCTCAGTACCTATTTCCAAGCACCTTAAAACTATGTCCCCTCATCTTAGCCATTTCAGCCCTGGGAGAAAACCTCTGGATATCCACATGATCAATGCCCCTCATCATCTTATGCAACTCTATCAGGTCACCTCTCATCCTCCATCACTCCAAGGAGAGAAGGCCAAATACACTCAACCTATTTTCATAAGGCATGCTCCCCAATCCAGGAAACATTCTTGTAAATCTCCTCTGCACTCTCTCTATAGTATCCACATTCTTCCTGTAGTGAGGTGACCAGAACTGAACACAGTACCCCAAGTGGGGTCTAACCAAGGTCTTGGATAGCTGTAACATTACCTCGCGGCTCTTGAACTCAATCCCATAGTTGATGAATGCCAACACACCATGCACCTTCTTAATAACACTGGCAATGTGTGCAGCAGCTTTCTGTGTTATCGACATGGACCCCAAGATCTCACAGATCCTCCACACTGCCAAGAGTCTTACAATTAATATTATATTCTCTCTTCAAACTGGACTAACCAAAATGAACCACTTCATGCTTATCTGGGTTTAAACCCATCTGCCACTTCTCAGCCTTGTTCTGCATCTTATCAATGCCCCACTGTAACCTCTAACAACCCTCCAGACAATCCACAACACTCCCAACCTTTGTGTCATTTGCAAATTTACTAACCCACCTTCTACTTCTTCACCTAGGTCAATTATAAATATCACAATGAAGGGGTTAACATATGAGGAGCATTTGGCACTTTGGGCCTGTACTCACTGGAATTTAGAAGAATGTGGGGGGAACTCATTGAAAACTACTGAATGTTGAAAAGACTAGATAAGGTGGATGTGGAGATGATGTTTCCTTTGATGTGGATAGCCAGAACTACAGAGCACAGCCTCAAAATTGAAGGGGGAGCTTTTAGAACAGAGGTAAGGAAGAATGTTTTCAGCCAGAAAATAGTGAATCTGTGGAATGCTCTGCCACAGACTGCGGTGGAGACCAAGTCGGTGGTATATTTAAGGCAGAAGTTGATTGTTTCCTGATTGATCGGGGCATCAAAGGATGTGGTGAGAAAGCAGGTGTATGGGGTTGAGTGGGATCTGGAATCTGTCATGATGGAATGGTAGAGCAGACTCGATGGGCTGAATGGCCTAATTCTGCTCCCATCTCTTATGGTCTTAGGGGAAGCCCTTGAATTAATGATAGTCCAGACTTCAACCTTTTAGAAAACATCTCTCCCAACACACTAAACATTCACTTTAAAAACTACAACAGTGACAGGAACATGTGTTAATCAGATATTTAAAATCAATTGGCTTGAAAATAATAACCAAGCAGTCTGCCTACTTTATTTTTTGCCACCATGCATTTTGTAGACCTTGTGAGCAATGAATCAATTAAAAGTCCACTTTCTTTTAACTTTTTTGGAAACTTCATTCAACCTGTGATGTAGTTAGGTCAAATATGCAGTGGATTGTGTTTGTTATTTTTTGGACTGTATTTGCAGATAGTTAGCTCAGGCATTGGCAATACTCCATATCAGAATTATTTATGACCTATTTCTATTGAAAGCATATATCCAGATAACTAGTATATATTATAAATGGAACATCCCATTGTAGACACTTCAAAATCTCCATCAATACCTCTTCCCATTGTGGCATCTCTCCCCTTGCAACCAGTTCAGTTTCCTAACTATTTATACATTTCAAGGATATACTGGCAAAATGATTGCACATGAACTCTTGCAGTATAAGAGCAAATGAACATAAATTGGTAGATGAAGAGAAGCAAAGAGGGGAGCTAGAGTGGGAAGTGGAAAAGGGAGGGACAAAATTATCTGGTTTGATAAATTGATGTTCATACCATAAGGTTGGAGCATATAACTTTTCCCAGTGCCCCTTCTTCTTCCTTTTCTCCCATGGTCCACTCTCCTTTCCTTTCGGATTCCTTCCTTTTCAGCCTTTTACCTTTTCCATCTATCAGCTCCCAACTTCTCATTTCATCCCTGCTCCCCCACCCACTGGGCTTCACCTATCACTTTCTAGCTAGCCATCCTTCCCCTCTGCCCAACTTCTTATTCTGGCTGCTTTCCTCTTCCTTTCCAGTCCCAATGAAGGGTCTCAGCACAAAATGTTAACTGTTTATTCCTTTGCACAGATGCTGCCTGACTTGCTGAGTTCCTCCAGCATTTTGTGTGTGTAACTCTGGATTTCCAGCATCTGCAGAAACTCTTGTGTATATGACACTGCATTTAAACTTTGCACTGGATGTAGTTATAGGTTCAGCCAATCCTCAGTAATGAACAAGTGGGATAGTGCATGTGTTTCCTACAAATTCAAAAGAAAAAGTGTAAATATTTCATGACCATGGAAAATGGATTTTAATGCTTTTCATTCTGTCTTGGGCATTAATGACTTCCACACACATACAGTGCTAATAAAAGGTATTCACCCCCCTCCCCCCATTAAGTTTTCATATTTTATTGTTCTACAATATTGAATCACAGTGGATTTAATTTGGCTTTTTTGACACTGATCAACAGAAAAAGATTATTTCATATCAAAGTGAAAACAGATCTCTACAAAGCAATCTAAATTAATCACAAATATAAAACACAAAATAATTGACTGCATAAGTATTCACTTTTAACACTTATTAAATATTTAATAAGACACACTAATATGACACACTAAGTCTTCACTGGTTCAGCCAATTGGTTTGAGAAGTCACATAATTAGTTAAATGGAGATCTGTTTTTGGAGACCTGTGTGTACTCAATGTGTTTCAATTGATTGCAGTAAAAATATACCTGTATCTGGAAGGTCCAACTGCTGGTGAGTCAGTTTCCTGGCAAAAACTACACCATGAAGACAAAAGAACACTCCAAGCAACTCAGCAAAAAGATTATTGAAAAGCACAAGTCAGGAGATGGATACAAGAAAATGTCTAAGTCAATGAATATCCCTTGGAGTACAGTCAAGTCAAACATCAAGAAATGGAAAGAATATGGTACAACTGTTAATCTGCCTTCAGCAGGCTGTCCTCAAAACCTGAGTGACTATGCAAGAATGGAACTAGTGAGGAAGGCCAGTTTCAGTGGCTGAGATGGGAGAGGCTGCACATACGCCAACTTTTGCCTGGATGCTTCACCGGTCACTGCTTTATGGAAGAGTGGCAAAGAGAAATCCACTATTGAAAAAAAAACTCACATGAAACCTCGGCTGGAGTTTGTCAGAAGGCATGTGGGAGACTCTGAAGTCAGCTGGAAGAAGATTCTATGAACTGATGAAATCAAAATTGAGCTTTTGGGCCATCAGACTAAACGCTATGTTTGGCATGTCAAACACATCAGAAACACACCACCCCCTCCGTGAAGCACGGTGGTGGCTGCATCATGCTGTGGGGATACTTCACTGCAGCAGGCCCTGAAGGCTTGTGAAGGTAGAGGGTAAAATGAATGCAGCAAAATACAGGGAACTCCTGGAGGAAAACCTGTCTGCAAGAAGTCTGGGAGAAGATTTATCTTCTAACAAGACAATGATCCCAAGCATAAAGCCAAAGCTACACAGGAATGGCTTAAAAACAAAGTTAATGTCCTGGAATAGACAAGTCAGGGTCCAGACCTCAGTCCAATTGACAATTTGTGGCTAGATTTGAAAAGGGCTGTTCACGCAAGATCCCCGTGCAATCTGACAGAGCTTGAGCAGTTTCATAAAGAAGAGTGGGGGGAATATGTAGTGTCCAAATGTGCAAAGCTGATAGAGACTTTATCCACTCAGACTCAAGGCTGTAATTGCTGTCAAAGGTGCATCTTCTAAATACTGACTTGAATGGGCTGAATACTTAGGAAATCAATTACTTTGTGTTTTAAATTTGTAACTACTTTAGATCACTTTGTAGAGATCTGTTCTCACTTTAACGTGAAAGAGTAATTTTCCATTGATCAGTGTCAAAATTAAATCCACTCTGATTCAGTGTTGTAAAACAACAAAACATGAAAATACCAAGGGGTTGAATACTTCTTATAGGCACTGTCCATGCTTATATCTCAAATTAAAGTGGCTGGTACACAGCCCAGCATTTGAACCTAATTTTCCTCAGCTATCCTCTTTTGAATTCTTATGAACATCGTTTCTAATCTTCTAAATATCCAGTGAATACATTTAACTGAACGCAAGAGCAAATTGGCCCATATTAATTTGGCCTCACACTATTCAACTGTCAAGGTTTTGGCAGTTAATTTGACATTGTTCATTTTGCATCATTACTCAAATTCAAAATTCTTCCTAATGCTATAAATGATATAATCAATTAGGTTGCAATCTAAAGATACTAGTAAAATAAGTATCTGTTAAACAATATAACTAAATTATTAGCCTTTCTCCAAATGATAATCATTCTCAAATTTTGGATCTAAATACAGTGATTTTCTTTTTATAGTCGAGTGACTTCATCAACAGCAGTGAATTGGACTGTGTGATTCTATTAAAATAAGCTGAGTTTTCAAAGGGTAACGGTATTCTACTGATCTGTAAACTACAGGAGTGTTTTAAAAGTTCAATTTTCAGATTATGGTATTTGCCACTCACGTTTTTCATGCCAAAAGACAGTATTTATCATGATGCCTGAAAATGTTAACAATAGTTAGTAGTTGCTATACGACCTCATGCCCATTACAGAAATCACTCCAACACTTCAAGTTTCCCACAATTCTCTTTTGAAGACGTTCAAAGTTTCTGTAACGAGTGGGATGATGTTAGTCATGCACAGGTTTGTGAATAGATCTGAATGGCAGGAAAGTAAATGAAAATGATTCTCATTATTGTGCATGTCAAGCATCAGCCTGTGCTGTCAAAAATATCTGGTTTCTGTGCTGAACAGCATCCGCCGGCTTACGAGTACTTCAAAGCTTCAGAGGGTGAATTGTTGCAAAGACTAACCACATGTGTTTATGGAAGAATAGTTTATCAATAGGAGATAATAATTCAGATTTCCTCAGGTATATTCAATTCCCAACAAACAAAAGGGTTTCTATTGTGAGACTCTGGTGGGGAAGTTGGCCTTGGATTGGTCTGTTTTGGTAGTCAGCTCTGTGGACTGAAATTCCGTTAGTAAGTGTGCAGGATGCCACCTCCGTTCTAGCAACATGCAGATCAGCATAGACTGGCAGCCATTGTGCAATGCCAACTCCACAGCAGTAGTATCATTTTCTCACAACGTAGTTCAACGTTCATCCTCTTAACTGAGAGCCACGTGGCCAGAAGGCACTTTATAAAGCACATCATAAACATCCTCAAGCCTCTCTTCTGTGACTTGGAGAGCCCAGGAAGAGCCCGGCACAACACTGTTAGCTCATACTCTGTTCATTCTGAAGGAATAGCCTTAATTATTACCCTTCAGGCCAGAAGCTGAGGAAATACAAAAGCCTCAGCAGAACAGCCAGAATGGAGAAAGGGAATATGCAAGTAGAGGTGAAGGAACTTGGAGTACAGTTTTAATCTAACCACTCTTTTCTCCCAGGCTCCTTATGATGAAATACATGAGCAATGAGAAATCCTATAGCACTCCTCCCCATTCTCCTACAGTCCTTGCTTCAGCTTTATTACTCACCATTACGTAGCCACTATATGACAGCACAGAAACTTAAAAAATCACTATAAAATGCAGAGTCTAATCCAATTGTACATTAAATTAGTGTCATAATGCAGACAAGAGTAAACTGGTTACCCATGTATTGTCTGTTGTTTGCCTTTGCCAGTCCTGGTCTTCCAGAAGTGATGCTTCCATTTTTAATGGAAGATAATTATGTTACAGTAAAGAGAATTGATAGACCTGCTCAGAAGAGATAAGTGTTTGGGATGGCAGCAAAATGGAAATACACGCAGGGCGTACGCTAGATTGAAATGGACACGATGCAATGTGACAGAGTTTCGTTTGCTGACTTAAACTTGAAACAAAAATAGATCAAGATTTGGCCCCCTGCAGTCATAAACTTAACGCTGCGAAAAAGCCTCAGTTTGAACCATATTGTACCTCTATAGCTGAAGGGCATTAACTTTCTTTTTAATGCAAAGCAACTCAATATTTTTACACAATTTTTACTCCTTTCCTGTGCTGTGCTTCTGCAAGGATCCCTGTTCTCCCAGCTGTGAGAAGTTCGAATCTTCATGGATTCAATTCTACTTTCAGGAAAAGGAAGTACCCATTCAAATAATTTCCATTACAGATCAATTAGTAGAGCACTTCAGAGAAATCTTTCCAAAAGAACGATGTAGGATAGATGATTTCATTAATAAGATTGCAAAGTAAACTTGGGACTTCAGGCAAAAAATTACCCAAATGAAGTGCAGGATCTCATAGGATAGCAGAAAATGAAACATTCAGTCCTAGCAATCAAAACGATGGAGCCTTGGTCCAGAAATAAGAGAGAAACAGGCCAGTCTTGCACTGCGCCAAGTGGTGATAAGCCAGGGCAGCCTGCAATTTGCAACAACTATCCATACAGCAACTTCTGATGATTTCTTGTTGAATATTGGAAACAGAGCATAGCAATGTGATCATTCGCTTTAAGGGCTCACTGCTGATGAGCCTCCTTTGAAATTTTTAGACTCACAGGTCATTAAAAGGTCAATTTAAAACTTTGCTAAGTTCCTGAGGGTGAACACCAGCAATAACCTGTCCTGGTCCAGCCACAAAGACATCATGGCCAAAAACGCAGATCAGCACCTCTACTTCATTCAAGAGACAGAAGAAATTTGTTCTGGCCTCTTTAATGTTATCAGAGCACTGCAGAAAGCATCCCATCCACATGCAAGATCTGGATACATGGCAGAGGGCAACTGCTCTTCCTGTGACTATGGGAAACTGCAGAGAGTTGGGAACGTAATGGAAAGCAGTCTTGCCTCATTGGACTCTGTCCGCACTTCTCACTGTCTCAGTAATGCAGCCAGCGTAAGCAAAGATCCCACCCACCGCAAACATTTCCTTTTCTTTCCCCTCCACTTGAACAGAAGATACAAAAGCCTGAAAGCATATATCACCAGGCTCCCACTGTTATAAG
Organism: Hypanus sabinus; assembly: GCF_030144855.1. Taxonomy (NCBI): domain Eukaryota; kingdom Metazoa; phylum Chordata; class Chondrichthyes; order Myliobatiformes; family Dasyatidae; genus Hypanus; species Hypanus sabinus. The sequence goes on along the minus strand of NC_082713.1, from coordinate 145,922,822 downwards.
ACAGTTGAATAATCCCCTAAAATGATAAAAGGAGCTCTTCACCTCACAGTCTACCTCGATATAGCCTTGCACCTTATTGTCTGTCTGTGCTGCACTTACAATATAATTGTAACATTTCTTTCTGCTCCCTATTATGGTTTTCTCTTGTACTTCCTCAATGCACTGTTATATTAAAATGCTCTATATGAGTGGTATACAGAGTAAAATTTTTCACTGTACCTTGGAATATGTTACAACAATAAACAAGTTATTCATACTTCCACCCGTAATATAAGTTCAGTCCCACTCCTGGGCTTTTTCCCCTATATAACATATAACCATATAACAATTACATCATGGAAACAGGCCATCTCGGCTCTTCTAGTCCGTGCCGACGCTTACACTCACCTAGTCCCACTGACCCGCACTCAGCCCATAACCCTCCATTCCTTTCCTGTCCATATGCCTATCCAATTTTACTTTAAATGACAATACCGAACCTGCCTCTACCACTTCTACTGGAAGCTCACTCCACACAGCTACCACACTCTGAGTAAAGAAATCCCCCTCATGCTACCCTTAAACTTTTGCCCCTTAACTCTCAACTCATGTCCTCCTGTTTGAATCTCCCCTACTCTCAATGGAAAAAGCCTATCCATGTCAACTCTATCTATCCCCTTCATAATTTTAAATACCTCTATCAAATCCCCTCTCAACCTTCTACACTCCAAAGAATAAAGACCTAACTTGTTCAGCCTTTCCCTGTAAACCCAGGGAAACCCAGGTAACATTCTGGTAAATCTTCTCTGTACTTTCTCTATTTTGTTGATATCTTTCCTATAATCCAGTGACCAGAACAGTATACAATACTCCAAATTCGGCCTTACCAATGCCTTTTACAATTTTAACATTACATCCCAACTCCTATACTCATTGCTCTGATTTATAAAGGCCATATATATGGACTGAAGACAGAATCCATCAATTGACACCCGACAGCTGAACATCAATTAACAATGTTTTTGCAATATTATTTGACACCAATAGAAGGATTTCATGGGCCAATAGTCAATTACTGAATCTGGACTATACCTCTAGCAGTGACACATTTTCTCTGTTTCACATCAGCTCTCCAAAATCTGTTCTATACTACTGCAGCAACAAGACCACATTGCTCACCCATCAGGCAAATTGTTTGCTGACAGATTTGGTTGGGTTCTAGGGTTGCAAGCAGATTTATTCCTATTTACACTTATTTCCATGGTAACTATCAGACACCCACCCTCCTCGACCCACCAGCTTCCCCCACCCCAACCCGCAGCCTTACAAGTTCCTTCTCGTTTTTGACAAAGTGTCGACATGAAACGTTAGCTCTGTTTCTCTTCCTACTGTTGACTGCTTCCAGAATTCTCAAGCAGAAGTCTCGCACCAGCAATATTAAAGCGGACTGCTGATTATTCATTTTATTCTAGAGCGCTGTTGATGGAATAAGAATAATAATGTTATCCAAGCTGTTGGATCACCAGCCTTCTGTAGCTGCAGCAAAGAAAAATGCTGAAATCTGGATGAGCCTTTGCAATGCGGAAGTCTGCTAATGTCCTAGAGGGGATGATGGCAATTACGTTCACAGTCTGAATAACAACCACATTACATGCCTTCAGCTTCAATACCACAAATCACAGATCTAGAGGGTGGAAATTCTTTGATGCCATTATGTTCTAAAAAGACACGCTGAATCAGTTGCCTACTGTACTCTGTTATTGACACTCTGTTCCATTTCAATTGTTACCAAAGAAATTTCCTTCCCTACGTCTCCCTGACCACTCTGAGGTTCTCAAAAATCACGAGAAAAAAAAAAGTACTGTCAAATACTTAAGCTGTATGAATACTTTCTGGTTTAGTTGTTCGGTATTGGCCTAGAATAGAATTACTGGGGGCGTGGAGGGGTGGTATCTGCCATCAGCCATGAGCAGCTGAAGCTCATTAGTTACCTGGTAGAACCTTTCTTGCTGCAGGCCCTTCGGAGCAGTCAGTTCCCACCTGATCAGAGAAACCAGGCCTATCAGCTGTCAAAGCTGTTATTTAAACTAAATGTTTGTAAACATCCTTGACATTCACAAATACTCAAAACCATTCAGACATTATTAAAAAATGAAAACTTTTAACTGAAAACACTAATGAGAGATCTACATACAGTTTAAAAGCATTGTAAACTTATATTAATCAATAATTGAATAAAGTCAAAAGGAAATTACCTTTCTCTTCACAGCCATTTTTTCTATCAAAATTAATGGCCTTGCTGAGCTTAGCACAGCAGCAAAGTTCCCAGTCAAGCACTAAGAACTGTAAGGATATTTGCATTCACCGCAGAACTCTACAACGAGCCCAAAAGCACAGCATGGGCATTTCTGGGGCAACATTCATCAGAACAGAAGGCATAACTTCATCCTCCACTCAGGAGGCCCAAGCTTATACCCATTTAAGTGGGTTAATGCTGGCAGGTCCAATTGGATAAATAATGGTTATCTTTTAACAATACATTAGAATACTTGTCATAGCTGTATAAAAATTTAACCAATTTCATAAGTGCTGCAATCCAATCTCAAATTTTAACAGTAAAAGGGATTTGTCTCTTCCAAAGTCCTCACTTTCAGTAAGTCTCTCATAAATCTAGGATTTGCTGACACATTCAGTTGAAATACAGAAGTAGTATTTTCATAATTTCAAACTTTAAGTTTAGTCTTAAATTTTTAGAGCATTATGTTGGCACCTGAAGAATGGCAATGCTTGTTGGCTGTCCCAGCATAATCCAATGCAAATGGCACATTTCACTGAATGGTTCCATATTCCGATATACATGTGACAAATAAAGCCAATCTTTAACTAACCTTAAGGATTATTCACTCTCAGTATTGTTCTGGATCTGTTGTAAAGGGGGACAATTGTATTATAAAAGTCTACTGCCCACCTGTAAAGCAAAACTATGTTTTACTGCATGTTATTATCCCTTTCCCAATGTACGTCCCATGAGAAATTCACAAATGACATATGTAACTCTTTCACCAGGGCCCATATACAAACTTGGCTCATTAGCTAACTCTGCTAGCAGTCTTGTGACCCAGCAGTGGGAAGGCCAGCCTTCATAAACAACGGTATGACTTGGGGAATCACCAAACAGGAAAACTGTGATGTTCCAATTGAGGAACATTAATTGTTATGACTGCTATGTAAATACTGCCCCATACAAAATTATCAGTCACCAAGGAATGATAGGTCGTACACTGGAATAAAATTATAAAGAGAATATATTTACCGATTTTTCAACTTTATCAAACAGTTAACAGGAAAAGAAAAGAAAAAAGGGCCTGTTACAGTTACACCAGACCAGTGTGGACATAAACATTGGAGCTCATTTCTGGAGTAGCTGGTTGTGTCGCTTTACTCAAGGTGCTGACCCCACATTTTACCTGAAAGACAGCAGCCACAGTTCAAACTTCCCTCAAATACCACCTGAAACAGACTGGCTCTCTCGAGAGTTTTGGCACTTCCCCCTTGGAGCCATTCATCTACACAGAGCACTTCCTACAATGGGGACTCTCCTTCGAGCTGCATTCTGCAGCATCGTCCCTTCTGCCCCCGCTCAGTAGCTCCCACCAAAAGCAAGCCCAAACCAGTCTTCTGTCCTTCAGAAATCTGATCCTGTCCAGCTCTCTTGAGTCACCACTGGTTAGAAAATTACAAATGGCTCTCACAACATTCCTAAATTGGGCAACGTGGCTCCTTAATGTGGCCAAAATGCTCTTACTAGCTGGACACACTGCTTTTACAGAAAACTGCTAGAATAAAGTATCTCACAGCTTAACAGCAAAAGTCTTATGTAGGGCATTACACATATAATAGGAGTGTGGGTGGGGAAATGGTCAGCATTGCAAGGGGATAAAGCTATCGGAGTAACATAGTAAAGCTGTGGAGACCTGGCAGGATCAAGATCTCCTTAAGTCCAAGTATGATACATGGTCTGATTACTTAAAATAATTTTCACCGCGGGCTGTGATCCAAATTGTAGATGCAGAATAAATTGCACACATGAATCACAAACAGTTGATGTCAACGAGCTACAGAATAAAAGTTGCTTTCCAGATTTTCAAATCCTACTTCTGAAGCACCATATATAAAAGTGCCATTGATAGTGAACATTAATGGAAAGTAATGACGTGAAAGCAGATAGAAAAAAAGAACAGGCACTTGAGCAAACTTACACAGCACTTTGGCACAGACTTTGGCATCAGCCAGAATTCCATCAGTGGATATCTGCTAGTCTAAGATATATTCCTTCATCCAGGGCACTCCATCCAATTTTATCTATTTACAAGTAAAATCAATTTCACAGGCTGAATTTAATTTTAGGTTGTATAACACAAACTAAACATTTGGCTTCCAAATCCATAATGTTTCATGCCTAGGTGGCTGATGAATTTGTCATCAGCTGATCAATTTTGATACTGTTGTGTTTCCTTTGTTACCCATTTTACCACCAGGGTACAACTCACCTCACTTATGGACACAACACATCCAGCTATTTCATCACATCAGGGCGTCACTATGCTGCTGGAGTAAACATGTCCTCACCCCACCCTGTCCCCAGTATTCCGTGACTATTTAAACAATGTGAATGCTGACATTGAGTTAGAAGCACTGCTTAGTAGAAAATCCAAAAATACAGATATTTTAATTTTTTTTTTAGTCTTATTTATTTTAACTCTTTGTTCTTTGCCAACTTAGCTGCAGAACAATTCCAAACTTTGGAAGCTGGTTCCAGCTGCAACCAATCAGGTTGAGATGCTGGCTGCTCGTCAGAAGGGAGCACCAGAGTGTTCAGAATGAGCATCAGTGAGAATAGGCCAAAAGGAGATGAGACAGATGGTGATATGGAGAAGAACAAATGTGGGGATTCTGAGGGATGAGGGAGATATATCTCTGAAGGGCAATGACAAGTTCTCAGGGTATCCTAACCCCATGGGAGTTAATGGGATAAACTGATAGGAAAAAGAAGAAACAGAAATTCCACAGGCCATTCTGGAAAGATTCATAGTTCATCTAACAACTCTCATTGCTTGTGGCTGCTAGTTTTCCACAGGGCACTGAAATACAGTCCATACCCACAAATTATTTTCTCTATTGATTAGGTGTAGTCTGTATCTGCGCCATATGCATACATCAGTTTTTGTCACGTGTTGTGTGTCTTTTTTCTTTATATTAAATGTGCTATCCTTTTCAGTTTATTCATGGACTCTCATTGTTGACTAGTTCGCTCTCATTTCTGAATGTATTATCTGTTTTCCTGAACACTCTTCACATTCATTTTACACATGCCTCTAACAATCAATCACTCAGAAGTTCATCTGCACCATTTATCTAGCCTTAAGACACATTAGCAATCTCTCTAATGTCATTTCAAAATGGTAAAAAAAAATTGCACTACTTGTTAGCAGTACAATACACTGGTGGCTGGTTCCCTTGTGTAACACTACTCTGTTGAGGGACAATGGACATTGGGGACAAATATTGTTAGCACGTTTCATCACAACTCAGCTCCCAGACACTATACAACAACACAAACAGCAAATTGTCAGCTAGCAAAGAGTGCTGGAAAGCATGCAACAGTATAGGTAGAGAAGGCAGGGGAAACTACACAAGCACCAGTTTCGTATACAGAGGGGTCTGTACTAATTGATGCCAGAGAGGGCAATGAGTATTTTCTATGAATGCCTACACTTTTGGAAGCTTTGAAAAGTACCCAAAAGCCCCCTAACAAGGGAGTGCAAAAAGTTGCAAATACTCACAAATTATAACACCTGCGTTTGCTGTTCTTGATTTCTACAGAGCATGAAGAGGCACACATCAGAAGGGCAGGCAGCAGGTATCCTAAGGGTGAGGCAGCTTAGTGTATTTCGAATTCTCTGATGGAGTGTTTGGAAAACAAACACAAGTATCTGCCTCAGAGTAGAAAGTGTCAACCTCACCTTCAAAAGCCTTTCCTCATCCTTGCAGACAGCCTTTGTTAATACAATCCATTCATGACATGCTGATTTTCACCATATTATAGGAAGGTAGCTTTTCTAACAAGTGGGGGGTGGGTAGGAACTGTTGATTTTTGTCGAATGCAAGTTTTGCATTCACATTTAGAGAGAACATTTGTCAGCAATACAAGCTTCCTTAAAGCATCAGCATTCACTGTGCCACTCATGTCCATACAACTGCCTCCTTGGAGATTCCCATCCACGAATGCCACCTCTTCCATACTTTTCATTTATTTTTATTCTTTTGGACTACTGCTTTAGCGGAATTTCTTCTGGCACTTCTGGCTACTTTGTGGATTTAGCTGCCAAAAATCACAAGTCAAAAGTATGCAGATGCAAGAAATCTGAAATAAAATCAGAAAATATTGGAAACACTCAGCAGATTATGCAACATCTTTTGAACGAGCTAGAAACTGAATGCCCTAGATTAAGTATCCTTCATCAGAACTGGGTAACTGGGATCATTCTTTAGGTCAGCTGCCTGAGATTTGCTTAGTAGAGTCATATGGTGTTCTGCCCAAGACTATGGAGGACATGTTACTCATCCTGTTAAATAACATTCAATTTCAATATTGAATTTACTAAATGCTGATTCTTCTGTGAATAACCGGCAGCAGTCATGGTTCAGGCTCATGTGGATTAAAAAGTAATCAGAAACAAATTTTAGGGTCTGTGCAAGTTTTAATGACATTTAATTAACTGAACACCAGAAAACTGCTCTAGGTTACACAACATTCTCACACCAGAGTTCTTTTTAATTACTTGCTGCAGTTTACTCAGAAACAGGTAAAATTGGTTAAATGGAGACAAGGCTCTACAGATGCTAGAATCCGGAGCAACACACAAGGTCCTGGAGGAACTCCATGTGCAGAGCAATGTCCATGCAGGGAAACAGACAACTGGTGCTTCAGGTTTAGATCCTTTTCCTACGCTTCAACTCACTCCATCCATTCCACTGTTTTTAGGCTATAATTAACCCGGACTAGTGTCACCAATCCCGAGCACTTCCTCAGCACTACCCAAATGGAATTGTTTCTATCTCTTTGTGTGCTTTCTCAGCAACACCAGTGTTCGATGTTCATTGTTTAATTCAGGATCGATATATAGCAGCTGCCCGCTCAGTCACATTTCTATTGCATATACAGTACAGTATAGCCCGATAATACTTTTACAATAATCTTGTTGTGCAGCAATCTTTGATATCCCTAGCACACCAGCTTTCTCTTTCTAATTACTGCTCCAAATCCCCATTTCATTGCTGTTTTTGCCACATTGTCTCGCAGTGAATTAAATGTAATACAGTATTAGGCTCTTCTTTTCATAAGTACAGCACCATTTATTTTTCTGCATGTACTGACCTTCTTCCCCCCCCCCCCCATATCTTAAAATATTGGTGGTTGTCCACTGTGTCCAAGAGCGACAGGGAACCTGTGTGGGAGTATTTTTTAAAGTGGAAAAACCATTGCACTGGGGCAGTTCCACTCTCTCAACCTCAGAAATCCAAGTCCAGTGGTAAACAAGCATCACAAACTGGGGCCTTTCTTCATTGCAGCGGATGATCGTGACATCTTCTGTGCCTTGTCATGCCCTTCGCTCTACATGGAGCGTTGCAGAACCACCCTCCTAGCCGTTAGATCTCACTGTAGATCTCATCTGCCCAGTCTGCTGGAGCAAACTTCACATGCTAGGACAGGCATGTCCATATCTCATCGGGATATGAGGCTGCCAGCTACCCTCACCTGGTTTAGCCCACCTGTCAGAGCGGAGTACCGGGGCGTGGCTGCTATCGCATGCAAACAGCTACTTAGTGCCACAGTGAGAGCCAAGTTCAAATCAAATTGTTACATTAGCAGTAAAGCAGTTGGCATTCATGTATAATTACATTAGCTGTGAAATGCAAATCAAATAGACTGGTTGTGCTGACTGGTTGTAAGTGCAACATTGGTGTCTGCAGCTCATTCACCGACAGAAGACAAGAAAATAGGAGCAGGAGTAGGCTACTCGACCTCTCAAGTCCAGCCCACAGATTTAACTCCGTGCTCACTTTCTCCTCTGTGCCACTCTCCTAAACCGCAAAGAATACAACACAAGCTGTTTACTCTCATTCCAGCAAATAGCCTGGTAAATCTCTGTTTCCAGTTCTACAATATCCTTCCTCGGAAAAAGGGAAATCATTCCGGGTCTGACCTCACCGACATGCGATTAGACATAATAGCAGCATTAGGCTATTTGGCCCAATCGAGTTTGCTCTGCTGTTCTATCATGGCTGATTTGTTATCCCTCTCAACTCCATTCTCCTGCCTTCTCCCCATACTAAGACAACTGCACTGCTCCAAAAAGTGCTATATGAGGTCTTTCTTACCCTTGGCTAATAGACTCTATAATAAGTCAATCTACAGCTGGGGGAACTGATGACCCCACCTGTTAGACTGTTTGAGGTAACTTATTTTTTTTATTCTTTCTTACTTCTCTTCTAATATTTGTATATCTGTGCATTTGTAATGGTGCTGTTACACTGTACTTTCCTTTGGAATCAATAAAACATCTATCTCTCTGTCTCTATAGCCTTTGACTCTTACTAATCAAGAACCTCTCAACCTCCTCTTAAATATTCCCAATGACCTGGCCCAATGATCTGTGTTGATCAATTCCACAGATTTATCACCCTTCACTAATTTCCCAAACCTTCAACAATTTATCAACTTCAACATTAAGTGCTTCTAATATTCTAGCTTCCATAACAGTCTAGGGAAGAGAATTCCAGAGATGCACTACCATCTGAGAGAAGAAATTTCTACACACCTCTGTTTTAAATGGTTGACCACTTACATTGAAATTATGTCCTCATGTCCAAGTTTTGTCCACCATTGAAAACATACCAACATCCATGCTATCATACCCCCTTAGAGTCTTTCATGCTTTGGAAAACTCGCCCCTTATTCAACTAAAGTGCAAAGAATACAACACAAGCGGTTTACTCTCTTGCCAGCAAATAGCCTGGTGAATCTCTGTTTCCAGTTCTACAATATTCTTTCTGAGATAAAGGGAACAAACCTGTGCAAATTACCCCAGGTCTGGACTCACCAATACCCCATAAATTGTAACAAAAAGAGAGTGCAAAGGGGAGATGACCGGTGTAAAGGAAAGGAGGTGGTGGGACAGGAGCCTGAGCTGATTAGTGGATTGAGTAGGAGTGAAAGGTGACAGGCAGGTTGAACCAGGGAGGGAAATGGTACACGGATTTGGTAGGCGGATGATGGATGGAAGCACATTCATGATCATCTTCAAGAAGGGAGACACCGCATTATGGGAACAAAAGTGGGGTGATCCTGTGCTCTGCCATGAGGAAATTTATTTAGAGACATAATGGATATGATCTTCATTGTGTGACATCCTGAAGGAAAATGCAGGGAGCAGATGTGGCCACAATTTGGTCTTCTTCACATTAAAACCTCTGAATCCATTAGATGAAAGAGATGACACAGAGCAAATAGAAACATACAAAAACCTACAACACAATACAGGCCCTACAACCCGCAATGTTGTCCCAAATATCTACTTACATTAGAAATTACCTAGGATTACTCATAGCCCTCTATTTTTCTAAGCTCCATGTACCTATCCAGGAGTCTCTTAAAAGACCCTATCGTATCCGCCTCCACCACCGTTGTCAGCAGCCCATTTCAGACACTCACCACTGTCTGTGTAAAAAACTTACCCCTTACATCTCCTCTGTACCTACTTCCAAGAACCTTAAAGCTGCACCCTCTCGTGCTAGCCATTTCAGCCCTGGGAAAAAGCCTCTGACTATCCACACGATCAATACCTCTCATCATCTTATACACCTCTATCAGGTCAGCTCTCATCCTCCATTGCTCCAAGGAGAAAAGGCTGAGTTCACTCAACCTATTCTCTTAAAGGCATGCTACCCAATCCAGTCAACATCCTTGTAAGTCTCCTCTGTACCCTTTCTATGGCTTCCACATCCCTCCTGTAGCGAAGCGACCAGAACTGAACACAGTACTCCAAGTGGGGTCTGACCAGGGTCCTGCATAGCTGCAACATTACCTCTCAGCTCTTAAACTCAATCCCATGATTGATGAAGGCCAATGCACAGTATGCCTTCTTAACCACGGAGTCAAGTCAACCTGAAGAGCAGCTCTGAGTGTCCTATGGACTCGGACCTCAAGATCCCACTGATCCTCCACACTGCCAAGAGTCTTACCATTAATACTATAAGCAACACACACAAAATGCTGGTGGAATGCAGCAGGCCAGGCAGCAACTATAGGAAGAAGTACAGTCAACGTTTTGGGCTGAGACCCTTCGTCAGGACTAACTGAAAGAAGAGATAGTAAAAGATTTGAAAGTGGGAGGAAGAGGGGAGATCTGAAATGATAGGAGGAGGGGTGGGATGAAGCTAAGAGCTGGAAAGTAGATTGGCAGAAGAGATACAGAGCTGGAGGGGGAGAGGATCATGGGATGGGAGGCCTAGGGAGAAAGAAAGGGGGAGGGGAGCACCAGAGGAAGATGGAGAGCAGGCAAAGAATGATTGTGAGAGGGAGAGAGAGAGAAAAAAGAGAAGAGATAAATAAACAGATAAATAAAATATGGGGAAAGAAGGGGAGGGGGCATTAACCGAAGTTAGAGAAATCAATGTTCATGTGATCAGGTTGAAGGCTACCTAGCCGGAATATAAGGTGCTTTTCCTCCAACCTGAGTGTGGCTTCATCTTGACAATAGAGGAGGCCACTCACTATCTCATCTGTGGAAGATCTGTTGTCCCACAACAGCCTCAATAGCCAAATGTGTTTTCAGACTTGATTTACAGTGTATAAACCCTTAAAATCTTAAAATGAGAGAAGATTTTTCAGCCCAGAATGAAGATAAGAAACGAATTATACTCCAGGTTCTTTTTGAATAGAGATGTCCCCTTACTTCATTTACTCTCTGCCACTCAATTCCTGGGACAAAATCAAGCATGCTCATGTTAGCATTCACTCTTGAAATTCCTTTCTATTGTTGACTACACAGATAATATTAGCTAATCAAACACTACCAGAACTCACACAATTTGCTAATCTCCATCCAAGTCTTTGAAAATCTTAATGAAAGGACCTCATTATTGAATTAATCTGTCACCAGAAAAAGTCAGCAGAAACTCCAAGATGACATCCAGTCCAAGTGTACCACCATTTTAAATTTAAAAAAGTAGGGCAAATTACCTTATGTACTTGGAAAAGAAAAGCAGTGGACTGACTGGAACTTCACAAAGGTTCTTCAGTGAGAGTCTGATGTGGCCCTTGGAGTAAATAGTTTAACTCCATTTGTCACTGGAGTAGGATTGAGCATGTCAAAACAACTCCTTTAAATAATGGGCTATGTGGGGGATATAAAATAATAACCACAAGAACTAGACTGAAACAGCACCAAATTCTTACACTTGTTAAGCAGACAGTAGATTTTAGTCCTATCAGCATGAACTGGATTCTGTCTCCAAATGATCAGCAACAGTACTCCCTACCAGCAGTGTAATGAATTGCAGGAAAGCACTTTGCACTTGGAGAGATAAGGCGCTTTGCACTGTGCTAGTTGTAAGAAATTTACTTTGCACTTTGAGGGAGAAGGTAGAGTGCTTCTTGAAAGTGATTTACCACCTTCCATCAATTTTTTGTTCAGAAGATGAAAATGAAAGAAATATTCTCCATTTTCTAAGTGCCAGTGCGTGTCATTTGATTTTTTTTTCAGAAATAGTCTCAATGGAGCTGGAGATTACAAGTAATGCATAACACTTAACTCTCGGAACAGAGTTGCCATGGAAACACCTGAATGTGTAAGCCAAGGCTGTACACTCCAGTCATCTCTCCTCAACTGATGGCAGTCTTTATCATTTACAACATTGGCAATATCAGGGTGTCACTTTCAAGGTTTTTCCTTAGAAAATCCTCTGACAAACATTAAACATGATTTTCTGTGGTCGTCTGCTCTTTTAACCCTTCTTTCACCCTTGGTCTTGCATCCTAATCAAACAATTCCCATCTTACTGGCACGATCACATCTAACCATGTCCTGGATGGTAGTGGGTGAGTTGCCCTCCTCAAGCTTACAGATTTACTTCCTCCACTTTCACTGCACAGGAGCAGTGGGGTTCCCTGGTTTGCAGCTTTACTTGAAGGCACATCTGGAACTCAAATTATGTACAGTCAGATACAGTTAGTATAAAGCTTTAAATCCCAAACTCAGTACAGTAATATGCCAGAGCCCTGTCCATCCCTAAATGCCATTGGGTGAAATTCAATATGGAGTACTCCTGCATGGGTGTTAAAAACGATGGGCAGATGTTCTGTTTAATTTGTGAACTCTGTACTAAATGATAGTGATTATGCAGTCATTCTTTGTTGTGCATTACTGAAGCGTGCAAGGAGAAATGAAATTACTACCAGTATTAGATTACATAAACTCTTTGGAGCAGTTAAAAATTGACACCCAATTCTAACTCGACACATGAGTCAGAGAGGTGGGCTGTAAGTTTTACTGACGTTATTGGCATGCTGGCAAGCTTAATGCCCTGATCTCATTTCCAGTGCATCGACAAGTTGCATTCCCAGAAGCATTAGGAAAAGAAAGCCTACCCACATGGGTCTAAATTGTAGCACACATGCTATACTTAAAGCAGAGGTGCACTTCCTCAGCACACAGAGTGCTGGAACAACTCAACAGGCCAGGCAGCATTTACGGAAAAGAGTAAACAGTCGATGTTTCAGGCCAAGACCCTTCATCAGAGCTTGGATTTCTAGCATCTGTAGATTTTCTCTTGTTAATGCATTTCCCCAAGCAATAGTTCACTCTCTGCTTCTATTTTGGTGCAAATGTTTCACAAACCACATTGCTGTATGAGATACTTCAACCTTCTGATGAACTAGTGGAGAAGCTGACAGGGCAAGAGAGGTTTTGTTGCAGTCCAGCCTCCATAGAGCATTCTCAGAAGCACTGTGAATCATGATTGGACAATGCTTGCTGCCAAAAGCTACGTGCACCCTAAAATTGAGTATTTACTATTTGGGAAAATCAGCAAAGAAAAGAATTATGTAATTCCCCACATTCTGTGGAAGTGGTCCATCTCCTGTCCTGCTTTCCTCTATCTCTCTCAATCTCCAGCATACCATTATTTTTCGTCTTCACCTTCTTCTCTGCTTGTCATTCTCCCTTACAGTTCCCATATTTTGTATTTCATTTGTTGTCTGTTTATTTCATTGGAAATCTGTTGTGGAAGCTAACCAAAGGACTGGAGTTCAAAACTAATGGCTATTGTGTCAGAGTGTGTGAAATTACAATAAGGGTTGATTACATTGGCTCTGTGGTTGTCTATTAATCTGTAGGAATGTTCTTCCATTTCAAATGCTGAGTCAAAATGTCTAAGTATCCACTCAGGAATCTGCTAATTGAGTATCACTGTGAATGCTTTTTCAGTTGAAATCTTAGGGCTAATCTTAGGTGAGGATTGTAGTAATATTCAATGCCATATAGTTCCAAGTGATAAGGTAGGAGAGAGGTTTCCTCAGCCAGAAATGTGTACAATTTGCTGCTGAGTTTTTACATTAATTTCCGCAAACTAGAAACATGGCCACTCCCACTGTGGCAGCAAGAGAATCAAGTCATCAATTGACTCTGAAATGAAGTATAAAATTAGTAATGACAACATAACTATTAGAAAGTTATCAAACTCCACTCGGTTCACACACATGACCTTTGGATGCTGGTTGGTACTTTCTCTGCACCAAACCTTCAATACACGAACCTCACATGCACCTTTAATATTCAACTTATTTGCTAAATGGCTGCAGTCCCACTCTGTTCTGCAAAAGGACTCTATGGCCTCTTCCGCTGCTGCAATGAGGCCACACAGGTCGGAGGAGCAACACCTTATATTCCATCTAAGTAGCCTTCAACCTGTTGGCGCGAACATCGATTTCTCAGAACTCCAGTAATTGACCCACCTCCTTCACCATTCCCATTCCCATCATCTCATCTCCTTATTTGCTGATCACCTCCCTTTGGTGCTCCTCTCCCTTCTCTTTCTTCCATGGTCTTCTACCCTCTCCTGTCAGATCCCCACTTCTCCAGCCCTTTCTCTTTTTCACCAATCAGCTTCCCACTCTTTACCTCACCCTTTCCCTTCTCCCAGTTACACCCACCACCTACCATCTTGTACTTCTTCCTCCCCTCTGCCCACCTTCTTGCTCTGACTTCTCATCTTTTTTCCAGCCCTGTCGAAAAGTCTCAGCCAGAAACCTTGACTGTTTATTCTTTTCCATAGATGCTGCCTGGCCTGCTGAGTTCCTCCAGCATTTTGTGTGTGTTGCCCTTTCTTAATGGTTCCTTTAACTTTCAACTATGTAACCTGATAAGTAATCTTAACAAATCCCACAGTCATTGACTGGCATTGACCCCGAGTAGTAAAACTAAAATCAAACCAGAACATATTTGTAAACTGATTGGAGGTCTCCAGTCTTGCAATCAGCATTTATTGTAGAAGAGAGTACATGTGAACAATGAATACCATACACTTAGTACAGAAAGATGCCATGGGAAATGGAACAGTTATTAGGAATGATGGAAGATTGGACCAGATTGCTTCAGGGGGGAAATGCTAAATATAGCTTATAGTATTGTATGTTTGAGTTGATACCATCAGGAAAATGATACAGTGGGTCTATTTTATTAGGTGTCAATTATGCTCTAAATCATTGATGTTATTAAATGCTTTCTCTGTTTCTGCAAGTTATGAATGATAAGTTATAAATTAGAATTATGAATTATGAGAAGTTAGTTAATGCAATCATTCCCCTTCCCATCCCTGCTCTGCCTGTACTTGTGCCCGCAATTTGAATTGATCCTTTGTACCCAACTCTTACTGCAACTGAAAATAAGTTCGAGGTCACTTCAAGTGACAATGGTCATGTCTACGATGGGCAACGTTCCAGTTGACTGAATAGAAACAGCATGACATGTAACTCATTAACAATTTTATCCAATGCTGCAGTAAGTGAAAGGTAAGTATTCCTCAGCAGCTTATTATTGCTGCAGAGCTTTTATTTGCTGATTATTGGTTTCTAACTATTCAAAACCCTGTTTTCCAATACTGTATCCACTGAGGTCAAGCTGTCATTATAAAGGAGAAGAGGAAATAGTTAGCATAATTCTTTGTAATCATCATTTCCAATCAAATGCAGTCTTTCTATTTCTTTTCAAACATATTCTGAGCTTTCTATGATCAGCTATTGCTAAGTATTGGATAAGATTAATGTGCATTATCAATCCCTGCTCGCTGCCAATCCCAAATCAGGCTCTGCTATTCTTCGGCTGTTTTGTGCACTAGTGCTCCACAGTTTTCTGAATCACACTTAACTTCTGAACTGCACCGCAGCTAGGTAAGAACTCTGTTGTCTTCCATCTTAAGGTTTCTCCTTCAACACTAGATTCTTCGTTCCCATGTTGAGTTACTCCTCTCATTAACTTCTCACTATAAAGAGGCAGATTTCCAAGAAAAGGACTTCTTACCTCTATTTCAGGTCCCAAAATAGCTTTCTGCAAGCACTAAGGTGGTGTCTTCAGGCATGAAAGCTCCTCTTCATCACAACATACATCAATTGAAGTGACACACTGTTCAGATTCATTATTACTGATGTGAAGTGGGAGAAGGAAATAACCTGGACATTGAAACTCCTGCAATCTGAGTAGCAATCCTTTGATCCAATTATCTATTAAAAGTACAGTGTTTTTTTTTTAAGTAGCTAGGTGGTGTGTGGCCAAGTGGTTAAGGCGTTGGACTAGTGATCGGAAGGTCGTGAGTTCAAGCCCCAGCTGAGGCAACGTTGTGTCCTTGAGCAAGGCATTTAACCATACATTGCTCCAGTCCACCCAGTTGAAAATGGGTACCAGCAAAATGCTGTGGGTTAACCTCATGATAGACTGGCATCCTATCTGTGGGGGGGGGTGGGGGGGTCGCTTCACGCCACGGAAACCGACATAAGCATCAGCCTGATGAGCCTTGGGACAGACTTTAACTTATAGTAGCTAGAAAAGTCCAATGCAAAACACTGGACTTTTGATAAGACAACATTTCAGATTTGTTGTATTTAGAGGTACCTAATTTATGTATTTTAATGAGGTCCTTATATGTCTCCTTGGACACTGGTACAGGGAAGAGTACAGTTATTTTAAACATCCACCCACTCCATTGCCATCAGTGGCAGGTTTAAAATAGTAAGCATTTCTCTAACCAACATGGTGTTGGAGCCAGAAAGTGACTTGGCAGTTAACACAAATCTTAAACATGACTGAAGATAAGACATCAAAATTTGCTTTCCAGCTGACATAAGCAATGAATGCAGTAGGCTTCATGTTACACAGTAATGGTCATTCAAGGAGAAATCAACATGGAAGCAGAGTAGTCCCCCACCTATCTGACATTGGTTTATGACAGTAATGGTAGGAAGAGACTTGATCCTCAGCTGGCATTGGATCAAATTCAATTACAGATTAACGGACACAGATTGGGTAGAGAAGTCACTTTATTGAGCTCCTTCATTCCATCTGCTATAACAGCCAGGGCACCCAATAGCCAGCCATTTTAATTTCACTTCTCATTCACACACTGACATGCCTGACTACAGCCAACTCTACTGCCAAGCTGAGGCTAGACACGGATTGGAGGAACAACACCTCATATTCCATCTTGGTAGTCTCCAACCTGATGGATTCAACATTGATTTCTGTAACTTCAGGTAACTATTCCCCTCTTTCCCCCACCCCCTTTTTGAGTTTAATTATCCCTAGGCCCATTTAACACTTCTTCCCCACCCCCACCTTCAAGGCCTGCCCAACACCTTCCCCCTCCTCCCTCTGGTCCCCATCTCCTTCCCATTATCCCATGATCAATTGTCTTCCCCTATCAGATACCATCTAGCTACGTTCCCCCTCTCACCTGGGTTCAACTATTACCTGCCAGTGCATGCTTCACCCTCTACTCTGTTACTCTGGTTTCTGACCTCTTTCTTCCCAGTCCTGATGAGGGGTCTCGGCCCAAAATGTCAGCTGCTCATTTCCCTCCGTGGATGCCTGATCTGCCGAGTTCATTCAGCATTTGCATCTGTTGCTAGAGGACATGCAAATGTAAAGCATGTGAGTATGTTGTGCTATGCATTTGGCTTGCTGCATCAAATAGGTTTAAATAATTTGTTTAGACATATTTTCATCTCCCTCCATAGTCAGAATGTTTCTACTTCCTTCACAATTCTGGAATACAAAAATCACACTGGATCAACATTCTAAACCACTCTTATGCAATCAACCTGACAAAAAACATTGATATCAAATAACAACTCCTAGTTCTGGACCACTGCATGCCTTTGTCTGTCTTAGTTCTTCTACACAGTCTTCCCTTGATGGCAGTGGTAGAGCCAGCTGCTCCCAGGCACCAGAAGAGGCTGCAAGTTACCTTGATTTCCATTGCACCTCCTTGCTACATACAGTAGTGGTCTGGGCCACCTAATTGTTGAGATGATACATAGGCACTGCGAAAGGTACAGATTACCTGCTAACACGTGTAACATATATGAAGGCCATTCATCCCAGCAGGCGCATGCATACCTCCAGCAGAACAGTCCCATCAGATCTATTCCACATCCTTTTATTTCAAATTTCAAAGTTTAAAGCATATTTATTATCAAAGTACTTATATGTCACCATATACAACACTGAGGTTCATTTTCTAGCTGAAGTGTTCATTAAATCCGTAATAGAATAATAACCATAATAGAGTCAATGAAAGATTGCAACAGCAGGGTGTTCAACTAATATGCAAAAGACAACAAACTGTGCAAATACAGAAAGGAAGAAATAATAATTAATTAATATCGAGAACATGAGATGAAAAGTCCTTGAAAGTGAGTCCATGGGTTGCAGGAATAACTCAGTGAAAGAGCAAGTGAAGTTGAGTGAAGTTATCCCCTCTGGTTCAAGAATTTGATGGTTGAGGGGTAATACCTGTTCCTGAACCTGGTGGAGTGAGTCTTAAAGCTCATCTTCCTTCTTCCTGATGGCAGCAATGAGAAGTGAACATGTCCTGGGTAGTGGGAGTCCCTGATGATGGATGCTGCTTTCCCACAACATTGTTTCATGTAGATGTGCTCAATGGTGGTGAGTGTTTTACTCGTGACGGACTGGGCAGTATCCACTACATTTTGTAGGATTTTCCATTCAAGGGCGTTGGTGTTTCCACACTAGGCTGTATCCAGCCAGACAATATACTCTCCACCACACATCTATAAATGTTTGTCAATGTTTTAAATGACATGATGAATCTTCACAAACTTTATAATTGCACTTGCGTGCTTGGCCCAGGACAGATATTCTAAAATGGTATTTCCAAGGAACTTAAAGCTGTTGACCCTCCCCACCTCTGATCCCTTGATGAGGACTGGATCTCGGACCTCTGATTTCCTCCTTCTGAAGTCGATAATCAGCTTATTACTCTTGCTGATGTCTAGTGTAAATCATTAGATCATGCAATAGACGTCCAGAAAAGTCCGCAAATCTGAGAGTATCTGAAAATTGTACTCTGCTGAAGGGCAATTTGAAAGGATACAGTGACATCCTCAAAGCCCTTTCAGCAGTGGTGTTTAGTATTGCAGTGGCAGCAATCTATATTTTAGTGCCAGTTGTCTGAGCTTCACTACAGTGCAGATGGTCGAACTGCTAAGTCATAACTGTCCTTGAGAAGGTGGGCCAACTTTTTAAAAAGTATTGCAGTACTAGTAATGAAAGTTTGGTGCAGCTGGTTGGTCATTTCGAAGTTCAATGTTAATTTATAACCAAAGTGTATATATATGTCACTATACAACCCTGAGATTCATCTTCTTGCAGCCATTCACAGTAAAGCCAAGAAGCAAAGTATAATCAATGTAAGACCGCACCCAAAAGGACGGACAGCCAATGTGCAAAAGACACCAAACAGTGCTAACACAAAAGAGCATAAGTAATAATAATAAATAATTAAACAATAAATATTGAGAACATGCAATGAAGAGTCATTCCCTAAAAAAATTAATTACTCCTATTTTTTGTTTAAGATTTTTAATTCCACTTTATTGCATTAATCAGTTATAAATTCCCTAATTACTTTTGCAAGATCAGAATTCATGCCTGTACGTATTCAATATAGGCTGTTGGATTATTACTTTGGTAACTTAACCATAACACTACCACCTCCTATATTCCTCCTCAGCACCCTCTTCTTTAGGTTGCTTCCATCTGTATGGCAATAAGATCCAAAAGAGCAGTCATGTAGGCATATAAAGTCTGCATCTACAGGTATTGAAATTGGACTGGCCACTTTTTCTGTGCTAAAAGCTAAACACCATGCTCTACGCAGCTGGAGCAATAACATCACACATTCCTTGGTATAAGATATTGTGACCTTCTGCTAATGTCTGTCACATGGAAGTCCTCTACAAGTACACCATAGCACTTCGCTTTCTTGGAATCTAATACTTGGCCATCCTATGCCCCTGCCTTTGTTAAAGGCCACTTACTCCTGCAGACTTTCTTCATCTAAGATAGCC
This sequence comes from Hypanus sabinus, assembly GCF_030144855.1. NCBI lineage: Eukaryota > Metazoa > Chordata > Chondrichthyes > Myliobatiformes > Dasyatidae > Hypanus > Hypanus sabinus. The sequence goes on along the minus strand of NC_082713.1, from coordinate 145,903,138 downwards.
TCAACAATTTCTATAATTGGGATTGGTGTTAATAACTGTCAGATCAAGTGAGAACTGCTTTCTTTCTGCAGAGCAACTTCTCTCCTTAGGCAGGAGTTCTTGGCTGTCTGAAATGAGAAAGGCACAGGGACGGATTGCTCTGAGAAGAGTGGGTGAAATAAGAGCTGCACCCTTACCTCAGTTGCACCTTACTGATCCAAAAGTGGGATGAGGGGGAGGCAAGTATGACATGGAGGATTAGGCAAAAGTATACTGTCATCATCAGTGGCCTTTGCACTGTCATTAATCATTCCCGAACAGCAGCTTCCATAATGACCAACACTGGGTTACCCAGGAAAATAAGCCTTTGCCATCAACAGTTTTGGTGATCCTGCTGAGGGACAGTTGTGGTTAAACTAGGAGTGCAGAAATGGCTTATAATGCTATTGTTAGTACTAGAAGGCTCGAGTTATAGGAAGAAGTTCTTTAACCCTTGGGTCTTTAACCCTTGGGTGATCTTATAGAAAAGTTAAAAATTACGCATGGCATTGATAAAGTGGCTGGTAGCCATCTTTTCCTCAGGGTAGGGGAGTTCATGTCCCAAACTAGGGGCAGAGATTTTAAGGTGAGACAGGAAAGACTTTAAATGAACCTGAGGAACAAGTTTTCACGCGGACAGCGATGAATATATAGAATAAGCTGCCAAAAGAATTGGGGGAGGCAGACAGAACAGTGTCACTTAAGCACGCTCATGGCAGGGCAGATTGTAGAAGGATATGGGCCAAATGCAAGAAATTGGCTCCCTAACTGGGTGGTGGTATGAACTCACTGGGCTGAAGTGTGTGTCGTACTGTTTGATGACACCGTGACTCTATAACAAGTCTCCTGCTGCTGACAAGTGATTGTCTGGCAAATTCTCTTCCAAAAGATGAGAAAAATATGTCAGTGAGTGCTGTGCAACACGTGTGGCTGATGTGTCCGCATGCTTCAATATTTCAGTACATGCAAGCTGTCAGAAGCAAGTGTGAGACTTGGTCTGTGGACAAGTAAAATTCCTGGATCCCAGACATGATAGGAGAGTGACAAGGGTGTTTGCAATGAGCAAAATACAAAGCTGTTGGTTAGACAAAGAACAGATAGAATTTGTTGACATTCTCACTGAACCTACTCTCAAGAGCAGAGTCACTTCACTTGCTCTGTACCCCATGGTCTTGGTGTGTGTGATTCCTGGATCACACCCTCAGTTGCAGCCTCCCCTTATTGCCACTCAACAATGCTTGCATGGGAGTTTGGCCCCTTGATATTAATAAAGACAGCAGGTCAGTCAGAAGAATATCAGAAATGTTAAAAAATAATTAATAGATACATTTAAAGAAATGATGATGAGAGTATGAGACAAAGCTAGATAGAAATCTAACAACAGACAGAAGGTGATGAATTAAACTTGGCAAGAGTCACAACCCAGGCAGCAGTTTATTTATGAGCTAAAGGAGTTGGAGGGTGCAGCTCGTGAGGCTATGCAAAGGAATAATGGCAAAACTTCAGTTTCCCAGGAGTTTGTTTATAAGAAAGTTGGCTTTATAGTCAGCGCAGACATGTGGACCCAAGGGTGTGTCCTGTGTGGTGATGTTCTATGACAGATACCTTTACATGTTAGAAAAAAGAAACCATCAGCAAGGTGACCATTTAGCCCTATAGAAATGAGCAAGGTAATTAATAATGAAAGACAAGGGCATATTAGATAAATTAATTGGATGGTTTGCATCAGGTTTCACTGTAAAGGAAGCGTGTGACACCCCAAACAGTTGGAAGTGGGGGAAGAACTCAGGAAAATAGCTGTAGTACTGGACAAGTTATTGGACCTGTATGCGGACAAGTCCCTGGGTCATAACAGACTTCAACCCAAGAAGTGGTCAAAAAGATCATTGATACATTAGTTTTAACAGATCTGCAAATTACAGACAAGCTGGCTTAGTATTCATCATAGGGAAAATGTTAGAAGCTATGATTTAGGACATACACTTGGAGGCCACATTATTTGGTACACCAATACACCTGATTGTTAATGCAATTATCTAATCAGCTAATCATGTGCCAGCAACTCAAAGCATAAGCAAAGCAGACATGGTCAAGAGGTTCCGTTGTTGATCAGATCAATCATCAGAATGGGGAAGAAATGTAATTTAAGTGACTTTGACAGTGGAATGATTGTTGGTGCCAGATGTGGTGGTTTGCGTATCTCAGAAACTGCTGATCTCCAGGGATTTTCATGCACAGCAGTCTCTAGAGTTTACAGAGAATGGTGTGGAAAAACAAAAAGTATCCAGAGGGTGACAGGTCGGTGGGCTAAGATGTCTTGTTAATGAGAGAGGTCAGAGGAGAATGGCCGGATTGGTTCAAGCTGGCAGGCAGGCAACAATAGCTCAAGTAACCAACTGTTGGAACAGTGGTGTTCAGAAGAGCATTACCGAATACACAATGTGTCAAACCTTGAAGCGAATGGACTACAGCAGCATGAACGTACAGAAATACACTCCATGGCTACTTTATTAGATACAGGAGTGTTTCGGCAGGAAAAGAATCCTAATTGTCACAGACTCATGAAAGGAAAATTGTGTTTGACCATTTCATCAGAGTTCTTTTAAGAAGTAACATGTACTGCAGGTAAAGGAGACATGTATCAGTTTTCCAGAAGGTATTTGCTAAAGTGGTGTGTCAAAGGCTACCATAAGAAATAAAGGGGTGTTCACTTTCTACAATCATCTAAATGAATAGAATGAAAGCACAGAAGGTTTTTTTAAAAATATATAGAAAACATCATGAAAGTGAGTAAGTTGTGATAAAGATGTTAGGAGACTATAAAGGGATATATCGTTGATAGGCTGAGTGGGCAAAAATCTGGCAGAGAGTAATGTGGGAAAGTAAAAATAAAACGTGTTATGTAAATGATGAGAGATGGCAGAGTTCTGATGTGCAGATGGATCTGAGAGCGTGATTTTACATGAAGCTACCTTTGAACATAATAAGTAATAGGCAAAAAACTTTTAAAATGTTGTAATCTATTGCAAGAGAAATTGATTTTAAAATAGAGATGTCCACATATATTTAAGGAAGCAATTCAGAGAAGCTTTACTAAATTGATACTTGAAGTGGGAGGATTATTTACTGAAGAATATCTGAGCAAGATTGTCCTATGAGCAGAGAACCCAAGCGGCCATCCCTTTCAACAACAGGTATTTCACTTTGGATACTGTCAGGGGAGTGGGGAATGACCTGGCAGAGGAAAGTCACAGAGATTATTGGATCTCTGGCACTGTGTCTGGCTCTATGACTCTGAAGCAGAGGGAGTAGAAGAGGCGAGCTGTGGTGATAGAGAATTCATTATTTAGGGGAACAGAAAAGTGATTCTGTGGACAAGAACAAGATTCCTAGATGGTATGTTGCCTTCTGGGTGCCAAAGTCAGGAACAACTTGAATTGAATTCTCAGCATTCTTAAGTGGGAAGCTGAACAGCCGCAGGTTGTGGCCCATGTGGATACCAATGACATGAATAGGAAGAGTGACAAGGTTCTGCAAAGGAAGTTCAAGGAGTTAGGTGCCAAGTTAAAGGACAGGACCTCCAGGATTGTGATCTCAGAATGGCTACCCATGCCACATGCTAAAGAGGCCAGAAATAGTCAGATTCTACAGTTTAACAAGTGGCTAAGGAGTTGGTGTAGGAGGGAGGGCATAAGGTTTTTGGATCATTGGGCTCTCCTCCAGGGAAGGTGGGACCTGTACAGAAGAGAACCTGAACTGGAAGGGGACTAATATCCTGGTGGGAAGGTTTGCACTTGTTGTTCCTCTCTGTGCCTTGTGGTCCAATGGGCGGCAACATTGCTACTTCTTTAGCATCTGTTTGTTTTTCTTACAAGGCCGAGTTGCTAGCTTGATGCTCAACCAAACAAAAGTGGAAAGTGTGAAAGGAGCTGTCTGAATTCAAACCCAGGACTACCCACTTTGAAGTCTAGTGCAGATATCATTGCACCAGTGGCCAGCTACCAATCCTGCATGGTGAGGATTAAAGTTGGGCTGCAGGGGTAATGGGAGCCAGAGTACCTGAACAGTAGTGAAGAGAGATGTTGGGAAGACCTCAGACAAAGCCAGGAATCTAAAGGTAGAGCATGATGTTCTGAGCTGTGTATACTTCACAATGCAAGAACCATCATAAGAAAAGAAGATGAGTCAGGGCATAGATCAACACCTGGAATTATGATATTGTGGCCATTAGTGAGACTTGGTTGCAGGAGGGGCAGGACTGGCAGCTTGATATTCTGTTGATTGAGACATGACAGAGTGGGAGCGTTTAAAGGAGGAGGGATAGCATTACTAGTCAGGGGACATATCACAGCAGTGCTCCACCAGGAAAGACTGGAGAATTCATCTACTGAGGTATTATGGGTGGAACTGAGAAATAAGAAATGTATGATCATAATACATAAGTTGCCTGGACATAATGAACTGCACCCTAGGGTTCTGAAAGAGATAGCGTTAGAGATTGTGGAAGCATTAGAGATGATCTTTCAAAAATCATTGGACTCTGGCATGGTGGCAGAGGACTGGAAATTGCATATGTCCACTCTTGAAAGGAGGAAGGCAACAGAAAGGAAATCATAGGCCAGTTAGCCTGACCTCAGTTTTGGGAAGATGTTAGAGTCAACTGTTAAGGACGAGGTGATGGAGTATTGGTGACACAGGACAAGATAGTACAAAGTCAGTATAGTTTCCTTCAGGGAAAATCCTACCTGATTAACCTGTTGAAATTCTTTGAGGAGATTACAAGATAGATAGATGAAGGGGATGCAGTGGATGTTGTATATTTGGACTTTCAGAAGGCCTTTGACAAGGTGCTATACATGAGGCTGCTTACCAAGTTAAGAGCCCATGGTATTACAGGCAAGTTACTAACATGGTTAGAGCATTGGCTGATTGGTGGGAGGCAGCGAGTGGAAATAAAAGGATCCTTTTTTGGTTGGCTGCCGGTGACTAGTGGTGTTCCGCAGGAGTCGGTGTTGGGACCACTTCTTTTTATGCTGTATATAAATGATTTAGGTGATGGAATAGATGTCTTTGATGCCAAGTTGCAGATGATATGAAGATTGATGGAGGGCCAAGTAGAGTTGAGGAAACAGGTAGGATGCAGAAGGACTTAGACAGATTAGGATAATGGACAAGAAAGGAGCAAATGAAATACACTGTTGGAAAATGCATGCTTATGCACTTTGGTAGTAGAAATAAATGTGCGGACTATTTTCTAAACGGGGAGAAAGCACAAAACTCTGAAATGCAAAGGGACTTGGGAATCCTTGTGCAGAACAACCTAAAGGCTCACTTGCAGGTTGAATCGGTGGTGAGGAAGGCAAATGCCATGTTATCATTTATTTCAAGAGGTCTAGAATACAAGAGCAGGGATTTGATGCTGAGGTTTTATAAGGTACTGGTGAGGCCTCACCTTGAGTATTGTGAACAGTTTTGGGCCCCTCATCTCAGAAAAGATGAGCTGGCATTGGAGACGGTCCGGAGGAGGCACACAAGGATGATTCCAGGAATGAAAGGCTCATCATATAGGGAATGTTTGACGGCCCTGGGTCTGTACTCGTTGGAATTCAGAAGGATGGGGGGGGAGGGGATCTCATTGAAACCTTTCGAACGTTGAAAGGCCTAGACAGAGTAGATGTGGAAAGGATGTTTCCCATGGTGGGAGAGTCTAGGACAAGAGGGCACAGCCTCAGGATAGAGGAGCACCCTTTCAAAACAGAGGGGCAGAGAAATTTCTTTAGCCAAGGGGTGTTGGATTTGTGGAATTTGTTGCCACATGCAGCGATGGAGGCCATAGGGTGTATTTAAGGCAGAGAGTGATAGGTTCTTGATTGGAAATGGCATCAAAGGTTACAGTGAGAAGGCTGGGAACTGAGGTTGAGGAGGAGAGGGAAAACAATGGATCAGCCGTGATTGAATCATGGAGCAGTCACAACGCACCGGATGGCCTGATTCTGCTCCTATGTCTTATGGCCTTATGTTAATAGGGCTATATTACAAACCACCCAACAGTCCAAGAGATAGAGGAACATTGATTGCTCACTGATGCAAGAAACACAAGGTTATTATAGCAGGAAATTTTAATTTTCCACATATTGGCTGGGACTCCCATACTGTTAAAGGATGAGCTGGGATCAAATTTGCCAAATGTATTCAGGAAAGTTTACTTAATCAGTGTGTAGAAGTCCCAATGACAGAGTGTGTGATATATGATGAGCTATTAGGGGATGAGACAGGGCAAGTGACAGAAGTTTGTGTAGGGAACACTTTGCATTTAGTGGTTGCAAAGTCATTAGTTTCAAAGTAAATATGGAAAAAGATAGGTCTGGTCCGTGGGTTGAGATTCTAAATTGGAAAAAGGCCAATTTTGATGTTATCAGAAAGGATCTGGCAGGTGTGGATTGGGAGAGGTGTACTTGGTAAGTAGGAATCCTTCAGAAGTGAAATTCTGAGAGTACAAAACTTGTAATTGGCTGTCAGAATAAAAGATGAAGATAACAGGTGTAGGGAACTTTGGTTAAGAAAAACCTGCAGGTGCATAGGAGATACAGGAAGGTAGGATCAAATGGGGAGCTTATTGAGTGCAAGAAAACACCTTAGAAAGAAATCAGGAGTGTTATGAGAAGGCACAAGGTTGCTTTAGCAAACAAGATGAAGAAGGAACCTCAGGGATTGTACAGATATAGTAAGAGCACAAGGATTACAAGGGACAAAATTGGTCCTCTGGAAGATCAGAATGGTAATCCATGTGTGGAGCCAAAAGAGATGGGGAGAACTTAAATAATTTTTTTTGCATCTATATTTACTCAGGAGATGGACAGAGTCTATAGAAGTGAGGCAAAGTGGTAACAACTTCACAGACCCCATACAGATTACACAGGAGGTGTTTGCTGTCCTGAGACAAATACCCAGAGCCTGACAAGGTGTTCCCTCTGACCCTATGGGAGTCAAATACAAAAATTCCAGGGCTCTAGCACAGATACTTAAAACATCCTTAGTAACATGAGGGTAACTGAGGATTGGAGAATAGCCAATATAGTCCTGCTGTTTAAGAAAGGCTCTAAACAGAAATAGGGAAAATATAGGCCAGTGTGTCTGACATCAGTTGTGGGAAAGTTATTGGAAGGTATCCAAAGGGATATACAAGTATTTGGATAGACATGAACTCATTAAGGATAGTCAGTGTGGGTTGGTGTGTGGTTGGTCATGTCTAACCAACCTTATAGAGTAGTTCGAGAAAGTTACCAGGGAAGTGGATGAAGACAAGGCAGTGGATGTTGTCTACAAGGCATCTGACAAGATCCCACGTGGGAGGTTGGTCAAGAAGGTTCAGTCGCTCAGCATTCAAGATGAGGTAGTAAACTGGATTAGACGTTAACGTGGTGGGAGAAGCAAGAGAGTGGTAGTAGGCGACTGCCTCTCTGACTGGAGGCCTGTGACCAGTGTGCTGCAGGATTCAGTGCTGGGTCCATTGTTGTTTCTCATCTATATCAGTGATCTGGATGATAATGTGGGTAACTGGATCAGCAAATTTGCAGAGGACACCAAGATTCTGGGTGTAGTGGACAATGAGGAAGGCTGTCATGGGTTGTAGATGGATCTACATCAGCTGGAAAAATGGGCTGAAAAGGGGCAGATGGAATTTAATGCAGACAAATGTGAGGTGTTGCACTTTAGCAGGATCAACCAGGGTGGGTCTTTCACAGAGAACGATGGGGCACTGAGGAGTGTGGTAGAACAAAGAGATCTGGGAATACAGGTTCATAATTCATTGAACATGGCATCACAGGTAGACAGGGTCATAAAGAAAGCTTTTGGCACATTGGCCTTCATAAATCAAAGCACTGAGTGCAGAAGATATGTTGAAATTGTATAAGACATTGGCGAGCCCTAATTTGGAGTATTGTGTCCAATTTTTGTCACCTACCTACAGGAAAGATACAAATAAGGTTGAAAGAGTACAGAGAAAATTTACAAGGATGTTGCTGGATCTGGAAGACTGGAGTTAGAAAGAAAGATTTAATAACTGAGGACTTTATTCCTTGGAATGTAGAAGATTGAGAGGAGATTTGATAGAGGTATACAAAATGATGAGGGGTAGATTGCGTAAATGCAAGCAGGCTTTTTCCACTGAGGATGAGTGGGACTACAACCAAATGTCATGGGTTAAGGGTGAAAAGTTTAAGGAGAATATGAGGGGAAATTTCTCTCAGAGGGTTGAGAGTGTGTGGAATGAGTTGCCAGCACAAGTGGTCCATGCATGCTCAACTTCACATTTAAGCAAAGCTTGGATAGGTACCTGGATAATAGGGTATGGAGGGCTATGGTCCCAGTGCAGGTTAATGGGAGCAGGCAGTTTAAATTGTTTTGACATAGACTAGATGGGCTGAAGGGCCTGATTCCATGACATACTTTTCTCTGACTCTGTGTCTGCTGGAGCCGAAAAGTGAGAGAATGAAACATACAGTATTTCCAATAAGGATAATAGGCTGCTTCCTCAGATGGGAGCATATGAAAATGGAGGTCACTGTTTAAAAACTTAGGATCATCCATTTACAGCAAAAGAGAAAGGCATATTTTCTATCAGAAGGTTGTGAGTATTTGGAAGTCTTTCTCAAAAGATGATTGAATATTCTAAGACACAGTTTGAGGAACAAGGTGTGAAGTGTTTTCTGCAGTTGACAACAATGCAGAGATCTGATCTTATTGAATGGTAGAGCATTATCAAAGGCCGCAGTGACCTACTCCTGCTCCAACTCATATCCTCATTTATTCATCGAAGACCTCTTTCCTCATCTAGGTTATTCACCATGGCTTCCAGAGCCACATGAAAAAAATTTGGATTCCCACAAATTTACTTTCCTTAAGAAGGTGCGGGATGGCTTCAGTCATCAGGATGGCCTGGGATGGAGCGACTGGGCTTGTGTACACTGGAATTTAGAAGGATGAGAGGGGATCTGATTGAAACATATAAGATTATTAAGGGATTGGACACACTAGAGGCAGGAAACATGTTCCCGATGTTGGGGGAGTCCAGACCCAGAGGCCACAGTTTAAGAATAAGGGGTCGGCCATTTAGAATTGAGTTCAGGAAAAACTTTTTCACCCAGACTTGTGGATCTATGGAATGTTCTGCCTCAGAAGGCAGTGGAGGCCAATTCTCTAGACGCTTTCAAGAAAAGGTTAGATAGAGCTCTTAAAGATAGTGGAGTCAAGGGATATGGGGAGAAGGCAGGAATGGAGTGCTGATTGTGGATGATCAGCCATGATCACACTGAATGGCGTTGCTGGCTCGAAGGGCCAAATGGCCTACTCCTGCACTTATTGTCTATTGTCATCACTAGCCACCATGAATATGTGCAGTTATTCACAGAACTGAGTCAATTGATCATGCGTCAGCAATAAAAATTGGTGCTACATGATTCTTTAAATTCTGTTAATAAGTGGGCAACTCAAATACAGTCTGCTTCCAACACTGATACAAGCCAATACAGATTAAGCACTTATCGCAAACCCAGCAAACTAGCATTTGGAGTGTTGAACAACCTCAGGTAGCCAGACTGGATAGATGCTGCAGAGTCCATGCTCACCAATACTCCGATTACTGGGCTGTGCTACACCAGTGCTTGAACTGTTCCAGATACATTTAATCCTAGTAGCTTTATTTTAAAAATCATTTTAAATGTATCTTTGTTGTGTGCTAAATTCCTCTCTCATGTGAGGCTATGGCTTTCTCTTGTCTGTCAGGAGAGAATGGCAACATAAGCAGTAAGATTGTACGATTCAGTGCCACCAAAAGCATAGATGTGTAGCTTCTGGGTGTGGAGATGCAGAGGCAAAGGGTGTTCACACCATGCAGCCTAAAGCTCCCACAAAGAGCTTGGCATGTGGTCTGGCAACATAGGCAGTGATTAAATGACAATTAAACAACAAATCCACATGCATATGGTAGGCACTAGATGGCAATGCTTCTCATCAAGATGACGATTTTTTTTTGCATGTGTCTCAGTTCTGTCCTAAACTATTTTTCATGGGTCCTGAAAGCTTGCTGCCTCCTCGACAAACATTTCACTAATACCATGATTTCTCACAGTACAAGCCTTTCATTTTCTAAAGCTTCCATCAACGGTTATACAAACAGAAATTGCTGTAATTACTTGAAAGATTAGACAGCATCAATAGTATGTAAAGAGAGGGATGGAGGTAACACTTCAGTTTGGTAACCGTTCTGTATCATGAAATGTTAGCTCAGTTTCTCTCTCCACAGGTGCTGCCTGACCTGCTGTATATTCTTAACTTTTTATCTTCTCTATTTTATATTTTCTGCATTGCTGCATTTTGCTTTCCCATCTCCATGCCTCCAAAACAAAAGGGAACACCTATTCCTCATGCTGAACCTTTTATTGAAGGATTCTTCAGAACCACTTCTTAGGAACAGCTAAGAAAAGATATACCCTGTCAATGAATTTTCCTCTTCATTCATGAGGTCGGAGACATTTGTTCCAAAAGGTCTACATAGATATCAATAATGAGAGGAGTTGGCATTACTGAGCATCGACAAATTACAATAACAGCAAGTAGAGAAAGAGCACAAAGGAGTCCATCAGCAGAGGGCAAGTTCACAGCAAACTGAAAGCAGAGCTCAGATTCTCCTTCCATAATTTGCTGTTGAGTTCCCTACACATCAATTTGTGGGTGCCTCACATTAACTCTGCCGTACACTAGAACCAAAATTGTTTCTCTTCCATGTGAAAATGGTGTCTGACAATAGCTGGTAAACAATGCACTTTACTGCTTACTTTCCTAGCCATGATCAACTAACATTTATTCTACAGCAGTTTGTCATAAGTGAGCCATTATTGAACATTAAAGTGTGGCCATTGGGTGGCAAGGGCCATAGACTAACCAGAAACAGAGAAAATCTGCTGGTGCTGGAAATCCAAGCAACATACTCAAAATGCTGGAGGAACAGGCAGCATCTATGGAAAAGAGTAAACAGTTGATGTTTTAGGCCGAAACCCTTCATCAGGACTGGCATGACTCATTGCTCCAAGGGAAAAAAAATCTATTGATATATACACTCCAAACAAGTAATATAAGCTACATTGTCACACAAACACAGAATAAACTGATAACTATCCTTCTGAGCAAACCACAGGAACAGATTCTTCACCTCAAGATGTTACATCAAAATAATTAGAAGCCTAATCATAGCATCCACTGAACCATACAGCAAAAGTAAAGGACAACATACAGTACAATGAGCCTGAGCTTCACAGCATCATTCAGAGTCCGGGTGGCAGCTGCTTACACTAAAAAAAGACCAAGGTAACCTGTCTGAATGACTGGCGTCCTGTCACACTCACCTCAATAACAAGCAAACACTTTGAGAGGCTGGTCAAGGACTACACCTGCAGCTTGCTACCACCCAAACTGGGCCCTCTACAATTCACCTACAGACACAACCGATTGATAAACAACGCAATACCCACTGCTCTACATACCATCCTTATACATCTGGAAAAGAAGGATGCTTATGTGAGAATGCTGTTCTTGGACTACAGTTCAGTATTCAACACTATAATCCCAACCAGGTTCAACAGGAAGCTCAGAAACCTCAGCCTTGACCCTGCCCTGTGCAGCTGGATCCTGGACTATCTGTCAGATCACCAGAAGGTGGTAAGAGTGGGCTCCCTCACCTCTCTGACTCTCAACACAGGAGCCCCGCAGGGTTGTGTACTAAGTCCCTTCCTTGACTCCCTGTATATCAGTGACTGTGTCGCCACCCATAGCTCTCAACTGCTAATTAAATTTGCTGATGATACTACATTGATTGGCCTAATCTCAAAAAATAACGAGGTGGCCTACAGGGAAGAAGTCATCTCTGACACAGTGGCATCAAGAAAACAACCTCTACCTCAATATCATAAAAACAAAGGAGCTGGTTGTGGATTACAGAAGGAATGGAGACAGGCTAACCCCTAACGGTACCTACCGCAACATAAAAGCCTGGACCAATAGCTTTCGGGACAGCTTTCTCCACCAAGCTGTCAGACTGATTTGAGTGTATTTCTATGTTACGTTGACTGTTTTATTTATTATAAATTACAATGATTGCAAATTGCGCATTTAGACGGAGACATAACGTAAAGACTCCTCACGTATGTGAAGGATCTAAGAAATAAAATCAATTTGATAATGAGAAGTTATAACATTAGTTACACCGGACAACAAAGATTTTTCTTTCTAAATACTTGTGGCTGCATCTTATGGAGTTAGGACTGCTGATCATGAAAATTGCCATGAAATTTCCCTATCATGCACTATTTTTTTTAAATTGCCTATATTTGATATTTCAATTCATAATTCAAGTCAATTAAAATGTTGTCCACAACGCAAGCTGAGAAGTTTTGTATCTTGTCTTGCTATGCCTGGGGACTCCTAGGCAGGGCAGATGCTACCTGGCATGACAGGTTTTAGAAAGGCTATAAATTTCCATTAAGGACTTCAATATTTGAGACAAACGTTTCCCAGAATAACTGATGCCAAGATTAAGGAAGGGTCCACAAATCAAATAGGTCATTGATGACCGGCATTTCAAAGAGCTTCAGTTGGGACTGATGAAAATCTCATGTAAGGCTGCTGATGGAAGGCAATCAAGGATGTCGTTGAAAGTTTTCTTGGCAACTACAGATCACCAAATTATGTGCAGCTGGTTGACAACATGCTTCAAACGTACAAAAACCATGAAGTGCAACACGTCACTAAAGATTAATTTTCTGCATTCCTATTTAGTCTTTTGCCTGCAAATCTTGGCACTGTCAGTGACAAGCATGGTAAAATGTTTTCACCAGGACATTGCAGTCATGGAGAAACAGTATCAGGGCAACTGGAATCCACCAACGCTGGCTGATTAGTGGTGGACACATAAACAAGAAGCCTCAGAGGCCGAGTACAAATGAAAATCATCAACTTAGCATTATTTAGCTTCCCTGAACTATTGTAAAGCATCAGCACCGTCATGCAACTAAATGCATTATAGTTCATAAAAGTTCATTTCTTCTCTCTCTAAATTCCTATACGACACAAGAAGTCTGAAATTATTTTTGAGTTCAGCTTCAAGCGGTGTATCATAAACAAAATAAATTTCTGAAGAAGCAATACTTTTGAAAAGATTTGTTGTCCAGTGTTATCAGACAGTGTATCAAACATCCTCAATCAAAGGAAACAGAAAAGATATTACTTCCGTACTGGGAAGGATCAACCACAAAGTATCCAGACCTTGGTTTAGTTCAGTGACAAACTCCTCTGACACTAAAAATCAGGTTTACTAGTGGAATTCCTAATGCACCAATCACTTTGGCATATACACCAATTGGCTAGCTCACCAAATTACGGCAGAACTTGTTTACAACCTTAACCTCTGGGGAGCTGACATCTGCATTCTGTCCTGACTAATCAGTATCTCATCATGTACAAATGCAGCCACTATGTTAATCTTTGAATTACGCTTTAATCATTCTGTAAAATATTCTTTAGTTAATAGTGTGTGCTTCTGGAAATGTAAATCAGAGGCACCACTGCTGCCTTCATGGTCCTGTGCTATTGCCTGGCTATGATGCCATTCTTGGATTTCTGAAATAAAAATTGCAACGTGGGTAATGCTGTGATTACATGGGCAGAAATCAAAGTAAATGTGAGTGCTTGTACCAAATGCAGATTTTAAAGCAGAAAATGGTGTGATGAGGAAAGGTAGGATGCAAAAAAGAAATTAGATTAAAAGTCACTGCATCTTCAATGATTTCAGCCTGTTGCTACCTCCATCCTCAGCAATGCCTGCCTGAATAACGGTCAGCACAATCTACTCCATAAGATTTAGCATATGCAGGCCTAACCATTCTTTTCTCGTCACAACCTGTTGTATCAAATTGTGCACCAGCTGCTCCCCTAGGAGAGGGTAAAATTCTTTAGTGCTGTGCAATAGGTTTACATGATACCAATGGCTGAGTAGCTGGCAATGTGTGGGAGCTGCCAGATGTGTGGATGAAACCTGCAGTCCTGCTTGGTATGAAAGGGATGTCTGAAAGAATATAAATGTGAGTTATGAGACTAGATCAAAAGAGATCATCGATGAGTGAGTGATAGAATGCCATCAAATAAGGTTACTGTACATTGACCTAGTTAGTGAGATATAGCATCAGGAATGTATTGATTGACCTTGAGCTTTCATGGAATACACTGCTACATTGCCCAGAGTTCACTTCTGTCATTAACTGCTCCCAGAATTTGATTGCAAGGCCTCTTGCCTTCTAATGAATAGGGCAGATTTTTCCTATTTTGCATCTTCTCCAGATCTCTGCTTACCATTCTGCATCTCTGTTGTCTCCATGATGGGCACTCTTCAACATCCCCTTTCTCATGCTTCCCATATAAACCCAGGCATCTACTTCTGCCACAGTGTTCTCTTTTAAGAAGTGAAGACTATTGCAAACAATCCAGACTTAGCTTTTACTAATAGTAGTCAGTCCTCTGCTGATATACCCAGCTAATTAACAGCACAGTTAGTAATGGCTGAATGTTGAAGTTGTTGAAGTGAGCAAATTGGCTGGGTGCCTGGATTGCCATGAATGGGCTTGTATTAATTGTGAATCACAATCGTAGCTGCTGTTCTTGGGGAATTCAATTTTGTCGCCAATCATATAGACATTTAGGAAGGAAAAACAGACAAATGAACACATATTATTCTGTCAGCTGCAGACTTGACTCGTGCCAAGTCTTTACCTTCAAGAATAATAACTACTTTTAAGAGGTGAGCAATCTGCTGTTTCATCTGCACACAAACACAAAAAAAAAGTTTCAAGGCAATTTGTTTCCATCCATGGAGAACTCCATGGGTGATGACTCAGCAGAATGTATGATCAGCCCTTTCACTCTAAATTATAGTACTGCATCACTTCACGAAACTACCTCAAATAATTCTATGTGTTCTACATTTATTTTACTTTCCTAGCAGCCAATTATAATAAAAGTCCTTGCACCTAAATCACTAAAAATACTATTTTCAAAACAATTCTTAAGTAGCTTTATATGCTGTCATCTGTTATGCCTTTAAGAAAGAAATAGGAGCTCGAGTATGCTCCGCCATTCAATAAGGTCATGGTTGATCTGGCCATGGACTCAGCTTCACCAACCTGCTATCCAAAAATCTATCTGTCCTAAATATATTTAATCAGGTGTCTTAAATATATTTAATGAGGTACTTTCATGGGCAGAGAATTTCACAGCAGATTCACTACTCTCTGGGAAGAGCATTTTCTCTTCATCTCTCTCCTAAATCCAGCCCAAATCTTGAAGCTATTGCCCCTAATTCTAGTCTTACTCATTTTGCTGAGGAATGTCATCTTGTCGTGATGGAGACGTTTGTGAGTTCCCGAGATCCTAACAGCGATGCCATCTGGAGCTTAGTTCCTGGTAGAGTCACCCATGGTGGTGAGGTCAGTTGGGAGGTTCCAGGTAGCGAGTGATCCGATCAGGACCCTAATAGGTAGAGCAGGCGAAAGGTGATGACACATCATGATGGCAGTGAAGGTGGAGTGAAAGATCCTCAGTCACAGAAACATAGAAAACCTACAGCACAACACAGGCCCTTCGGCCCATGAAGTTGTGCCAAACATGTCCCTACCTTAGAAATTACTAATCTTCCCCGTAGCCCTCTATATTTCTAAGCTCCGTGTACCTATCTAAAAGTCTCTTAAAAGACCCTATCGTATCTGCCTCCACCACCATTGCCAGCAGCCCATTCCATGCACTCACCACTCTCTGAGTAAAAAACTTACCCCTGACATCTCCTCTGTACCTACTCCCCAGCAACTTAAACCTGTGTCCTCTTGTGGCAACCATTTCAGCCCTGGGAAAAAGCCTCTGACTATCCATACGATCAATGCCTCTCATCATCTTGTACACCTCTGACAGGTCACCTCTCATCCTCCGTCACTCCAAAGAAAAAAGGCCAAGTTCACTCAACCTGTTTTCATAAAGCATGCTCCCCAATCCAGGCAATATCCTTGTAAAGCTCCTCTGCACCCTTTCAATGTTTTCCACATCCTTCCTGTAGTGAGGCAATCAGAGATGAGCACAGTACTCAAAGTGGGGTCTGACCAGGGTCCTATATAGCTGCAACATTACCTCTCAGCTCCTAAGTTCAATTCCACAATTGATGAAGGCCAATAAACCGTATGCCTTCTTAACCACAGAGTCAACCTGTGCAGCAGCTTTATGTGTCCTATGGACTTGGACCCCAAAATCCCGCTGATCCTCCACACTGCCAAGAGTCTTACCATTAATACTATATTCTGTCATCATATTTGACCTACCAGAATGAACCACTTCACACTTATTTGGGTTGAACTCCATCTGCCACTTCTCAGCCCAGTTTTGCATTCTATCAATGTCCCACTGTAACCTCTGACAACCCTCCACACTATCCACAACACCTCCAACCTTCGTGTCATCAGAAAACTTACTAACCCATCCCTCCACTTCCTCATCCAGGTCATATATAAAAGTCATGAAGAGTAAGGGTCCCAGAACAGATCCCAGAGAAACCCCACTGGTCACTGACCTCCATGCAGGATATGACCTGTCTACAACCTTCTGTGGGCAAGCCAGTTCTGGATCCACAAAACAATGTCCCCTTGGATCCCATGTCTCCTTACTTTCTCAATAAGTTTTGCAGGGCACCTTATCAAATGCCTTGCTGAAATCCATATACACTACATCTACTGCTCTTCCTTCATCAATGTGTTTAGTCACATCCTCAAAAAAATTCAATTAGCTCATAAGGCACGACCTGCCCTTTACAAAGCCATGGTGACTACTCCTAATCATATTATACCTCTCCAAATGTTCATAAATCCTGCCCCTCAGGATCTTTTCCATCAACTTACCAATCACTGAATTAAGACTAACTGGTCTGTAATTTCCTGGGCTATCTCTACTCCCTTTCTTGAATAAAAAAACAACATCCGCAACCCTCCAATCCTCCGGAACCTTTCCTGTCCCCATTGATGATTCAAAGATCATTGCCAGAGGCTCAGCAATCTCCTCCCTTGCCTCCCACAGTAGCCTGGAGTACACCTCATCTGGTCCTGGCGACTTATCCAACTTGATGCTTTCCAAAATCTCCTGCATATCTTCTTTCTTAATATCTACATGCTCAAGCTTTTCAGTCTGCTGCAAGTCATCACTACAATACCAGGATCCTTTTCCATAGTGAATACTGAAGTAAAGTATTCATTAAGTACCTCTGCTATTTCCTCTGATCCCATACACACTTTCCCACTGAACACATTATAGGTCCTATTCTTTCTCATCTTATCCTCTTGCTCTTCACATACTTGTATAATGCCTTGGGGTTTTCCTTAATCCTGCCTGCCAAGGCCTTCTCATGGCCCCTTCAGGCTCTCCTAATTTCCTTTTTAAGTTCCTTCATGTTAGCCTTATAACCTTCTAGATCGCTAACTTTACCTAGATCTCTGAACTTTTTGGAAGCTTTTCTTTTCTTCTTGACCAGATTTATTACAGCCATTGTACACCATGGTTCCTGTACCCTACCATAACTTCCTTGTCTCATTGGAACGTACCTATGCAGAACTCCACACAAATATCCCCTGAACATTTGCCACAGTTCTTCCGTACTTTTCCCTGAGAACATCTGTTCCCAATTTAAGCCTCCAATTTCCTGCCTGATAGCCTCATAATTCCCCTTACTCCAATTAAATGCTTTTCTAACTTGTCTGTTCCTATTTCTCTCCAATGCTATTGTAAAGGAGATAGAATTATGATAACTATCTCAAAAATGCCCTCCCACTGTGAGATCTGACACCTGACCAGGTTCATTTCCCAATACCAAATCAAGTACAGTCTCTCCTCTTGTAGGCTTATCTACATATTGTGTCAAGAAACCTTCCTGAACACACCTAACAAACTCCACCCCATCTAAACCCCTTGCTCTTGGGAGATGCCAATCAATATTTGGGAAATTAAAATCACCCATCACGACAACTCTGTTATTATTACACCATTCCAGGGTCTGTTTCCCCATCTGCTCCTCGATATCCCTGGTACTATTGGGCAGCCTATAAGAAAAACACCCAATAAAGTTATTGACCCCTTCCTGTTCCAAACCTCCACCCACAGAGACTCAGTAGACAATCCCTTCATGACGTCCACCTTTTCAGCAGCTGTGACAATATCTCTGATCAACAGTGCCACGCCCCTACCTCTTTTGCCTCCCCCCCCACCCCCCGTCCTTTCTGAAACATCTAAAACCCGGCACTTGAAGTAACCATTCCTGTCCCTGAGCCATCCAAGTCTCTGTAATGGCCACCACATCATATCTCCAAGTACTGATCCACGCTCTAAGCTCATCTGCTTTGTTCACAACACTCCTTGTGTTAAAACAGACACATCTCAAAGCGTCCATCTGAGCACATCCCTTCTCTATCACCTGCCTATCCACCCTCTCGCACTGTCTCTTAGCTTTCTCTATTTGTGAGCCAACCGCCTCTTCCTCAGTCTTTTCAGTTCGGTTCCCACCCCCCAATAATTCTAGTTGAAACTCTCCCCAGTAGCCTTAGCAAACCTCCCTGCCAGGATATTGGTCCCCCTGGGATTCAAGTGCAACCTGTCCTTTTCGTACAGGTCACACCTGCCCCAAAAGAGGTCCCAATGATCCAGAAATCTGAATCCCTCAGCCACACATTTATCCTCCACCCCATTCTATTCCTATACTCACTGTCGCGTGGCACAGGCAGTAATCCCCAGATGAGGTGATTCGTCTCCGAATCGTCTTGCATTCCATGCCACCGGACCCAGACCCTGATCTGTCAAGGGCCCTGTGGTGGCTGCCTATGCGTCAGCCTCCCCACATTAAATAAAGTCACACACTGGTGTTCACCAGAAGAGAATTGACGCAAACATCTTAGTTATGTGGATCCTGGCTCGGCCTCTAAAGCCACCCAAGGACCTACCAATAGACAACCCCTCAGGAGAACATCATACTTGACTCAAGAGATTGCACTGCTACTCATCTCACTCATCAGTGGAAACAATTTTCCAGCCTCTATCTTAACTATCTAGAAACATAGAAAACCGACAGCACAATACAGGCCCTTCAGCCCACAATGCTGTGCTGAACATACTTTAGAAATTACCTAGGGTTGCCCTCTTTTATAATTTTATCTGATTCTATGAGATCCCCTCTCATTCTTCAAATTCCAGCAATTGCTGTCCCAGGTGATTCAATCTCTCCTCCTTGGCTAAACCCTTTACCTCCAAATCAACCTGGTGAACCTCTTATGCATCACCTCCAAAACCAGAATATATATCTGCACACAGTACTCCGTGGCCTTACCAGAACCCTATACAATTTCAGCATAACTTCCTTGCTCTTAACTTCAATCCCTTCAGCAATGAAATCCAACATTCCATTTGCCTTCTTGACTCTGCAAATCAAACATCTGCAATTCATCCACAAACACTTCAAAGTTCCTTCGAACCACAGCATGCTGCAATTTTTCACCACTTAAATTATTATCTGATTTTCTATGAATATATCCTTGTCAGGCTTCCAGGCAGATGCAGGTTTCAATTTTAACCAATGGGATGATCTACATATTGTGTCAAGAAACCTTCCTGAACACACCTAACAAACTCATTGCTCATGTAGTCCAGAGGTATTTATACCACCATTGTCCATCCCTCACGATCATTTAGTCCTCATCCAATCAGGTCTCTGCTCTCCCACCTTGGTTACAATCGAATTCCAGTTCTAGCTTAGAGTGAGACTTCTGTCTTTGTTAAAATTCTTATCTCTAGTGTTATTTCAATGGCTTTCTTCACCAAGTGGTTGCAAAAACCATTGGCATGGCACAGTAGTTTTGTGCTGCTGAAGTGAATCCTATGGCAATTGCGAATGCAATGTTCTGCTACCACTGATTTCTCCTGGTAACTCAAATGGATACACCTCCTGTGCTCCTTGATGTGCATTTCCACCTGGCCTGGCCGATACAAGCTGCTCTGCATTCATAGAGAATCCTGTAAATGCCAACCATCCTGAGTCCCAGGTCAGATCTGACTCACATAAGCTGTGATTTGAGCTTCCCAACAGGTTTGTGGATGGTATTAATCCAGTATTTCTTCAGGATCCTGGTGATCCTTAGGGAAACTGTGGAAATATAAGGAAGGCAGGCGGTAGCAATGTGTTCCTCCTCATTGGTAGGTTTCCTGGTTTTTCCACCGGCCCTATTAAGGGCCCAATTGATTTTCTTCACCTTGTAGTCTTTCTCTGGGAATGGCATCTTATTTCCTTGGGGAGACTCTCCAGGTCTGAAATAGTTTTTGCACAGTTAATCAAAGTAGACAGGTGGATGGTGGAAATCTGCATCAAGAAGGTGTATCTGTTTGGCTTACCCAGAGAAATCAGCGGTAGCAGAACATTGCATTCACAACAGCCATAGGATTGACTTCAACAGCACAAAACTACTGTGCTGCACCAATGGCTTTTGGGACTGCCTGGTGAAGGAAGCCAACGAAATAAAACTAGAGGAAAATAATTTCAACAAAGACAAAGGCCTTGCTCTAAATAAGAACAAGGTGGGTCAGCAGAAACCAGATTTGATGAGAGTAACCAATCAGGAGGGACAAATGATGGGGGTATATGTACCACTGGACCAGACATGCCCAGGCATCATCCCTGATGAAAGTGGCAGAGTTTGTCATTGAAATGTCGGTTAAAATCGATACCTGTACCCAGCTGGAAGTCCGAGAACAGTTTATTCATCATAAATGCCAGAAAAGCACTAGATCCTTCCTCATCTGATTTTCTAATTTTTTATCTAAAGTGGATGACCTCACATTTACCAACATTGTACTCCATCTGCCAGGCACTTGGTAACCTATCTGTATCTCTCTGCAGACTTTCAGCATCCTCTGCACAATTTGATTTTCCACTCAGTTTAGTATTATCATCAAATTTAGATATGCTACATCAGAATCAGGTTTACTATCACTGGCATATGTCACGAAATTTGTTAACTTTACAGCAGCAGTACAATGAAGTACATGATATAAATACAGAGAAAAAAATGCTGCATTATATTAAGTGTATAAAAATAGATAAGTTAAAGTAAGTAGTGCAAAAAAAAACAGAAATGAAAAAATAGTGAGGTAGAGTTCATGGGTTCAATGACCATTTAGAAATTGAATAGCAGAGGAGAAGAAGCTGTTTCTGAATCACTGAGTGAGTGCCTTCAGGCTTCTGTACCTCATTCAGTCCCCTATTCCAAATCATCAATGTATATCATGAACAGTTGTGGGCTAATAACTGTCTCCTGCAACCCTCCTCTCCCCACTGACTATCAACCAGAGAAACACCTACTTATCCTAACTCTTTGCCTTCTATTGGTTAACCAATCCTCTATCCGTGTTAATATGCTACTCCCAACTCCATGTATCTTTATCTTACTGAAGGTGTTTTATGTGGCATTCCAAGTATGCCACATCCAACTGTTCCCCCCCAATCCAATGTACTCATCATATCCTCAAAGAACTCCTGTTTATCGAACAGGACCTGCCCTTAATGAATCTGTGCTGTGCTGGCCTGGTGGGACCACTTCCATCCAGATGTCTCGCAGTTCCCCAACCACAGACATTAAGCTAACTCACGTATGGTTACCTGGCTTTTTGTCTGTATCCTTTTATAAACACCGACATGACATTCACTGATTTCAATCTGCTGGGACCCACCCAGAATCCTGAGAATTTTGGTAAATTATCACAAATGATTCTGCTATGACTTCTGCCGTTTCAATCAGTTCCCTGGTATGCATCCCATAAAGAACTGGGGTCTTGTCCCCCATTAGGCCTCCTGGTTTGCTCTTTTTTAGCGATGGCGATTATATCAAGGCACGCACCTCCCATCGCACCCACATCATCTCCCTTTGACATGCTAGACGTGAACTCCACTGTAAAGACTGACACAAAATAACCCAACACCAAAAGAGAGTGATACAAAGCAAATTTTGAAGCAAGTTAAGTAATAGGAACCCAAACACAAACCCTTAATGGAATATTCACCCACTCCTGGAGTGAATTCTGCTGCACATTAAAGGCATCACGTTCTCCATTCCATACTTGAGTTACAAACTTATCTCAATGCATGTCATACCTAGCAGGCTGATGCAATTAGTGCACCAAGTTCCCACTGACAGTGGAATTGATAGTTTAAATTTAAATTGAAATTAAACATTATTATCTCAACTACAATCAGCTACTACACAACGTGATCTTCACAGCACAATTTCTTCGTTTCACCGTTTTATCCCATTTGTTCACATATCATTCATTTCCTTTCACCCAACGCAGAGATTATTTTCCTTGGTAGCAGCAATTCCAGTTGAGTAGTTCTGCAGAATGACATCTAGTTGCAGATAAATGTCACCTGTTAATGACCTATCATTACATTAAAATGCCTGATCAGTAGTAAATTCTTGATTGCAAATCAGCTCTCTTCCATACCTAATCAAGATCCTGGCACTTTTCCATCATGTTCCGTTTCATGTTGAATATGCCCTTCTTTCTCTCACAATGGACCATTGGACACAGCTATACAAGGCTAACCATAGGTATTCAGCAGGTAACTTTTCTTAAATAATACGCCACCTAGGGGCACAATTTTGTAATGGTTATGCAAATTACTGTGAATTAGCCAAGAGTTCAAACCACTTCTACAATAGTTTCAGAATTTGGATTGAGATTAAAAACCATTCAGAAATACTGTAAATAATTGAATTCAGTAAAAATAATCATGAACATCCTGGATAATTGTAAACATTTAAACAATTCATTAAAGCTCTTTCCTCAAATGAAGAAATCTGGAGTGCTCATTTCTAATTTTACATATATGAATTGAAGAGCACTTCAAACATACTTCTTGTCAGTAAACTATAATGGTTTCCAACCCGCAGTCTAAAAAAGCTCGTTATCATCCTCAGCTTGATCATTTCTACATTCTTCTTCCAGCCATCCTAAAACTGTGACTTCCAGCTTTGTCAGACAGACAGACAGACAGACAGACATACTTTATTGATCCCAAGGGAAATTGGGACTTTACCTCCTTTACTTTACCTCATGGAAATCTGGAACTCGCTCCTCAAAGCACTTCATGGGTTAATTCAAAGTTTCAAGTCAAAATAATTTTGTGTTAATCAAAGCCACAAAATAAAATACATGTGTAATTGTAATCAAGATAGAGATTAATCTTGATGTACTGTATTTTAACGGCAAAATGGTTGAATGACCAATCCAGTTGTCATCCTGTACTTTATCAGCATCCACTGGAAATCTATCTTTTTGACCATTCTTTTGGTACCTCTGAAATAGAGTCATCACTGATTCAGCCTTCATTTTGTTTTAACCATTAACCCGCAGGTAAACTTGGAAAAACATCCTATAGTGAAATGAATTATATTAATGCAAGTTGTTCTTATTGTATACTATAGATCTGTAAAACTTACATGAAGACTCAGAGAAGAATGGGAAATAAAATGCACAATTCATCTTTTCTTGGAAGTTTTCAGCAAGGCAAGGATGGAGCGATACCTGGTGAAAATGGCTTCAATTCTAACTAATGATCATTTATTGTAGGATGCTTGATTTCCATCTAAAGGTACTTGGGTGTCATTTGTGCACTGGGAGAATGCCTGTCTTCTATTTATTCCTCCAGGATAATAATTTGCAATTCACAAACAGCACTCCTATTACATAGAGATAAATATCTTCACTGGTGCGTGTTCTATTTTTTCCGTAGTTGGAGCACTTGGTGCAGTTTTCTCTTCTAATTTTTCAACTTCCCCATGTCAAGGAAACTTGATGTGAGTTGACCATTTTAAACAAAATATCATGAACTGAAAACACTAAAACACTGTTATAACTGAGTGTGCGGCTTAATTCTGGATCTAATTTGTGAAGTGTAGTGGGAGCTCTATTTGCATCTGGTTTGAAAGACGTTTGAAATGTTTGTTGGTGATATGAGTAAACTAAGATGCAAAATTTGTGAAGTGTTTCATTATAAAGTCATGACATACCTCATATTAAACAAAAAAAATCTAATGCAATTAGCCACGCAATTTAAGATGAGAATTATCAAGGCACATAAGAAGAAGGTATTTAATGTAATCAGTCAAAGCAGATTGCAATCAGCATACCTCTGCACATCAAAAAATCAGATTGTATTCAGAGAATTGAAGAATATTAGCCTTCATGATAACTTATTGCAAAGCTCTGTAATGCAACAAATTAACTGACTCTTATATATTTAAGCAGAGAATAAGATATCTGAATGTCTATAGTCATTTTTTCCCCCGAGGAAACACAAAAGACTCTGCAGTTGCATATTTACTTTGATGTTGCATTTTATTTCTGCTGTAAAGCAGAGTTGCTTGGGTGATTCTAGAAAGCCACTTTCAAAATAGGTTGGGTTAGGATTGAGATTCATTAGCATTAGTTTGAGATTCCAATTCAAGCCTTCAGCAATGGTACCGATCATCCTCAGGGTGTAAATACACCTCATTGTCCTCAGTACAGGCTGGGTTCCGAAATCAGCATCCAGCACCAAAAGGATACTCAGGGTGATAAGCAAAACATTACCAAGCCTTACAGCCTCAAAACTGATTTGATATATTATGCAACTTAGGCACTCTTTACCCTAAATGTACAGTGCCATAAAACGCTGTTTCTCACTATTCTAAACCATATGCTGGGAAAAATTACAGAAAATGGAATTGTACCTAACCTGTACTTCTCAACATCAGACATAAACTAAACTTGATGACTGTGGATGAAACATACAGGTGGCATAACATTATTAACTTATTTATTCAAGAGACATGGACATCATTAGTAATGCGAACATTTGTTACCTATGCTTAATTACCTTTCAAATGAGGAAGCACCCTTATAAAGGCCAGACTAGGTAAGGACAGCATGTTAGTTTCCTGAAGAACAAAGTTCAAGGTAAATTTATTATCATGGTGCATATATGTCACCATATACAACCCTGAGATTTGTTTTCTTGTGGGCATACACAGTAAATACAATAGCCATAATAGAACCAACAGTGTACAAAAGACAACAAACTGTGCAAATACAAAAGAGAAAAAAAGGAAATAATAATAATAAGCAATAAGTATCAAGGACATGAGATGAAGAGTCCTTGGAAGTGGGTCCACAGATTGTGGGAACATTTCAGTGATGGGGTGAGTGAAGTTAAGTGAAGTTATCCCCTCTGGTTCAAGAGCCTAAACTTGAAACAGTTTTCTGACTTTTTTATTGTTCCATTACTAAGAGCAGCCATATTTTTGTAATTCCAAACTTTATTAAAAAACAAATTATCTATTTTTTAAATTTATCTCTAGACCAGTTATCCTGTCCTTTTGCTGCTAGTCTAGAACTTAGCATCATATACCAAATTTGCAATAATACTGAAAACATTAGCATGAATTATATTTTCTAACCTTGAAGCTATTTTTGCAGCTGAGACCACAATAGGTCTGAAAGTATTTCTGAACAATTTCTGTGAAAATCTTCATAAAATCTATTTTAAACTGGCAGAATATGCATCAACCACTCCCATGACTGTTCTTCCATGAGGCTGACCTCAGATAACCTTCTTATTCACTTGGTTGACCAGACACAATGTAATGAGTGCAATGAGCATATGCAGAGTAACTTTCATTATAATTACCTGAAGAATAATTGACAGTGCTGTTCGCCTGACATTCATAGTGCAGAAATCAATGATGTGATGAGAATTAGCCAGGTTCTACAATAATCTAATCACTCAGATCACTATTTAGGCTGCAAATTTGAAAATTATGGGTCATCTGATAATCCTGGAATTTCAATATTTCCGAACTGCTGATCTTACAAAAGACTATCATTTGCAGTAATAGGAAATCCTTATCTATGAATTGATCAGCAAGTACCTTCATTGAACTGCAGTGACATAATTTACTGAAGAATTGAAAATTAGAAATCATTTTAACTGGTGAATTTTAGTATATTTACATGGGTTCTCCTACTGACAGCGCTTCAGATAAAACATACACACTTGTAAGTCTGAGGTTCTCTTCAAAGACTACTTATTGGTGAAAGTCCAGCAAATTTCAAATTAAAGAACATACCATAACTAAAATGTTATTAAGCTTTCTCCATGGCAGATACTGGGTTAATAAAAAGAAATGTGTAAACTGTAAGAGGTACAAATATCACGTTCAGAAACAGTGATGGCTCAAGGTTCTGACAGTAGTACTAGAAAAAAAGTGGAACATGCTAGACAGCAGAGCTGAAATGAACGAGAGACTGTAAAGGTAGAAAGAAACAGGATCATGAAACAATCTGAAGATTCAAGTAAAGAATTAGAGGGATGGAGTACCTGCAGAAGTCAATAGGAATTATTTTGTATTAGAAATGAAATAAACAGTAGTGATTTTATACATTGGATTTAAATAAGGAGGAATTTGGAAATCGAGGATTAGAAATTTTTAAAACGTAGGCTGAGATTTAGTGAATTAATCTTTTTAAAGCATGTTCCTTTATTCGGTTTGTCATATCTGGATATCACTTACAAAATCAGTATTTATTATCCACCACCAATTGTCCTTGAACTGAGCAGCTAGCTAGGCCAACATAAACACAAGAGATTCTGCAGATGCTGAAAATCCAGAGCAGCACACACAAAATGTTGAATGAACTCAACAGGCACCATTTATGGAAAAGAATAAAAAGTCGAAATTTTGGGCGAGACCCTATTTGCCTTACAACGAGCTCTGCCAGTGAGGCTGACATCAGTGATGGGTAAATTGCTGGAGGGGATTCTAAGGGTTAGTATCTAGCAACATTTTTGCAAGGTCTGACTCAGGATAGTCAGCACCAACATTAACCTCTACTTCTCATTTTACAGCTGTGCAGACCAACCGTTGCCCTGAGCAGAAAATTCTTATTTGGCCTGAAAACTGTGTGGCACTTCAATAGAACATTTTATAAAAGAAAGTTCCAGCTGTGTGGCAACAATGGCCAAGTACACAGGAGCATTTCAGTTACTGCATAGTTGCACACCTGTCCAGCTTAGAGTAAAGTGTTCAGCACAGCTTTGTGCATGGGGAGGTTTTGCCACACAAATGTCTTGGAGCTCTTCATTAGTTGAGGTAGGGCAGTGAGCGCTGTAGATATAGATTTTAGCAAGTCTTTTAGAAACATAGAAAACCCACAGCACAATACAGCCCTTCAGCCCACAATGCTGTGCCCAACATGTACCTTCTTTAGAAGGTACCTAGGGTTACCCATAGCCCCCTATTTTTCTAAGCTCCATGTACCCATCCAGGAGTCTCTTTAAAGACCTTATCGTATCCGCCTCCACCACTGCCACTGGCAACCCATTCCACACACTTACCACTGTGTAAAAACTTACCCCTGGCATCTCCTCAGGAGGCATGGGATCCAAGGGGACCTTGCTTTGTGGATCCAGAATTGGCTTGCTCACAGGAGGCAAAGAGTGGTTGGAGGTTGGTGACCAGTGGTGTGTCTCAGGGATCTGTTCTGGGACCCCTTCTCTTCGTGGTTTTTATAAATAACTTGGATGAGGAAGTGGAGGGATGAGTTAATAAATCTGCTGATGACACAAAGGTTGGGAGTGTTGTGGATAGTGTGGAGGGCTGTCAGGGGTTACAGTGGGACATCAAAAACCGGGCTGAGAAGTGGCAGCTGGAGTTCAACCCAGATAAGTGTGAAGTGGTTCACCGCATCTAAGTGATGTTCCACAGAGACCATTGTTGTTTTTGATCTGTATAAATGACTTGGGTGTGAATGTATAAGGTTTGGTTCGTAAGTTTTCTGATGATACTAAAATAGGTAATACTATATTTAGGGTAGGTTATAAAAAATTGCAGGAGTATCTTAATCCGCTGGATATGTGGGCTGGGGATTGGCAAAGGACCTTCAATTCAGATAGCTGTGAGATATTGAATTTTGTAAGTTTCAATCGGGGTAGGACTTGGACAGTGAACGTTAAGGCCCTTGGACATGAACAGAGAGCCCCAGGAGTGCAAATGGAATATATGCTAAAAGAAGCATGACAATGGTAATGGTGATCGACATGCTGGCCTTCATCACCCAGGGCAAAGAGTAGAGAAATTAGGATTTTATGTTGCAGTTATGTAAGACACTGGTAAAGCCACACTTGGAGAATTGTGTACAGGTTGGGTCATTTTGTTACAGGAGAGATGTTATTCAACTAGGAATGCAGAAGAGATTTATCAGGATTTGGGGATCCAAGTTACAGGGAAAGATCATGTAGAATGGGACTTTTTACCCTGGGACGTAGATTATCAACCTGATAGAAGTATACGAGGGGTGATTGATAAGTTCGTGGCCTAAGGTAGAAGGAGATGTTATTAACTTCAAACTTTCTCCATAATCATTCAAAGAGTTGACCTGCATGTGCATGTAACGAGAGCTGTATAACTCATCTCCCGAACTTATCAATTACCCATTTGTGGACACTTCCTGGAGGTCCAAGATCCATATGCTCCATGACCGCTGGACTAAGTGTGTAAATGTAGGAGGGGACTATGTTGAAAAATAAATGTGCCAGGTTTTCTAAAATTGACTCCTTCTACCTTAGACCAAGAACTTATCAATCACCCCTCATAAAACGTCATCAGAAGTATTGACATGGGAGGCATGAGGGATGAAGGCACACGGTCTTCCCCCACCCCCCCCCCCCCCCCAGGTGGGTGCAAAACATACGAGGGCATATATTTAGGATTAGAGGGAAGATATCTGAAAAGGACATCAGGGGCAACTTCTTCTTGAAAAGAATGTATTTGGAATGAGTTGCCAGAAATAGTGACAGAGGCAGGCATGCTAGTAACATTTAAAAACCATCTAGATAAGTGTATGGATATGAGAGATTTGGAGGGCTGTGAGCTAGGCAAGGGCAGATGGGTCAATTCACTGGACAACACATTTAGCATGGATGAGTTGGGCCAAAGGATCTTTTTCAATGCTGTAAGATTCTGTTTCTGTAAGCCCCGATTATGTGCTTGGGTATTGGAGTGGGTATTTACCTAAGATTTTACATCAAAACGCTGCTACTAATTAAACCGAGCCTTCATTGGAAGGATCATTCAGAACCCCATTTCATTTTGAATATTGTGGAAGTTGACAAGCAAGTGAGTTAGCATATTTTCCATTCCAGAAAAATAAAATAATCAGGCGATGTCTGATTTTCATCCTCCTAGCCTAAGGATATTTTGGCTAATTAAATAAAGTCCCCATAGAGTTCATCTACCTTAATGCACTTGGAATCTTCCTCATCAGTATGACTCAGTTACTCAATGGATGAATATACCACAGCACTGGGAGAACATGATTTTTATTCAATCAGCTTCTGTATACTAATGCAAGGTGTAATTTTATCGAAAGCTCTGGTGCTACACTGCAAAGAGGGTTAAGTTGGTACATATCAACTCTGACGAACTAACCAATTGGTCCATCTCCGTTTTGGCTTGCCTGATTGTTATTTGCTCTGAATCAAAAGGTTATCAGTTCAAATTCCACTGCAAAAACTTGAGTGTATAAGTGTGATTTGGTGCTCTGATGTAGGACTGAACACATCCTGCACTGTCAAAAATGCCAAAACTTGAACAGAATATTAAATCAATGCCTGCCCTCCCACTCAGATAGAATCAAAGATCCCATAGACCATACTAAAGAATACTTATCTCCAATGCCCTAGACCATATTTATATCCCCAATCAAGAACATGAAATTAAGGTTTCCAGTTACTATACAGAAACACTGGTATGTGCAAATTGTTGTACTCTCTATATCATAACCGTGACCACACTTAGACTCAATCAATCATAGACACAAGAGGCCATACAACTTATTGACTCTGTTCCAGCTCTCCAGTAATTCCTATTCTCTGTTCTTTGCCCATGCCTGGGAAAATATTTTCCCTGAAGTGCACATCCAATTCCCATTTAAAAGCTTAATTGACTCCACCACCCTTATAGCAAATACCACGTGATTTTCCTCACAAATGCTTGTACCTTTCTTTCTCATAATTTTAAATATGCATAGTCTTTTTATTTAGCCATCTGCTAACAGCAACAACTCCTCTCTACTTATCCCATCTAACTTAATTCTGATCTTGTACTTCTCTATGAAATGTTCTCTCAGACATAGCCTGTATCTCCAGTGTATCCAGGTCAGTGAAATTTCTCATTCCTGGACCTTTCCAACAAACATTTTCAAAGTGTGGGAGCTAGTAATGGATACAAAATTCTAATGCCCAAAAATTAGACCATGGGCATTTATGATGGATTAAATAGGTCCCATAAACAGAGCTAATGCCAGACTACAAGTCACAAGAAAAATCTTTTAAACAGGATATCCTTGCTTTAAGAAATCATTGTCAGGGTTTGCTTCCCCTTTGGTGTGTTAAATCCCAACCTGTGCATTTCACAGACAGCAGCTGCTTTCTAGACAGGCAGCTGCCACGTCATTTTCATGCTGACCCACAGGAAGTGGGTCAGTGCTTTCAGAAAGTGATCACCATGGCTTGTGGATAAAAGAGAGAACTGTGAGTGGTGTAGGGGCATGAGGGAGGCAGAGGCATGCACAGCAAGGGTGGGAGAGAACTAATGGCACATGGTTCTTTTGGGAGAAACCCCATCATTTATGGAGCAAACTGATAAAGCCCCTTGATTACATTTGGCCCCAGGACTCCATGATTGGCACCAGCCATCAGGCTCACAGACTCAATCTTATTAAAGGACTCTTAGATTTTATTTTGTATTTAAACAAAAATATCAGGGAATACCGACTTATGTATAAAAACCATATTTGTGGGATCATTTAAATTCACATATTATCTACTGCTTTCACCATTGTATACTCCTTATTTTAGTGTGAGTTTATTATAATAATCATAAGTCATGATCATTTGATTTGTTTTCTGCCATTAAGTAACTGAAATGAGCAATGGGCATTAATTACATTATCAAATGCACAAAATACGACAGGCTAGTGAATTATCTCCAGAAGCCCAATTTTCCAATCACCAACAGAAATCCTACAAATGTTTCAAAACAGGTGAAAAGTATTTTTATCCCCATCATTTACAAACTAAATCAGGCTAAAATGAGTTTAATATCTAGGCACAAATTGTGGCCTAAATTATCAGTTTTATAAAGACTCAACATCATCTCTGTGTATTTTTGCATTCTAATACCCATGAAATATCAGGGAAGCTTTCAGAACATTCCCAGCTTCTAAGTAGCACCGCACTAAAAAAAATCTTACTTTAGCTGGAGAAATTGTGTTTATTGAATTATATCCCACTCAGGTGTAATAGTTATACTAGTTTTATATATGAGTCTGCAACATATTTGGAACTATTCATTAACTTATTTGAGGATCTCCTACAGAAGGATGCAACTCAACTTTAGAAGTTTGTTTTAATTATCTTAGAAATACCTGATATGAAAATCCTCACTTTGTTTTCATTATCAATAACTTCATCTTTTGATGGACTTCCTTTCTATTCAACTACCTTACAGTGGTTTTATATAGCTCAAGCCCTACATTGTTTGAATTACAAAGTGCAATATGACATAATTAATAACATTCTCTTTTATCACCAAGCAGACTTGCATCACATGTCTCTAAGCAATCCACCCACTGCATCTGTCAAAACAAAAATCAAATGATTGCAAGTACGCAGTAAGTTGCCAAAAAATTCAGTAAACAAGCAGAAAATAGCAAGTGGTGATAGCAAGTAAACAATCTGTATCATTCTTTAAAGATGTCGTGAAAGGTGTAAGCAAGGTTTGGAAGTCCAAGTTTTCGGTACGTAATCCATCTTTATTCACCTGTCCAAGGCTACAGATGGGAATTTAAATTTGACAACTTTTAGGAGGGGCACTTTAAACAGATCAATATTTTATACATGCATACTTCATTTTTACTGGGAGGACCCTTTCCCTACTCTACTTTTGCCCCACTTTCTGTGCACTTCCCAACACCTGCCCGTGATTTATACCAAGGCGTCTGCCTTTACAAATCTGAAGGTGTTCAGGTTCAATCCCTGGACTTCACAGAATTTGTTGACCTCAGGCCAGACGGCTGTAGGAGCTGTCTGAGTTCAAGAGGAAGAGTAAACTGACTGGAATTTCCATTCCTGAATCCTACAATAAATGCATGTTCCTCAGTAGTGAATGAGAACAAGCTCAGAATTAACTAACATCTATACTTTAATAATACACCAACACCATCCATATTAACACAAGGGAAATGGCCACCTGAGAAGGAACCATACCTGGTGATGAATAAACTCTTCTCAAGCTTCCAGCTGGGTACAGGCATTGACCTTAACCAAAGTTTTGATGACAAACTCTGCCATCTTCAATAGGGATGATGCCTAGGTATGTCTAGTCCGGTGGTATTTACACCCCCTTCGCCCATCCCTCTTGATTGGCTAGTTCTCACTGCCCCACCTTTTTTGCAATTGAATTTGAGACCCTCACCTTTGTTATATCAAACTCACCTTCGAGTTTTATTTCAGTGGCTTCCTTCACCAGACTAGACTTGCCTGGACATCATCCTTGATGAAGATGGCGTAATTTGTCAACGAAACATCAGTTAAAATCCATACCTGTACCCAGCAGGGTACATCCTTTTTCATAGCTGGTATGTTACTCTTATTATGAGGAGACAATGGGTGGAAAATGAAGAGGGAGAGAGAGAGCAAGAGAGAAAGAAAGAGAGAGTGAGAGAGAGAAAACACTGTAATGGTTGAAAGAGGATTATTATTGTTGAAAAGTTAATAAGACAATGTTCTAACTGTACTCATCACAACACGATCATAATAATGTAATTTGTGTTGTGACAAACATCAAACATGTCACAAATTCAGCATATGTTCAAATTAATTTAATTTTCTGGGAGTATTTAGCTCCTTAATTCCAATGGGGAGTTATTCAACAATATCTAAGATTCTTCATGACTTGCCTCATGTTGTCAAGGATAATTAATAGAAATTGGAGTCAACCATACATCTAAAATATCCACAAAGCAATCAAGCCACGAAATGAATTAAGAGCCAACATTTATTTATTTTGTAATTCCCATTAATCATGATTTACCTCTGAATCATTTTCATGCAACTCAGCATTTTAAATCTACTTGTGAAATCTTTTGGGAAAGAAACTTGGATTTAAATTTGAACATACTTTAGCACTGAACTAGGTAACATTTCAGTTTGAAAATCCATATTTATTAAAGTTCAAACAATAAAATTCATAGGCACTCATTTTTCTATATTCAAGTAAAGCTTTCTTTAGATTCTAAACTATAATTTTTTCCTGAGATCA
The DNA here is from genome assembly GCF_030144855.1 of Hypanus sabinus. NCBI lineage: Eukaryota > Metazoa > Chordata > Chondrichthyes > Myliobatiformes > Dasyatidae > Hypanus > Hypanus sabinus. The sequence goes on along the minus strand of NC_082713.1, from coordinate 145,869,584 downwards.
TTTATTCAGTACACAGTTTATTAAAAATTCTTCATTAGTTCCCAGATTAGAGTTCCTTCATGCAAATCCTTTTTTTACAATTGATCTACTTATCCTATCATTGTATTCTAGCAAACAAGGAAATGTTGCCACTATAACCTATGTTTTTATCTGCTTGTGACTCTTCTCCCATCTTTGAGTATTGTTTTAGTTGATTTTAGCTGACAATTATTGTCATGGGAATATATGTAATGATGTTCTCTGGTTTCTGTTGAGTTGGCACTGATGGATAACAACTGTTGACCTCAACGCCTCTTGGCAAAGAATATGGGAAACAATAAAACAAAAATCTGTTAATGACCACTGGTTTCTCTGCTAGCTATCAAATGCAAACAAAACTGTGTTCAGGGTATTCAGACATGGGTCTCATGATCAAATAACTCATGGAAATTATTATCAATCTTTTTCCATGAAGAATGAACGCTTGGGCAAAATATCAGAGCTAAATATCCGTAGAGCATTAGATAGTATGTGCTCTTCCTTTGAAGAAAGGTGGGGAAAGCATTTGTGGAAAAAAGTGCTTCTTTACACGCCTGTTTTTATTAACAATTACTGTCAGCCTTCATAATGTGGCACTGTGTGCAGAAGAGTGTTCATGGCTGTAAAAAGAAACACAGAAACAAAAATGTGTTAAACCTAATCACGATTACTTGTAACAGTAGTTTTTAGAAAGGATTATCAAAGATGACGTGCTCTTCCCACACAGGACTGGAAACTAATTGTCTTACTAATCTTTGCACTAAACGTTTTTAACCTTCAGGTTAACCATGACAACTTGAAACCTATGCAACCTTTGAAAAATAAGTCTGTCAGCTCTTTTGGTTGTGATTGCTTCTAATGGAGGCTTTGCTGAAGGGCATGCAAAAAATACAGCACATTCTGACAGCTACTTCTGCTACCCTCACACCAAAGTCATAGTAGTTATGGCAAACGATAGCAAGAATGTTCTGCTGATGATAGTAGCTGACTAATGTTCAATCTTAGCACAGGCACCTTGTTCTATGCTTTTCCTTTTTCATAGCTCAGGAAATTTTATTAATCTCCATTATTTTAAATTCAAAATACCTGAAAGGCTGAAGGTTATCATTTGCCGGCCCCCCTGCAAATCTCACGCTACAAGATCATTAAAAATAAAAACAAAAATAAATCATTCAGCTGCCCCATCATTCAACAAAAAGCATTCTGATTTTCATCTTTCTGCATTGCTCTATATCCCCTCAAGTTCCCTGAAGGTGGAGTCTCATGTAGATAGGGTGGTGAAGAAGGCTTTTGGAATGCTGGCCTTTATAAATCAGAGCATTGAGTACAGAAGTTGGGATGTAATGTTAAAATTGTACAAGGCATTGGTAAAGCCAAATTTGGAATATTGTGTACAGTTCTGGTCACCGAATTATAGGAAAGATATCAATAAATTAGAGAGAGTGCAGAGACGATTTACTAGGATATTACCTGGGTTTCAGCACTTAAGTTACAGAGAAAGGTTGAACAAATTAGGTCTCTATTCATTGGAGCGTAGAAGGTTGAGAGGGGATTTGATCAAGGTATTTAAAATTTTGAGAGGGACAGATAGAGTTGATGTGAATAGGCTGTTTCCATTGAGAGTAGGGGAGATTCAAACGAGAGGACATGATTTGAGAGTTAGGGGGCAAAAGTTTAAGGGAAACATGAGGGGGTATTTCTTTACTCAGAGAGTGATAGCTGTGTGGAATGAGCTTCCTGTAGAAGTAGTAGAGGCCAGTTCAGTTTTGTCATTTAGGGTAAAATTGGATAGGTATATGGACAGGAAAGGAGTGGAGGTTTATGGGCTGAGTGCGGGTAGGTGGGACTAGGTGAGATTAAGAGTTCAGCACAGACTAGGAGGGCCGAGATGGCCTGTTTCCATGCTGTGATTGTTATATGGTTATATGGTTATAATATATCCAAATATCTGCCAATATGTCTTGAATGGTATAAATGGACACAAATCTACAGTCCGGATATGGAAATGGATAGGGAATTCTGAACTGAACAGTTTCTATATCTGACATGTTTTTAACTTTCAAGCTAGTAGAAATGTCCTTCCAGTTGTTACCCTGTCATGCCACTTCCAAATTTTCAATAAAGTCACTTGTTTTCTAAATTCCATAAAACATGGATCTAGTCTACTTAATCCATTTTTCATAGGACAAACCTTCATCCCTAGAATTAGTTTCATGAATTTTCATTGCTATTCTTCTTAAGCAACAATATACATTCAATCACAGCAAGTGTTAGGAGTCTGCAATTTTGCTATCAAACAGTACTTGGTCTTAACTTCAAGCTGAGGTCCACTTTGGGGCTCCCTCAACTCCTGGCACCCCAAAGCCAATCTACTATCTACAAGGCACTAAACTGAGGTGTAGTTGAATAATCTCCATTCTCTTGGAGGAGTACAGCTCCAAAAGGACTTTAAAAGTTCAACACCAGTCAGGACGAAGTAACTCACTTGACTGGGGCTCCATCTACCACAAAAATATTCATTCCCTCCACCACCATAAGATATATTATTTACAAAAGCACCACATAGTTTTTCACCCAATCCACTCCAACAAGAATCCAGTTTATCAATATATTCTCAAATCCATTTGGTTGAGTGCCAAATGCAAACTTACATGTTTTTAGTTAAAAAAAAATTAAAAACTCATTGAAACTATATATAATTACAATTAGAAATCTTTTTATATTCTGATGTTTTTGTAACATGGCTAAAACCTCATTTGTTCTTCTAATTATTTGCTGCATCTGCCTATTAACTTCTTTGATTTATGTATAAGAACATCTAGGTCTATATATTACACAGAAAAACTGGATATTTCCTCCCCTCTTCCTATTATATTCAAGAAATCTGTTAAGTTGACCATGGTGTGCTACAAAAGGTGTTCAATTTTCAGATTCAGAGTGCAGTCACATCTGAATAACTTGATGTTCCTCACCAAATCCAAAACAGGTACATGCTCAGTGGCAATTCTTGCTGGATTTTATGCTTGAATTTATTGATAAAGAGACATGAAGGCATTTCATTCCTGTGAATGGAAACTGCCAATGCTATTTACTTGCTGATGGGACTGTAGCATAACTAACTATTTTACACACACACACACACACACACACACACACAATAATAATAATAATAATAATAATAATAAAACACCTTGTTGTATCTTGACATTCTTTTGGAGGGAAATGCCATACATGAAGACCAGCACAGTCAATGGTAGAAATGGAATAAGTATTTCACTTTGTTCATAGAATCAACACCAGGCATTCCTAGCTGAGACGTTAAAGCGACTTAATATACGAGTTTATTAAGAACCATTTTGAATTTGCTGAAGCCTGTTTAAGCAGGCAGAGAAGTCTTTGTAGATTCCAATCCAGATTTCAGAGGCGATCGGTGCTAATCAACTGTGTCACTCACTTATTGTATTCAGTCAATCTTCTACAGTACTGATTCAAAGATTCAACCCTGCATGTTAACAAAGCAATTTTTCTTCAAATGTTATCTTGACAGACACCCATTCAGCTACAAAATGTCATGAACATTGATTTTATGCCACTGTAAGCATATTATATAACTAAATAATCTCTGCTAATTAGGTTGTATAAGATTTTTTATAACAATTCTGTACATTGCCTGCGAATTCTGAACAAAAATAGTGCAAAAGCAGAAATCAACACCTTTATTGTCTGAATAGTGATGTTTGGGAAAAGGGAAAATGCAGAAGATCTCAGTGTAATTATACAACAGTCACGGAAAGCAAGTGTTTGGGAGCAGCAAGCAGTTAGGAAAGTAAATGGACTGTTGGAATTCACTTCAAAAGCATTTGAGTACAGGAGCAAGTATTATTGCTGCAGCTCTACAGTGTTTTAGTGAGACCTCACCTGGAGATTTGGTTTCCTTATTTGATAAAAAAGGATCTACGGAGGGGAATATCATTACTTTATAATTACTATCTTTTTCTTTTGTATTTGCACAGTTTGTTATCTTTTGCATATTGACTCTATTGTGCGTCTTGGATTCACTGTGTATTACTGCAAGAAAATGAATCTCAGGGTTGTATATAGTGACATATACATCCTTTGATAATAGATTTACTTTGACCTTTGAACTTTAAATAAACAGTCAACATTTCAGGCCGAGAACTTTATCATAGCTACAATAGACTCCCCCTTCACTTTTTTTTTCCCATTCCTCATTCCGGTTCCTCTCTCACCCCATCTCTTCTCACCTGCCATCACCTCCCCCTGATCCTTCCCTTTCTTCTGTGTTCCACTATCCTCTCCTCTCCACTACCCTCCCAATCATTGAGCACATCTACATGAAACGTTACTGTAGAAAAGCAGCATCCATCATCAAAGATCCTCACCACCCAGGCCACGTTATTTTCTCGCTGCTGCCATCAGGTAGAAGGTACAGGTGCCACAGGACTCACACCACCAGGTTCAAGAACAGTTACTAATCCTCAACCATCAGGCTCTTGAACAAAAGGGGATAACTACACTCATTTAAGGACTCTTACCTTGTTATTTCATGGTTATTACTTATTTATTATCTGTATTTGCACAGTTTGTTTACAGTCTACAGTATTTGATGTTTATAGTTTACAGATCCTGTTTACAGTTACTGTTCTGTAGATTTGCTAAGCATACCCACAGAAAAAGAATCTCAGGATTGTATGTGGTAACATGTGTGTACTCTGATAACAATTTTTACTTTGAACCTTAGATTTTTGCTCTTTAACCACATAGCTCTTCCACCTATGAACTCATAGCTTCTTACTTCATTGCCTCCTCCACCACCCACCCGCCTTCTCCCTCACCTAGTCTCACTTATCACCTGCCAGCTTGTACTCATTCTCCAAATCCACCCCGCATCTTCTCACTCTGACTTCTTCCACCTTCTTTTCCAGTCCCGATGAAGGGTCAGTGGTCGCTAGTTTGTTCCCCTTCACAGATACTGCCTCTGCATCTGCAGAATCTCTTGTGTTTTTGAAAGAAAAGTATGTTGCTGCCCTGAAAAGAATTCATCAAAAGTTACGAGCCTGGTTTAGCAAGAAGGATGTGCATATGAGGAGAGATTGGATAGGTTAGCAAAAAGGACGTACGTATGAGGAGAGATCGGATAGGTTAGCAAGAAGGACGTACGTATGAGGAGAGATCGGATAGGTTAGCAAGAAGGACATATATATGAGGAGAGATTGGATAGGTTAGACTATATTCAGTCAAATATGGCAAAAAAAGAGGGTAGATCTCAGAGAAACCTATAAAATTCTACCAGGAATAAATAGACCAGATGCAGGGAGAACATTCTTGAAGGCTGGCGAGCCCAAAACCATGGGTCACAGGCTCAGCATAAGGTAATATAATTTAGAACTATTCTGAAGAAATTTTGTCAGCCAGAGAATGCTGAACCTGTGGAATAAGGCAGAAGACATAAGAGACAGGAGCAGAATTAGGCCATATGGTCCATCAAGTCTGCTCCGCCATCCAATCATGGCTGATGTATTATCCTGCTCAACCACATTCTCCTGCCCCATAAGCTTTGACGCCCTCAATAATCAAGAACCTATCTACCTCCACTTTACATATACTCAGTGACATGGCCTCCATAGCCACCTTTGGCAATGAATTCCACAGATTCAAAGCCAAAGAAATACCCCCTCATCGCTGATCTAAATGGAGTTCGCTCTATTCTGAAGCTGTGTCCTCTGGTCTCAGACTCCACCTCTGTAGGAAATATCATCTCTACATCCACTCTATCCAGACCTTTCAATGTTCAATAGGTTTCAATGAGATTCCCCCCTCATTCTGAGAAACTCCAGCAAATACAAGCCCAGAGCCATCAAATACTCCTCATACATTAACTCTTTCATTACCAGAATCATTATCATAAAGCTCCTCTGGACCCTCTCCAAAACATCTTTTCTTAAATAAGGACCCAAAATTGCTCACAATACTACAAGCATGGTCTGACCAATGCCTTAAAAAGCCTCAGCATTGTATCCTTTCTCTTATATCCTAATCCTGTCAAAATGAATTCTAATATTGCATTTGCCTTAATTACCACCAACTACAAGTTAACCTTTAGGGAATCCTGCACAAGGACTGCCAAGTCCCTTTGCACTTCTGATTTTTGATATTTTCTCCCCACTTAAAAATATTTCTGCCTTTATTCATTTTACTGAAGTGCATGACCATACAGTACACTTCCCAACACTACATTACATCTTTGCCCATTCTCTCAACCTGCCTTTCTGCAAACTCCCTGCTTCATCACCCAAAACATGGCCGCAAAGCTATCAACACCGTCCCCCAAATCATTCACGTATAATGTGAAAAGAAGCAGTCCCAACACTGACTCCTGCAAATCACAACCAGTCACTAGCAACCAACCAGAAAAAGCCTCCTTTATTTCCACTCTTTGCCTCATTCCAGTGAGGCAATCTTCTACACATGGTAGTATCTTTCCAGTAATACATGGGCTCTTATCTTGTTAAGCATTCTCATGTGTGCCATCTTGTCAAAGGCTTTTTGAAAATCCAAATGAACAACATCCACTGACTCTCCTTTGCCTATCTTGCCTGTTATTTCCTCAAAGAACTCTAACAAATTTGTCAGGCAAGATTTCCCCTTAATAAAACCATGCGTATTTTATCATGCACCTCCAAGTACTCCAAAACCTCATCTTTAATAAAGAACTCCAACATCTTCTCAACCACTGAAGTCTGGCTAACTGGCCTATAATTTCCTTTCCACTACTTCCCTTCCTTCTTAAAGAGTGGAGTGATATTTACAATTTTCCAGTCTTCCAGAACCATTCCTGATTCTAGAGATTCTTGAAAGATCAATACCAATGTCTTCACAATCTCTTCAACCACCTCTTTCAGAAACCAGGAGCGTAGTCCATCTGGTCCAGGTGATTCTTCTACCTTCAGACCTTACAACTTCCCAAGCACCTGCCCCTTAGTAATAGCAACACCACTCACTTCTGCCCGCTGATGCTCTCAAATTTTTAGCATACTGCTCATGTCTTCCATAGTGAAGACTGACACAAAATGACCCATTTCTTTGTCATAGACAGTAGAGGATGTCTATACATATATTTGTGAAAATAATGTCAAAGGGATATGCATCCATCGTCATGATGATCAATGGTGCAGACCTAAAGGGTCAAGTGCCTCCTATTTTTACAGTTTCTAACTAAACAGCAGAACAAATATAGCATATTGTCAAGGGTTGTTATTATTAGTTGTTATGCAGAATATAAAGCGTACACACAAAAATTGAGACTGGGACATTTCAGACTATGTATTATGAAACAGCTTTACCTCATCAAAACTGTTTATGCATTGGAGCCAATATTGACGGCAGCAAGAGCCATACATTTCCTCCTTACGCTGTATTCATTGTATTTAATGTCAACAAATATTGCTATACATTCCTTATCTTTCACAAGATTATACTTGCCAGCAAAGCACTAAAGGATTACCAAACTCCAAAATAAACAAGTTACGGAGTAAGACTACATAGTAAGCCTGGAGTTCAGCAAATCTTATTCACTAAAGCAATATTCAGTCACAATGATTGAAATAAAGTGACTGCACATATGTGGAGAAGGTGCCATCCTTTCAGCAAATGATGTCTCTGTGAAGAATAAATTTAAGAAATTCAATGGGACAGCATTGGAAATTTTTCATTGCCTCTAGGATAAAATACCAAATGTGGCAGTTTTTTTTCAATAATGTCCATGCACTCAAAGCAGTTACCTTTCCTATAGATTGTTGTCGAACATAATCAGAATCTATTTGCTTTTTGAATTCAGCCTTAGCATCTGTGGAATACAGGGACATCTCTCAGTACTTGACACACTTCCACAACAAATGACCCTGGGCAATGTTTGATATTGTCAAGGGATGAGTGGAATCAAGAAAGAATGCCAGGCGGTTCTGTTTAATTGAAAATGTCCTTTGTAACTAAGCTGGTACTCCTCCAGTTGTGATGTAATAATCAGTAAAATCAAGCCACATGCAGTAGTTTCCATTGTTATAATAAACAGTTATAATGAACTTAGGAAGAAACATAGTACAAAATAAATACATCACAAATTTAAATAGCATCAGAAATACCTATGTGTATTTCCCTTGCTTTTAGATCACATAACGTTCTTACTGAATCACTTATAAATGGTCAGAAGTTACAAGGAAACACTATCTAATGCATTTGACCTAACCCAAGCAGAATAAATAAAGGCGAATGAATCAGTTGAACCTAGATGACTGAAAGGTCTTTGATAAGATGCTGTACAAGAGATTCTTTTTATGAAACTAGATGGTATTTATATATAGTGGAAATATTCAGGTGTGGATTACAGTTTGATTAATGGACAGAAAATAAAGAGTAGAAATAAATGTGTAATTTTAGGATAGCGAGTTTGCAATGATGAGCTTGTCATATGATGAGGGACAAAACAAACCTCTACCTTATAGAGATGAGAAGAATAAAAGGTAATGTCATTGAAATATAAAACATATTTAGGAGTTTTGTCAGGGTGAATGCAGAGTGGACATTTTTCTCTTGGCTGACAGGTCCAGAACAAGTCACCATCTCAAAATAGGGACTTCCATCAGGACAGAATCGAATAGAAGCTTCTTCATCAGGGTGTTGAATCACTACCTAAGAAGACTGTATTGTCACTAAGCATATTCAAGACAGAGAATAATACTTTTTTTGAATAATCAGGAGAAATAAATTCAATACCCGAATGTGTTGTTGAAGTCAAGATTAACATGATCTTATCCTTTGACAAAAAAGCCACAATGTGTCAAATGGTCTATTACTGCTTCTATTTCTAATATCTATACAATATGCATTACTTACTTATTTATTGTTATAATTTTGTATTTTCCTTTTTGTATTTGCAGAATGTGTTGTCTTTTGCACATTGGTTGCTTGCATGCAGTTTTACATTGATTCTATTGTGTTTCTTTGCATTTACCGTGAACGTCCAGATGAAGATGAATCTCAGGGTGGTGTATGGTGACATATATGTACTTTGATAATAAATTTACTTTGAACTTTGAATTTTCTAACTGTGCTTCAGAAATTACAGGATAAATAAGACAGTTGCTCACTAAATTAAATTTCTTTGTAATATGCTTCCATTTGCCACATTAATAAACTAATCTGCAGTAAAGATGTGTACTTATTTACATCATTTTTTTCATAGACCAAGGACAAGGTGAAGTGTGGGATACATTTCAGTTTGCGCAAACTGCAATGATCTATTTACAGTTTCAGAAAGAATGACAAATTCATAAGTTGCAAGGTTAGTTGTTATGACGATGCAGAGGGAAAAAGAAGGCAAACATAAATAAAGAGAGAGAAGCAGATAGAAAGAGCTGAAGGTGGGCAGAACGGAAAAGGAAGGAATGTGAAGCAAAGAGGCAGAAGTACTAGATCTGATAGAGACAGGGGTCAAGAATAAAAATACTTCCACTTGTGCAATCACAGGCAGAGCAGAAAATCAGTGATAGGAACAACCAAAAGGATGTAAAGAGGTTAATCTTGTCACTAAGCTAGACAAAAAAAAAATTGAGAGAAACAGAAAGTTACAGAAAAAAATAAAAGATATAAGAAGAGGAAGCAAACGGAATCCAGGACCATAGGAATGTATTCAATAAAAAGACAGATGGCCATGGGAAAAACATAAATTAGGTGAAATCCATTCAACATTTTAATAAATGCAGAGCAAATACAAAGTTAATATCTGCATGCTCATACTTATATCAATATATAATGATTAAGATGCAGTTTATCAACAAAGGGTCACATTACAATGTAACCTGTAAGAGTCCCTTCAAATCCCTGTGATATTTTAAAGTATGTGGAGTCTGTATGTATACGTGAACAGGTTGGGGAGTATTGAAGGGGGTAGGAAGGCGCTGCCCCCTCCTTATGCTATATTAGGAACATGAGTTTACCAAACAATAGTTTCCATGTCCAACACTCAGAGCTGCACACACAAAAAGAAAACATTTACTAATGCCCTTAATCTTTGCATATCTATAGGTGAGTCACTAGCTCAGCACTTATTCACAATCTGGAAGTCTTGTATTATTTTAAAGTTTCTGAAATTCTCCTTAACTCCTTAACTCCCCTTCCTTTGAGTACAAGTAGAAGCCACTTTTTGCTAATATACTCCAAAAAGAAGCAATCTACACTTGATTACTCTCAATTACTTCCATATTTTTCTCCTTTAGCCTAAATATCTAATGCATATTTTTGAAAACTTCTTTTCCCCCAACCTTTCTGGTAACTAAGATGGAAATACTGATAAATAAAAAGTCAATGTCTTGCGTTTATTGGACCATTAACCTTAGGACACAGATCTTTATATTGGTATCTTCTACAGTTCAACAAGGTAGTTCAGTGTCAGCAAAAGTAATATGCACTTGGGCTTTTCCGCCTTAATTCCAAAGCTCAGTGATGAAGACTTTAAACTCCACTGTGAAAATCTTCATGTGTTTTGACCGATCAATCCGTTAAAATAAATATTCCTGGCCAATCACCGGGGCAGTTTCAATATAAACTTAGTCGCGCTTCTGGAAAACGTACAATCGCTATTACGATTACTTTACAAACAGAAAATGTTCCGGGTCTTAATGAAGTCGAACAATACATTCTCAACTAGCCAGTGATGTACTTGTTTATATCAATAGAAACGGATAAAGTTCAGGAGGACCGGGGCTGTGGAGGACTTACCGTGGGTGGCAGGAGATCGGTGCTCGGGTACTGATGGCGGGGTGTTTGTGCTGTGGGTCTTGCTGATGATGCTGGAGATCCCGCGGCTGTTGCTGCTGCTGATGGTGGTGGTGGTGGCGGTGGGGGCCGCCGCTCGCCGGCTGCTCTTTCAGCCTCCGGTTCTCCTCCAGAAGCTCCTCCACTTTCAGCTCCAGCTCACGGATCCGGTGCCTCTGTGTCTGGATGAGGGTCTGCTGATTCTGTACGATGGTGGTCAACTCTTTGAGGTACAGCACTGCCCTCATCGGGTTCTCCATCAGGCTTTCCATGGCCGGGGAAACAGCGGAGAGATGCAGGAGGCGGGATGCTGCTGCTGCTTCTCCTGGACCAGCTGGAAACTGACGCACAGCCACGCTACTTAAAGGGACAACCCGCCTGTTAAAGGCACTGCGACCGTGATCGCATTCAAGCGCGCTCCTCAACCTGAAACTGAATGCATGAACCTCACAGCTTTTGCCCCCCTCTCCGACGAGTTGCCTACTGGAGCACGTCAGGCTTTGCGTGTTCCTTTTACAAATTTTACACGAGGAGACTGCAGTTTTATATTGAGCCCCGTGTTTAAAACAGAGCGGCCGGAGTATCCCGCTGAGATTTACTCCATTTTACATTCGGACCTATAATGGTTTGTGGGAAAGGAGGCAGGTAGACAAGAAGAGTTTTCTTTTGAGGAGGAAGTTATTTTTATTAGTTTTTTTTCCAGCCGGTGGGGTCTGCTGGTATGTCCAGCATGCCCATTTCGAATTGTCCTTGAGAGGTGTAGTGAGCTATTGCATTCATTTTGGTGAAGAAACTCCCACCGTGTTGTTGGACAGGGTTCCAGAACCTAGACCCAGTGATAATGAAGTGCAAAGTGTTTTCAAGTTAGGATGGCGTTTGACTTGGAGCATAACCTTAAGGCAGTTGTACCAGAACCTGGGGTCCCTGGGTCAACTCCCCTCGCCAGTAAACCATTGTTTTATTGTATGAAGGGAGATTAAGTTGACTGGGCTGTGATCTCTAGAATTTAGAATAATGAGAACATTGCTACAGGGCTTGACGGGGTGAATTAGTTTCTGTCCCATTACACCACAGGCATTCAGGGAAGCAATGAAGGTCCTCCATCTCTGGTGGTGTTCAGGGCTTCCTTCATCATGCCAGTAGCTTCCTCCTGGGTTACTCTACTGTCAGTCATGCAAGTGCTGGGTCAAGATTCTGGAATACCGTCACTCTCAGACGTAGAAGGATTCTTCATTGCTGTTTCTGTACCGGTCAGGGTTGCTAGCCCTGAGCTAAAACCCCAAGCTGGAGGACCGGTGGACCACTCTTGGTCTGGCCAATACTCTTTGCAAGGGTGGCCCTACCAAGAGCCGAAGCAGAAAGCCCCAACTCCGGCCAACATCGCTCTCTGGGTCACTGAGGCACGCAGGACACCAAACCCAATGACAAAGTCGACAGTGACGAGGCTGTGGCCCTCTTGGAGATGACAGGGTGAATACAAAAGTGAACTTTCCCATGGCTGGGAAGTCTGGAACAACAGGTCTTAAATCCTTGTGCTTCTCGACCCCAGAGATCAATGCAGGTATACTCACCGAGTATAGTCAGGACAGAAAATGATAGACCCTCAGGCCCTCGGGTAATAACAGAATGTGGAGTCAGTGCAGGGAAGTGGCACTGAGATGAAACGTCAGCCGGAGACTTATTGTGTGGTGCAGCAGTTGCAAAAGGGCTGAATGGCCTGATGCACCATCAATAACTCTCGGAGACGTGAGGCGAGATATAGGCTTTTATTGGCTGGAAGAAAGAACAAGCAGCAATTGACCACCACACTACATCCTGGAGACTGAGGCCGGGGCAGTGTCTCCAATCGCCTTTATACCGGGGTCAGTGGGAGGAGCCACAGTCAGTGGGAGGAGCCACAGGAGCAGTCAGCCGGGGCGGGGGGTGTCCAGACAGGTATACGTAGTTCACCACATGGCCTCTTCTGGTTTTTATTGTACTTGGTATAATTATGCCCAGTTCTGTGATGCACTTTGCTGCTTCTTTACTTGCATTGTACAATTAAAACACTTTGCTTCCTTCTTCATCAATGATTTTCTGTCCAGACTACTTTCAAGCTGCTCAATAAATACTCGTCATTAAAGTGTGACAATTGGTAAGGTATGTATGTGAATATACGAACTTCAGAAAGAGAACATAAGAAATAGAAGCAGTATTAGGCTATTCAGCCTCTCACACCTGTTTTGCTGTTTTCCTCTCACACCTGGATCACCGCTAACCTTTCACCTCAAGTCACTTTCCTGAATTAACCCCATGTCAATTGTTCCCCTCAGCATCTAAATCTTTCTTTGTTGTCCATATAATTAGTGACTAAACCCTCTTGGTTACAATTGAGTCCTCTCTGAATGAAGAAATTCCTTTACGTCTCTGTGTTGAGTGGCTGCCTCTTTATGTTGAAATAGTAAACCAGCCAGCATAATCAAAGATCCCATGCACCCAGACATTTTCACTTCTGCCCTCCCCAGTGGGCAGAAAATACCACAGCTTGAAAGCATGTGGAAAGAACGTGGACAGCTTCTTTCCCTCTGTTATATAAGGCTACTGAATGTTTCTCTAGTACAATAAGATGGACTCTTGACTTCATAATCAATGTTGTTGGGTCTTTGCACCTTGCTGCCCACCTACACTACACTTGCTTTGTACTATAACCCTTCATTTTGTACTCAGTTACCGTTTGACTTCGTATTACTTCAATGTACTGTTGTAATGAATTGATCTGTATGGCCACTCTGAGAGGCAAGTTTTACACTGTACCTCAGTTCGTGTGACAATAATAAACCAATTTACCAATAATAATAGCCAATTTAACCCTAATTTTAGATACCCCTTCCAAGGAAAACATCAACTCCACTCTGTCATCAGAGACAGAGTTAATCTGCATGAGGTACTTCAAAGCACTGGAAAATTACCATCTGAACAAATATCCACATTCCCTCTCTAGCTACACAGCTCTAATCATGCATAAGCAGCACCAAAGGTTGGCTACATCATCCTGAATCTGAATTCCCATTGCAGGCGAGAGAAAATATTGCAAGCATGTTCTCATTTTTTTTAATTCATTTTGACTAAAATGTAACATCCTTGCTGACTCAGGGGCAATTTCAACTTTGACTGTTCAAAATGAAAAGAACATCCAGGAAACAAAACATCAAGTCTTGACAGGAAGAGCATGCAGATGCTTAAGCATTTACTGCAGAAGAACCTAATAACCAACCCACCCAACACCAACACTCCTCCACATCAAACATCAAATGACCACACATGCTGCCATATGTCGATGTGTTCAGCAAAGGGCCATTTTATCATCTCAGAATCTTAAGAGTGGAGCAAATTATCCCAGAGAGAAAATGCCAAAGGATAGCAATTAGCTCAAAGGCTTTATCTGCTATCAAAGACTCCTGCCATGATGTTCAGTGACCGAATGGAAATGCCAAGTAACGAAATATCTATATAATTTTAGGCAGCACACTCAGACTCAGTCACAGGCCCTATCATTCCTAGTGTGCCTCAGATTCTACTGTGTTGCTCCAGAAATCTACATATTTATTCCATTCACAAGAACTTAGAACCAGAACTAGACCAGGGCTACAGGTGGTTAGCTCAATACCAGTGACCGGGGTTCAATTCCACTGCTGTCTATAAGGAGTTTGTGAGTTCTCCCTATGACCATATGGTTTTCCTCTGGGTGCTCCGGTTTCCTCCCACATTCCATCTAACATATGGATTAATAGGTTAATCGATCACATTGGTATAACTGAGGAGCGCAGGCTCTTTCGGCTGGAAGGGCCTGTTACTGCTCTGTTATCTCAAAATAAAATAAAAATGAGTGAGGTTAACACCTTCAATCAGAAATGCTCAGGGCAGCCCCAACCACAAAGACATATCCTTGCTTACTTCTGCTTCACCAATTAATACCCTCAATCCCACACGGAAGGGAATCTATTTGCTTTGCTGTGGACAGACACTGCTGGAGCATGAATAGCAGACTGCTTCCACATCAAAGGCTTGGCTGTAGAGGTGGAAGTTTTCAAGCTGATTGAAGCTGAAATGCTTGTATTTCACAGAGTACAAGTGAGAAGAAGTGAGCATGCTGTAGCGAGATATCAGACTCTTCACTTCCTCGCCCATCAAGTGGACACTTTCTCCATGCTGTAAGAACCGCACTTGACCCTTCCCTCCTTCCAACTAAAATGAAGATGAAAATAATGGTATACGTAGCTGTAAATGTAGCTTACCAATGTGTCATTGCATGGCCACCAACTGGATTGAGACCTGACTATTAAAGTCACCTGGTTTCACTCTAAATTGTTGTGTTTTCGATCATTACCTCTTCTGCCATGTGCACAATTCAAACCCCTAGAGTACTTCTCCCAACAAACACGCACCCACATATTCTCGTGCACCGATCCCAATCCTCCGGTGTGTTTCTAAGAAAGAGATGAATGGATGCATAATGATAAAGTGGATTAAGTTCATTCTTCATTCCATAAGGGATAGGCTTGTCAGGGTTAATTACATTTCTTATAAAATTGCTTAAGAATTAATGATGTGGGTGAAGACTCCATGGACCATGCTAAAACTTATCTACCTGAAAATAGTTCACACCGATACTGAAATAGTTTAATTTTCAAATTGCTTTGTTTAAAATGGATCCAGCAAAGTCATATGCTATTTTTATAGGTATGATTCCATCTTTTCCTCTGGAGTTTCCTACAACTTCTTGCAATTCATACTTTCCCTCGCTGAACATAACAGCAACTCCAGCATTTATTCTTGAAATTTTTGTGGAAGAGAAGTGGTTTATGCAGTAGAACCTGTACTTTCTTACAACACCCCTTTACCAATGCACCCCCTGCCACTACTCTGGAACAAGACAGCAGCCTCCTATATAAAATTAAATCCACTGATGTACAATTTACAAAACAAGGCAGTGGAAGAGAGGAGTGAACATGTATGCTGTGACATTAGGGCAAAGGGGGGATAAGAAGAAAAAGGAAATAGATTGATTTCCAAATCAGAAACTCTAGAAAAAAATAACACATACAGAGGTAGATAGATGGATAGATAGATAGATAGATAGATAGATAGATAGATAGATAGATAGATAGATAGATAGATAGATAGATAGAGAAAGAAAGAGAGAGAGGGGGTGGAGGGAGAGGGAGAGAGAGAAAAAGGCAGTCAAATAAAAAATCTGACAGAGTAATGGCTAGTGGCATTTAAAACATAGATGGTGGTGGACAAGCAGAAATACAGCTGAGTTAGAGAGTAAAAACTATTGTTTCTACATACTAATAAAATAATGAAAAGTCTGGCCCAGATGGAAGCACAGAAATGATGAAAGCTTTTAACTGACAGCACTCCTCTATGGCTCATGTACTATGATAAAACAGAGCAATGATCAACAACATGATACAACAGTGACGAAAAGAATTCCCCTTCCACATTTTCTGACTGCTGTAATTGCGTTATTTAGCTCTGTCTAAATGTATAGCCCAGGGCTATGCAAAGAGACCTTGAAGAAATTATATATTCATTTCACGTAGAAGCCAGAGAAAGAGCCTCATGATTGTAATCCAAACTGTCATTGTAGGAGAGTGAGAGACCTAAAAATAAGATATATGCAGATCAGTCAAACAAAAGTAATTTTGTCCTTTAAAAGCTTTGGCAACAACCTCCAATGTTCAAGCTGTGTATTTCTTCCACCTAAAAAGAATGGGCTTTCTGTTTTTTTTTTCTCTTTTATCCGCACTTTTGCCATCTCAACTGCAAATTAAAGAACATTTCTGGAACCAAACATCTAAATGTAACTTTGATCCTCTTAAGCGGACTGACTGGAAGGCAGCAGATTAGCTGAAGTATGGTAATGAAAACAACTCAAGCCGGAGTTTGGGTCAGTAAAACAAATTTGAGATAAAGAGCTAGATTTAAACGACAGTAGAGTAAACAATATTGCTGCATATTGAAATGATATTTCTGGTTTAGCGGATAATAATGATGCTGATTAATGTTCGAGAAATGATGAACAAACAATATAAACTTTTGTTCTAAGGGAACAGCAAAAGGTGGTGATGAGAGTACAGTGCTAGCCTAACAAATCACCATGTCTCTCAATAATGTATTTTGTCACTCGTTCTTCTCTTGATTGATGCATTCCCATAGTTAATTGTGTGTCTCCAGTAAAATCAAGAGCATAAGAAAAAATAGGAAATTTTTACAGTCACCTGACACTCTTATGATCTTTGTTGTAAACTGTGGTATATTTAATATTTCAGTAATATTGTAAACATATTGTTTGATTAAGCATTCTTCATTGTTTACATAATTCATTACAGGTTATATGTAGAAGTACGTGAATGGCATACGTCATTACGTCAGAAGTGCGCGCCTCATTTTAAAAAAAACTAAGTAGACCAGTATTCTGACAGACAGACAGACAGACATACTTTATTAATCCCAAGGGAAACCTGGTTTTGTTACAGTTGCACCAACGAAGAATAGAGTAGAAATATAACAAAAATAAAACCATAAATAATTAAATGATAATCAGTAAATTATGCCAAGTGGAAATGAGTCCAGGACCAGCCTATTGGCTCAGGGTGTCTGACATTCCGAGGGAGGAGTTGTAAAGTTTGATGGCCACAGGCAGGAATGACTTCCTATGACGCTCAGTGTTACATCTCGGTGGAATGAGTCTCTGGCTGAATGTACTCCTGTGCCTAACCAGTACATTATGGAGTGGATGGGAGACATTGTCCAAGATGGCATGCAACTTGGACAGCATCCTCTTTTCAGACACCACCGTCAGAGTGTCCAGTTCCACCCCCACAACATCACTGGCCTTGCGAATGAGTTTGTTGATTCTGTTGGTGTCTGCTACCCTCAGCCTGCTGCCCCAACACACAACAGCAAACATAATAGCACTGGCTACCACGGACTCATAGAACATCCTCAGCATCGTCCAGCAGATGTTAAAGGACCTCAGTCTCCTCAGGAAATAGAGACGGCTCTGACCCTTCTTGTAGACAGCCTCAGTGTTCTTTGACCAGTCCAGTTTATTGTCAATTCGTATCCCCAGGTACTTGTAATCTTCCACTATGTCCACACTGACCCCTTGGATGGAAACAGCGGTCACCGGTGCCTTAGCCCTCCTCAGGTCCACCACCAGCTCCTTAGTCTTTTTCACATTAAACAGACTCCTGTGCTTTTCCTTCAATTAGCTTCTGGAGTTACAAAACATACCAGGAACCAATAATGTTTTTAATTATAAACCCAAGAGGCACAGTTCTTTCTTCTGAATGATGAGAGGGCATACAGGAATGAGATATGCCAACTAGTGGAGTGGTGCCACAGCAACAACCTGGCACTCAACATCAGTAAGATGAAAGAGCTGATTGTGGACTTCAGGAAGGGTATGATGAAGGAAAACATACCAATCCTCATAGAGGGATCAGAAGTGGAGAGAGTGAGCAGTTTCAAGTTCCTGGGTGTCAAGATCTCTGAGGACCTAACCTGGTCCCAACATGTCAATGTAGTTATAAAGAAAGCAAGACAGTGGCTATACTTCATTAGGAGTTCGAAGGGATTTGGTACATCAACAAATACACTCAAAAACATCTTTAGACGTATCATGGAGAACGTTCTGACAGGTTGCATCACTGTCTGGTAATGGGCGGGGGGGGGGGGCTACTGTTCAGGACAGAAAGAAGCTGCAGAGAGTTGTAGTTGGCTCCATCATGGGCATGAGCCTACAAATTACCCAGGACATCTTCAGGGAGTGGTGTCTCAGAAAGGCAACGTCCATTATTAAGGACTTCCAGCACCCAGGGCATGCCCTTTTCTCACTGTTGCCATCAGGTAGGAGGTACAGAAGCCTGAAGACACACACTCAATGATTCAGGAACAGCTTCTTCCCTTCTGCCATCCAATTCCTAAATGGACGTTGAACCCTTGGACACTACCTCACTTTTTTTAATATACAGTATTTCTGATTTTTGCATGTTGTTTAATCTGTTAAATATATGTATACTGTATTGATTTTCTTATTTATTTATCATTTTTCTATTCTATATTATGTATTGAATTGAACTGCTGCAGCTAAGTTAACAAATTTCACATCACGTACCAGCAATAATAAACCTGATTCTGAATCTGATTCTAATATGATAGACTTGCATAACAGCACAGTATCTGTAAATGGTAAAATATGGCAAAGAGTTTTTCTGAACAAGATAGGTTCTCCTTCCTACTCCATGCATATTTACACATTCAGTTCATCAAAAGAAACAAAACTGCTGATATATTCCATGGGGTCCCATTGCCGCAGTATGAGACAACTCAGGGGAAGGGTGTTGAACTTCGTGACTACTGCCACCCACCCTCATCAAAAGCACGAATGGTGTCAGAAGGCTGCACAAAATTGCTACAATGTTCAGGATATTGTGGGTTCAAGACCCACTGCAGCACAATATTGTTGACAAACACTTAAGTTCTGTCTTGGGAGAGCGCCACACTACTAATAGTGCATTTTTTGTTAAATTACAGCCCTATCAGCATAATACTAGTAAATATCACAGGACTTTTCCTCTTTGAAGAAGGTAGTTGTTCTGGCTAGTAATTAACCGTCAATGAATAGTGTCAAGTCTTATTGAAGACTGGGAAGCTGGCATCTTCAAGAGAGAGAAAAAAATAATTTCTCTAAAAATTGGGCATCCAAATGACAGATGAAAGCAAACTTAATCTTTTCTGCATATTTAATCTAAGCAAACTGTCAAAGAAGTATTAATTCAATATTATCCAAGGTTTTGATCCATTCTGAGCTGAGAGGATTGTGAAGTTTTTTACAGAATGCAACAAGGATTAATTTGCATGGGTATGGTGTCAGCTGAGCCAATTATCCCTGAAGTAGAAACAAACAGCTGATCTCAGATACTCACAGTTTTATTTTGTTTTTGTCACATCTTTGTGCTTTGCACTGAATTCCAGTCATCAATCCCCTCCTCCGTTGAATATATCTTTCCCTTTTAATTATATGGTTGATCATACTAACAACACCAAGAAACATTACAAGATATGGTCATCCTGCAATGTGCCAGCTCCTGGTATCAATTCTCTTTTTTGGTCAAATCTGTAGTTAGATTGTGCCATTGAGAAATGGGCCAAATGATAACCTAAAAGGGAAGCACCATCCTTTCTTAATTGGTTCAAATCAACAAAGTATACAAGAGAAGGTACAACCCAATAGTCTTCAAAAGAATGAAAAATAAATTGTGAAGCAAAAAAAATGTAAATGTAAGTAATACACTGAAGCAGCTATGGAGTACTTTTGGCACATGTATTCTTTAGAATTTGGTTAGGAATGCTGTCTACATTTCACAATTGTAGATCGTGATCACATTTTCAGTAGGTGTCTGCAGCTTTTGTGGGAATTTCACTCAGAGATGTTGACCTGGAGTTAGGAGACCAGTTAGCTTGACATCAGTAGCAAGAACTCTGCATGAGTCTATTTATTAATACATTTAATGAACTCTAACATTTATCAAGCATGATTTCACTTTGACTATAAAATGCCAGCTTATGAAGGTCTTGCTTCCAGAAGACCTTCAATTGTAACATCCGTGGCCCCTTCCTTTTTGAGAATCGCAAGATCACTATTAAGTCAGTTCAGGAGACCCAGGAAATGAGAGAAAGACATGCAGAATCCATAAAGAGTTTGGAATGTGTCCTGGCCTCCGAAAGGCGGAACCATTGATAACGGCTATTGTCTCCTGGAGACAGAATTGTGTTTTGAATACTGTACGATGCATCGAAGCCCCCAGGCAATGAACCGAGGGGGGGTTGGTGGAGAGATTGCATCATCCCAACCTGATTGACATCTGAGACCCTGTGAGTCAGGATAAAAGAGGGTCTGGGGAACAGCCCCTTCAGACGCACCAGAAGAAACGCTAGAACTCCTGTAACAGCATAATAGCGAAAGCCGTTGGAAAAGCCCATGTGCGTCCTTTTCCATTTGTCTCGGAATTGGTGGGTCTTTACCACAAAGCACGGCTTTAGCTAACCACATGGGGGAAATCAGTCCCCCAACATCTCTCAAAGGATTGACATCTTAAAAGGAATGGGCTTGGTTTCAATTTCGTAAGTTTTTTACTTTGAAAAACTTTGTTCTTGATAGCCCTATCTTACTTAACTTCTTTTTTAAACCTTCTTTAACAGATCAAGCTTTTAGCATATGGAAAAGGAAAGGTATAATATGTTTTCGTGATCTCTTTTCTGAAGGTAGTTTGATGTATTTTGACCAACTTTCCAACAAATTTAAATTACCTAAATCTAATTTTTTTAGATATTTACAAATTAGAAATTTTTTATATAAAGTTTTACCATCCTTTCCCAATTCAACTTTGATAGACTTTTCAGATATGATTTTTACCTTGAATCCTTGTCAGAAAGGATTAGTGGCTCTTATTTATAACAGGATTATGAAGATACAACCAGAAATATCAGGTAGAATTAAACAAGAGTGGGAAAAAGAACTTCAATATAATATATCAACAGAAAAATGGGAAAAAATTTTACAAATGGTTAATTCTTCTTCTATATGTGCTAAACATGCTTTAATACAATTTAAGGTCGTACATAGAGCTCATATGTCTAAAGATAAGCTTGCTCGATTCTATTCTCATATTAACCCTCAATGTGACAGATGTCATTCATATGTGGCCTCATTGACCCACATGTTTTGGTCATGTCCCACTTTACATAACTATTGGAAGGACATATTTGCTACCATTTCCTCAATTTGGAATATTGATTTACAACCTCATTTTATTACTGCAATTTTTGGTATACCAAATGAGGATGGTAGTCGACTTTCCCCTTCAATTAGACGAATGATCGCCTTTGTAACATTAATGGCCAGAAGGTCTATATTACAAAATTGGAAAGAAGTAAATCCTCCTACCACGTTTCAGTGGCTCTCCCAAACTATCTCTTGTCTGAGTTTAGAAAAAATTAGAAGTACTATTTTCGATTCATCAATTAAATTTGAAGAAACTTGGGGACCGTTCATTCGACACTTTCACATGAATTAATTTGGCCTCTTCCAGACCTTTTCTCTTTTTATTCTTGTTCTGGTATGGAATTCCAGAGTTCTTGACACTATCATACTCATATAAACTGGTATTATTGCCCATGTTAGTTTAGGTTTATTTTTTAATATACATTTTTTTGTGCATTTTTACATTTTTTTTTCTTTTGGTGACTATTTTTATTCTTTTTCATGTTCAATCAATATAGGTTTAATTGTTTATTGTAAGTTTTTTTTGGCTGATATTTAATAAGATATTGTTATCTTATTACTAATTTAACTTCAAGCCTAGTGCATTTATAACCTATTTAATAATATGTTATGTTTTTCTTTATATATGAAATTTAATAAAAAGATTGAAAAAGAAAGAAAGGAATGGGCAAGTTAAACCTTTGTCTTTCTCTCCAACCAAAAAGCTGCAGCTTGAATGAACTTGAGTGACTTTTATATTTCCACCGGACAATACATTATCCCCTAGACAACGATAGAGCTATTTCTTATTGATTATTATTATACCCGCGCTTTTAGATTTAGTATTGACGTCGTATATTATCTGTATGTTTGCATTGACATTATTTTTGTGTATTTTCATCAATAAATACTGTTAAAAATAGTACCATCAACGGACCTCTCTATCTTTGCTGGTAAGTGACCCAGTTACTGGGTACGTAACACAATAATGTACTTGAAAACAAATATATGAGGATCGCTTAATGGACAGAAAGGAAAGCATAGGAACACATAATGCTGTTTCTGGGTTGGAGGATTGTGACCAATGTCAGCGGCAGGAATCAACATTGTTCCTCAGCTGTTTACAATGTATATCAATGAATTGGATGAGGGAATCAAGTTTAGTATTCCAAATCTGTGTACGAAATAAAGCTAGGTGGTAATTCCAGCTGTGAGAATGATGCAGAGATGCTTCAGAAGTCTATGAACAAGCTACATTAATGGGAGAACAGTGGCAGATGGAATCCAATGCAGGAAAATGTGAGGTCATCTACTTTGATAGAGAAAAAAATTAAAGAGCAGAGTATTTTTTTAAAATGATGATCGATTGAGAAGGTCTCAGGTGTTCTTGTACGTGAAAATCTTAAAATTTATGTACAGATAGAGCAATCAATTAGGAAGGAAAGCAGTTTTGCCTTAATTTAAAAATTTGTAACATCTTACACAATTACATGATGACCTAGTGAGACTACATCTGGAATATTGTGTGTACATCTGGTTTCTTTCTTCTTCCTCTTCTGTTGTGCTAATGGCAGCTTGCTCCTATCAGGAAGGTGCAATACCACCAGCTATTGTAATGGAGTATGGAAGGAGCCATCACAGGGGTCAGATCCTACCTCCTGTTTTAATTAAGCAAGTTCACCATGGCTTAACCATCCCAGCTTCAGGTGCCAGAATATCCTGCAGCCCAGTAATTGCCTAAACTGCTTCCTACCTTCTAGCGAATATCTGTGGTACCTCATGTTTGCCCATCCCACTGTCTCTGGTACCTTACAAAAATCACACCACCCATTCCCATGTTTGCCAACGAGTGCCAAAGTGGAGTGCAAATCTATGTGTCCTAACCTCAGTCTTGCCAACTACATACCTTCCCTTCTATTCCTTCCCAAAATTATCTGGTATCCTTGCCTAAGAGAGAGACATTAGAAGAGATGAAAATAAGTTTCTCCTGTTCCTATTTCTGACATTTTCATGTTTTTTAAAAAAAATATAAATGCAGCACCATCTTCCCCTCTTCAGCAAAGTCCCTGCTCAGCAAAATTCTCTATATGGTACTCAGTAACAGCAGTATACTGTATATCTGTATGCGATGTTACAAAGGAACACCCACGATAGCCAACGCCTAATATCACACTCCAGGAATTCCTTAGAGAGTCAGTAAATAATGCCTGGATCATCTTCAGAAGTTCGGATTACTTTCATTATTGAAATAACTTGTTTGGATTGCAATGAGTGGAATGGGCTAATGAGCACAATGAAGATGTACTCCTGCATTCTCTGCCACGATTAGATTATGCTTCGCCTCTATGATTGCTAAATAAGAAAGAAATCTGGGCTGCCAGTGGCCATTTTCTACACAAGGCCACATTGGCGACACCTATACATCGAGTTTCTTCATTCCCTTTCTTGCCGTTGGTTGGAACCTCCATAAAAATGTGAGCTCAGATACATGTATTTGTTTTACTGAGTTACTATCATAAACATTATTTTCCTGAATATTAAATATTGAGACTCATGAACCTTTTTGAATGAGGATCTTTTAATTCCTTTTGTTAGTGGATGCACCATTTTTTCTCTGGATGAGTCAAATTCGGAACTCTAGAGGTTTTGAATTACACAGTCTACTGCTTCTGCATTGAAATATGCCATTAAATTGAGTTTGTCTGTCTCCTATTTTTTAAGAGTCACAATACTCTAAAAGCAACTTTTGAATATTTTCCAGGCTGGTGCTTTGGTTTGTTTGAAGCCTATGGGACTTTGATTCATTGCTCTATATTTCCTGGATTTTATTGAACATCATAATGCATTTGTTAAGTACCATTACTTTACACAATTATAGGTTGATGTTAGGACAAATAGCATTCGTTGCATTTTTCCTTGCTTTCCTAAAAAATAGCTGCATCATACAGTACATTACAAATGCTGGTCATCAATTGTTACTGCACCCATTTCAAATGCCATTTATCATGTACAGATAGTATGGTCAAGTTTCTTTTCAATTAGGAAGAAAAGGAGCAATATCTACCAGGGCAGGTAGGTGGGATTAGTCAGAAGATCACATCAACATGGGCTAGATGGGCCAAAGGGCCTGTTTCTGTGGTGTGGCACTCAATGGCTCTATCTTGACAATTCATGTCAGCTTCTCCCTAATTACTTGGCTGTCACCATATTGGTGTGAGCACCAAGATAGATAACTTGCATGCTCAGTGAAAATAATTGTCTTGTTCACCTCAGAAAATTGTCAAAGTTCAAGGTAAAATTATTATCAAAGTACATATGCCATATACAACCTTGATCCCTAATCCAATTTTTATGTACCAGCGGCTAGACTGTGCACACTTAGTTCATTGGTCATTTATCTATTTAGAGACATAACGTGCCCTTCTGTTCTGGCAAGCATTTTGGGACCTCCTGCTGCAGTGTTGCCAGGTGGTGCTGGAAGAGCAGGGGCAGGGGTGTGTTGGAATCTGTACTGGGGTGGGGACAGGCTCCTCTCGTGGGTGCTGCCCTCAAGTGTTTGCTCATTGCTGTCTTTGGATGTTCATTTGTTGCTGCCCTCTGGTGTTTGCTCTGTGCTGCCCTCCAGTGTTCACTCAGTGGAGGAACAAGCTGGACCAGGAAAGATTACCATCAATCTACTGTCATGCCAGCCAGGGACTTGAGCTACACAGTACATATCTTTTCTTTGTAACTGTTATGTGTTATGGGAAAACCAGATGGAGATGGGGCCCAGAGTTAACCCCACGCCCCCACCCATGAACTATGCTGCTAACAAGAGAGAAAGATAAAGAGGGGGGGGGGGAGGCATCCTGCTGCAGATGTGAGAGAGAGAGAGAGACAAAGATTCAAAGTTATGTCTCCGTGGATGATTTGGTATTATGGCTTCTTCACTGATTATTTACCTTAATACAAGGACACTATTTTTTTGCTCGTTAGCATTCTTGCTGAGACAGCAAGCAGTGGCCCAGTTTGATGGACATGGACATGGACAGTTGATGGATGGCTGGTACCCCGGCAGGGGAGATAAAAAGCAGGTCTGCTCAGACACAGGCAGACACGCCACGGGACACTGAAAGAGCGTTGTGCACCCACAGGAAGGTGGGAGCTTGGAGGATCGATTCGGTGGAATCGATTAGAGCCTCACAGTGTGTGAAGGCAGGCCGGTGGGGGCTTGTGTGTGTGTCCACCCTTGCCTGGGTGACAAGCTCATCACTGGCCGGGAACAGAGGGGTCACAGTCAGTGACAACAACAGCACAACAGGGCAAGAAGACAACAGAAGGTTTGCCTGCTGCAACTCTCTCTCTCTCTCTCTCTCTCTCTCTCTTTCTCTTCCCCCCCTCACTACCTCAACCCAAACTGAATTCTGCATTATCTTAAGACTATTCATTTACCCCTAGACTTTGATTTCTGCTGGTTTCTGCTGGTTTGGTAACCCAGTCACGGGGTACGTGACAGTAACTATGTGTGATATTTGTGCTATATGCTATGTGCCGTGTGCTGTAAACTGTGGGTAATGTCTTTTGCTCCTTGGCCCAAAAGAAATGCCTTTTTGTTTGGTTATATCCATGTATGATAATTAAGCTTGAGCTTGCTCTAACGAGCCCAAGTCACCCAATTCCATGGAATAAAAGAAAGAATCATAGAGAGGTACTGCATATGAAAGAGGTCCTTTGACCCACCAAGTACATGACATCCATCTAGCAACCATTTTCAGTCTTCCTGAAGAAGGATCTCAGCCTGAAACATCAACTATCTATTCATTTCCACAGATGCTGCCTGACCTGCTGAGTTCCTCCAGCATTTTGTGTGTGTTGCTTTGGATTTGCAGCATCAGCAGACTTTGTCATAGAAACATAGAAAATAGGTGCAGGAGTAGGCCATTCGGCCCTTCAAGCCTGCACCGCCATTCAGTATGATCATGGCTGATCATCCAACTCAGAACCCTGTACCTGCTTTCTCTCCATACCTCCTGATCCCTTTAGCCACAAGGGCCATATTTAACATCCTCTTAAATATAGCCAATGAACTGGCCTCAACTGTTTCCTGTGGCAGAGAATTCCACAGATTCACCACTCTCCGTGTGAAGAAGTTTTTCCTCATCTTGGTCCTAAAAGGCTTCCCCTTTATCCTTAAACTGTGACCCCTTGTTCTGGACTTCCCCAACATCGGAGACAATCTTCCTGCATCTAGCCTGTCCAATCCCTTTACAATTTTATACGTTTCAATAAGATCCCCCCTCAATCTTCTAAATTCCAGTGAGTATAAGCCTAGTCGATCCAGTCTTCCTTCATATGAAAGTCCTGCCATCCCAGGAATCAATCTGGTGAACCTTCTCTGTACTCCCTCTATGGCAAGAATGTCTTTCTTCAGATTAGGGGACCAAAACTGCACACAATATTCTAGGTGTGGTCTCACCAAGTCCTTGTACAACTGCAGTAGAAACTCCCTGCTCCTGTACTCAAATCCTTTTGTTATGAATGCCAACATACCATTTGCCTTTTTCACCGCCTGCTGTACCTGCATGCCCACTTTCAATGACTGGTGTACAATGACACCCAGGTCTTGTTGCATCTCCCCTTTTCCTAATCGGCCACCATTCAGATAATAATCTGTTTTCTTGTTCTTACAACCAAAGTGGATAACCTCACATTTATCCACATTAAATTGCATCTGCCATGAATTTGCCCACTCACCTAACCTATCCAAGTCACCCTGCATCCTCTTAGCATCCTCCTCACAGCTAACACCGCCGCCCAGCTTCGTGTCATCTGCAAACTTGGAGATGCTGCATTTAATTCCCTCGTCTAAATCATTAATATATATTGTAAACAACTGGGGTCCCAGCCCTGAGTCTTGCGGTACCCCACTAGTCACTGCCTGCCATTCTGAAAAGGTCCCGTTTACTCCCACTCTTTGCTTCCTGTCTGCCAACCAATTCTCGATCCACATCAATACCATACCCCCAATACCGTGTGCTTTAAGTTTGCACACTAATCTCCTGTGTGGGACCTTGTCAAAAGCCTTTTGAAGATCTAAATATATCACATCCACTGGCTCTCCCCTATCCACTCTACTAGTTACATCTTCAAAAAATTCTATAAGATTCGTCAGACATGACTTTCCTTTCACAAATCCATGCTGACTTTGTCTGATGATTTCACCTTTTTCCAAATGTGCTGTTATCACATCTTTGATAACCGACTCTAGCATTTTCCCCACCACCGATGTCAGACTAACCGGTCTAGAATTCCCCAGTTTCTCTCTCCCTCCTTTTTTAAAAAGTGGGGTTACATTAGCCACCCTCCAATCCTCAGGAACTAATCCAGAATCTAAGGAGTTTTGAAAAATTATCACTAATGCATCCACTATTTCTTGGGCTACTTCCTTAAGCAGTCTGGGATGCAGACCATCTGGCCCTGGGGATTTATCTGCCTTTAATCCCTTCAATTTACCCAACACCACTTCCCTACTAACATGTATTTCCCTCAGTTCCTCCATCTCACTAGACCCTCGGTCCCTTACTATTTCCGTAAGATTATTTATGTCCTCCTTAGTGAAGACAGAACCAAAGTATTTATTCAATTGGTCTGCCATGTCTTTGTTCCCTATGATCAATTCACCTGTTTCTGATTGTAAAGGACCTACATTTGTCTTGATCAATCTTCTTCTTTTCACATATCTATAAAAGCTTTTACAGTCAGTTTTTATGTTCCCTGCCAGCTTTCTCTCATAACCTTTTTTCCCTTTCCTAATTAAGCCCTTTGTCCTCTCTCAATTTCTCCCAGTCCTCAGATGTGCCACTTTTTTTTGCTAATTTATATGTTTCTTCTTTGGACTTGATACTATCCCTAATTTCCCTTGTCAGCCACGGGTGCACCACCTTCCTTGGTTTATTCTTTTGCCAAACTGGGATGAACAATTGTTGTAGTTCATCCATGCAATCTTTAAATACTTGCCATTGCATATCCACCGTCAACCTTTTAAGTATCATTTGCCAGTCTATCTTAGCTAATTCACATCTCATACCTTCAAAGTTACCCTTCTTTAAGTTCAGAACCTTTGTTTCTGAATTAACTATGTCACTCTCCATCTTAATGAAGAATTCCACTATATTATGGTCACACTTACCCAAGGGGCCTCGCACGACAAGATTGCTAACTAACCCTTCCTCATTGCTCAATACCCAATCTAGAATGGCCTGCTCTCTAGTTGGTTCCTCGACATGTTGGTTCAGAAAACCATCCCGCATACATTCCAAGAAATCCTCTTCCTCAGCACTCTTACCAATTTGGTTCACCCAATCTGTATGTAGATTGAAGTCACCCATTATAACTACTGTTCCTTTATTGCACGCATTTCTAATTTCCTGTTTAATGCCATCCCCAACCTCACTACTACTGTTAGGTGGCCCGTACACAACTCCCACCAGCGTTTTCTGCCCCTTAGTATTATGCAGCTTTACCCATATCGATTCCACATCCTCCAGGCAAACGTCCTTCCTTTCTATTGCGTTAATCTCCTCTCTAACCAGCAATGCTACCCCACCTCCTTTTCTTTCCTATCTATCCCTCCTGAATATTGAATATCCCTGGATATTGAGCTCCCATCCTTGGTCACACTGGAACCATGTCCCTGTGATCCCAACTATATCATATTCATTAATAACTATCTGCACATTCAATTCATCCACCTTGTTACGAATACCTCTCGCATTGACACATAAAGCCTCCAGGCTTGTTTTTACAACACTCTTAGCTTTTACACTTTTACAATTATGTTGAAAAGTGGCTCTTTTTGTTTTTTGCCCTGGATTTGCCTGCCTGCCACTTTTACTTTTCACCTTACTACTTTTTGCTTCTTCCCTCATTTTACACCCCTCTGTCTCTCTGCACTTGTTCCCATCCCCCTGCCGCATTAGTTTAAAGCCTCCTTAACAGCAGTAGCAAACGCTCCCCCTAGGACATTGGTTCCAGTCCAGCCCAGGTGCAGACCATCCTGTTTATACCGGTCCCACCTCCCCCAGAACTGGTTCCAATGCCCCAGAAATTTGAATCCCTCCCCCTTGCACCATTTTTCAAGCCACGTATTCAACTGAAGTATCCTCCTATTTCTACTCTGACTAGCATGTGGCACTGGTAGTAATCCAGAGATTATTACCTTTGTGGTCCTACTTTTTAGTTTATCTCCTAACTCCCTAAATTCACCTTGTAGGACCTCATCCAGTTTTTTACCTATATCGTTGGTACCTATGTGCACCACAACCACTGGCTGTTCACCCTCCCATTCCAGAATGTCCTGCAGCCACTCAGAGACATCCTTGACCCTTGCACCAGGGAGGCAACATACCATCCTGGAGTCTCGTTTGCGGCCGCAGAAACACCTATCTATTCCCCTTACAATCGAATCCCCTATCACTATAGCTCTCCCACTCCTTTTCCTTCCCTCTTCCTTCTTGCACCCATGGTGCAATGAACTCGGCAGCTGCTGCCTTCCCCTGATGAGACATCTCCCCCAACAGTATCCAAAACAGTATATCATGTTTACAGTTTTCCTGCCCTAAACAATTTTACCTCCCCCACATTTATATCAATGCTCCCCCCAATTCTACCACTCACCTGCACACCAGTGTCAATCTGTGATGGCTAATTTAGCATAAAATCTTAGGCTCTAAAGATATGGGAGAAAATTGCTTTTCCTGAAGGAAACTTGTGCAGTCCCTGGGAGAATGTACGACTCTACACAATCAACACATACAGTCAGGATCTTACCCAGTTCACTGGAGCTGTAGCTCCATAATAATGCTGTCCATCAAGGTTTCGCACGATCTGAGTCTCTCCGTCAGGAGTATGAGCCAATCAAATACAAGAAGTAGAAGGAGTATGCAAGGACTAAAACTCTATCTGCCCCTCCTCAAAATTCACAGAACTCAAGTGGAAACAAGTCATCCTTGACCTAAAGGAGTGTTTGAGAAAAGTAATCTCACCTACACGTACTGACTGAATTCTAATTTGAATTTTCACATTTTGAACATTTTAATCCGGTTTTATTTTATACTAATGTAGATTTTTTGCTAAAAATCTTTATAGGGCTGCGACATTATTTTAAAAGGTGTTGTGAGGTTTTATCAGCAAACTCTTCTAGCCCTTTTAAAATCTACAAAATAGTTATTTAGCTGCTGAATGCCAGAGGGATGGAGTTTGATAGGGTGGGTGGGTAGTTTTGCAATTCCTTCTGCTGCATTCACTTTCATAACTTGCTCCCAACTATAGGACTCAAAGTCATTCTAGATGCTTCGCTGTCTCTTTAAAAGATCTTGGGCCTACCATAATTGGTTATATCTCTGACACAACAGAAGGGCATCATTTATTGTGGCTCACAGATGGATTTGATGTCTTGATCTTTGAAAGCATTTTTTTCACAGGTAGACATGGTCTTGCTGGTGCATTGGAGAGAATGGAGGATATTGTCTGATCTCTATCTTTACCTGAGACCTGGAAAGTGATTCTTCTTGTGGCATGATGGATCTTGATTGTCAGGAGGAAGTGGGTGGAGGGGTGCTAAGGTTGGTCTTCCAAATGTTTACTGTGAGCTGTCTCTCATAAACCTCAGTGAACTAAATCTCAATGATTTGGAATTTAGACTTTATGTGTACACAAGTGTTTACTTTGTACAGTAACTTAAAGATAGAAGTGCATCTGATCTTGTTCTGAAGTGAAAGTGGTGAAGGTTGTACCGTTTCCTGTTTACATTGTAGAGCAGCTCAAGCAGAGAGGTTGGCAGGTACATCAGTGCTGGATTCTGATAAGGAAGTTGGAATAGGAATTTTCTGGAACTTCCCGTTTAGATGGCGCTACAAAACACATGCTTTCTGATAGTCAAAAAGCTAATAAATCTGACTGAAATCACTAAAAATACCTTCTATGAGGTAAATTCTGTTACATTATTGCTGCAAACAGTGACGGGGCGAGCGATAGCCAGGTGAGTTCAGGGGATGAACCAGGATTGAGTTTGGAAGCCTATAAAGCTGGCCTGGCAGCAAGGGTGGATCACTCTGGGCACTAAAAGGAGAAGTCCTGACCCAGGCAGAGGAGATATGGTGCTTGTACAACAGGCCCGGGCGCAAGGTTGGATCATTCTGGGAGCTGAGGCCCAGTTCGGAGGTGAAAGTCAATTTTGCTCTCTGCAATTTTCACTCCTCTCTCCAGGGTATAGAACCTTTCACTGTTCTGTTTTTTGGTCAATTTAAATACCAACCCAGGTAGACTGAAAAGATAGGGTGTCGGTCGGGACAAGAGCAAATTTCACTCATTTTCCATGAAGGTTATCTCCATGGTGCTAAGGCTATGAAGATGTCCTCGGCTGCTGTACTCTGTGCCGGCTAATATGATGAAATGATAACCAAGCCTTTGGGTCTAATTCAGGCTGTTCCAGGGTTCAGATCAGAGGAACTAATTTTGGTCCAGAATGCTGTTGTTGTTTACTTCAATTGTTTGCATGATTTTTATTTTTTTCTTTCTCTTGTGCATCGAATCTGGTCTTTTATTTTTTATTTTTATTCTTTTTTTCTTTCATTGGATTTTTTCCAAGTTTCTTGCTTTGTGGCTACCTGTGCACAAGCAAATCACAAGCAAATCTCAATGTATAATTAATACATTATTTGATAATAAATGTACTTGAATCTTGAACTTGAGGGGAAGAAGTGAATGGCAGTTGGAAACAGAAGGGGAGAGGTGTGTGAAGTGGATGGATGGAGGCACGAGTGTAAAAAAAAACAGAGATAGGTGATGGGGGGGATTAGGGGGAGGAAGGAAAGGGGGAAAATGGGAGGATCAGATGATCAGAAGGAGAAAATGGGGGGTGATTTTTCCTAAAACTGGAAATTTCAATATTCATGCCATTGAGTTGTACCCAAGTTGAAAATAAGGTGTTGCCACTCCACTCTGCATTTGGCTTCATCCTGGCAGAAGAGAAGGCCTAGGATGGACAGAGCAATGTCAGATTTGGAAAGACAGTTAATTTGGTCTACAAAATGGGAACAGATGTGACAGAGATGGAGCATCTGGGAGAAAAGAATAGCAATCTTACTAGAGACAGGTTAGGAAGGGGTTGGTCTAAGTAGCTGTTGGAGTTGGTAGGTTTATAATGAAGATCAGGCTTCAGTTTGCCTCCTGTAAGGGAGACAGTGAGATCTAGGAAAAGGAGAGAAGTGTCAGAAATTGTCCATGTGAATTTGAGAGCAGGGTGAAAGTTAGTCACAAAGGTGATGAAATAGATGAGTTCTGCAGTCACAAGAAGCAGAACCAGTGCAGTCATCAACATAACAAGAAAGATTTGGGGAGTGGTACCAAAGAAGGTTTGGAACAGCAACACATACACAATGCTGGAGGAACTCAGCAGGCTAGGCACAGTCAACGTTTCAGGCCAGAGACTGTTCAGATAGCCAACAAAAAGCTGTGTGTAGCCGGGCCCATGTTCACACATTTGATTTGGAGTCAGAAGAGAAGTTGTTTACAGTAAGAACAAGCTCAGCAAGGTGAGTGAGAGCATTGTTGGAGGCAAACTGGTTGGATCGTTGTTGTAGAAAGAAGCACAAGGCTTTTAGATCTTCCTGATACTGGATGAGGGTGTATAAGTACTAGACATGACCATAGTGAAGATGAGGCACCGGGGACGGGGAATTGGATTTTTTCTGAATGATGGAGGGCAGGTGAGGGCGTCCTGTAAATAGTTGGGAAGGGCTTGGAGAACAGGAGCCAACAGAAAATCAACCTGTGAGGAGATAAGTTTGATGGGGCAAGGGCAGGCAGAAACAATGTGTCTACCAGGGTAGTCCTGTTTGTGGATTTTGGTAAGAGATAGAAGTAGGGTTAAGGCATTATGAGGTTAAAAGCCAAGGAGAGGAGATCTGATGCAATGAGTTCTGTGACAGTGCAGGAAATGCAGTGCAGGTCCAGTGTTTTGTTGGTGGAGTTATTATACAGGGCTTGATAGGAGGAAGTATCTGACAGCTGTTATTTGGCCTCTGCAAAATCAGTCCATCGGACTACAATGGCACCACCCAATCTACAGATTTGATAACTAGACTGCGGCTGGTGCAAAGTGAATGGAGGACTGCACAATCGGAGGGGGTGAGGTTAGAGGAGGTCAAAGAAGTAGACAGGTTAAAGTGATTGATGTCTTAGTGGCAACTGGAGATGAGAAGATCGAGGAAATGTAGAAGGACCAAGGGGGTATTTAAGAAAGGAAGGGGAGTTGGAGAAATGAGAAGGGATCATCTGTGGGGGGTGGGGGAGAGGAAGGGTGCATGGGGTAAGAATCATTGTCAAAGAAATATCCACAGAGGTGGAGACAATGGAAGAAGCATTCCACATCATGGCGAACGTCAATCTTGTAGAGGTGCAGGTGTAGGTTTTCATAAATAGAACTGAGTGAGGTGTTTTAAGTTTTAGAAAAAACTGTAACACATTGATTGATCTCCAAAACCTGAACACAAAGCACGCTAAAACCCTTTATTATATCATCACATCACACCAGCCTCTTAAAGTGAAAGCCCAGCTCAATGTCGGTGGTTGTGAATTATGTACTTTTCCACCAGTGATGTTACCCTATACGGGCACAGGGTTTCAAAGGTGGAGGTGTTGCTGAGGACTGACAGCTCAGCATCAGAGAGGGGGAAGTCAGGTGAGGAGTGGTGGGGAGCCGGCAGGGGTTGGAGTTGGAACAACGATTAGGGTCAGAAGAGGAGAAAGAGGATATTTAGGGAAGGTGAGATTAGGGGGATATCAGAGGAAAGAGGGGAGAAGGAAGTAGTAAGTTCTTTTTATTTTATCTACTCCAGAGTCCTTATTATTTTAAAATGATGGATTACCTGTTCAAACACTTGTCCTTCTGAAGTAGCACCAAGAACGTGTTGGATAGCATACTGTGGAATGAAGTCAAACACCTTTAAATCAAACATCAAATGTTGATTGCGATCTTCATTGAGATATTTTGAAGCTTGCCTTAACGGGTCAGAATATTCTGATTTGGTCCAAGTGGCAGTAAATTAAAATGGCATCAATTGCAAGCATCATCATGACATAGGATTTTTTATTCTGTTGTCTCCACTCAATTAGTATTTCTTTAGGCATTTGCATTTATTTATTTATGCAAAATCCCTTCTGAAGAAGTAGGCTGCCTATTAATATTGACTATTCACTCAACCAGGGCAATAATTCAACTGTTAATGGCATTGGCATGATGAGACAAAGTTATGGAAATACTGCTTTAAATATTCTGTATTCACAGTTCCTTTTCAGATTTGCTTATTGAATAGGGTTTATTGAAACTTTACGCTTGATTTTCTGAATAACAGCAGGATGGCCCTTTGGTTGTTTAGACGAGGACCAACATGATCAGAATGAATGTCCCATAGTGCCCACCTTCTCAAGGGTACAGATCGGAGAGGGCAGTTGTGTGGGCCACAGACAATGAAGTGCTGTATATGCAGTAGCAGCTTTTATAGGTCTTGTGATATTACAGATTACAGTCAATGCAGACTAGCAATAACATCTCCCTTGCTGACAGATCATTTTCTGGCAATCAACGCAGTGGAGTATAATAGTATCACAGCTGTAGAAAGGAAGGATGTTATGGAGGGATCGTCTAATGAGTCATTGTAGGTGGAAGTCAGAAATGGGACTCACAGCAATCACTCAATTGGGAGTATTCGATAGAAACCCCCCCCCCCCAATAGAAGCAGAGACAGTGAGGGACAGATCAGGAAGCAGATTTTGGAAAGATGCAAAAATAATAGGGTTGTTTTCATGGGTGACTTCTCTTCTGGAAAAGGTTTAGATGGTCCAGGAAGAATTCCTCACACAATATGTGGACAGGCGAACTAGGGGAGAGGGTATATTGGATCTAGTGTTAGGTAATGAACCGGATCAGGTGACAGATCTTGGAACAGGCTAGAAGGTCAGCACAGTATCGTGTGCTGTACTGTTCTATGTTCCGTGTGCTATGCCTAGTTTGGAGGCTCTGATGCTCAGGATCACAAGAGGCTGCAGAAGGTTGTCGACTTGGGCAAAGTCATCACAGGCACAACCCTTTCCATCATCAGTGTTTAAGAAGGTGGCGCCCATCATTAACGACCTTTCACCATCAGGACATGTCTGCTACTCATTACTAATGTCGGGGGGGGGGGTGGGTACAGGGGTTTGAAGACCCACACTCAATGTCAGGGGGGGAGGTACAGGGGTTTGAAGACCCACACTCACTGTTTTAGGGACAGCTTCTTCCCCTCCACCTCTAGTTTTCTGAACACTACCTCATAACTCCTCTTTTCCACTATTTATTTATTTTGTAGCTTAAATTAATTTTTATCTCTTGCTCTGAACTGCTGCCATAAGACAATAAAGTTCATGACTTGTATTGAACTGGAATGGGTCCTCAGGTGACTGGTGTTTGATTATTTCACCAGGAGGGATGAAGTAATCCCCCCTTTCTGACATCCACTAATCCCCAGTGCTACCCTGCCTGGAAAACATGGAGAGCTGCCTTCAGTTCGCCTCTGTTTTGTGGCGCTTAAGTAGATGCAATGGCATGTGCCTATTCTAATCCCATTGTGATAACTGCAATGCACTCAGTAAAAGTGACAGAGAGAAGCATGAATTATATTAGAAAGGGTGAGTGGGTGTAGTGAAAGCAAAATGTGCTTGTAAGTAAATGACAAGAAAGAAAATAGTAGGGCATTATGGAGTGGCATAATGAATGTGGCAGGATGAAAGTAAATGTGAAGCAGGACTCAGCTCTCCATACTTCCTTTCATTATGAGGACATTTCCTGCACTGAGTCAAAGATCATGGCCTGATTCTCTTGCAGCTCATTCACTGAGCCACCACCAGCCATAATTGCAAGATGAAACCAGAAGATTTTTCACCTACACTGTTGAGGAATGGTGTTTTCCTGTGTTTCACTATTAATAATTTGTGTATCAACGAGATATTTGAAAACCAAATGTAGCCTTTCTGGATTTGGAATTCATTCTTAAAATTTCCTCTTGTTCAAACTCCTGCACTCCTAGTTCTGAAGTGGAGACAATGTCACGTGGACAAATTTTGTGTTTGTTGCATTGCTGTGGATATCACCCTAAGAGTGATATTCAGTCATCTTGCTGTGTTACAACCTGAGTTACATTATCTTTCTTCACAGGCTTTTCTCATTATCTCTCAACATGTTTCTCTGAATATTAAAGTTTATGGGGTCATTGTTTTCTTTTAAGGGGGCATTGCTCTGAATGTTGTATAAAATTCCTCCTGGAAGTTCGCATGGGCTTCTCAATTAATTTCTGGACATGGAATCTGGCTGCCCAGCTGTTTTCTCGATGAAATAATAAACAGCGCAAAATAGACAACAGGTTAGCATTAGAACAAAGACCAGATAGATATAAAATATATTACATTCTAATGCGAAATGAAGGTCATTGACAGCTTAGAAGATAAATTTGAATAGCAAGAGGAACTAAAGCATCTGAAGGCAATGGATTTAGAAGTGTTCATACAGAACTCACTAAAAATAGCACTGAAAGTTAACAATGCTAAAAGAGTAAAACAAAGCACTAAGTTCAAAAGAATTTTTAAGGGGTTTAGCATCTTCGAAACTGTATATATTATCTGGCCTGGATGAAATAAATCCCAGGCTGCTAAAAGAAGGGAAGGGAATTGCAGAGGCTTGAAAGACAACTTATCAAACCACACTGGCTAAAGCAAAGTTGCCAGAGGATTGGGAAATTTCCAACTATTAGAGTACTGCTACTCTAAAACTATTTAAAAATAGAGAAAGCAAGAAACTGAGTACCCACAGACTAATGAGGTCTGCTTTGATTCTGGAAAAAATATTGGAATCAGTTTTAAGAGATGGCATAACACTTCATGTAGAAAGACAGAGATCAATCAGAATCAGTCAGTCTGCATTTGTTAAGGAAGGTTTTAACTTGACTTAGCTTGTTGAGGATGGTCAATGTAGTTTACATTGATTTTACCAAGGCTACTGATAAGGTCCCATGACAGGCCAGTCAGAAGGAAAGCTCCAGGGATCTAAGAGAGAATGGCAAACTGGATCCGAAATTGGCTGGGTGGCTGGAAGAAAATGGTTGACAGGTGCTTCTTGTGACTGTAAAGCCATGATGTGGAATCACACTGGACTCAGAGCGCAGTCCCAACATATATTAATAATTGAGATCTAGTTGCAGTAGGCATGATAAAGGAAGTTGCAGATGGCATGGTTGACTGTGAAGAGAAGAGCCTTAGACTAGAAAGAAACATTGATGACCTAGTCAGTTGGCAAAAAATAGCAAATGGAATTTAATCCAAAGTCAGTGAGACAATCCATCAGTGGAGGTGCAATGTGGCAA
Organism: Hypanus sabinus; assembly: GCF_030144855.1. NCBI lineage: Eukaryota > Metazoa > Chordata > Chondrichthyes > Myliobatiformes > Dasyatidae > Hypanus > Hypanus sabinus. The sequence continues at coordinate 145,831,487 of NC_082713.1, read as the reverse complement.
AAGGTTGCATAACAAATGTATGGATCTAGTACGGAGGAGCAGACAGACCAGACCTTAAGAATCTGTGTTGGGAACAGATTACGAATGTTAACTAACAGGGCAATGAAGTCTTTCTAATGAATTGGAGGATGCTCTCCTTCAATTACAAGTTGTAGATGAGAGAAGCCATCTCAGAACTCACTTCATTGGTTAAACTAGGTACAGTTCTGACCATCATATTGTATGTAGTCTGATTATCCAGCCACACAAAATATGTCATTGCTCTGGAACTAGTGCAGAAAAGACTCATCAGTGTGTTCCCTGAACAAGAAAGCTTGACTTAGAAAGAGATACTAGATAGGCTCGGCCATTTATCCCTTGGACATAGGAGTCTGAGGACTGACCTTAGAAATATATTTAAAATCATGTATAAGGTCACAGTCTTTTTCCCAGTGCAGGGGAGACTAAAGCCTCAACATCATTTTCCTGCGCTGTCTCATATTTTAAAATTTTGTTAATATACAGAAAGCTGTTTTGAATTAACTCAATGGCAGAGCTTTCACAGCCTCTCCAGATCAGAACTAGTTCCCAGGCTACATAGTAAATAGTGCAACACTATCACAGTTGGAGTACAGAGTTCTATTCCGATGTCCTCTGTAAAGAGTTTGTACATCCTCTGTGGTGAACTACATATACCTGTCTGGACACGCCCCCTGCTGACTGCTCCTGTGGCTCCTCCCACAGACCCCTGTATAAAGGCGATCAAGGCCTGAGCCTGGCCTCTCAGTCTCCAGGATGTAGTATGGTGGTCACTCACTGCTTATTCCTTCTTCCAGTCAATAAAAGCCGATATCTCGCCTTACGTCTCAGAGTGAGTTATTGATGGTGCGTCATCCTCCCCATGAACACGTGTTTCTTCTAGGTTTTCTGCTTACCTCCCGCAGACAAAGACATACCAGTTAGTTGGTTAATTGGTCATTGTTAATTGTCCTGTGATAAGGCTAGGTTTAAGTAGATATTTTACTGGCAGTTCAGCCGGAAGGACCTGTTCTGTGTTGTATCTCTAAATAAAATATAAATAAAACCTAGCCAGAAGAAATGTCTTCCATGCATCATTCTGGTAAACCCTGTAACAATTTTCATTTCAGTGTGATCACCTCTCATTCTTGAGGCTATTGATATGGTCTGTCCAACCTCTCCCTTTATGGGAAAAATCTGGTGAATCTTTGTTGCACTCCCTTTAACAGTGCAACATTAAAGGTAATTTGCACTATCATTTGACATGTGGTCTCACTAAGGTTTATATAACACCTCCGTTTTTTTTAACTTTATTTTTAAATTATTATTTCCTTCACCTCACTGGAGCCTTAGTTTTCTTGTGTAGTTGGCAGGTTCTCTAGCCCATTCTCCAAGAAGATAGACACCTTGTCTTTATTCCTAATTATAAATTTTCCTACCTTTCTCATTTACCCTTGCCAGTTTATTCCTTTTCATAGACCTATAAATAGTCTTACAGTCCATTTTTATGTTGCTTGCCAGTTAACTTTCATATCCTAATTACAATTTATTTTAAATCAAATTCTTGGACTTCCTTTGCTGAGTTTTAAAATGCTCTCAATCGTCAAGCTGAGTGCTGTTTTGGCAGCTTTTTATATTTCTTCCTTTAATTCAATACTATATTTAATTCCTTCTGTGCTATATTTAATTCCTTCTGTAAATCGTAGGATGAGGGTGGATAGCTTCATCCTACAGTTTTTCCATCAGCCTAATCGAATTGAGAGAGCAGGCTACTCTGAAAATGTACTTCGTTTGTTGTAACAAAATGGAACCTGTATCGTACCAGAGTGCTTTGAGTGTTCATTCAACATTATGCCTATGGACATTGAAAACATAACAAACTGCAGAAAGACAAGTGGATTTGGTTACTGAAAGAATGCAAAGTACTGTACACTAATTAAGCAGACTAACAGAATGCACCTTGTCCTTGAACTGGCATGTGTAGATAATATGTATAAAAGAGTGGCTATGCCTTCTGTTTTTTCACAACTATCACTAGCTGTTGTGGGGTGATAGTTTTCCCTTGCAGCAAGTAAAATAAGTATGCATATGATTAATCCACACTGAGTTCATTGTTATTATAAGACAAAGCAAAAAGCTGTTTCACACCACATAGAGGTCAGAGTGAAAGATTTGAAAAGGAGTGTTCATTGGCTTTCAGCTTTTTCCAGCAACCTGATGGAATCATGATTCATTAGCAAGGGGAAATAAAAATAAGTTAGGTACAAGTGGACCAATGTTAGAGTGGGGAGGCTCTGGCTCAGCAGTCTTCAGAGACAAAAGGCTTTTTGCAAGGTAAGCTTCTAGTAAGTTGCTTCTTTTTCAATCTTCATCTGTTAATGCACAGTTAGTCCATTGAGAATAGGTCTAGAGGACTGTGTTGTGTTCATTGCATGAAATGTGGGAATTCTGGGAAACCTCCAGCTTCTCAACTAACCAAATCTGAACCAAATGTAGCTAATCAGAAAACATGAAAGAGAACTGGATATGCAGCTCAATAACCTTTAACTCATACAGGAAACTGAGGAGGTCGTCGATAAGAGCTACCCCAAAGTTACAGGAGGCAGGTACCTGGGTGATTGTTAGTAGAGGGAAAGGAAATGGGTGCGAGGGCAGAGTACCCCTGTGGCTGCTCCCCCAATAATAAGTGTACCTCTTTGGATACTGTTGGGGTGGACGATCGACTGGGTGGGGGCACAGTGACAGGATCGCTGGCACTGAGTCTGGTGCTGTGGTATGGAAATGAAGTGGGTAGAGAGGACTGCAGTAGTGAGACAAGATTCCAAAGTTAGAGGAGTAAACACAAGTTTCTGTGGACATGAAAGAGACACCCAGATTGTATGTTGCTACCCAGGTGCCAAGGGAAGAGATGTCTTGGATCAGGTCCACAGTAGGAGGGTGAGCAGCCAGAAGTCTTGTTACATATTGGCACCAGTGACAGGTAGGACAAGAGAGGAGGTCTTGAAGGGATAATTTTAGGAGTTAGGTAGAAAACTGAAATGCAGGATCTCCAGGATAGCACCTCTGGACTGCTGACTGTGCAACGCACCAGTGGGGGTAAGAATAAGATGATTTGGCAGTCAAATGTGTGGCTGCGTAACTGGTGCAGGGGACAGGCTTCAGAATTCTGGATCAATGGTGTCACTTCCAGGGAAGGTACGACATGAACAAAACCTGTTGGGCTGGGTTTGGCAGGAGGTTGGGAACCAGTGTGAGTGGGCTAAGGATGAGGCAGTTGGTATACATCTAGATGCAGTGTGCAGTGAGACTATCAGGAAGGATAGAAAAACAATAGGGCAAAATTGCAGTCGGTGTGATGAGTTCCAGTGTAACATGGCGACAAAGTTGAAAAGGGTGACTGTTAGGGAAATTGATTTGCTAAGGAAGCTCAATTAAAGTTGGTCACAAATAAAATCGGCACAGACTTTGACGTGGCTAGAGTACCTTTATTCAAGAGTATGGGAAAGGTGACTCGCTAACACCATTCGTCCCTGTCACCAGAACTGTTAGAGAAATTGCTTAAATACATGACTCAGACACTTTCAGACTTTGAAGTAAACAGCATTTTATTCATAATATTACGTGGAGTGGAACCGCTAACAGTGGGGTTCGAATTCCAAAAAATACAGAAAGCACACGTACAAATACTGCAGGGAGGCTGCAGAGGACTTGGACAGATGAGGAAAATGGGCAAAGAAGTGGCAGATGGAATACAGTGCAAACACGAGGATATCTGCAGATGCTGGAAATTCAAACAACACACACAAAATGCTGGTGGAACAAAGCAGGCCAGGCAGCATCTACAGGGAGAAGCACTGTCGACATTTCGGGCCGAGACCCTTCGTCAGGACTAACCAAAAGGAAAGATAGTAAGAGATTTGAAAGTAGTGGGGGGAGGGGGAAATGCGAAATGATAGGAGAAGACCAGAGGGGGTGGGATGAAGCTAAGAGCTGGAAAGGTCACACCGGGAGCACCGGATGCAGTATACCACACCAGCCGACTCACAGGTGAAGTGTCGCCTCACCTGGAAGGACTGTCTGGGGCCCTGAATGGTGCTCCCAGTGTGGCCTTTTATATATTGGTGAGACCTGACGCCGACTGGGAGACTGTTTTGCTGAACACCTACGTTCGGTCCACCAAAAAAAGCAGGATCCCCCAGTGGCCACACAATTTAATTCCACGTCAAAATGAATCCAAACTCAGGTTGGAGGAACAACACCTTATATACTGGCTGGGTAGCCTCCAACCTGACGGCATGAACATTGACTTCTATAACTTCCTTTAATGCCCCTCCTCCCCTTCTTACCCTATCCCTGACATATTTAGTTGTTTGCCTGTTCTCCATCTCCCTCTGGTGTTTCCCCCCACCCTTTCTTTCTCCCAAGGCCTCCTGTCCCATGATCCTTTCCCTTCTCCAGCTCTGTATCACTTTCACCAATCACCTTTCCAGCTCTTAGCTTCATCCCCCCCCCCCACCCCACCCCGGACTTCTCCTATCATTTCGCAATTCCTCCTCCCCCCACTACTTTCGAATCTCGAATTTCGAATCTCCCCCACTACTTTCGAAAGATATCTTTCCTTTTGGTTAGTCCTGACGATGGGTCTGGGCCCGAAACATCGACAGCGCTTCTCCCTATAGATGCTGCCTGGCCTGCTGTGTTCCACCAGCATTTTGTGTGTGTTATTGGATGGAATACAATGCCAGGAAGTGTATGATCATGAACTTTGGTAGAAAGCATAAAAGAGTGAACAATTTTCTAAATGAGAAAATTCAAAGATCTGAGATGCAAAGGGACTTGAGAGTCCTTGTGCAGGATTCTTTAAAGGTGAACTTGCAGGCTGAAATGGTGGCAAAGAAGACCAATGCAATGTTAGCATTTCAAGAGGACTAGAATATAAAAGCAAGTGTGTAATGCCTAAGCATTATTAAGCACTGGCGTGGCCTCACTTGGAGTATTGTTAACAGTTTTCGGCCCTTATCTATGAAAGAATGTGCTGACATTGGAGAGGGTTCAGAGAAGGTTCACAAGAATGAAAGAATGTTTGAATTGTATGAGGAGCATTTGACAGCTCTGGGACTGTACTTGCTGGAACTTAGAAGAGTGAGGGGGGATCTCATTGAAATCCGTCGAATGCAGAAAGGCGTAGAGGGGATGTGGAGAGGATGTTTCCAATAGCAGGCGAGTCTAAGATCAGAGAGCACAGTCTCAGAATAGAGAGACATCCATTTAGAACGGAGAAGAGAAAAAATTCTTTAGCCATAGGGTGGTGAATCTGTGGAATGTGTCACCACAGATGACTATGCGGGCCAGATCATTTGGGGTATTTAAGGCAGTTGATACGTTCTTAATTAGCCAGGGCATGAAAGGTGACAGGGAGAAGGCAGAAGAATGACTTTGAGAGGGAAAATGGATCAGCCATGATGAAATAATGGAGCAGACTTGATTGGCCAAATGGCATCAGTCTGCTCCTACCTCTTATGGTCTTATGATAGCTCTTTCATAAGCTGCATCACTGTGTTGTGCTGAAACTGCACAATGGTGAACAGGAAAGCTCTACAAAGCGTAGTCAAAACTGTCCAATTATATTGTATGTAGTATCCACTGAAATCCAGTTACTTTCCCCAAGCAGTAAGGCTGATCAACACTTCTGCCATCTAACCCATCCCTCCACAGCCCCAACCAATGCTCCTTTATCATTTCCTATCAGTGACCTTATGTACCAATGCTTAGAGTCTTTTTATGGACATATAATCAATCTATGTACAATATGTAAGCTTTATATTTATATTTATTGTGTTCTTTATCTTATTGTGGTTTTTTGTGCTGCATCGAATCTGGAGTAACAATTATTGTGTACTACTTTGTGCTGGAAATGAAATTAAACAATCTTGAATCTTCATAGCATGTGGTGTCCATCTTTGTCATAGATATTCTATGGTTCTAAAAGAAGAATAGACATGTTGAGCAATATGAAGCGTGTTGTTTAGACAATATTTGAAATACTGTGAACACCTCTGGTTTTTATATTTTAGAAGTGTTATAAAATATTTGAAAAACATTTTCAATACCAGGTACTATAACAATATAAAAAAATTGTACAATTTAGTAACACAAAAACTTCTGCAGATGCTGGCAATCCAGAGCAACACACACAAAATACTGGAGGAACTTGGCAGGTCAGGCAACATCAAAGCATATGAAACAGTTGATGGTTCAGGCTAAGATACTTCTTCCGGACTGGAAAAGAAGTGGAAAGATGCAGAATAAAAGTGGGGGGGAGGGAAAGGAGGATTGGCTAGACAGTGATAGGTGAAACTAGGAGGGTGGGAAGGTAAAGGGCTGGAGATGGTGCCTGTGAACCATGGTGATGTCTTGTGGGCTGCTTACAAAACTTCTAAGTATACCTCTCTGAATTACTCTCATTGCTGTCTGCAGCCTGTGATTTCCCTTTAAAAAGTGTACTTTTGAAGCCCTGGATGAAACATGGGTTCTACCATCTTCTGGGGGTCAGATCAATGGCATCCTAAGATACAAGGTCTATTGAAACCCATTGAAATTCCAGGTACGAACTCTGGAAAGCCATCTCACGTGCAATGTGACAGTTCCAGACCAAACTGGAAACTCTGAAGGATGTACAAAAGCTGTGGAAAGGTTTCAATGCTACTGCTACTTATAAAGTAAAACCAAGCAACATGGGTGACAACAAGGTTTCACTCCTACTCCTTCTGTGCTCGCTTTGACTGTCAAAACATGAACAAACCTTCACAAACTCCCACAGCCCTTGATGCTCTGTGATTTCAATCTCTGAAGCTGACATGAGAGCATCCTTCAGGAGGGTGAACCCATGGAAAGCATCCTGCCCAGATAGGGTACCTGGCTGAGTACTAAGGACATGTGCAAAATCAGCGGGCTGGAGTGTTCGCCAATATCTTTAACCCCTCACTCTGGCAGTCTGAGATACGCACCTGCTTCAAGCAGGCTTCAATTATATCGGTGACTGTGGTAACCCACCTCAATCACAATCGTTCAGTAACACTTGCATCCACTGTGATGAAGTGCTTTGAGAGGTTGGTAATGAAATATATCAACTCCTGCATGAGACATGAGAAGCGAGTTGGATCCACTTCAATTTGCATAACAGGTCCACAGCAGATGACCTTTCATTGGCTTTTCACTCAACCTAGGACAGCAAAGATGCACACGTCAGGACGTGCTTTATTGACTACAGGTCGATATTCAATACCATCATTCCTTCAACACTAATCAATAAGCTTCAAGACGTTCACCTCCTTGTGCAACTGGATCCTCAATTTCCTCATTTGCAGACCCCAATCAGTTCCGATTGGCAACAACATCTCCATAATCACCATCAGCACAGGTGTTCCACAAGGCTGTGTGCTTAGCCCCCTGCTCTACTCGCTTTATCAAGTCAAGTCACTTTTTATTGTCATTCCAACCATAACTGCTGGTGCAGCACACAGCAAAAACGAAACAACATTCTTCAGGACCATGGGTCTACATGAAACAGTACAAAAACTACACTGAACTATGTGAAAACAACACAGAAAAAAAAACACTAGACTACAGACCTACCCAGGACAGCATGAAGTGCACAAAACAGTGCAGGCATTACTATAAATAATAGACAATAGGCACCGTAGAGGGCAGTAAGTTGGTGTCAGTCCAGTCTCTGGGTATTGAGGAGTCTGATAGCTTGAGGGAAGAAACTGTTACATAGTCTGGTCATGAGAGCCCGAATGCTCTGGTGCCTTTTCCCAGATGGCAGGAGGGAGAAGAGTTTGTATGAGGGGTGTGTGGGGTCCTTCATAATGCTGTTAGACTTGTGGATGCCGCGTGTAGTGTAAATGTCCGTAATGGAGGGAAGAGAGACCCCGATGATCTTCTCAGCTGACCCCACTATCCGCTGCAGGGTCTTGCAACCAGAGATGATGCAATTTCTGTACCAGGTAGTGATGGAACTGCTCAGGATGCTCTCAATACAACCCCTGTAGAATGTGATGAGGATGGGGGTTGGGAGATGGACTTTCCTCAGCCTTCGCAGAAAGTAGAGACGCTGCTGGGCTTTCTTTGCTATGGATCTGGTGTTGAGGTACCAGGTGAGATTCTCCGCCAGGTGAACACCAAGAAATTTGGTGTTCTTAACGATCTCTACCGAGGAGCCATTGATGTCCAGCAGGGAGTGGTCGCTCCGTGCCCTTCTGAAGTCAACAACCATCTCTTTTGTTTTGTTCACATTCAGAGACAAATTGTTGGCTTTGCACCAGTCTGTTAGCCGCTGCACCTCCTCTCTGTAAGCTGACTCATCATTCTTGCTGATAAGACCACTTATGGCTGTGATGCCAGGCACAGCACCAGTGCCATATTTAAGTTTGCTGATGGCACTGCTGTCAAAGGTGGTGGTGAATCAGTGTATAGGAGAGAAATTGAAAATCTGGCTGAGTGATGCCACAACGACAACCTCTTACTCAATGTCAGCAAGACCAAGGAGCTTATTATTGACTTCAAGAAGAAACAAGAGGTCCATGAGCCATTGTTCACTGGGAGAACAGAGCTGGAGAGGGTCAGCAACTTTAAATCCTTTATGTTATTATTTCAGAGGATCTATCCTGGGCCCTGCACATAAGCGCAATTATGAAGAAAGCACAGCAGTGTTTTTACTTCCCTAGAAGTTTGTGAAGATTCAGCATGACATCTAAAACTTTAACAAACTTCTGTTGATGTGTGCTGGAGAGCATAATGACTGATCACATCACAGTTTGGTATGGAACAGAAAACCTACAAAATGGAGTGGATATGGCCCACTCCATCATGGGTAAAGCCCTCCCCATTATTGAGCATATCTACACGGAGCCTTGTAACATGAAAGCAGTAAGAACCCTACCACCCAGGCCATGTCCTCTTCTATCTGCTACCATCAGGAAGAAGGTATAGAAGCCTCAGAACCTACACCACCAAGTTCAAATAAATCAATTTAATATCAGAGAACATATACAGTATACAACCTGAAATTCTTACTCTTTGCAGATGTCCACAAAACAGAAAAAAACCCAAAGAATGAATGATAGAAATATCAGAACCCCAAAGCCCCCCTCCCACCTCCACACATAAGCAGCAGCAGAAACACCAATCCTCCCCCTCCCTCTCCCCCCACTTGCTCCAGCAAAAGCACTGACCTCCCTCCCCCCATCATGCAAACAATAGCAAATGCCCCCAAAGGGCTCTTGATCTAGAACCACCAAAAACTACAGTCCATCCCAACACTTTGGCATCTCAGGCAGGCTCTTTCTCACAATTATTATCCCTCAACCATCGGGGATAACTTCACTTGCTCTATCGTTGAATTGTTCCCACAACCTGTGGATTCACATTCAAAGACTCTTCATCGCATGTTCTTGATATTTATTGTTTATTTATTATTATTTTTCTCTTTTATATTTGCAGTTTGCTGTCTTCTGTACATTGGTTGTTTGTCCATTCTGTTGAGTGCAGTCCTTCATTGATTCTATTGTGTGTCTTAGACTTACTATGTATACCAGCAAGAAAACCTGCCTCGAGTTGTATAAGGTGGCATATATGTACTTTGATTATAATTTTACTTTGAACTTTAAGAAGAAGTCTGATTGGAGAGGAGAGTGGACCGTGACAGAAATGGAATAGGGAGGGGCACCAGGGGAGGTGATAGGCAGATGAGGAGAAGAAGCAAGAACCAGAGTGGAGAATATAAGAAGAGGGAAGGTGGAGGGAAAAAGTATCGAAATCCATGTTCATGCTATCAGGTTGGAAGTTACAAAGACAGAATATCAGGTGTTGCTGCTCCACACTGAGAATGGCCTCATTATGGCAAAAGAGGAGGCCATGGAACAACACGTGGAAACAGGAATTAAAATGGTTGGCCACTGGGAAATTCTACTTTTGCCAGATGGAACAGTCCTCCAATTTATGCTGGGTCTCATTGGGAGAACCGGATACAACAGATGACTCCAACAAATTTGCAGCTGAAGTGTTGCCTCATCCGGAAGGACTGCTTGGACTCCTGAATGGAAGTGAATGGGCAGGTGTAGCATTTCTGTCGCTTGCAGGGATATGTGCCAGGAGGGATGAACGGACAACGAAATAACAGAGGGCGCAATCCTCTCATAAAGCAGAGAGTAGGAGGAGGTAAAGACGTGTTTGGTGGTACGATCCCATTGAAGATGGTGGAAGCTGAGGAGAGTGATGTGTTGGATGGGGGGGATTATGGAAATGGTAGGTGAGGATAAGAGGAACCCTATCCCAGTTAAACTGTCAGGAAGATGGGGTTAACAAATTAGGAGTCTTTCCGCAAAAAAAAAAGGACAGGGTGTGGCGACCCATTTTCTGCGCAGGCGAACCGGCTCACAAATAGCCAGCGCGCGGGGGGAGACTTTGGTAATGCACCTCTGACATCTTTTCCGCCTGGAGAGGAAAAGATTAAATGCCAGCGCCGCGAAGTTTGAATAAACTAGTCTCCAAATGATTTACCGAGTGCATGTCGTTATTTCAGCGCTGTGTGTAGCACATCGTTACATTGGTGACCCCGATGGTCCAAACAGGATTTGGACCAAAGATGACCAACTCTTCATCTGTTCACGCAGTTTCGCTAAAACTGCCGACTTTCTGGACACTGCGACCACGCATGTGGTTTAGCCAAGCAGAAGCCCAGTTCCAGATTCGGCAGATATCTTCTGATTCCACGCATTACTATCATGTGGTGAGCGCCCTTGACCAGGAGACAGCCGCCCAGGTTGCGGATTTCATACAGTCGCCCCCGCAAGAAGGCAAATATGAAGCATTCAAAGCGCTGCTCATTGGGACCTTTGGCCTCTCACGACGTGAGTGAGGTGCCCGCCTGCTTCACCTGGACGGTTTGGGAGACAGACTGCCATCAGCATTGATGAACAAGATGCTGGCCCTAGCTGACGGACACAAGCCCTGCCTCATGTTCGAGCAAGCATTCCTAGAGTGACTGCCCGAGGATATACATCTGCTGCTGGCCGACACAGATTTCAGCGACCCCCGGAAGGTGGCGGCCCGGGCAGACATGCTGTGGAAAGCCAAGAGGGAGAGCGTGGCGTCCGTCAGTCAGATTACCAGGCCATGCGCATAACAGCAGACCAGACCAGGCCCGGCAGGGGGGCACACAGAACACAGAGTCAGGAGTGAGGAGGCCAGTGAACAGTGGTGTTTCTACCACCAACGATGGGGCACAAAAGCCCGCCATTGTCGACCACCCTGCAAGGGCCAGGGCCAGTTGCCTCTAATGACTATGGCGGCTGGCCACCAGGACAGCCTCTTGAACGTCTGGGACAAACAGTTGGGACGCCGCTTCTTAGTCGACACCAGGGCGGAGATCAGCGTCTTGCCCCCAATGGGGTACGACACCCGCAACAGGAAGCCAGGACCCACCCTGAGGGCCACAAACAGCAGCACGATACGTACCTACGGCACCCGCATAGTGCAGCTGCAGTTCGGCGCCAGCCAGTTCATGTGGGATTTCACACTGGCTGTGGTGGCCCAACCACTCCTGGGGGCAGACTTCTTGCGAGCTCACAGCCTGCTGGTCGACTTGCAAGGAAAAAGACTGGTACATGCCGAGACTTTCCAGACATTCTCCCTGGGTGAAGCCAAGTTGCCGGCTCCACACCTGGACTCCATCTTGCTGTCGGACAACGAATTCACCAGAATCCTGGCAGACTTTCCATCAATTCTGGCACCGCAGTTCACGGCAGCCATGCCCAGACTCCAGCACCAAACTCCGACCCAGGGACCACCCCTCCACGCCCGCGCACGAAGGCTCCCCCAAGAAAAGCTCCGCCTGGCGAAGGAGGAGTTCAAGAGGATGGAGGAATTAGGGATCGTATGGAGGTCCAACAGCCCATGGGCCTCCCCCCTGCACATGGTGCCCAAAGCAGCTGGGGGTTGGAGACCATGCGGCGACTACCGCAGACTGAACGAGGCTACCACTCCAGACCGCTACCCCGTGCCGCACATACAGGACTTTGCAGCAAACCTGCATGGGGCAAGAATCTTTTCCAAAGTAGACCTTTTCCGGGGATACCATCAAATCCCAGTGCACCCTGAAGACATCCCCAAAACAGCACTCATCACCCTGTTCGGCCTGTTCTAGTTCCTCCGAATGCCGTTCGTCCTGAAGAATGCCGCACAGATGTTCCAGCGGCTAATGGACGTGACCTGGACTTTGCGTTCATCTATTTGGACGACATCCTTATAGCCAGCAGTTGTAGTCAGGAGCATCTGTCCCACCTCCACCAGCTCTACTCCCGCCTGGGTGATTTCGGCCTCATGATCAACCTGGCCAAATGCCAGTTCGGTCTCAATACCATCGACTTCCTGGGCGACAGGATTACCAAAGACGGGGAAACACCTCTGCCCGCCAAGGTAGATGCGATTCGCCACTTTGCCCAGCCCAACATGGTCAAAGGCCTGCAGGAGTTCGTTGGTATGGTGAACTTCTACCACTATTTCCTCCCCTCAGCAGCCCGTATCATGCGCCCTTTGTACACCCTGATGTCGGGTAAAGGCAAGGACATTACTTGGGACGAGGACGCTGCAGCCGCTTTAGTTAAAGCCAAGGAAGCCTTGGCAGATGCCGCGATGCTGGTGCACCCCAGAACGGACGTTCCGACCGCCCTCACAGTGGACACATCCAATACAGCAGTCAGTGGGGTGCTGGAGCAGCTCGTCGAGGGGCGCTAGCAACCCCTGGTGTTCTTCATCAAGCACCTACGACCACCCGAACTCAAGTACAGTGCTTTAGACCAGGAGCTGTTGGCACTGTATCTGGCAATCCGGCATTTCAGGTACTTCTTAGAAGGCAGGCCGTTCACCGCGTTCACAGACCTCAAACCGTTGACCTTTGCATTCACGAAGGTGTCCGATCCCTGGTCGGCTCACCAGCAGCAACATCTGTCCTACATCTCCGAGTACACGACGGACATCCAGCATGTCTCGGGAAAGGACAACGTCGTGGCGGATGCACTCTCCATACCAGCTGTCCAGGCCCTGTCCCTGGGGGTGGACTATGCAGCACTGGCAGAGGCGCAGCAGGCAGATGACAAGATACCCAGCTAAAGGACCACAGTCTCGGGTTTGCAGCTGCAGGACTTTCTTGTAGGCCCAGGTAATAGGACCCTCCTGTGTGACGTGGCTACTGGCCAACCTCGCCCCATCGTCCCGGCAGCCTGGAGGCGGCGAGTTTTCTACTCCATACACGGTTTGGTGCATCCATCTATCAGGACAACCATCCGGCTGGTCTCCAGCAAGTTCGTGTGGCACGGACTTCGCAAGCAGGTCAGTGAATGGGCCAGAACGTGCGTGCAGTGCCAAACAGCCAAGGTACAGCGGCACACTAAAGCCCCGCCGCAGCAGTTCGAACCCATCCACTGGAGGTTCAACCACATTCATGTGGATATCGTGGGTCCCCTACCAGTGTCCCGAGGAGCGCGGTACCTCCTAACTATGGTAGACCGGTTCACAAGGTGGCCAGAGGCGGTCCTGCTCACCGACACATCTGCCGATTCCTGCGCCCGTGCACTGATCGCAACCTGGGTAGCATGCTTCGGGGTACCGGTCCACTTTAACTCTGACAGAGGCGCCCAGTTCACCTCCAGCCTGTGGTCAGCCTGTTGGGAATGCAGCTGCACCACACAACTGCCTACCACCCACAGTCGAACGGACTAGTGGAACGCTTCCACCGTCACTTGAAGTCGGCTCTCATGGCCCACCTGAGAGGACCTAACTGGGTGGACGAGCTTCCCTGGGTCCTGCTTGGAATTCGTCCAGTGCCCACAGAGGATCTGCACACCTCGTCGGCCGAGTTGGTGTACGGCGCGCCCCTGGCCGTCCCGGGAGAGTTCATACCAGCCCCAAGGGGGCAAGCGGAGGAACCTGCAGCTGTCCTGGACAGACTACGTGGAAGTCTTGGCAACCTGGCCCCCATACCAACTTCACAGCACGGACGGACCCCGACCCATGTACCCAAAGACCTGCAGAACTGTAAGTTTGTGTTTGTACGAAGGGGCGGACACCGGGCACCGCTACAGCGGCCGTAAGAGGGGCCATTCAGGGTGATCAACAACAACGGGTCCACGTACGTTCTGGACATTGGGGGGAAAGAGGAGGTTTTCACGCTGGACCGACTCAAACCAGCCCATGTGGACTTGGCGCCGCGGCGCAGAGGCAGACCTCCCAAACAGAGTCCGACCCAGACTGAGGACATTGGGGGGTGTCTCGCCGGTACAGGGGGAGGGTTATGTGGCGACCCACTTTCTGCGCAGGCGAACCGGCTCTCAAAGAGCCAGCGTGCGGGGAGAGACTTTGGTAATGCACCTCTGACGTCATTTCCGCCCGGAGAGGGCGGGCGCTAGGGATTAAATGCCAGCGCCGCGAAGTTTGAATAAACTAGTCTCGAAACGACTTACCGAGTGCGTGTCGTTATTTCAGCGCCGTGTGTAGCACATCGCTACAAGGGATAATTTGACAGATTTTTTTAAACCATTCACGATTTTGATACAGTAGGTTTGGAGATAATCACATAAACATGAAATAAAACATATGGTGCCAAGATACGAGATAATAACTAATTAACCGAATGACCAGTCCATCGAGCGAGGGGGAAGACAAAGCCTCCCACTGTGGCGGCCGCCGACCTGGGGGCGGGGTTTCTGGCCAGGGATGCGGTGAACGCATGCGCACAACGTGTAAGGCGATGCGCAGGCGCGGATTCATTTCTTGAGGTAAGATGACGGCGAGCTAGAGCTGGGGATAGAAGGTACTGAATGATGTGGGGTTGCTTGTTGGCGGTCGAGCTGACGGTGGCACCAAAGTCCCAAGCGTGGGAGACAGCCACCTTCACAAAGCAAATTTGATGGGGGAGAACGTGAATGCTGCGCGAGGAAGTTGTGTGTGTGTGAGAGTTGGGGGGGGGGGGCGGGTAGGGTATGTGTGCGCATGCGTTAAAGCGATCTCCTGACAGGAAGGTTCAACAGTTAGTTCCCGAAAGTTGGGATCAGAGGGTCGGGCACGTCCAAATCACTCACTCACCCAACCTCCGGTCATAATTGCAGCTCCCCACCCATCTAGGCGTGGGCAGATGGTATAGTAGATGTCTGTACGTTTCCTGGTCATATGAAAGAGGTAGTTGTTTACAAATAACTGATATTTAGTTGTGATATCAAATGATATGTATCATGTGAGAAGGGTATTATTGTCCATTTGCGTTCATATGATTTTTGGAAATCTGCATTCATTCTGGACCCCTCGATACATAGTGAAGCCTAAAGTCCCATACCACCAAGTTCAAGAACAGCTACTTCACCCATTGAACCAAAAGACAGCCAATCACTGGTGTTTAACAATACTACGATGACCTTGCACTACAATGGACTTGTAGTATTTTTTTTGTGAGTGCTGCTTATATATGACGCTATGTGCCTCTAAACCTGCTACAAGCTTTTCATTGCTGTAGTGTATATTGACAATAATCTGGATTTTGAATGTGTTACCTATTCAGAAATCAATGGTTCTTTTCAAAAGGAAAAATGAATGAACAGCTGTTGTTCTTTTTAAGCAGTGAGGCAGCACCTGTACCAGTGGCACAGCCAGTAGAGCTGCTGCTTCACAACTCTGATGACCTGGTTCAATCCTAAATTCCAGGGCTGTATATGTGGAGTCTGCATGTTTTCCTCTGACCTGTGGAATTCCACTGGGGGCGTCAGTTTCCTTCCATAGCTTGAAGAAGTGTGGTTTGGTGGGTTGATTAGCTGTTGTAAATTGCCTCCACTATATAGATGAATGGACAAATCTGGAGGGGGGGAAGAAGTTGGTAGGAATTGAGTGAAAATGGCTTTTAGGGGAATGTGATTGTTCTTGTGAGCTGAAACAGACTTGTGGGCTGAAATGTTTCCTATGTAAATAGAAGATATGGTAATTTTCTTGTTTTCAGTTTTCCGATATTGAATTAAAATGATGCAGAAATACTTCATTGAAGGACAGGTGTACACTGTTCCAATCATCCAGTCAGACTTGCGCCGAGAGGAAGCCATTCATCAGATCAGTGATGCCCTTCAGTATCTCCAGCAAATCTCCAATGATGTGTTCACTAGGTATGGACCTTAAATTTTTTGGTATATCTGTGTTAACCATTGAAAACAAGCTGAAATTGTATAGGTCTTTTTATAGATTGTAGTGCAGTGCATAATTAATATTCACAATTTTTCACTGCTGCCTATAGAGGGGAGTTAGTCTTAATATTCATCAGTCACTCAAAAATCCATGATCGGATGATTATGCTGTGTCAGATTGTCCTAGATCTGTACAATGGAGAATATACTTCAAATGTGCACAAATACATGTACAGTGCATTGGAACATGCTGTGGTTGTGAAGGTGCTACATAAATGGAAGTCTTTTTCTAATGTTTCAAGGCATGTTAAGGAGAAGACATTAATATCAAGCATCTGATGAAGAATAGGCCATAAATCTATGCTTAAAGAGAGTAGTTTAGGTAGCTTTTGGGTGAAAATTATAGGGTTTGATGCCAAGGTAACTGAAAACCTTTGCCTTTGATACAAAGGAATGGATGAGTAATGTTCAGAGGCTGAAAACTGAGCCTCTCAGCATTACTTGTGATCAAAAACAACAAGATAATCAGGCTCCAAACTAAGGTGAACAGAAGGAACTTATTTCTTTTAGCAGGAATGTCAGTAGCTAGCAGGTTTAGGTAATTGGTAGAACCTTGGAGGTTAGGATTTTTCTTCCCTCCATAGAAAAATCAGGAACTCTTTTCCTGTTTCTGGTTTTCCAACGCTATGTTAAAAATATGCAGCAGTACTTCATTGGAGAACTGGTGTGTTCTGTCCCAATCAACTTATTGGACTAGCTTCACAATGAAGCCATTTACCAGATCAGTGATATCCTTCAGTATGTCCATAAAATGATAGTAAAAGTAGAAACTCCTGTACTTAAAAGACTTGACCTAAGACCATAATCTCAGCTGCATAATTCAGTCATTCGGCCCTCCAGTCTACTCCGCCATTCCATCATAGTTGATTATCCCTCTCAACCCCATTCTCCATTCTTACCAGGTGGTAAGAGTGGGCTGCCTCAGCTCTGCCCCTCTGACCCTCAACACAGGTGCCCCTCAGGTCTGTGTCCTAAGCCCCTTCCTTTACTCTCTGTATACTCATGATTGTGTCACCACCCACAGCTCCAATCAGCTAATTTACTGACGATACTACATTGATTGGCCATATCTCAAATAATAATGAAGCAGCCTGCAGAGAAGTCATCACCTTCAAGAAGGCAACCTCTCCTTCAATGTCGCAAAAACAAAGGAGCTGGGTGTGGACTCCAGGAGGAATGGAGACAGGCTAACCCCTATTGGCATCAGTGGATCTGGGGCTAAGAGGGTGAACAGCATACACATCACTGAGGATCTCGTGGTCTGTACATACTGGCTGCATGGTGAAAAAAGCACACTAGTGCCTCTTTCACCTCAGACAGTTGAAGAAGTTTCCTAATCCTAAGAACTTTCTACAGGGGCACAATTGAGAGCATGCTGACTGGCTGCATCACTGTCTGGTATGGGAGCTGTACTTCCCTCAGTCACAGGACTCTGCAGAGAGTGGTGCGGACAACCCAATGCACCTATAGTTGTGAACTTCCCACTATTCAGGACATTTACAAAGACAGTTGTGTAAAAAGAGATCTTTGGGGACCCAAGTCATCCCAACCACGAACTGTTCCAGCGGCTACCATTTTGGAAATGGTACAGCAGCATAAAAGCCAGGATCAACAGGCTCCAGGGCAGCTTCATCCACCAGGCCATCAGACTGATTAATTCATGCTGTGTAATTATTTCTGAGTAATATTGACTGTCCTGTTGTATCTACTATTTATTACAAATTACTATAACTTGCACATTTAGATGGGGATATAATGTAAAGATTTTTACTCATGTATATGAAGGATGTTAGTAATAAAGTCAATTCAATTCATAACTCTTGACGCCCTTACTAATCAATCAAAAAGCTATCATCTTCTGCTTTAAATATATCCAATGACCTGGCCTCCACAGCCATCTATGGCAATAAATTCCATTGTTTCACCACCCTCTGGCTAAGCTTAAGGAAGAAAGAGCTGGAAGCAGAGTTTAAATCCACAAATAACTAAGGGAGATGGGTTGATTTGACTGTATACCATTGGCAGTGGGAATTCTGTCTCAGAGAAATAAGGACTTTGTAATGTTGTTTGAGTTAAGATATGGAATTGGTTCTAATAGAGGTGCTCCAAAGTGTCATTTAGAAACTTGCAGTAGGGGTGTAATAAATGGAAACTTAATCGTCAACTGGTTCTTTCTGAGTTGCTGAGTGTGATTAACCTCAATTTGTGTGCCTCATTTCTGTCATTAATTTATTTGCTTGAGTGAGCTGTTTCCTTGACTCTGTTTTGTAATTAGAAAATAATTCCCTTGCAGTCATCACTGATGTATCCTTGCTTCAGCTGTGATCATCCAGCCTTACACTTGAAACATTTTTGGTATCGGATTGAATTGTTCCTACTTTCTACCTTTACCAAGTTGAACCATGGTGGCCGTCACACTCTTTAAGCTGTGCAATAGGCCAAAAGACTTGTTTTGTAGAATCTTGTTGAAAACCTAAGATTTGAGAAAAAACTGGACAAGCCTGTATGGAAATGAGATCTGATTATCCAGGGAATGCAGGATTCTAACTACTAATGACTTTCATGTGGCAGCTTTCTAATTGCTGGGAATGTGCATGTGTAAATGCTAATATTCTTTAATTTTATTTATTGAGATACAGTGCAGAATAGGCCCTTCTGCCCCTTCAAGCCGCACTGCCCAGTAATCTCCGATTTAACCAATTTACAATTGATCAATTGACCTATGTCTTTGGACTGTGGGAGGAAACTGGAGCACCTGAAGGAACCCATGTGGTAATGGGGAGAACATGCCAACTCTTTCCAGGCAGTGGCGGGAAATGGACCTGGTTCACTGGTGCTGTAAAGTGTTATGCTTAACCACTACGCTACCATATTGACAGCTTTAGAATTGTTTGTAATACATAATATTAATAGAAAACTGTTAGGTATAAAAGATCATACAGATTTTACATGAATATTAACGTTTTAGGGATGTTCTTTTAAATGATTGTAAGAGTAATTAGCATTCCTAGCTGATCCAGAAATACCAATAGCAGATTCTGCTGAAATCTTGAAAATCGTGGGGTTCCTTTTTAGTATAACTGCCGTTGAAGTTCTGCAGGTTTCAGTTTGAGAGCTTAACTTTTCACTTTATATGTTATTGATTTGGATGGAGGAACTGGTAGCATTGTGGACAAGTTTGTCTTTAAATTCCTCTAACAAACGTGCATAATTTCAGATTTGCCCACACAAAATTTCAGTAGCTATTTTCACTCTTCCACTCAACCTGTCTACATCCTATTGCAGATTTCTGACGTCCTCTTTGCAACATGCCCTCCCATCTATTTTTGTGTCATGGCAGACTTGGATACCTTAATTCTGCCCCTACCTCCATGTCATCAATGTAAATTGTAATTAATTGAAGGATAAATCATAAATAATTGAGGGAATCAGCTGGTGTACACAGCATTTATGATATGGGAGTGGGTGGGGAGGTGGGTACTGAATGTTTAGGTGACGAGCTGAATTGAGTTACTTTATCTTAAACGTTGATTATCTCATTATTTAAAGCTGTACTCATTTGGCTAGATGGAGAGTTACATCACACTTCTAACAAGTACATTGCATGTGGTAGAATAATGTTGAAGTCTAGATTTTCAGTTTTGTATAGGCTGATCATTATCTCTTCATATTTAATATTCTATACCTCAGCACAAAACTTTAAATTCCCATTTTTCTTACCATAAGAAATCGTATAACCTTAGTTTTGCTTTGAAAGCTTTGTGAACCTGAATCCTTCTATTACTGCAATATGCTAGCCTAAATTCAGAGTATCATATCATGTGGTGGGTAGGGGCGTACTTTATCCAAATTACATTTGGTCAAAGCTACTGACCTAATAGATCACCTGTCTGTCATCCCACTTTCTCGGGATTGACCTTCCTTGCGGCTTTCAATGATCTTTTGAGGAGTTGACCGCTATGCCTGTTCCAGTACAATCTGTACACTCCTGAAACTATCTGCAGAGGACAGAATTGACCCCTGAACTTGAACACTGTGACAAACTGCTCTCAACACTTGTTATCCATTTAACCAATTAAAATCCATTTAGCTGTTCTAGCATTACATGCATCATAACTGGGTAATGCATACAAAATGTTGGAGGAACTCAGCAGGTCAGGCAGCATCTATGGAAGGAAATGTCTAATTAACATTTCAGGCTAAGACCTGCTGAGTTCATCCAGCATTTGTATGTATGTATGCCCAAGATTTCCAGCATCAGCAGAATCTTTTATGTATCATAACTGGGTCATGGCATTTCACTATTTAAGAGAAAATCTTAATAGAAGGATATCTTGTTACAGGGTTTCCCAAAATGTGGAGAGTAACCAAACTCGCTTGAGGTCTATCAGTGATCGGATCAACTTGGCACAAGCCAAGATCAAGAAAATCAAAGGCAGCAAGAAAGCTACTAAAGTGAGGGCTGAGTACCTTATTTTCTTTGAGTGGATATGATTCTAGCTTGAGTTTCTTTACGGAAATGAGGAGTCATGAATTTAGCTCTTATTCCCTTGTTACACAATTTGAATTTAGATGTTCTGATATTTTCATTGCAAATTGTGGTGTAAAACTAACTACTGTATTTGTACTCAAATTTAATTTGAATTTGCATTGAGACGATTTTCTTGTGTGCAATTTTTTTCTTATTTCAGAGCCAGTAAGAATGGAGCTTTAGCTTACAGACAAAGAACATACGAGTGGTGATTGATAAGTTTATGGCCTAAGGTAGGAGTCAATTTTCGAAAACCTAGCACATTTATTTTTCAACATAGTCCCCTCCTACATGTACACACTTAGTCCAGCGGTCGTGGAGCATACGGATTCCTCCTTTGGAGAAGTGGTCCACAGCAGGCGTGATTGATAAGTTCGTGGCCTAAGGTACAAGGAGATGAGTTATAGAGCTCTCGTTACATGCACACGCAGCTCAACTCTTTGAGTGAAAATGCGGAAAGTTTGGAGTTAATAACATCTCCTTCTACCTTAGGCCACAAACTTATCAATCACCCCATGCTGTGTACCACTACTGGAGGTCCAAGGCACCGACTTCTACAAAGAAGGAATCCGTATGCTCCACAACCGCTGGACTAAGTGTGTAGATGTAGGAAAAATAAATGTGCTAGGTTTTCTAAAATTGACTCCTTCGACCTTAGGCCACTAACTTATCAATCATCCCTCGTAAGAAATAGGAACAGGAGATCCATTTGGCCTGTCGACCCTGGTCTGCCATTCAATAGTATCATGGCTGACATGGCCATGGTCTCAAATCCACCTACCTGCCATTTCCTCATGACCTTTAATTCCCCTGCTGTGTAAAAATGTTATCTAACCATGTCTTAAATATATTTAATGAGGTAGACTCTACTGCTTCTCTGAGTAGAGAATTCGATAGATCTACAACTCTCTGGGAAAAGTAATTTCTTCTCATCGCTGTCCTAAATCTATTCACCCAATTCTTGAGGCTATATATGTTAATGTTAGCCTCACTCAACAGTGGACACAACTTTTCTGCTTCTATCTTATCTATCCCTTTCATAATTGTATCTGTTTTTTTATAAGATCTCCTCGCATTCTTCTGAATTCCAGCAAGAATAGTCCTAGGAAACTCAATCTCTCCTCATGGGTTAAGCACATCATCTCTGGAATCATTCTGGTGAACTTCCTCTGCACCAGCTCCAAAGCCAGTATATCTTCCCTCAAACAAGAGAAAATCTGCAAATGCTGGAAATCCAACTGACACACACAAAATACTGGAGGAACTCAGCAGACCAGGCAGCATCTATGGAAAAGCGTACAGTTGACATTCTGGGCCAAGACCCTTCAGCAGGATTGGAGAGAAAAAGATGAGGAGTCAGAGTTAGAAGGTGGAGGAGAGGAAGAAGAAACACAACGTGATTGGTAAAACTGGGAGGGGGTGAAGTAAAGAGCTGGGAAGTTGATTGGTGAAAGAGATACAGGGCTGGAGAAGGTGGAATCTAACAGGCGAGGACAGAAGGCCATGGAAGAAAGGAAAAGGGTGAGGGCACCAAAGGGAGGCATTGGGCAGGCAAGGAGATGTAAGAGGGAAAAGGGGATGGGGAATGGGGGGGGGGGGGGCCAGTACCGTGTTCAAAAAATTGATGTTCATGCCATGAGGTTGGAGGTTACCCTGATGGAATATAAGGTGTTGCTCCTCCAAACTAAGTGTGGCCTTAACACAACAGTAGAGGAGTCCATGGATGGACATGTTGGAATGGGAAGTGGAATTAAACTGGGTGACCACTGGGAGATCCTGCTTTTTCTGGCAGATGGAGCTTAGTTGCTCAGTGAAGCAGTCTTCTGATCTCCATTGGGTCTCACCGATATACAAGAGGCCACACCGGGAGCACCAGATGCAGTAGATGACCCCAACAGACTCATAGGTGGAAGTGTCGCCTCACATGGAAGGACTGTTTGGAGTCTTCAGAAAGCAGAAGGGGGGAGGTGGGGAAGATACGCTTGGTCGTGGGAACCTGTTGTTGATGGCAGAAGTTACAGAGAACTATGTGCTGGATGCAAAGGCTGGTGAAGTGATGGGTGAGGACAAGAGGAACCCTGCCCCTGGTGGGGTGGCAGAAGGAAGGGGTGAGGACCGATGTGCGCAAAATGGAAGAGGTGTGGTTGAGGGCAGCATTGGTAATTGAGGAACAGTAGCCCCTTTCTTTGAAGAAGGAGGACATCTTCGTTCTGGAATGAAAAGCCTCATCCTGAGAGCAGATGGAATTTTTACAAGTAACGGTCAGAAGAGGTATAGTCCAGGCAGCTGTGAGAGTCAGTGGGTACGTTGTCTCCAGCGAGAGAGAGAGAGAGAGATCAAGAAAAGGAAGGGAGGTGTCAGAAATGGATCAGGTAAATTTGAGGGCCGGGTGGAAATTGGAGGCAAAGTTGATGAAGTTGACCAGTTCGGCATGAGTGCAGGAAGCAGCACCAATGCAGTCATCAATGTAGCCTAGGAAAAGTGGGGGGAGTGGCACCAGTGTAGGCTTAGAATATAGACTGTTTCATGTCGCCAACAAAAAATGCAGGCATAGCTGGGACCCATGGGTACACCTTTTGTTTGAAGGAAGTGGGAAGAGCCTAAGGAGAAATTATTGGGAGTGAGGATAAATTCCACTAGATGGATGAGAGTGGTGGTGGATGGGAACTGGTAGGATCTGTTGTCTACAAACCCTATTTCCAGAAAAGTTGGGATATTTTCCAAAATGCAATAAAAACAAAAATCTGTGATATGTTAATTCACGTGAACCTTTATTTAACTGACAAAAGTACAAAGAAAAGATTTTCAATAGTTTTACTGACCAACTTAATTGTATTTTGTAAATATACACAAATTTAGAATTTGATGGCTGCAACACACTCAACAAAAGTTGGGACAGAGGCATGTTTACCATTGTGTTACATCACCTTTCCTTTTAATAACACTTTTTAATCGTTTTGGAACTGAGGATACTAATTGTAGTAGATCTGCAATTGGAAATTTTGTCCATTCTTGCTTGATATAAGACTTCAGCTGCTCAACAGTCCGTTGTCTGATTCTCCTCTTCATGATGTGCCATACATTTACAATAGGAGATAGATCTGGACTGGCAGCAGGCCAGTCAAGCACACGCACTCTGTGTCTACAAAGCCATGCTGTTGTAACCCGTGCAGAATGTGGTCTGGCATTGTCCTGCTGAAATAAGCATGGACGTCCCGGGAAGAGACGTCACCTTGATGGCAACATATGTCTCTCTAAAATCCTAATATATGCCTCAGAGTCAATGGTGCCTTCACATACATGCAACTCACCCATGCCATGGGCACTGATGCACCCCCGTACCATCACAGATGCTGGCTTTTGCACCTTTCGCTGATAGCAATCAGGATGGTCGTTTTCATCTTTCGCACAGAGAACTCGATGCCTGTTTTTTCCGAAAACTAGCTGAAATGTGGACTCATCTGACCACAGCACACGGTTCCACGGTCTTTCGGTCCATCTGAGATGAGCTCGAGCCCAGAGAACTCGCCGGTGTTTCTGCATAGAATTGATGTATGGCTTCCTCCTTGCGTAATACAGTTTCAAGTTGCATTTCTGGATGCAGCGACATACTGTGTTAAGTGACAATGGTTTTCCGAAGTACTTCCGAGCCCAGGTGGCTATAATTGTCACAGTAGCATGACGGTTTCTTAGGCAGTGCCGCCTGAGGGCTCGAAGATCATGTGCATTCAACAGTGGTTTCTGACCTTGCCCTTTACGCACTGAGATGTCTTTGAATTCTCTGAATCTTTTCACAATATTATGTACTGTAGATGTTGAAAGACCTAAATTCTCTGCAATCTTGCGTTGGGAAATGTTCCTTTTGAACTGACTAACAATTCTGTCATGAATTTTGGCACAAAGGGGTGAGCCACAACCCATCTTTGCTTGCAAAGACTGAGCCTTTGATACTTTTATACCCAGTCATGATACCTCACCTGCTACCAATTAGCCTGCTTAATGTGGAGTCTTCCAAACCAGTGTTACTTGAATATTCTGTGCACTTTTCAATCTTATTTTAACTCTGTCCCAACTTTTGTTGAGTGTGTTACAGCCATCAAATTCTAAATTTGTGTATATTTACAAAATACAACTAAGTTGGTCAGTAAAACTATTGAAAATCTTTTCTTTGTGCTTTTGTCAGTTAAATAAGGGTTTACGTGAATTAACATATCACAGATTTTTGTTTTTATTGCATTTTGGAAAATATCCCAACTTTTCTGGAAATGGGGTTTGTAGAAAGAAACAGAGAGCTTTGAGGCCTTCCTGGTTGGGGATGGAGGTGTATCGGGACTGAACATCCACGGTGAAAATGAGATGCTTGGGGCCAGGGAACTTGAAATCATTGAAAAGATCAAGAGCATGTGAAGTGTCATGGGATGTAGGTAGGAAGGAACTGAACTGGGGGAAAGGAGGAACAAAACTTGAGTCAAGGTGTGCAGCTACGAGTTCTTTCCTCAAGTAAGGAGACCAGAACTACATGCAGTACTTCAAGTGTGGCCTCACCAGCACCCTGTATAGTTGCAGCATAACTTCCCTGCTCTCAAATTCAATCCGTCTAGCAATGAAGACCAACATTCCATTTGTCTTCTTAACATGTACCTGCAAACCAACCTTTTGTGACTCATGTACAAGCACTCCCAAGTTCCTCTGCACAACAGCATGCTGCAGTCTTTCACGATTTTTCTTCCAAGGTGGATAACATTGCATTTATCAGCATTGTACTCCAGCTTCCAGACCCTTGCTCACTCACTTATCTACATCTCTGCATACTCTCAGCATCATCTGCACAATTTGCTTTTCTACTCAGTTTAGTGTCATTAGCAAACTTGGATCTCCCAATTAAACCAGATTCTACTCAGTTTTCCATTTTGATTACCTAAATCTAAACATACAAACAAAGAAGATACAATTAAATATATTAGAACATTTTCTGTGTCACAGAATGAGAGGGAAGGGATGGGGTCAGTTTGTTTAAGCATTCCATGTCCTAATGAATCTTGAATATTGCTCATGTCAAAGTACAGTATTCTAACATGTAATAATTTGTAGATCTATTGCATGGAAATTTATATAGGTTATTTTGTGTGTGTGTGTGTGTGTGTGTAATTATCAGTAAAGGTTCTAAATGGAATGAAAGAATTACGAAACTGCAGAAAAGAATTTAAGCTGTAGATAAGAATAAGTCTCAATTCAAGCTTAATGTTCCTGTGAAGTGCTAGATGTCATTTAACTTTGAGGTTTTTTTTGTATCCTGTTCCAGAAATAGTAGGAGTAGGCCATTTATCCACGTTTCCATCCATTTATTTTAGAAGCCTTGGTTAGAACATACAGCACAGTATCCTTGACCCGTAATGTTGTGCCAACCTTCTAGCCTACTCTAAGATCAGTCTAACCCTTCCCCTCACATGGCTCTCCATTTTTTGTTCATCCATGTATCTACCTAATAATCTTAAATGTCATCCACCTCTTGTTGGGCCCATCATTGATGTCTTTGACACTCCATGAGTTGCTGCTGCCTAACCTGAAAATGACTAGTTTATTCCTAATTATTTTCAGTCTGTTGACCAATCTTTAAAGTATGCCAAAATATTAAACCCCTATAATGTGTATTCTAATTTTCTTTAGTTATCTCTGTATGACAACTAGCCTTCTGACTGTCTAAATAGACCATATCAACTGACTTGCCCTTTTCTATTTTCCAGCTACAAAAAAAATCCAACAGGTTTGTCAGACATGATTTTCATTTCATAATTTATGTTGATTCCCAGAGCTATTTTTATTTTTTCAAGTGCCTTGTTATTACTTAATAGTAGATTATTGTATTTTTCTAATACTGTGGAACATTTCCTCGTCAATAGTTGCTTGCTTGCTTCCCCCTCCCTGCCCTTTCTTGAATAGTAAGGTTATATTTTTAATGTGTGGCAACCTCTAATCTAAAATTGAAAGAATTTTGGAAACTGTCAACCTAATTATCCACTGTCTCAAATCTCCATTAAAATGGTAGGTCTTCTGGTCTTCTGGTCTTCGAGATTTATAGGCTGTAATCATTTCTCAGTATTATTTTGTTACTACTGCTAATTCCTTTGAGCTGTTCTTACTCTTGACCTGTATTACTTTATACTTCTGGTAGGATTTCTGATATAGTCTTCCAAAAATATAGTCAATAAATATTTAATTTCTCTGCAATTTTTTTATTCCTAATATTCTCACCAATAGTCTGCTTATCAATGCTCAATTTGGACTACCAAGGGTGAAATCTTATCATTTGGTCCAAACACAGGAAAAAAAAACTGAATTCCAGAGGTGAGGTGAAAGTGATCAAGGCAGCATTTGATAGTGCGGCATTGAGGAGCCCTAGTAAAATTGAAATCAGTGGGTGTCAAAGAGAAACATTTTCAGTGATTGGAGTTCAGTCTTGCACAAAAGAAGTTAACTGTAGTTGTTGAAGGTCAACTAGCCCATTGTCAAGAGATCACTTCAGAAGTTTCCCAGCCAGCTTCACCTGCTTCATCAATAATCACCATCTACCTCCTCTTGCACCACCTCATCCTACCATCCCACTCCCTCTGCTACTTCTAGCATATGTTCAGAAATGGGGATTTTGCTGGTCTTACAAGTTGTTATTAAATTAGCCTGTCCGAATCGCCATGTGGAAAGATCTGGATAGCATTCTGGAATAAGTTGGAAATGTTAAGTAATATGCCCAGAAACATTGGTCAATGACTATTTCCATAAAGAAAGTCTTATCACCTACATTTGGTACTCAGTAGTATTAGCATTGCTGACTCCCTCTCCATCAATTTCTGTGGGATCAACATTAACTAGAAAGTTAACTAGTTCAGTCACACAAATAACTAATTTCCCCAAAACCTTTCCAATATCTGCAAAGCACAAGTCATGAATTAATGGAGTACACCCCACTTGCTCCAACAACACCCAAGAAACTATATACTGAAGCAGCTCATTTGTATATTTCTCCACTTGTATCCTATGGCTGTGGTGTGCATCATGTACTAAATACATTGGAGTTACTCACTCGGGCTTCTTTAGTGGCACTCCCAAACCCAAGGGTTCTGTCAACAGGATGGAGAGCGGTAGTATGTTTGGAGGAATGCCATGCATGCTGGTTACCCTCAAAATCACATCGTATCCTAATTTGACACTATATTATTAGTCCCTTCATTGTAACTAGAACAAAATCCTGGAACTCCCTATCCAAACATGACTATGAGGATCATTAAAAGTCCAAAAGGCAGCTTACTGCCACGATCTTCTTGAGTGCAATTAGAGATGAGCAGTAAATGCCATTGTCATGAAAAATGAATGAATATATAACTTCAGGTAATCTTTCCCTATTTGCATTTCTACAGGCATTTTACAATCTTTTTAATTTTCTTGCTAGCCTACTCTTGTATTCAGCTTTTCCTTTTCCCAGGAGTTTATTCTCCATTGCTCAGTTTAGAAAATGACCTAATCTTCAGGTTTACGTTTTGACATTTTAACTTTTTTCCTTGTACTTATATAACCATATAACAATCACAGCACGGAAACAGGCCATCTCGGCCCTCCTAGTCCGTGCCGAACTCTTAATCTCACCTAATCCCACCTACCCACACTCAGCCCATAACCCTCCACTCCTTTCCTGTCCATATACCTATCCAATTTTACCTTAAATGACACAACTGAACTGGCCTCTACTACTTCTACAGGAAGCTCATTCCACACAGCTATCACGCTCTGAGTAAAGAAATACCCCCTCGTGTTTCCCTTAAACTTCTGCCCCCTAACTCTCAAATCATGTCCTCTCGTTTGAATCTCCCCTACTCTCAATGGAAACAGCCTGTTCACGTCAACTCTATCTATCCCTCTCAAAATTTTAAATACCTCGATCAAATCCCCCCTCAACCTTCTACGCTCCAATGAATAGAGACCTAACTTGTTCAACCTTTCTCTGTAACTTAAGTGCTGAAACACAGGTAACATCCTAGTAAATTGTCTCTGCACTCTCTCTAATTTATTGATATCTTTCCTATAATTCGGTGACCAGAACTGCACACAATATTCTAAATTTGGCCTTACCAATGCCTTGTACAATTTTAACATTACATTCCAACTTCTGTACTCAATGCTTTGATTTATAAAGGCCAGCGTTCCAAAAGCCTTCTTCACCACCCTATCTACATGAGACTCCACCTTCAGGGAACTATGCACTGTTATTCCCAGATCTCTCTGTTCCACTGCATTCCTCAATGCCCTACCATTTACCCTGTATGTTCTATTTGGATTATTCCTGCCAAAATGTAGAACCTCACACTTCTCAGCATTAAACTCCATCTGCCAACGTTCAGCCCATTCTTCTAACTGGCATAAATCCCCCTGCAAGCTTTGAAAACCCACCTCATTATCCACAACACCTCCTACCTTAGTATCATCCGCATACTTACTAATCCAATTTACCACCCCATCATCCAGATCATTTATGTATATTACAAACAACATTGGGCCCAAAATAGATCCCTGAGGCACCCCGCTAGTCACCGGCCTCCATCCCGATAAACAATTATCCACCACTACTCTCTGGCATCTCCCATCTAGCCACTGTTGAATCCATTTTATTACTCCAGCATTAATACCTAACGACTGAACCTTCTTAACTAACCTTCCATGTGGAACTTTGTCAAAGGCTTTGCTGAAGTCCATATAGACTACATCCACTGCCTTACCCTCGTCAACATTCCTCGTAACTTCTTCAAAACATCCAATAAGGTTTGTCAAACATGACCTTCCACACACAAATCCATGCTGGCTACTCCTAATCAGATCCTGTCTATCCAGATAATTATTAATACTATCTCTAAGAATACTTTCCATTAATTTACCCACCACTGATGAAAAACTGACAGGTCTATAATTGCTAGGCTTACTTCTAGAACCCTTTTTAAACAATGGAACCGCATGAGCAATACGCTAATCCTCCGGCACAATCCCCGTTTCTAATGACATCTTAAAGATCTCCGTCAGAGCTCCTGCTATTTCTACACAAACTTCCCTCAAGGTCCTGGGGAATATCCTGTCAGGACCCGGAGATTTATCCACTTTTAAATTTCTTAAAAGCGCCAGTACTTCCACCTCTTTAATTGTCATAGGTTCCATAACTTCCTTATTTGCTTCCCACACCTTACACAATTCAATATCCTTCTCCTTAGTGAATACCAAAGAGAAGAAATCGTTCAAAATCTCTCCCATCTCCCTCAGCTCCACACATAGCTGACCACTTGATTCTCTAAGGGGCCAATTTTATCCCTCACTATCCTCTTGCTTTTAATATAACTGTAGAAACATTTAGGATTTACTTTCACCTTATTTGCCAAACCAACCGCGTATCTTCTTTTAGCTTTTCTAATCTCTTTCTTAAGATTCCTTTTACATTTTTTATATTCCTCGAGCAATTCCTTTACTCCATGCTGCCTATATCTATTGTAGACATCCCTCTTTTTCCGAACCAAATTTCTAATATCCCTTGAAAACCATGGTGCTTTCAAACCTTTAACCTTTCCTTTCAACCTAACAGGAACATAAGGATTCTGTACCCTCATAATTTCACCCTTAAATGACCTCCATTTCTCTATTACATCCTTCCCATAAAACAACTTGACCCAATCCACTCTCTCTACATCCCTTCGCATCTCCTCAAAGTTAGCCTTTCTCCAATCAAAAATCTCAACTCTAGGTCCTGTCCTGTCCTCCATAATTATATTGAAGCTAATGCTATTGTGATCACTGGACCTGAAGTGCTCCCCAACACATACATCTGTCAGCTGACCTATCACATTCCCTAACAGGAGATCCAACACTGCCCCATCTCCAGTCGGTACTTCTATGTATTGTTGCAAAAAACTATCCTGCACACATTTCACAAACTCTAAACCATCCAGCCCTTTTACAGAATGAGCTTCCCAGTCTACGTGTGGAAAATTAAAATCTCCCACAATCACCACCTTGTGTTTACTACAAATATCTGCTATCTCCTTACACATTTGCTCTTCCAACTCACGCTCCCCATTAGGTGGCCTATAATACACTCCTATCAGTGTTACTACACCCTTCCCATTCCTCAATTCCACCCAAATAGCCTCCCTAGAGGAGCTCTCTAATCTATCCTTCCAAAGCACTGCCATAAGATTTTCTCGGACAAGCAATGCAACACCTCCTCCTCTGGCCCCTCCTACTCTATCACACCTGAAGCAACTAAATCCAGGAATATTTAGTTGCCAATCACACCCTTCCTGCAACCATGTTTCACTAATAGCTACAACATCATAATTCCAGGTATCAATCCACGCTTTAAGCTCATCCACCTTTCTTACAATGCTCCTAGCATTAAAATAGATACATTTAAGATACTCTCCACCCCCTCCTCTCTTTTCATCCCTAACAATGCATTCAAATTTATTATCCTTTTCTTTCTTCTCCCCTACATCTTCGGGTTGAGCGCATCCCTTCTCCATCACCTGCCTTTCCTCCTTCACACACTGTCTATTTACTTGCTCTACTGGTGAACTAACCTCCTCTCCCATGGTTTCCTCAAATTGATTCCCACCCCCCCCCCCCCCCCCAATCTTACTAATTTAAAGTCTGCCCTGTAGCCCTAGCAAACCTCCCTGCTAGGATATTGGTCCCCCCAGGATTCAAGTGTAACCCGTCCTTCTTAAACAGGTCATGCCTGCCCCAGAAGAGGTCCCAATGATCCAGAAACTTGAATCCCTGCCCTCTGCTCCAATCCCACAGCCACGCATTCATCCTCCACCTAATTCTATTCCTACTCTCACTGTCGCGTGGCACAGGCAGTAAACCCGAGATTACTACCTTTGCGGTCCTTTTTCTTAACTGCCTTCCTAACTCCCTATACTCTCGTTTCAGGACCTCTTCCCCTTTCCTACCTATGTCATTGGTACCTACATGTACCACGACCTCTGGCTCCTCACCCTCCCACTTCAGGATATCTTGGACGCGATCAGAAACGTCCCGAACCCTGGCACCAGGGAGGCAAATTACCATCCGGGACTCCCGATCACCTCCACAGAACCGCCTGTCTGAACCCCTGACTATCGAGTCCCCTATTACTATGGTCCTCTTTCTTTTATCCCTACCCTTCTGAGCTACAGGGCCGTCCTCTGTGCCGGAGGCCCAGCTACTGTCACTTCCACCAGGAAGGCTGTCCCCCCCAACAGTACTCAAACATGAGTACTTATTGTCAAGGGGTACAGCCACCGGGGTACTCCCTAGTACCTGCCTCTTCCCCTTCCTGACCGTGACCCACCTATCTGCCTCCCGTGGCCCTGGAGTGACCACCTGCCTGTAACTCCTCTCTATCACCTCCTCACTCTCCCTGACCAGGCGAAGGTCATCGAGCTGCAGCTCCAGTTTCCTAACTCGGTCCCTCAGGAGCTGCAGTTCGGTGCACCTGGTGCAGATGCGGACGTCCGGGAGGCTCGGAGACTCCAGGACCTCCCACATCCGACACCCAGAACAACAAGCGGCCCTCACACTCAAACTTCCCGAAAAACTGAAAAATAACAAGAACTAAAAGATAAGCCGACTGTGCCCTCTTCCGCCTAAGCCCCCTGAGCCCTACACTCTGCTCCCGGCGCACTCCACTGCCCGCTTCTTAAGGCTGCGTTCTTTTTATATCTTCCCTTCTTCCCTCCTTCCCAGGCCTCCTCACGCGCCTGTGCAGTCCCGCCTCTCAGAACTCCGATCTGAGACGCAATTGGACAATTTGAAAGCCTCGCTGTCCTCTTCCAAAAGAGAACTACCTCACTCAGTCTCCTTTTTTATATCTTCCCTCCTTCCCAAGCCTCCTCACGCGCCTGCGCAGTCCCGCCTCTCAGAATTCCGATCTGAGACGCAATTGGACAATTTGAAAATGGCCACCGCCGCACTTCCTCTCAAAGCCTCGCTGTCCTCTTCCAAAAGAGGACAACCCTTATGCAACCCTTGATTGCATGACTGAATTACTACTATGTTGTTTGGCCTTCATAATACATAAACATTAGTTCCTTAGAAGTAGCTGTTACTGATTCTGTCAGAGCTTGACCCCTATCTATCATGGATAAACATGTGCCTTGTACTTTCATAATTTGCTTTATTTGGATTTAAGATCTTGGTCAAGGATTAAACTAAATCATTTTCAGTTTTTGTGTAAAATTCTATTGTGTTATGATCAATATTCCCTAAAATCTATGTTAAATGTCAGATCATCAGTTAGCTTTTTTTCTTTACACATTACTTGATCTAAAAATAATCTGTTTTCTCATTTGATCCTCAATCTGGTACCATCTGTTACACACTGTGCAGTATTACTGCTGATATAATTTGTCCAGGCTATATGTAGATTAATGTCCCTTTTGTTTCTTTGCACCTATAATTTCCTGTTATGCCCTGCTCAGGAAGCTAAATGGAAACCTTGAAGTTTGTGGAAGGGTTAGGCAGAAGTTGCTACAGAGTTACCATTTTGTGGATATTAGTATGCGTTGGTATTTTGCAAAAGCCACATTAAAATATATATATTTGCCTTTTATAGGTCTTTTCAAGTGCAAAGTACCCTGCACCTGAGAGGCTTCAGAATTATGTTTCAATTTTCAATGGTGTAGATGACTCCAATTTGCAGAAGCGTCCACGCTACAAGATTCACAGCAAGTTGAAACCGCTGGATGAGAAGGCAGTGCAGGTATCAGTCAGTGATAAATACCTCATTTGTGAAAATAATTCAGATTTAGTCACTTAACCCTTCCAGATCCTTTGTTGTCTCTTTCGGATAAGAATGTTTCCAGTATAAGGTTGGCAGTAAAGTTTTCCTCTACTTTATTAGTAATACTTGTACATTCTGGGTGCACAGTTAATGCAGAATTAAAACTATAATTCTCAAAATAAAAACAGCTTTTACAGTATTTAGATTTTTTTTGTTATGTGGTCAAAGAGTATTTACTTTCTCAGTAACACCTAGAGTACTCTGGATATTTGGGATCTTCTGACTCCTGCAACTTGCTCATGAATTAATGTGTTTAATTAATTTCAAAGTAAACAAAAGACATTAATTCTGTTTACTCCTCTAGTTCTGTGTTTTATACCATGTTGATGAATCTCAATGTATTGCATAAATATGCAGAGCTGTGCACATGAGGCTGAAGTGTTTTGTGCATTAAAAATTGATGCGAATGAACCATGTCACTACTTCAAAGTACTGTGGCATGCATTTCTGGTTAATACACAGCTCATATTAATCTCTTTAGGCAGTGGATTATTTATTTACAATGCAAAGTGAATTGGACCAGAAAACTAATAGAGTAATACATAATTCATTTTTCAGCACTACCAGTTCCTAAATTTTGTAGAGATGTGAAGAGGATAGGAGGAATGTGGCTGCTGGATTATTCTTGTATAGTCCTAGCCCAAATTTGATGAGTCAGATGCCTGCTTTCCATTGTTGGAATGATTGTGTAATTGTCATTCAAGCTCAGCAAAGCAGTTTTTGCAGTGCATTTTCATTGCCTTTGCTGCATATTCCATGGGGTTAGAAATACCGGGACAGACATTACAATGGGCACTCAACATCATCAGTGCTAGATTGGAGCTGTGGGATTCAGCAGAGGTGGACAACTGAAGAGAGAATTGGGACCTACCCATCCCTCCATACACAAGTGGAGAAGAACTGATGTGAAACATGACTTTGGAAATCTGGCTCATTGATGAGCATGCAAAAGGATACCTAACAGTAACTGCTAAAGTCTGTGTCTTTAAAGGAACATAGGAGTTAAATAGTCTTGTACTGAAGCCTGTTTTTTTTCCTGTTCAGGGCCCATGTTGATCTGCATAGTATATCTGAAATCCAACATTTCAGCCACATTGTCAAAAATGACATAACTCCTGTATACTCATGGTCCCTCATACATACACAAGTTCCAAAGAGGAAACATGCAAAGCAGACTTCCATTATGCACTGTGTGCTCTGATTATTGAAGCATAACATTAAAATGTACAGAAAATGTTCTCTAAGAATTACAAAATGCTGGCCTGCTGAGTTCTGCCAGCATTTTGTTTTGTATTTATTTTCAGCATCTGCAGATTCACTTGTGTTCTCTAAGAATTACATTTTTTTAGGTCAAGGAATTCAAGAAGTTGCTTTTTATTTCGGATTTATTTAATCAACTTCACAAAGGTGATCATGAAACCAACCTCTTGTGATAGCTTTGGGTTTTTCTCCTTGAAACTGAGGAGGCAGAGGGCAGAATTAATTGAGGTATATTTAATTACGCAGGACCTAAGTGAGTAAACAGGAAGGATCAATTTCCCTGACTGGTTGGGTCAAAACTAGTGCCATATAGATTTTTAAGCATTTGGGAGGTTTAAAGGGGAAATGAATAGTGTTCTTATCCAGAAATAAAGGTGGGAGTTTGGAACCCACTGCCTGAAAGGGTGGATGGGACAAAAGGTCTCAGCATATTTTAAAAACATATGGAGGTGTACTGGATAAAACTTTAAAGCAGGGCTATGATTGGAGCTCAGATTAGGTTGGGTAGCTCTCTATCAATCAATACTTACAATGTATTTGAGCAATAAACCCTTGTTTTTTTTGTGACTCTATTAATGATCATTGACATTGTCTTTGCGTCAATAGTATACTATTGAGATAATTGATTTAATACCATCACTAGTCAGAAGCAAGTGATTTAAAATTTTGTTAATAAATAAGACTGAGATAAAGCTAGCCAGAATTTTTTTTTAAAGCACAGTAAGTGTTAGTATTAAAAGAACAATACTAATAAAATATTCTTAGCTCTTTTTACAGCTTAATGATATATTTCCTATAACAAGGTGGCCAAAGCTACACAATAATTTGTGTGCAGCCTCAGCAACTTCTTGCACAACTGTAGCATAACATCCCAACTCCTAAACTCTTCACAACCCTGTCAACTTGTAACAATACTTTCTGGAAACTACAGTATGTAGTTGTACTCTGAAATTCCTTTACTCCCGGTTCCCCTCACAATAATCTGAATTGAATGCCATTTGCCATTTTGGCCCCTTTTATAGCTGATGTAGATTCCCCTGTAAGTTTTGATAACTTTTTTCACTGTCTATGTTACCACCTATTTTAGTATCATCTCCAAATTTAATTGTACTTTAGCATCTAAATTGTTTATATAAATGATAAATAATGAAAAACATTGGTCTCTATGGCATACAACTTGTCACAGGACTCCAAGCTGAAAGGTAGACTTCCAAAATTCAAGTTTAGTTTATTGTCATATCTGTAAGTACAGGTGTACACAGAGGTGCAACAAGAAACTTACTTGCAGTAGTACCATCACAGGCATATAGTATGATATAAGCAGCATTAACAAGAAAAACGGAAATTATAGTCTTTGAACATTAAGACCACCATCACCCTCCGCTTCCCATCCCCAAGGCAATTAACTATCCACTCAGCTCTCTCTGGATCCCATGTATTTTAACTTTCCAGACCAGCCTTGAATGTTGGACCTTGTTAAAAATCCATGTAGACAATGTCCACTGTCTTGCCTCATCAATCCTCTTGGTTACCTCTTCAAAACAAAATTTGTCACAAACTAGAAAATCTGTAAATGCTGGAAATCTGAGCAACACAAAAAATGCTGTAGGAACTCAGCAGGCTAGGCAGCATCTAGAAAAAACATTCAGTTGATGTCAGCTGTACTCTTTTGTTATATGCTGCCTGGCCTGCTGAGTTATTCCAGCAGTTTGTGTGATTAACAGAGGTACAACTTCCCACGCAGAAAACCATGTTGACTGTCTCTTATTAGTCCTTGTCTATCCCAATGCTGGTAGATCGTATTCTTCAGAATCCCCTCCATTAAGTTGCCCGATGTTGGGCTTAATCAGCCTGTATTTTCCTGGCTTGTCTTTGCAGCCGTTAAGTAATGGTACATTAGTCATTCTTCGGTCTTCTGGAGCTAACTCCATGACAAGGTGATGAAAATTTTGCTTTTGGAGTTTTGGGAGCTCCTCAGTATGATAGGCTGTCTCCAGGTTGAAAGGACATGAGATAAATACCTCTTGCCTGAGAAGTCTGATTGCCTGACTGTATTTACTCTGCCAGGACTCAACAATGAAGAGAGGCCAATCTCTCCTGTGCTGTTGCTGTGATATCAGAGATTGGTCTTGTCATTCCAGTGAACTTACTAGCAGCCAACTCATTAGGAGCAAATGGTGTTTCTAGTGCTATTCGAGGGTTAGCGACTAAACTTAATTTAGCTATTTCCTTAATTTCCTTTAGGAGAAAGCAAAGCTTTATCCTGTGTGTTTGAACACAAAGTCACGGGAGGACAATGAAACGGAGGAAGGGCTGGGAAGCCTTCCACGAAATATCAGCTCCATCAGTTCTCTTCTGCTTTTCAACACAACTGAGAACCCGTAGGTATCATTGATCCAAAGAAGGGAACGCCAATTTTTTTGTGGTATATTTATTCTCTGTATGTAATGTGCAAAAGCCTTAGACTCATACGTATAGCTAGGCTGCCCAAGACTTTTCCACGATACTAAATTTGTCAACATAGAGCTGAGAACAAATTTGTAAAACTAGCGGGAGCAAAAGATATTGGGAATGGCAAGGGTAGAATGCCATGGGAGGGGAATGGAACAGGTGCAAGAGGAGTCGTCCCAGGCGTGGTGGCTGTGAGGCTGCAGGCACACCCAGTCCTGAGACAGCAGGCAAGGTCATTTGATTCCAAACAATTGGTTTATTGATCATTACAGAATGTTTCTCTGGTGCTGCCCACTCTCTCCCTTCACCTTTCCCCTTCTCCCAACCATGATCCCCCTCTCTGTCTCCCTTCTCACTTTCTAATAGAAACCCATAGCAGAATCAGGTTTATCATGGCTCACATATGTGACAAAATTAGTTTCTTATTGTGGCAGCAGTACAGTGCAATACTTAAAATTACTACTGTACTTGTGTAATGTTATATGTCCTGAATGGGATCAAAAATGATAAATTTCATTGACAAAGAATTGGAAAACTTGAATATAGCAGTAGCCTTTTTTTAATCTGCATAAAGGCAGTCATGAACTAAGTGCATAAATTTAAACTCAAGTTTATAGGTTTGGGATAAAATGCATTACTTTTACTAAACATTTTGAAATTAATTTATCTTGCTAAGACATTTAATCTTTTTGAAATTAACATAAAAGAACTGTTCTCAACCTTAATTTCTACTCATCCTTTAAAGAAGAAAATTATATAAATCTTCGATGGAACAAATGAAATTAGTATGAAATGCATTCACAGGTTTCATTTCTGGCTGAAATACTATTCCTATGAGAGCTATTGCTGTAATGCCTGGAGGAGATACAAATTATTTAGAGGTTACTTCAAGCTCTCAATGTAGGCTCTTAAACAAAGTGGGTACCTGAATGCATTTTTCATTGAACATAAACTATCCTTAAGAGTCTGTGATAACTGGCACTGGTTTGTGTATTTCACTGAGATGCCCATGGAAATGGAAATGCTGAACTGGTCCCAATGTCAATTAAACTTTTATGACTGCTTTCTAATGCATCAGTTAGGAATTCTGGACATTATTGCAATGGAATTTTTATCAAGAATGTACAAAAAATATATACTTTTGTTGACATGCAGCTTGTGTTTAGCTATGCAGTCTTGTTCTTTTCTCTCTAGAAGCTAATATTGAACCACACAGTATTCTTCTGCTCCTCCCTACAGCTACAAGAAATATGTTCTATTAGATCCATTAGCTGGTGCTGTCACAAAGACTCACACTGCACTAGAGACTGAGAAAGAGGAGAAGCCATTTGATGCGCCACTCTCTATTACCAAGAGGGAACAGCTTGAAAGACGGGTAAATGTACAGAATTTTTATCATTTTGAAAAGCTTATAGTTCTGTCCACTCAGCTACATGACACAATCTGCCACAATTAAACTCAAATATAATGAGGAATGTGATTTTTATCATGTAATGAGCAGTGATTTATATATGGACAACTAGTATTTATCTACTACCAGCCATCTTCTGCAGGTTTCACTTAATGGGTGAAGAAAGGAAGATGTCTACACATTAATTTGTAATTATTGAAAACTACACTGCTTTATTAGCTGAACACAATGATTATCTCGTCAGCTTCACACATTCTGTGTGTGATAGGAAATAGTAACAGAGTTCTGTTTGTATTAGATTGTCACACATATATGTTAATTTCTGCAAATTCTTTGCATTATCAGAACATCCTTTTTCAAACTGATGCTGAGAAGTTTGCCTTAGTTCTGTCAGATTTATATTGGCTGTCTGGTCATGGGATATACTTCCTTCTACTGGTGATTTGTTCATTAGGGACTCAATTGCTTGGTGTAATATGGTATCTTTTTTGTGTGTTTCAGACAACTGAGAATTATTTCTATGTACCTAACCTGGGTCAGGTCCCAGAGATAGATGTACCATCCTACCTCCCGGATTTGCCTGGCATTGCAGATGACCTCATGTACAGTGCCGATCTAGGTCCGGGTATTGCACCCTCTGTACCAGGAAGCAATATGCCTGAACTGCCAAGTTTCAGTATTGAACCGGTTTACACAAATGGTCCAGGTAACATGATGCGGTCTACGGTTGCTACTGTGTAATCTATATATTATTATTCCCACACACTGAGAACAACTCAGCAGAGCAAATTTTCAAAATATGCCATGTTGATGAACCTGTCTGTTTTCAAGCTCTAAAATATTTTAACAACTTCCTGCTAGTAGACCAAATGACTCCCTCTTT
Organism: Hypanus sabinus; assembly: GCF_030144855.1. NCBI lineage: Eukaryota > Metazoa > Chordata > Chondrichthyes > Myliobatiformes > Dasyatidae > Hypanus > Hypanus sabinus. The sequence continues at coordinate 145,791,818 of NC_082713.1, read as the reverse complement.
CTCTAAACATCTTACTTCCTGGAATTTGAATCAGAATCAGATTTGCTATCCTTGGCATATATCATAAAATATGTTGTTTTGCAGCAGCAGTATATAAGAAACTATAAATTACGATAGAAGAAAATCTAAATTCACTGTATAAGTAAGTATTGCAAGAAAAGAAAACAATTGTGAGGTAGTCTACATTGGATCATTATCCATTCAGAAATCTGATGCAGTGGTTGAGAAGCAATTTCTAAAATGTTGAGTATGCGTCTACAGACTCCTGTACCCCCTCCTTGATGGCAGCAATAAGGGCATATTCAGGCTGATGGAGCTCCTTAATGCTGGATGCAGCCTTTTTGAGGTATCGTGTTTTGAAGATGTTCGTGATGTTGGGGAGGTTAGTGCCCATGATAGAGCTAGCTGAGGTTGTTACCTTCTGAAGCTTTTACTGATCCTGTGCAGTTGCCCCTCCATATCAGAGAGTGGGACAACCAGATAAAATGCTTTCCAAAGTACATCTGTAGAAATTTGCTGGCATCTTTAGTGACGTACCAAGTCTCCCCAAACTCCTAATGAAATATAGCCAATGTTGTGCCTTCTTTCTAATTGCAACAATATGTTGGACCCAGGATAGATTTTCAGAGATGTTGACACCCAGGAACTTTGCTGTTCCCTCAACTTCCCCTTCGTGTTGCACCACTCAACCAGCTGATCTATTTCAGTCCTGTACACCACCTTGCCACTATCTGAAATTCTGCCAATAACAAATTTATAGATAGCGTTTGAGCTGTGCCTAGCCACACAGTTATTGGTATATAGGGAGTAGAGCATGCATCCTTGAAGTGCGCCAGTGTTGATTGTCAGCAAGGAGGAGATGTTATTTCCAATCCGCACTATAGCTTTGGTCTCCTAATGAGGAAGGATCCAGTTCCGGAGGAAGATAAAGAGGCCTGTGTATAGAGGAATCAACTGTCTTCTCAGTTGACAGAATATCTTTAATCAGTGTCTTCATTCCTGACTTTTCAATTTCTTGTCTTCTTTGTCTCATTCTCAGGGGTTAGATTAGTGACCAATATCCCTGACAAACCTTTGATTTCCTTGGCTATTTTGATCACATCTCCTACCTCCTGTAAGGAGTTTTGTTAGCATTCCTTCAGTTTCTGTGATGCTGTTCTAATGGTATTTTACATACTAGTTCCTCTTAGATTTCTTTCTTTCCCTGATCCATGACATTTCCTTTGTCATAGTTGACAACACAGTGAATCATATCTTTGATTTCCTACATTGCTACTTTTCAGCCAGAGCAAGGATAAGGTTTGTATTTCCTCACTGTTCCAGGACCTAAGCAGTAGCTCATGTGTGGCAACAACCACAGATTGGGGAACTGTTTTGCACTGCCTAGTTCAGTCATTTTCAGTTGCTTGCCTCTACATTCTTTATTGCCATACTGCACCATTCTAATGAAGTCGCAAAGTAAGCATGAGGAGGAACAGCACTTAATTTTCTGTCTTGGTATTTCAAACCTCAGTGAATTCAGAATTTTAGGTAAGCAATCTTTCTAGTCAGTTGCAGAACTGGCCAGCTCTGATGAAAGATAACTCCAGTTTCCCCATCTCTGGATGGTACATAATCTGCTGAATATTCCCTGCATTTGCTTTTGTCTAAGAATTCCAACAAAGACTATGTTCTGCATCTCATTGTACCAGAATATTTTCTCCCTCCTGCTTTTATTGCTCTCCTGCCTTTGCATCTCGAATAGACAGATCTGCTACAATTAACAAAAGTTCATAACCCTCTTCGTGGCACCAACATGTGTCACCTGCTCTCTGCAGTATCACAGGAAGTCTAATTGCTCCTTTCATCCTTTCCCCTTTCTGCAACTTAACACATTATCATCTTCTCATTTATCTTACATAGATTAAGTCATTGACCTGAAACATATCAACTATCTCTGCTTTCTGAGTATGTCATTTTTTTTCTCTCGTTATGCAAAATAATTATAGCATGGCAGTATGACATTCCACAATGCTTGTTTCTCATTTCAGATCAACAGAATACTAATCTCCCACTGTCGTCTGTAGAACTCCCTCCACCAGAATTACTGACACCAATGAGTGGTCCTCCACCACCCCCACCACCGCCTCCACCTCCACCTCCAGTTGAGTCTACCAGCAGTCAACCTCCAGGTTCGTAAATGTCTTTCCTTGACCTGAGCTAAACCTGATGAATTGTTTTGTACCATTGTGGTTAAGAATGCCAGCAAATAAAATAATTGTCTCAGGTAGCTTTGTTGATACCATGTCTGCTGCCATCAGTAGGAATGTAGTAGGATTGCGGGTCACTGCAGCAAATGCAAAGGATTATACTTGAAAAACGCAAGCGTAATCCAAGTCGGATGTTCCAAATTATGGTATGCAATAATACCAGTTTTTCACATCATCACTAGCCTAAAAATCCTGTAAGGTCAGGTACTGCAGCAATTCAAGAAATTTTATTACCACCTTCCCAGGCTAATCTACTAGGGTTGGCAGTAATTCCTGGCAACACTTACATAATGAAATGAGAGGAGAATTATAAAGAGAACTGGACTCCACACAGACCTGTGCAAAAATTTTGGGCGCCTTAGATTTTGATATAAAGTTTGTTTTAGTTGTTTACTTTTTGTCTTCTGTATTGGTGTATTAGTAGAATAGTGCAAATTTCAGATATTCATTTTCCAAAAAAGATTTTTTTTGTTTTCAAAAAATAACATTAATAGACCACATTTCAAATAAAAACTTGATTACTTTTTTAGATATGTAGCCCAGTGCATGATTAAACAAAGATAACAAACAGATGCTAATGATCAGTGACATAATAAGTTGAATGAATTAAACTGATCAACTGAAACAGAAATGGGTGTCAAGAAATCAAACAGTGAAGCTCAACTGCATTAAAAGGTGAGGGTGTAGCAGATGTGATAGTTTAACCTTCAAATCATCAATTCTTATACCATGGCAAGAGTGAGCACAGAAACAGGACACAGGGTGATCATCCTGCATCAGCAAGGACTCTCCAGAGCAGAAATTTCACAGCAGACAAGCTCTTCTGAAGAAGCACAAAGCAACAGGCAAGGTTAAAGACCAGAAATAGTGGTCAGCTATGGAAGCTGAATGCTGCAGATGAAAGATGTATCAAACTGATGTCCCTTCTAAATCAGAATAAGTCCAGCACTCCAAAGTACACTCTTTATAGTCTGGAGAAGTCTTGTCAGAAGTGCTTTTCATGGAAGAATTGCTGCCAAAAGCCATTCCTCTGAGTTTTTTGAGGAAGTTACCAGGAAAGTTGATGAAGACAAGGCAGTGGACTGTCTATGTGGACTTCAGCAAAGCATTTGACAAGGTCCCATATGGGAGGTAGGTCAAGAAAGTTCAGTTGCTTGGCATTCAAGATGAGGTAGTAAATTGGATTAGACATTTGTGGGAGAAGCCAGAGAGTGGTAGTAGATAGTTGCCTCTCAGACTGGAGGCCTGTGATTAGTGAGGTGCTGCAAGGATTGTTGTTGGGTCTGTTGTTTGTCATCTCGATCAATGATCTGGATGATAACTGAATTGGCAAATTTGCAGATGGCATCAAGTTTCAGGGTGTACTAAACAACAACGAAGATTATCAGAGCTTGCAGTGGGATCTGGACCAGGTGGAAAAAATAGGCTGAAAATGGCAGTTGGAATTTAACAGACAGACATACTTTATTGATCCCGAGGGAAATTGGGTTTCGTTGCAGCCGCACCAACCAAGAATAGTGTAGAAATATAGCAATATAAAACCATAAATAATTAAATAATAAGTTAATCATGCCAAGTGGAAATAAGTCCAGGAAATAATGCCAACAAGAGAGGTTTTGCACTTCGGTTGGACCAACCTAGGTAGGTCTTACATAGTGAATGGTAGGGCACTGAGGAGTGCAGTAGAACAGGAGGTTCTGGGAATACAGATCGATAATTCCTTGAAACTGGTGCCACAGGTATATAGAGTCATAAAGCTTTTGGCACTTCGACCTTCATAAATCAAAGTATTGCATACAGGATGGGATGTTATGTTAAAGTTGTGTAAGATGTTGGTGAGGCCTAAGTATTGGGTGCAGCTTTGGTTACCTACCTACAGAAACAATGTAAATAAAGTTGAAAGAGTATAGAGAAAACTTACAAGGATGTTGCTGGGACTGGAGGAACTGAGTTATAAGTAAAATTGAATAGGTTAAGACTTTATTCAATGGAATGTAGAAGATTAATGGGAAATTTGATAGAGGTATACAAAATTGAGGGTTATGGATAGGGATGATTGCAAGCAAGTTTTCTCCACTGAGATTGGGTGGAACCACAACATGAGGTCATAGATTAAAGGTAAAAAGTTTAAGGGGAACATGAGAGGAAACTTCTTCACTCAGAGGGTTGTGAGAGAGTGGAGTGAGCTGCAGCATCCAAGCTTAATTGCAACTTCTGAGAAGTTTGGATAGGTGCATGATAATAGAGGTATGGAGAACTATGGTCTGAGTGTAGATCGATGAGAGTAGGCAGTTTGAACAGTTCAATATGGACTACATGAGCCAAAGGGCCTGTTTCTGTGCTGTACTCTTCTATGAGGAAGACTCTCAAAAGAACAAGGAGTTCTGCAACGGATGGCATGGCCTCCAGAGCCCTGAACTCAACAGCAACAAGGCTGTCTGGGATTACCCAGAGGGACAGAAGCAAGTGAGACAGCCAAAATCTGAAGAACTCCAAGATGCTTGGGACAATCTACCAGCTGATTTTCTTATAAAACTCCACAATAGTGTACCTAAGAGAATTGACACAGTTTGAAAGGGTAGTCACACCAAATATTTATTTAATTTAGTTTTCTTACTATTTACTGCTCTTTATAGTAATTTTTGATGTTTAGAAACTTCTAATTATTTTTTAAAGTATCTTCCCTTTACAAAATTTTTACATATGTCTAAGACTTGAATAGTACTATGTCATTTGCATATCAAGCATCTATTGTATTTTAAAAGCAAGTCAAGCAGCAAGAATGGAAAGAGAAATGGCATTATATGTCTTTGACCCAGGACATTAACTGTTTCTCTCTCCACAGATGCTGCCACTAAGTGCTTTCAGCATTTTCTGTTTTAATTTCAGATTTCTAGTATCTGCAGCTTTTTATTATTTTCATCCATTTTGTACAATTCAGGTGATTTTTTTTCCTTTTAATTGTAGGTTTATTTTGTTGTCTCTCCCAAAAGTTCAGTCTAGTCTCAAGGAGGATCTTCTTCCAGATGAATATTATCATAATTGCAGAAAACAAATTTATTAATTTATCTGCTTTCTCTAATTTCTTTTCTGGAAGATGGTATTGTTCAGGGAGCACCTCAAGAAGTTGTAAAGCCCTCAAATGGAAGAGCCAGTCTGCTGGAATCTATCCGGCAGGCAGGAGGAATTGGGAAAGCCAAGCTACGCAATGCAAAAAACATTAAAATGGAAAAGAAAAAACAGAAAGAACAAGAACAAGGTATTATCTTCTTTGAGGCATAACTTGGGCTTATGAAACTGTTTTTATATTTTGTATTTAATATTTAGAAGAACTGGTAAAAGATGTTCTGTTTTATTGACTTGGAAAGGATACTGCTTTTCCCCCCTCAACTTCAAGAACATTGAACAGTTGTCAATGTCTGCTGCAGATTTGAGAATTTGCTTCAAAGTGAATGTAAAATACATCGTCTGTTGCAGATGTGGAATTTTTGATGCTGATGGTTGTAAAAATTGGCTGAAAATTTTTGCATCAATGGTTAAGAACTGGGACAACAGAAACATTCCATATGGTGCACCTTTTATCCCTGCATAATGATAATGCATGTTTGGAAACAAAAGTGGAAACCTATATTTAGGGCATATGTACAAAATTAAGGGAGAGAAGTTTAGGGGAGACATCAGGGGTAAGTTTTTTTACACAGAGGGTTGTGAGGGCCAGGAATGACTTGCCAGGGATGGTGGTGGAGGCTAAAACATTAGGGGTATTTAAGAGCCTCTTGGACAGACACATGGATGAAAGAAAAATGGAGGGTTATGGGGTACTGTGGGTTTAGTACTTTTTTTTTAAGGATTATATGGGTCGGGACAACATGGAGGGCTGAAGGGCCTGTACTGTGCTGTAATGTTCTATGGTTCTATAGTAATGGGAATGAATGTTTCCATGCCACTGCTACTTTTGAGTGGTGATTGAGGAGGAAACAGGCATTCTGCTGAATGTTATCTATTATATTCTAGGTGGAACAAGCGAAAGAGGAGGGAATCTGATGTCTGATCTCTTCAATAAGCTTGCAATGAGGAGAAAAGGTACAAAACCCAATGCTGTACAGTGGTATAAATGGAAATTTTAGCTACTGCTAATATTAGTATTTTAACAGATTGTTCATGTTACTTTAATGCTATACCAAAGTGTAAAAATACAGAGCTTCCTCTGCTCTACTATAGCATCTTCAGATCTGTCGCTTCTTTGGGACTTTTACTGAAACCAGCTACAGTTTAATACCAGTCTCTGGATAGGCTTATGAACATAATATAGTACAGCATAGCACCCACAATATAGTGCCAACCTTTGTAAGCATATTACATGCTCAATCTAACCCTTCCCTCCCACATAGCCCACAATCCTCTATTTTTCCTTCCATCCATATGTCTTGCTAAGAGTCTCCTAAATGTCCCATGTTCTTCAAATTCAGGTTATCTATATTCTATAGGTCTTTGTAACCAGTAGAAATGGAAATATTTCCAAATTTAATTTGGAGCCATCAGGTTGGAGGCTGCCCAGACAGAATATCAGGTGTTGTTCCTCCAACCTGAGTGTGGCTTCATCTTGACAGTACAGGAAGCCATGGATAGACATATCAGAATGGGAATGGGACGTGGAATTAAAATGTGTGGCCATTGGGAGATCCTGCTTTCTCTGGCAGACAGAGTGTAGGTGTTCAGCAAAATGGTCTCCCAGTCTGCGTTAGGTCTCACCAATATACAAAAGGCTGCACTGGGAGCACCGGGCACAGTATATCACACCAGTCAACTCACAGGTTAAGTGTTGCCTCACCTGGAAGGACTGTCTGGGGCCCTGAATGGTAGTGAGGGAGGAAGTATAAGGGCAGGTGTAGCACTTTTTCTGCTTACAAGGGTAAGTGTTGGTAGGGAGATCGGTGAGAAGGGATGGGGGAGGACGAATGGACAAGGGAGTCATGTAGGGAGCGATCCCTGCGGAAAGCAGAAAGAGGCGGGGAGGGAAAGATGTGCTTGGTCGTGGGATCCCTTTGGAGATGGCGGAAGTTACGAAGAATTATATGTTGGACCCGGAGGCTGGTGGAGTGATAGGTGAGGACAAGGGGAACCCTATCTCTAGTGGGGTGGCGGGAAGGTGGGGTGAAGCAGATGTGTGTGAAATGGGAGAGGTGCTCCTGAGAGCAGATGCAACGGAGATGGAGGAATTGCGAGAAGAGGCCTGCCTCCTACCCAAGAATTGCGAGAAGAGGCCTACCTCCTACCCAAGAACCATAAACCTGCCTGTCCAGGTAGACCCATTGTCTCAGCTTGCTCCTGCCCCACCAAACTCATTTCTGCATACCTCAACACTGTTTTATCCCCCTTTGTTCAATCCGTTCCCACCTATCTTTGTGACACTTCTCACGCTTTAATTTTTTTCAATAATTTTAAGTTCCCTGTCCCCCATTGCCTTATTTTCACCATGGATGTCCAGTCCCTTTATCCCTCCACCCCCCACCAGGAAGGTCTCAAAGCTCTGCTCCTTTTTGGATTCCAGACCTAACACCACTCTCCTCCGTCTAGAGCAGTGGTTCCCAACCTTTTTTTGGCCATGCCCCACCTAATCACCTCTAAAATCCTGATGCCCCCTGTGGTGATATATAATTCTTATTATTCAAAAAGTGAACTCCTATTCACCTGGAGGAAGCCTAAAAGACCATTAATTTGGTTTAAACAAGCTTCCAAAGAACATGGCATTCATGAAAGAGAAAAATAAAAGAAGCAAAGGACTGTTAAAGTTCTGATGAAGAAATTACTAAGAAATTGTAAAAAAAGAACATTAAGTGATATTAAAATAATAATAAATAAATAAAACAATGCCGATTCGTTTCTACAGCATACAAAGACAGATACACCGTTTAAAAGAGATGACGCAATGTACACACCTTCACACCACCAAGAACCGAAAGCTACTGCAAAAAGCAGCATTGGCGCGACCTCATACAAGTTTCTTACACGTTTGGACGTTCACTCGTTCCTTCCTACAACAGTCAATCATTAATTTAATTATGAAAGCCATTTTATGGTTGTAATGATGGTGATACACTATATATACAGTACATACGCAATTACACATGTATACACAGGTATTTTTATGTATGCATGCTGTATATACACATATGTATTAACTCACGCGCACACTCATACTCACACAGACTTACTAGAAAAAATTCACTGTTGATAACTCATTCTTGAATTGCCCCCCCTTAAAAATCAAATTACGCCCCACGTTGGGAACCACTGGTCTAGAAGAATTAGTCCTTGCCCTTAATAATTTCTCCTTTGGCTCTTCCCACTTCCTCCAAACCAAGGGTGTAGCCATGAGCACCCATATGGGTCCCAGCTATGCCTGCCTTTTTGTTGGCTTTGTGGAACAGTCCATGTTCCAAGCCTATACTGGTATCCATCCCCCACTTTTCCTTTGCTACATCGATGACTGCATTGGCGCTGCTTCCTGCACACATGCTGAACTCGTTGACTTCATTAGCTTTGCCTCCAACTTTCACCCTGCCCTCAAATTTACCTGGTCCATTTCCGACACCTCACTCCCCTTTCTTGATCTTTCTGTCTCCATCTCTGGAGATGGCTTATCTACTGATATCTACTATAAGCCTATGGACTCTCAGTTACCTGGACTAATCCTCCTCCCACCCTGTCTCTTGCAAAAATGCCATCCCCTTCCCACAATTCCTCCGTCTCCGCCGCATCTGCTCTCAGGATGAGGCTTTTTCTCCAGGACAAGAGACGTCTTCCTTTTTTAAAGAAAGGGGCTTCCCTTCCTCTACCATCAACTCTGCTCTGAAATGCACCTCTCCCATTTCACACACATCTGCTCTCACCCCATCCTCCCGCCACCCCACTAAGGATAGGGCTCCCCTGACCTCACCTACCACCCCACCAGCCTCTGGGTACAACATATAATTCTCCGTAACTTCCGCCACCTCCAATGGGATCCCATGACCAAGCACATCTTTCCCTCCCCGCCTCTTTCTGCTTTCCGCAGGGATCGCTCCCTACGCGACTCCCTTGTCCATTCGTCCCCCCCCCCATCCCTTCCCACCGATCTCCCTCCTGGCACTCATTTATCTGGTTGGATTGGAGCTCCTTTCTGGGGAACACGCTAAGACAGTAGTGCAATATTAATATGCAGCAGCCTCTCCAGACTCTGGATTAGGGATTGCCAAATGTTATGTGGATTTTCTGGTGTAGTCTGTTTTGCCATGTGCTTTTGTGATATCATTCTGGAGGAACATTGTCTCATTTTTTAACTGCATTGCATTTGTGGTTTCTAAATGACAATAAACTGAATCTGAAGTGCTACACCTGCCCTTACACTTCCTCCCTCACAACCATTCAGGGCCCCAGACAGTCCTTCCAGGTGAGGCAACACTTCACCTGTGAGTCGGCTGGTGTGGTATACTGCGTCCAGTGCTCCGGCTTTTATATATTGGTGAGACCCGACACAGACTGGGAGACCATTTCGCTGAACACCTACGCTCTTTCCACCAGAGAAAGCAGGATCTCCCAGTGGCCACACATATTAATTCCACGTCCCATTCCCATTCTGATATGTCTATCCATGGCCTCCTCTGCTGTCAAGATGAAGCCACACTCAGGTTGGAGGAATGACACCTTATATTCCATCTGGACAGCCTCCAACCTGATAGCATAAACATTGATTTCTCCGTTAATGCTCCCATCCCTTATTTATTTATCATCCTCCCCCACCGTTTTCTTTTCTCTCTCTACCCCTCTGTCACTCCTTACCTGCTGTCCATCTCCCTCTGGTGCTCCCCTTCCCCTTTCTTTCTCCCTAGGCCTCCCATCCCATGATCCTCTTCCTTCTCCAGCTGTGTATCCCTTTTGCAAATGAACTTCCCAGCTCTCAGCTTCATCCCTCCCCCTCCTGTCTTCTATCATTTTGGATCTTCCCCCTCCCAAATCTCTTACTATCTCTTCTTTCAGTTAGTCCTGACAAAGGGTCTCGGACTGAAACATCAACTGTAATTCTTCCTATAGATGCTGCCTGGCCTGCTGCGTTCCACCAGCATTTTGTGTGTTGCTTGTATTCAATACTGATGCTCTATTCTGAACTGCAGCAGAACATGTTAACGTGCAGTTAGCTGGTTCATTATTATGTCTAATTTCTTGCAGGTATTTCAGGTAAAGGTCCTCAACATAGTGAGGGCAGTGGTGAAGGAACTGGAAGTGAAGTTCCTGTACCAGGTGGTGCTTTCGCTCGGATGTCTGACGCCATTCCACCCCTCCCGCCTCCACAGCAACAAAGTGCTGAAGATGAAGACGACTGGGATGCATGAGACTGACTAATTTGGCAAACATGTCTGCATTATCTCTGGTTCTTGTGAAAACTTGAACTTCCGGCTTTAATATCTACCAATTTGGTTCAAGCCTAGAAATTTATTTTCTTTAAGGGAAAATATTGTCTATTAATGTCTTTAATAATAGATCCGAGCTTGAGGTCCGGAGACAGAGTTCTTTACTGTACTGGTTCGAGTTTGCTACATGGATGGACATGTCCAACTAAAGACCCTATTTTCATCCTACACTTAAGTTTCCTGCAATGCAGTGAGAGTAGCAGGGACATGCAAACTGATTGTAATGAACCATTCATAGCTTATTTTAAGCAAAATTTACTCAGGTATATTTTATCCTTTTATGAACTAGCATGAAGGCAATAACACAGCCCGCATTAACCTTCATCTTTAAAGTGCAAGTCACTATTGATGGTAACTTATTTCCATGCTCTGCCAAAACCACTTTACCAGTTGTCAGACAGCAGCTGATAAGAAAAAAATCAGTATGTTTTACAACTCTAATGTTGCACTGTTTTTGACTACACTGTACTTAATAGGAATGAGTCTAGCAACGTCATACTAAAATGTAAAATTCAACTTAACTAAGTCTAGTTTAGGACAGCAGTAAAATTTAGTGTACTTTTAATTGGTGTAAAGTTTGAAATATAATTGAAAGTCAGCATTGGTTTTGAAAGTTTGATGTATACAAATGTTGGCATCTCAAAACTTATGCATAAATTACCATTTGAACTTGAATAAGCTGCAGATCATGGAAGATGCATAGTCTATCATGCTTTGAGAATGGATGTGTTGTGATTTTTTGCATAAGTCTTTGAATAAACAGGACCATTCCAAACAGTCCCCTAGTGCAGTACAACTTTGTTTTGCTGACCCTAGAAATTCTGTTCATATAGTTTTAATTAAAATTCTTATGCACAAGTTTACTTTTTAGGTAATGCCAAGCTATCACTAGTCTTGTCACTTTTTTTTAGCCAAAGCACAGGTTACATCAGTGTTTGAAATTATTTGAATAGTCTTTAATCAAAAGCTTTCTGTATTAAGAAATGCATTAGGCCTTTTGTTTGTGGCCAGATTTGTCTTGAACACATCAACATACTTGGTCTTAGCAACTGAATTTCAATGAAGAGCTCCTTGTCTAATTTAATAGATGTTAATTAAAAGTGAGACTGGGTGGCAGATGACAACTCTTAAAAGCTCTTTATCTCTACAAAAGGAATTGATGAATAGTTCTTTAACCATTGGGCATGAAGCAGTCAGTCAATACAGATATTGGAAATTATTAAACAAACCTAATGAGGGAGTTATGGTGACATTTTAAAATGGAAACACTAGTAAAGTAGTATTACAGTTCATGTGATTGTTGGGTTCGGAGTCTTTTTGGAGCTGAACAGTCTTTGCTGCTTTAGTAAACAATTCAAAACTATTTCATTGGCATATCCAATTAAATGGGTCACTGCTTCTACTATGATAGTTTATATTTCTAGTGCTTATTAATCACTTGGATTGAACATCCTATCTGAAGAATCAAGATACAGCTGATAGTATGAACAAAATGTGAATTGAATAAACGTATGAAGTGATCACAGCACCCAGTTAAAGTTCCAAAAGCTATAATAAGAGGTCTCATACTAATATCATTTCTGCAGCAGCATCAGTGTGAGCCAGCTAGGTGTGACATTAGTAAGAGAACTGTCTAATGTTAATTGCAATTTATTCTTACTTGAAAATATATACTAACAATTTCTTCCCTAGTAATACATCAAAAAAAGATAAATAAGATCATGGTGGATTAATATCCTCCAGGCTCTCTTGCTGGTGCCCCCAACAAGCAAAACCATACATTTCATTTTCCCCTGCACTGAGATATTTCCAAGATTGGTAAAAGGTAAATTCTAAATGGCCGCTCTGTCAGATAAAGTTTTATTTCAGTATTCATTTTTATTCTAAATCCTCATGGTTAGCATTCAGGGCAATTCATTTAGATGATTGCAAGCAGTATTCATAATTTAACCCTATAACCTAATCTGACTCCATCTAGTATACTAAAGGCTCAGCACAATTGAAACACTCACTGAAATCTAGCCACTCAGTTTTTCCCCCATCTAGTTTCTATAAATCATACTTGGAACTTGTGTTTATCTTTGGCAGCATAGGAATATTAAGAATTTATTCCCCTCAACCATTTGGTGTTATTATCAGAATCAATAGCTGTACATTGCTTTATACATAGAACACAGTACAACACAGAAGACCATTCAGCTCAATTCTGTGTTGAAATAATGAAACTAGTAATTAAAAGCTTACTAAATCTGTCCCCTCTGCCTATACAAAACTACAAAGCACCAAAAACCACATAGCGGAGGCTATTCAAGCACTTTGGCAAATAGAAGAAAGGGATTTAATCAGGTTATTCTGATCTTGATCTCATGCAAAATTCACTTGCAATTTCTAACATTGTGAACAAGTGCTTTATTCTCTCCATAGATATTCAGGTGACAGTTGCTAAGGTAAAATAACTTTAATAGAGTACTATGCACTAAACAAAAACAATCTTTTGCTGGATTACCTTAACTGATTCGTGACAAGAAACTTTTTAAACAAAAAATTAGCCTATTAATTTATTGTACTTAATCATGAGTTCTCAAAATGAAAATGCAAAATTCTGCACTCAACTTAATGGGAAATGTACAGTGTTACTTTACTGTAACAAAACTTAACATTCAGTATTTGTGTGAAAGAGGATTTTTCCACAAGAAGTAGTTTAGTAAGATAGTCCATCTTACAGATTTCTAATGTAAACTATCAATATGCTTCCATCAACCTTTTATAACTGCAATAGGCCGTAGTTTAATTGCTTTTTTGCTGATCCCTGCATCATGACAAGTATTGACAACATCAGTCACATTCTTGTAGGATTCGGGAGCCTAGAAAAGAAAAGATTATCTTTTAGTAATGAATTCAGCATCCCCTTTGTAATCTATCTTGACTAGTACTTTTTACCATAAGGATACACTGAAATTATGTTTATTCATGATATCAAATTATACAGAGCTATAACTGAACAGGGTTCAACTCTGATCTCTGGTGCTGACTGCGAAGAGCTTGCACATTCTTCCTATGGCCACATAGGTTTTCCTTGTGTGCTCTCATTTCCTTCCACATCAAAAGACTTTCAGGCCCTGCCTCACTACTCACACTTTCCTCTTTAAACAGGCCATCTTCAGTCCTGAAGCACAGTTTTGACCCAAAACAACAATTACTATCCCCAGGTGCTACCCGACCAGATCATTTGTTGCTCCAGATTCCTGCATCTGCAGGTCTCTTGTGTCTCCAAAGTTTGAGAATGACCAAGTTGTAGATAAGTGTTCACCACATTGGGTTTCTTAATATTCAAAAACAATACAAATGTGTATATATAATGGGACAGGAATGCAAATCCACGTTCTACTTGGAAAAATGTAGCTCTATTGACTTCAATAGAGTTCAATGTACATTTTGCATTCTCAGTACAGGAAGAAACAAATTTCTATCCATGATCTTCATATTCTTCTCAATTCATTTAAACAGCACAGGAAAACAATCCAGAAAACAAATTGCTCCCATTCATTTAAGCAGCTTTAGCAGACATCTAAAAGCGAAGGCAAAAATAAATCACGGTACTTACTTCTTCCATTACTAGTTTAGGTGAAGCAACACGAATAGCAATTCCCATATCAGCTAATTTGTCCAACACATCCTGAAAATCAAGATTACGTCGGGATTTTGCACGTGACAAAGCTCGCCCCTGAAAATATTATTCAGAAAGTATATTCAAGCTTCTTCTATATCAGATTAAGAAACACCTACAAAGCTATATGCTAACAAAAGTTAAACAGGATTCTTTTGAATTTCTACAGTTGACCCTTGTGTTATGGTGTTTAAGTAATGGAAATTAACCTTTAAAAAATTCACAAATCACGAGCCAAAAGTTTGAGATACAAGATTAAATTATTTTTCATGGAATTTGTGGGAATAAAATTAACCAAATGCCGTTTTCCATTCTTATTTCATGATGCATGCACTGCCAACTTAGCTTCATATTACAGAAGATCACAATACAGATTTTCTAGGAACGGCACCCACCTCTTCCCCCACTCCCATAGTTTTGTCCTTTGAAAAACAGCGTTTAAATTAATTTAACGAGGCAGCTGCTGAATCTAACATTATGTAATATTATTTTTCAGTCCTTTTAATAGCAATTTCTAATCCAACAATACTATAAAGACGAAAACAGTCTATATTAATTGAGCATGAAGAACATTATCTGCAATGGACTCTGCTAAAAAAAAATACCTACCAATTTATAAGACATTTAGGCAAGATCACAATTACTGGGTTATGAAGATCCACAATTTATTCATAATTCCTTACCGCCCCATGGCAGGTAGTCCCAAAAGTTTCTGTCATGCCCTGTTCTGTTCCAGTAAGGACATAGCTGCAGGTTCCCATTGTTCCACCAATCAAAACAGGCTGCCCAGTTAACTAAAAGGTACAAAAGAAAGTATGGTGAAGACAATCAACTTGCCAGTTGGGTGGACATGCAAGTCATTCAATGACTTAGATGCTGAATGGAAATCCATGTATCAAAAATAACTGAAATACACTTTGGCATAGGACAATCATAGCAGAATAAACCAAAACTTTGATTAACCTTGTACACCTTCTTCTAGTAGGACAATACATCTCTTAGAAATGTCACCTTCAGCCCAGTGCTCCACTCCCAGCACTTTTATTCTTTGATCTGTCTTCTACAAGCCCCAAGACAAACCAATGGCCTTTCCTGAGAACGTCTTTATAATGATACGGATGGAAATGATGGTTTAAAAAATATATTAAAAAACTGCAAAATTAAATGACAGAGTAAAGCATGTTCTTTTTTTAAAAAGATAATAAACTTAACTATCAGAATTTCTAACAATTATTTCATATTCCTTGATACTTTAAAATACTACCCCATGTCTCCTGCTTCATTACCCAGTTTATTATGTTTTATTAATAGAGATACAAGTGCTGGTGTAAAAGCTGTAAAAAAAAGCACTGACCTTTAAATTGTTTGGATAACAGGAACAATAAATATTAAATGTAGTCAGGATTCATTTGAACAAAAGGCATCTAGTCAGTTTTAAATGTGTACAATATGTATGCAAGTCAATTATTTTACAACTTTCACTTCTTAAGCAAAAATTCAATTAGCAAGGCAGTTCAGATCAGAACAGTGATTAAGACAGCTGTTTAGTATGAATAATGTACAAGATTTCAATCTCAAAAAATGTACAAAAAATGCCTAGCATAAACAACGAATTTAGTGACCTGATACTGATTCTGAATTAAAGACAGCCCATTTCCCAAAATAACATTTGCCAAAAGTTTTAATGAATCATACTTCCAAAGTGAAGCTCAACTTCAGATAATCCTTCCAAAGCTTCCAGAACAAGCTCATAAACAAGTGCAAATGATCCAAGGAAATAATAATACTGAATGACAACTCTCCATCCGAACAGCTTTAGAGGTTAATGGGGTTCTAGAAATCTGACTTAAAGTGTGACTTTCATGTTCAAATTTTATAGTCAAAGTAGGTTAGAATGTGCTGCAGCAATTTTATCAATTCTGATAATTGTATGGTTTGCATATTGGCCAATATTTACTAAAATATCATATACAGGTTAAGCCCCCCTTATCTGAAATTCCAAAATCCCAAAACCACTGAAATCTAACATTTTATGAGCACTTACATGACATCAAAAAAGGAAAATTCCATAATGTGCCGGGAAGGTTCTCAGGCAATGCAGTAGTCAATCGATTGTGCATTGAAAGAGTGAATCTATCAGTTTCAGAGTGAAAATATGCTGCTTAACAGTATGCTGATCATGAAACAAGCCAAGATCTATCATGACGAACTGAAAATTGAAGATAATTGCAAATATTCAGCACTGTCATTGCAGAAATTTAAGAAAAGGCATTGCCACAAATTTTTAAATATTTGTGGTGATAAAGCACCTGCTCAGCATGAAGCAGCAGAGATGAGTTTGCCAAGATCATCACTGATGAATATCCAACATGCTGAACAGCTACATAGGTAAATATGTGTGAAGAACCAGTGTAAGACAAAGGCTGCCTGCTGCGTAGCACATTCAGAGCCAGGATTGATGGCAATGCCAAAAAGCCACTGACTGTCCACCTGGGCAGCTGAGGTAGTGACAGCTACCTTTCTGATGGTTCAATGTACACATTATTGCTCCATGCATAAAATAGTTTAAAATATTATATAAAACTAACTTCAGAGTAAGAATATATACTATATATGTAGTGTAAGTGGACTTGTTCCCATCCCCAAAGTATCTCATTATATAGATGCAAATATTACAAAATCTGAAACATTTCTGGCCCCAAGCATTTCGGATAAGTGGTGCTCAATCTGTAATTTAAGAAGTAAATTTACATATTATAAAACTGCTTCACACTTTTAAACGAAGATATTGATAAATTTAGACACTAAATAACCTTCCAGTCACTTGCATCCCAGTTGAGCTGACAATCTCTTCAACATCTTGTAAGGTTTCTGCTTTCCAGCAAACTACAATGTATGTTACCTGATAGTCAACCGGTATAAGAGGATGATGAGGTGGGAAGGCTCTTGTAGAACCCTTCCTATGGATCAGCAAAGTCTTCTGTTTTCCATCCACCACATGCTCTTCTACTTTGGCTATGTTGTGCGATACATCATAGATCACATGCATATCCAGATCATCAGGTGTGGTGTTGAAAACTTTGGCAAATGCCTAAGGGAAAGAATAACAGGAAGGAACAGAAGAAATGAAAAATCAACAGAAAAATGGAACTCAGATTTTGATGAAGGTGACTTGGGAATCATAGGGAGCAGAATGGCAAGATAAAGGAATAGGGACCAAATAAACTAAACAGATCAGACAGATGAGCAAGAAAAACGAGAGAAATTTGGCAGAGAATAAACACAACACTCAAGAATTAGAAGGAAATCAAGCAAGGAAAAATGCTAGAAGCAGGAAATAGGAAAAAAGATAAGGAAATTGAGAAAAAATGTGAGAAATTCAAAAGAGCAGAAAACAAGCTACTTCTGGAATTATTTTCCTAAGATCACTTCCCTACTCATATTTTTACACATTAGAGAGTTATATAGCTTTTCTTTAATAGGCATTTTCCTATTTCTCTGAATTTATTAGCCAGTCCTTCGATTAAATGAGTCTAACAATTATTTTTTTCTCTGCTGGGCATGCAAACTCAGACATTAGCTAATCAACAGCAGCTTCCAAGTGCCAAAGAAGCAAGCTGCTTCCACTCCGAACCTCCCCAAAATGACCTGTGGATGAAGTGTTTCTCATCAGGAAACTACCTGGACAAGTCAACATGCTACTGATTTCTAAAAGGCAACTGACAATGTAAAAGTCTGAAAAACTTGGAGATTAATTAAGTGGTGAGTGGTTTAACACATCAGCAGAAAGAAACAGTTCATCACAAATCCTACCTGTCGTGTCAGAAAGGTCATAGAGGAGCGATTCACCCAAGCATAGTTTCCAGCTGCTGCCATGCCTTTAAGGTAGTCCTGACCTTCTTGGGAATTAATCCTGGCACAGGCCAGCTGTCTGTCATTGACAATAATATTATCCCTCTTCATTGCTTTCTCCATAGCCACTAGTGCATCTAGAAAATAAACCAATGCCTTATTCAACTATGCTAACAGCACCCTAAACCATCACAAAGAGGCCATATTTGTCAAGTCCGTCTAAAGAAATCTTTAGGAAATAAATCGGTCATATTCATCATTTTTACTTTTCTAGGATGCCAGCACACATTCTGCATTAATAGCAAGTAGCAACCTCTGAATAAATATAGGAAAATACTGTGTAGGAGGAGTTCACATGGCACCAATATGTTGCATTAATGATTTTAAATTTATTCAAAGTTTAAAACCCTGTATTACCTTAAGAGCTGACATCACTATGACACTTAACAGTAGCTACAGTAGTTATATTAAAGAATATTTTAAGCAGCAAATCTTAAAGTTTGATTGTTCCTGCTTAATAACAAGCAACTATCATGAGGTACAAATAATTCAAATTAGTTTCAAGAACATTTTGTAAGTATGGTAAGGGCAAGAGTATAAGTCATTGTGGCAGAGAATTAAGGTGTACTCTTCAAATGAATAGTTTATGTACATCTGTATGCATGAAGGAGTACAACATCATAGTTTATGAATTCAGGGAGCTGGACAGTGAAACTGTGGAACATGCATCTTGAAAAAGGTTTAATATATCTTAGTGGTTTTAAAGGTGGATAAACCATAAGGACCTAATAAGATGTATTCCAGAGGCAAGGGAAAGGATTGTGGGGCCCTGGTGGAGATGCCAGATAACTGGAGTGGCATCATCTTTATCCAAGAGAAACAGGGATAAGCCAGGTAATCACAGGCTAGTCAGTGGCCTGTAATTTCAGTGGCAAGGAAGCTCTTGGGGAAATACAATCGCAGAGACAGGATTAAACTATACTTGAAAAGACTGGAGTTAATAATGAAAACATAGTTTTGTTAGGAAAGGTTTTACATATCCAACTGAATTGAAAATTTCAGAGGCAAGAAGATAAACTGATCTGTGTAGTGTTGTTGGTGGTAGTCTATATAGGTTCTATCGGGACTTTGACAAAGTCTCACTTGGGAAAATGCTCAACAAAGGTTAGAACCCATGGAATCTAAGGCAGGCTGGCAAATTGGGTCCAAAACTGGTTTGATGAAAGGAGAGAGGGTTTTGGTTGACAGTTGCTTAGCGATTGAAATTCTGTGACCAGTGGAGTACCATGAGGATGGATTCCAGGGCCCATACTGTTATAAACATTAATAATTTAGATGCACGTACAGGAGCGTGATTAGTAAGTTTGCAAGTGACACAGAAATTAGTGGTTGTTACTAGCAAGAAGGTCTTAGGCTACAGGACAATAGCAGCCAGTTGGTATGATGAGCAGGGGGATGGCAGATGGAATTTAATCCTGATAAATAAGAGGCAATGTATTCTGGGAGGACTGATAGACTAGGGATGGATCCTAGGGGGACGGAGGTACAGTACTGGGGTGGGTAGGGGACCTTGGTGTAAAGTATAAGGATTGCTCCTTTTCTGAACACAGGTATATCAAGATGTTAAAGAAGACACTTGTAATACTTGTCTTTGTTAGCCAGGACATAGAAGAGCAGAGATGTTATAGTACATATTTATAAAACATACATTTAGGCCAAGCTGGGGGAGACTGTACAATTCTGATCATTGGTGTAGGAATGACACTATTAAATTGGAGAGAGTGTAGAGGAGATTCACCAGGAAGGTACCTGGGACTGGGCATTTCACTTATGAGAAGAAGCTGAATGGACCAGATTTGTTTGCATTGAAGCAGTGGAGGCTGAGTGAGCATCTGGTTGAGGTAAATAGAATAAATAACAAGAAACCGTTCCCTGTACCAAAGGCATTTAAAAATGGAGGGTATTGTTTGAAAGTAAGAGGAATGAGGTTTAGCAGAGAGCTGAAGGAGACATCTTTTTCATCTAAATGTGGTTGGAATCCAGAATGCACTGCATGAGGGGGCGGTGGAGGCAGAGACTCTCACGACAGAAGTATCTAGACAAGCACATGAAAGACAATGACCGAAGTCAGAACAGTCATGAAGGGCTGAAGGATCAGCTTCCATGCTGTTGGTCGTGACACTAAAAACACGTTTACATTAAGGATAAAGTCACTGCTGAAGCACATCCCAGGATGTTCTTTAGCTCTTAGTGAAAATCATAATTTATAGGAGCCTTTAGCGATGGCTATAGCAAAACCTTCATATTGCATTATAGTTAGAACATCTGCATCAAAGTGAAAAATGCAGATTTTATGACATATAGCACAGTAGGCCATTATCATAGTCTGTATTAAGGGACATGAGTATGCATTGAGCATGAGATGCATTCCATAATACTTAGACCCTGTGTCTTACCTGTTGCAACCTGGTGTCCAAATCCTCTGCTGCCACTGTGAATCATAACACAAACCTGGCCCTTATGATCAATGCCCATTTTGCGTGCTGCATAGTCATTGTAGATTTCATCTACCACTTGAATCTCAGCATAGTGATTTCCAGCACCTAATGTCCCCAGCTACCAAAAAGAGGAAAAAGAATTACCACACAAATTCTGGTATTCATTTAATTCAAACAGTCCTTAAGTATCTTATAAAGTAAAACAGTTTAAAAGAGATTTGCAAAGCTAGGTTTCTAAAACAGAGTTTAACACAATCCACAACTGAATAAGATTATGGTTGTTCTGATAATAAATTTATTTTGAACTAGATTTACGCTTTTTTGTTTATAATGAAGATAGAAAATTTAATGCACAAATTTTGGATGATTGTGGTATGAGTTCACAACAATAAAGCATGACTACAAAAAATGAATTCCTTACAAATTTTTCACATGTAGTATAGAAACAAGAGACTACAGATAATGCAATCTGGAAGAAAACATAGTACAGTTGTGCTCATGAATTTCCAGACAGCAAGTTAAAACACAAAGCAGACAAGAGAGTGATGCAACAGTGGACACAGACAGTTCTTGAGAACTCAGTACAGATCAAGAAATAAAAAGGAAAATGCAGACAAAATAACCTGGGGTAATCCCCTCTTCTTGGCCTTTGATGAGACTTTGGAAGGATCAGCTTGCAGCATCCTCCCATATTCTTCACAGTGTTCCTTATCCTCAGCCCAAGCGTAACCTTCTCGCAGAGACCAGTCCACTCCCATTTCCAAAGCCTCTTCCAAATCTCTGCAAGAAAAGGTCAACAGAAAATGTTCAACACACAGAGGAATGACATAAGCATTAAAGATCAATTAACAAAAAGGATTTTTTTTGCATTCAGTTACAAAATATTTCACTAAAAGCTAACCTTTCTGTTCTAGAGGTATTGAAAGGATAATACAACTCAACGAATTATCTAATTTAGTAGCTGTGTTATTCATAAGGAACCAAAATGGTAAAGAGTCAAAACATCTGGTTAGGACATTTCATTTTAAAGGTAGCAAATATGAAATGATGATAACATGCTGCAAATTTCTTTAATACCTTTATTTATACTTTCATGGCCAGTTCTTGATTGTTACTTCAATGACAAAAATGAAGCAAATTTGTCCCCAGACTCAGTATTAATGGATTATCTGGTAGGGGAGATATTTTGAAACAACCATACTCATGCAGAGCAGATTCAAGTTTAGCTCAGTGTACTGTTACAGCAGTCTTTTCAGTCTCTATGCAAATTGCTTAAGGGAAGAACCAAGCCACACACGTTCAAACATTACCATACTGTGAAATTTGTTCAGATGGCTGTCAAGGTTAGCAGCTTTCTGAATTTACCAGATGGTTACTTAAGTAGTTGGTTAACTTTGGTTAGAATCCACAGGGATTATTTATTTGTTTACACTTAAAATGATTGGTGCAAATGATTAATAAAACAGCTATTTTAAGTAGCACTTTGTAACAATAAATAATGTTTTCTACTGTAACTAGCTGAAGTTCAAAATTACAAGGCAAAAGCAAAATAATGCGTAAGTTAGAAATCTGAAATAAATGCAGAGAAGCGCTGTAAATAGTCAGCAGATAAAGTAGCATTTATGTGGGAGAAAGAAAACAAACCGCTAAAACAATCTCAAATTGTATCACTTACACCAGTGATTCCCAACAGGGGTGGTTACGTGTCCTCAGAGGGCAATAGGGGAAATAGAAGTCATGGGGGGGGGGGGGGAGGAGGATCAGTAAGCAGCACCCTAACTTGAGGCATGAGACTGATCGACAATTAGTAGAGCAGACACTTTCAAAATAATAGGACGAGGCACTGTAACACGGGAAGAATCTTAGTTCTGCAGGCAATGAGTACTCATCACCACAACACATCTGAAATTTGACAATCTCATCAGACCTTACCAAACAGACATTATTGGAGATTCATAAATTTGCAACCAGGGTACCCAACAGTTCCCCTTGACTCACAGCACAGAATGTTCATTCAATTTAACAGTTGGTTAGTAAACTATACCCTCTCAACTTTCTCTACAGATCTATGAAAACAGGTTGTGCAATGATACAACACAGTGAAAGAGAGCTAATCAGTGAACCCACCGACACCGAGGATTCCTCTTGAGGTGTTCAAAGTGACCAAGGCTTCATGTGTGTTACCAAGAACCATCTTTGGGGCTTATGAGACTTTACATGATTCATCAATCCCGCTAACTGGAATAGTATAAAGATAGCTTGCTGAACACCAGCTCTATCCCAACTAACATTCAGATTCCAACCTGATCCTTGTCAATGTAATTTTCACTGCTGTGGTCATCTTCATCTTTGCCTCTCCGTTCCTTTAGGTGCTGCTACTATCATTCCATCCATGTCAACTCGCTGCTGTCATCGCCATCCGATAGGCATTCCCAGTTAATTTATGTTAATTTTTTGTTTTAATTTTGCCCTACTAATGATGGATAAATATGTACGGCGTGATCTCTACAAGTCTGAAGGCAGTGAAGCCTTGAATTCTAACTCTGCTAAGAAACAGAAACTACATAAAGTGTGTCAATACCATGTTACATACCTGGAGTATGGTTTTATTCTATTCCCATCAGAACAGCGATTCCCCACGTGTTTTATTTGGAATACTGTACTGTCTAATGAAACCATGAAATCATCAAGATTGCAAGAGCACTTCCGTAAAAGACACCCTGAAAAGGCGATTTATGGTATTACTCAGTTCCAGAAGAATGAAAGAAGCACTTGAAATGTGCTGCACCCTCAAGTCATTTGCCAAGAAAGTTAAAATTGACTTTGATAGTGGTCTGATTGCTTTTAGAGCATTTCCAAAATGATAGCAAAGTGTGGAAAATTTCATACAATTGGTGAAAGATTAATAATGCCTGCTGTATCTGAGGTGCCCAGCACTGTTCTCAAAATGGATACCAGTATCTTGAAATCAATATCTCTGAGTAATAACTCTGTAGCTCATCGTATTGATGAAATGAGTGAGGACATTGAGTATCAACTATGCACAGAGCTACAAAAAACAGAACTTGGGATACAAATGGATCAGTCAACTGTTCAAGACGAAGCACTGCTAATAGTATATGTACAGTTTATCAAAAATGGAGAAGTTGATTCCCTTTTGTAAAAAGTTAAAGAAAATATCAACGGAGAATCAATCCTCAACAAGCTCAAAATGTATATTGGGAATAAAAGGCTGCTTTTTAAAATGTTTCTCTAATCTTTTTGACACCATAGTTGAATTTTTGTTCAAAGTCAACTAGAGCTTAGGAAGCAAGATTGAGCTTCTCTGTGGAGATGTGGCATACCTAGCCGATCTGCATGATGAAATGAACATTCTAAATATGAAACTAAAGGGTAAGAATTTCAATTTAATCCAGGAAAATAGCGCAGTGTCCATTTTTAATCAGAAAACTGGAAATATATAAGCAAAGCATTGGGAGGAGAATATTCTCACAGTTTCCCTGCATGAAAAGTATGCCACTCTTTCACACTCAGGGATTTGCAAGAGTACTGATAACACCTGCAGTCACTGAAAATTTTTCAGAATCATTTCAAGGATTTAAATGATCTAGAAATTCCGGACTGGGTAATTAAACCATTTCATTGCAAAGTGGAAGAACAGGAAGAGAACTTGCAAGAAGAAAGATATCGAAATTCAGAATGATGAAGAAGCTACAATGCTTTTCAAAAATGTCATCTTTTTGGTATGTTGTTACCTTGTCATACAAAGTTTCCTGGTCCTTGGAGAAGAGCCAAACTGCTGTTCATTGCATTTCTATCCTCCTACCCTGCTGAAAGAGGCTTCAGTGCAGTGAACCACATACTCATAAAAAAAGAAACCACTTGGATATTGTTACACCTGGAGACTGAAGGCTTTTGCTGTCACAACTTGAATCAGATATTTCAACTCTTGCTAAAAACCATCAAGCTCAAGGATCACGTTAATATTGAAGCTGCTGTTCAGTGCACTAGTACTGTGTAAGCTTGGTATAAAAACAAAAATGTTAAAGCAGAATCATTTTTCTTGTGTTTGCATGTGGTATAAACATGTTTTTATACTATGTGGGCACCGGAAAGTTTATTGTGCCTAAGAGGGGGTTGGTAAATATGAAGCTGCTTTGGGGGGGGGGGGGGGGGGAGGAGGGTAGCGGATGTTAGGCTAAAAAAGGTTGGGAAACACTGACTTACATAGTAGAAAGTTCCCCAACCTGCTGAGTATTTCCAGCATTTTCTTCTTTATTTCAGAGTTCCAACAAATGCAAGATTTTATTTTTGGACAACTGCTGATTGTAGCCAATACAGTTCATCTCCATTCTTATTTAACATCCTCCCACATTTAAACAACCTCTGAATCAGAACAATGCTCATAGGTTTAAAATTAACAATTTACACAATGTACCTGGCATCATCGTCTATTTTTATTATTCACTGCTAATTATTTTTGTACTTGTGGTTCACTTTCACACTCAGTTTTTACAAAGAAAAATCTTTTATTAAATTGATGCCTAATAAGTGTTGTTGGAAGTCCTATTAATTACTTTTAAAAACATGAAAGCCCTGAGAATGCTGCATGTAGCGCCTGTATAAGTTACATCTATTTCAATACACGTAGCTTAACAGGTAAGGTGGACAAACAGAGGACATGGATCGCTGAGTGACCACAGTTTTTAAAATAGTTATGGCGAAAGGTAGAACAGGTTCACAAGAGTCCAACCGGAGCAGGGCCACATTTAAGGGCATTAAGGCAGGTTACAGCTGGAATTGACAGGGAGACTATTTAAAATGCAAAGGAACAACTGGGAACTAGCAGACTTTTAAAAAGATCATATCAAGAATCCAAGGACAGCATATTCCTGTTAGGATGAAGGGTAGACATATCAAGTTCAGAGACTTTTGGCTGACAAGAAATATAGGTCAGGAAAAGGGAGGTTATTAGGGATTAGGAACGAATCCCTCAATGAATATCAAAAGATTAAGTTAAGTTAAGAAGGCCTATGGGATGCTAGGCTTCATTAATAGGGGGATTGAGTTCAAGAGTAGAAAGGTCATGTTGAAACTCTACAAATCTCTGGTGAGACCGCAGTATTGTGTTCAATTCTGGTCACCTCATTATAGGAAGGATGTGGAAGCTATGGAGAGGGTGCAGAGGAGATTTACCAGGATGCTGCCTGGTTTGGAGACCAGTCATATGAAGCAAGGTTAGCAGAGCTGGGACTTTTCTAATTGGAGCGCAGAAGAATGAGAGGCGACTTGATAGAGGTCTACAAGATTATGAGAGGCATATATAGGGTGGATAGTCAGTACCTGCTTCCCAGGGCACCAATAGCAAACACAAGAGGGCATATGTACAAAATTAAGGGAGGGAAGTTTAGGGGAGACATCAGGGGTAAGTGTTTTTTTATTTTTGTTTTTTGTTTGTTTTTTTTTTACACAAAGAGTTGTGAGTGCCTGGAATGACTTGCCAGGGATGGCGGTGGAGGCTAAAACATTAGGGATATTTAAGAACCTCTTGGACAGGCACATGGATGAAAGAAAAATGGAGAGTTATGGGGTAGTGTGGGTTTAGTACTTTTTTTAAGGATTATATGGGTCAGCACAACACGGAGGGCTGAAGGGACCTGTACTGTGCCGTAGTGTTCTATGGTTCTATTAAGAACAGGCTTAAGGAGGGTAAAAAGGAGGGGAATGAGATCGACTTGGCAGGTTAAAGATAATCCAAGTAGGTTCTTCTGTTATATTAAAAGAATGATTGGGAGAGATTAGGTCTTCGTACAGATCATAGGAAATGGCTGAGATTTTTAATGTTTTTTTTCTCCTCTGTGTTTACTAAAGAGCATTCATAGATGCCAAAGAAAGAGGAAAATAAGTAGTAAGGTCTTGGGTCAAATGCTAATTATGAGGAAGGAGGTATTTGCAGCCTTGAAACACATTAAGGATAGACAGCAACATCTCCACCACGATCAATCGAAACACTGGTACTCCACAAGTTCACATCCTGAGCACCCTAACGCTACTCCTTGTACACTCATAACTGTGAGGCCAGATTCTGCTCTGACTCCATCTCCTTTACAAGTCTGCAGATAATACCATTGTTGTGGCTCAAATCTCAAATAACGATTAGTCAGAATACAGGATGGAGATAGAGAGCTTGGTGACATGTTGTTATGACAACAACCTTTCCCTCAATGTCAACAAAAGAGCTAGTCATTGACTTCAGGAAGGGGAGGGGGTTGGTTGCACAAGCTCCTGTCTACATCAACAGTATTGTGGTTGAGAACTGCAAGTTCCTAGGTGTGAACATCACTGATAACTTGTCCAGGTCCAACCAGCTTGATGTCAAGGCTCTACTTCCTCAGAAGGCTAAACAACTCTTACCAATTTTTACTGAAGCAAAAGCATTAGAGAAAGCATTCGCTCTGGATGTGTAACAGCTCGGCATGGCATGTGACCACCAAGAAACTAGAGTAGTGTTCGCAGCTCAGAACATCCATGAACCAGCCTTCATGTCATGGACTCCGTCTATACTTCTTACTAGCTTAATCAAGAACCCCACCCAACACAGATATTCTCTGATTTCCCCTCTCTGAAAAGGCAGAAGAACATACCACCTGGCACAAGGACAGCTTCTACCTCACTGTTACCACTCTAGGGCGGATCTCTAATACGGTAAGATGGATTCTTGGCCTCACAGTCTACCTTGTTATCAACATCTTGCACTTTATCTGCACTGCATACTTTTGATAGCTCTTACATTTTATTCTGCATTGATACTGTTATAACTCATTCCAGCTTAACACACTATTCAATGACTTGATCAGTATCAAAGAATGCAACACAAACATTTCACTGTATCCTGGTACATGTGATGGATAATAATAAGACAATACCATGCGGCGGGGGGGGGGGGGGAATCCCGAGGACCTGACCACGTGCACTGTCAGATGTCATGGGAGGCCAGGAAAGAAATAGCAGAGACCCTTGTAGAGATTTTCAAAGTTCAAAAAAAAATTATCAAAGTACATAAATGCCACCATGCACAATCCTGAGATTCATTTTCTTGTGGGCACAGTAAATACAAGAAACACAATAGAACTAATGAAGGACTGCCCCCAACCAATGTGCAAAAGCCAACAAACTGACAATACAAAATATTACAACTACTAATAATAATAAATAAGCAATAAATGAGAACATGACATAAAGAGTCCTTGATTGTGGGAACTGTTTAGTGATGGGATAACTGAAGTTATCCCCTCTGGTTCAAGAGCCTGATGGCTATGGGGTAATAACAGTTCCTGAACCTGGTGGTGTGGGTCCCACGTCTCCTGTACCTTTTTCCTGATCACAGCAACAAAAGAGCACTGCCTGGATGAGGAGGTCCTCAATGATGGATGCTGCATTCCTGGGACAGCGCTCCATGTAGATGTGCTCTGCTCAGTGATGGGGAAGGTTTTACCCATGATGGACTGGGCCATATCCACTACATTTTGTAGGCTCTTCTGTTCAAGGGCATTGGTGCTTCCATACCAGGTCATATACAACCAATCAATATCCTCTCTACCACATGTCTATTGAAGTTTGTCAAGGTTTTAGAGGGCATGCCAGATGTTCGCAAACTTCTAAGAAAGTACAGGCACTGCCAAACTTTCTTCATAATGGCACTTATATGCTGGACCCAAGACAGATCCTCTGAAATGATAACTCCGAGGAATTTGAAGTCGCTGATCCCCCATTGAGGACTGGCTCATGGACCTCTGGTTTTATCCTCCTGAAGTCGATAATTAGTACCTTAATCTTGCTGCCACTGAATGACAAGTTGTTCTGGTACCACTCAGAAAGATTTTCCATCTCCCTCCTATGTGTTGATTTGTCACCACCTGTGATTTGGCCTATGATAATAGTGTCATCAGTAGACTTAAATATGGCATTAATGCTATGCCTAGCTTCACCGTCATAAGTATAAAATGAGCAGAGTATGGAGCTAAGTACACAGCCTTGTGGTGCACCTCCGCTGATGGAAATTGTGGAGGAGAGGCTGTTGACAATCTGAACTGTCTGGGTCTGCAAGTGAGGAAATCGAGGATCCAGTTGCACAAAGAGGTACTGAGGTGTTGAAGCTTACTGATTAGTTTTGAGGGGATGGTAGTATTAATTACTGAACTGTAGTCAATGAAAAGCATCCTGAGGCATGCATCTTTGCTATCCAGATGTTCTTCTGCTTCTTTTAGAAGACTGGAACATTAGCCATACTCAATGTTCAATAAGGGTAGCAAGGACAGGTTACGGAACTATAGGCCAGTTAGCCTGACTTCAGTTGTAGGAAAGTTACTGGCAGGAATTTTTAGGGAAAAGATTACCACTATTTGGATAGTCAAGGCCTGATCAGTATCAGCATGCTTTTGTCTGTGAGAGATCGTGTTTGGCAAATCTTTTGGAGTTTTTCCAATGAGGTAACGGGAGAAATAGATGAAACTAGGGCTACATAGACTCCAGTTAAAAACTTTGACAAAGTCCTAAATTACAGGCTGATCGGGAAGATTACATAGCATGGGATTCAGGGAAGCTAGCGAAGTGGATTCAGAAATGGCTAGATGATAGAAAGCTGAAGGTGATGGTTGAAGTTTGATTCTGTGACTAATGGGAGGCCCCAGCGGGTCAGTGTTGGACCTCTGTCATTATGTATGTAAATGAACTGGATATGAATATACATAGCATGATTAGCAAGTTTACTGATGATACTAAATTAAGCGATCTTGGTGATAGTGAAGCAGATTACAATTAATTGCAGAGAGATCCTGATCAGTTAAAGATATGGGCTGTGGAAGGGAAAATAGATTTCAACTTGGATGCATTTCAACATAGTGTGAGATAACGCATTTTGTGACAGTCAAACCAGGTCAGGACTTATACAGTGAACAGGGTATTGAAAAGCATTGTGGAACAGAGCTACCTTACAGTACAAGTGTATGGTTTGCTGTAAGCGTCTGAGCAAGTCAACAGGATGTTGAAGAAAACATTTGGCAAGCTGCTTTCATCAGTTAGGGCATCAAGTTTCGGAGTATGGACATTACGTTGTAGTACAAGGATCACGGGCTATTCCCAGACAACTGGGATGAGTAGCAAGGATGCTACAGTCAGCATGGACCAGCTGGGTTCCAGGACCTGATTCCACGCTGTACTATGACTCCAATTTCTGTGGGATGCTGTTTCATTAAATGGAAGATTCGATGTAGGCTTAAAAGAAGCCTTGTGTGGGTGAAGTTTGAACCAATAAAATCAAAATATAATAGTGCAGAACTGATCAGGAAAATAAATAAAGGATTTCAGATGGCAGAACCACAAGCAAGAACCCCATACCTGGAGTAGAAGGAAGGAGGATCAATTGTTTTGTCAACAGGAGATCCCTCTTTCAAAATTTTATGTGTGAGTAGTGGTTTGGATGAGTAGTGGTCCAAAAGGAACCACCACATTCAGGAGCTGTTGGCTATAACTTACATGGATATTTGCAGTGACATAATCGAGTTGATACAATACAGCCAAGAGCTTGCATTTCATTAGGATTTGTGTGGTCATTTACATAACCAAAGTTAGTTGACCAAGGTAAAGGTCAGCAATTTTATGTGCCATATTTATTTTACTGTGTTTTCTTCCCCATAATTATGTAATTGCATTGCACGAAACATCCAAAACATTTTAAAACTTTAAGTCTGTTTAACCAGATTTATTTATTTTTTTTAAAAAGTGAAGTAACTTGGATTCCTGTACTGTTCAATAATGTTTCACAACACAAACAGTGCCCGAGCCCTCAAGCATCCATCAGCGCCATTATTATCAGACAGAGAATGTTCCAGTATGGCATCTAAAAGAATCGATAAGCTCCATATGGTGGTGAGCTGCACCGCTAAATCAGTATTTATCAAACAAGACATTTTAAGTCCTTTTAAATTCTTTTCATGAATATTCTGCATTCTCCGAGCAGTATTTTGCTCATGTGGAAACAACCTGTATTTCTGCACTCCTCAGGTAAACAACACTCAGCTACAGCAAAAACAGCTCCAATTCCTTAGATTTCCAAATAGAACTCTAACCCCTGGTTTTGATGATAAATTGTTTCCATCATCTTTATAACGTTCTCCGTAACCAGGTGTTTATAACATACAAAATTCCAGAAGGCATATTTTATCCTGTACTTTTGCTATATTCCAATTTTATCAAGCATGATTTATAATTAGCATATTTGCAAACCTTTTTCACCTCATTTGTTTTAGATCTCATCTTTTAAAGTGCATTTCCTATGCTATTTTTGACTTTCTACATTGAACTCTTGCCTGCAGTCTTTCATGGTTGCTGTCCTGCTTTGATTCTGCACATGATTTATGACATTGTTTACCCTTTCCCCGGGTACAGAACTTTTATGGGTATACAATGAATTAAGGCAATTGAGCCTCTGCTTCCTGTGTGCATGTAACCATATAACCATATAACAATCACAGCACAAAACAGGCCATCTTGGCCCTCCTAGTCCGTGCCGAACCCTTAATCTCACCTAGTCCCACCTACCCGCACTCAGCCCATAACCCTCCCTCCTTTCCTGTCCATATACCTATCCAATTTTACCTTAAATGACACAACTGAACTGGCCTCTACTACTTCTACAGGAAGCTCATTCCACACAGCTATCACTCTTTGAGTAAAGAAATACCCCCTCGTGTTTCCCTTAAACTTCTGCCCCCTAACTCTCAAATCATGTCCTCTAGTTTGAATCTCCCCTACTCTCAATGGAAACAGCCTGTTCACGTCAACTCTATCTATCCCTCTCAAAATTTTAAATACCTCGATCAAATCCCCCCTCAACCTTCTACGCTCCAATGAATAGAGACCTAACTTGTTCAACCTTTCTCTGTAACTTAAGTGCTGAAACACAGGTAACATCCTAGTAAATTGTCTCTGCACTCTCTCTAATTTATTGATATCTTTCCTATAATTCGGTGACCAGAACTGCACACAATATTCTAAATTTGGCCTTACCAATGCCTTGTACAATTTTAACATTACATTCCAACTTCTGTACTCAATGCTTTGATTTATAAAGGCCAGCGTTCCAAAAGCCTTCTTCACCACCCTATCTATATGAGACTCCACCTTCAGGGAACTATGCACTGTTATTCCCAGATCTCTCTGTTCCACTGCATTCCTCAATGCCCTACCATTTACTCTGTATGTTCTATTTGGATTATTCCTGCCAAAATGTAGAACCTCACACTTCTCAGCATTAAACTCCATCTGCCAACGTTCAGCCCATTCTTCTAACCGGCATAAATCTCCCTGCAAGCTTTGAAAATCCACCTCATTATCCACAACACCTCCTACCTTAGTATCATCGGCATACTTACTAATCCAATTTACCACCCCATCATCCAGATCATTTATGTATATTACAAACAATATTGGGCCCAAAACAGATCCCTGAGGCACCCCGCTAGTCACCGGCCTCCATCCCAATAAACAATTATCCACCACTACTCTCTGGCATCTCCCATCTAGCCACTGTTGAATCCATTTTATTACTCCAGCATTAATACCTAACGACTGAACCTTCTTAACTAACCTTCCATGTGGAACTTTGTCAAAGGCTTTGCTGAAGTCCATATAGACTACATCCACTGATTACCCTCGTCAACATTCCTCATAACTTCTTCAAAAAATTCAATAAGGTTTGTCAAACATGACCTTCCACGCACAAATCCATGCTGGCTACTTCTAATCAGATCCCGTCTATCCAGATAATTATAAATACTATCTCTAAGAATACTTTCCATTAATTTACCCACCACTGATGTCAAATGGCTTCCTTCTAGAACCCTTTTTAAACAATGGAACCACATGAGCAATACGCCAATCCTCCAGCACAATCCCCGTTTCTAATGACATATTAAAGATCTCCGTCAGAGCTCCTGCTATTTCTACACAAACTTCCCTCAAGGTCCTGGGGAATATCCTGTCAGGACCCGGAGATTTATCCACTTTTAAATTTCTTAAAAACGCCAGTACCTCCACCTCTTTAATTGTCATAGGTTCCATAACTTCCTTATTTGTTTCCCACACCTTAGACAATTCAATATCCTTCTCCTTAGTGAATACCGAAGAGAAGAAATCATTCAAAATCTCTCCCATCTCCTTCGGTTCCACACACAGCTGGCCACTCTGATTCTCTAAGGGGCCAATTTTATCCCTCACTATCCTCTTGCTTTTAATATAACTGCAGAAACCTTTCGAATTTACTTTCACCTTATTTGCCAAACCAACCTTGTATCTTCTTTTAGCTTTTCTAATCTCTTTCTTAAGATTCCTTTTACATTCTTTATATTCCTCGAGCAATTCCTTTACTCCATGCTGCCTATATCTATTGTAGACATCCCTCTTTTTCTGAACCAAATTTCTAATATCCCTTGAAAACCATGGTGCTCTCAAACCTTTAACCTTTCCTTTCACCCTAACAGGAACATAAAGATTCTGTACCCTCATAATTTCACCCTTAAATGACCTCCATTTCTCTATTACATCCTTCCCATAAAACAACTTGGCCCAATCCACTCTCTCTAAATCCCTTCGCATCCCCTCAAAGTTAGCCTTTCTCCAATCAAAAATCTCAACTCTAGGTCCAGTCCTGTCCTTCTCCATAATTATATTGAAGCTAATGCTATTGTGATCACTGGACCCGAAGTGCTCCCCAACACATACATCTGTCAGCTGACCTATCGCATTCCCTAACAGGAGATCCAACACTGCCCCATCTCTAGTCGGTACTTCTATGTATTGTTGCAAAAAACTATCCTGTACACATTTCACAAACTCTAAACCATCCAGCCCTTTTACAGAATGAGCTTCCCAGTCTACGTGTGGAAAATTAAAATCTCCCACAATCACCACCTTGTGTTTACTACAAATATCTGCTATCTCCTTACACATTTGCTCTTCCAACTCACGCGCCCCATTAGGTGGCCTATAATACATTCCTATCAGTGTTACTGCACCTTTCCCATTCTTCAATTCCACCCAAATGGCCTCCCTAGAGGAGCTCTCTAATCTATCCTTCCAAAGCACCGCATAAGATTTTCTCGGACAAGCAATGCAACACCTCCTCCTCTGGCCCCTCCTACTCTATCACACCTGAAGCAACTAAATCCAGGAATATTTAGTTGCCAATCACACCCTTCCTGCAACCATGTTTCACTAATAGCTACAACATCATAATTCCAGGTATCAATCCACGCTTTAAGCTCATCCACCTTTCTTACAATGCTCCTAGCATTAAAATAGATACATTTAAGATACTCTCCATCTCCTCCTCTCTTTCCATCCCTAACAATGCATTCAAATTTATTATCCTTTTCTTTCTTCTCCCCTACATCTTCGGGCTGAGCGCATCCCTTCTCCATCACCTGCCTTTCCTCCCTCACACACTGTCTATTTACTTGCTCCACTGGTGAACTAACCTCCTCTCCCATAGTCTCCTCAAATAGTCTCCCGCCCTCCCATCTTACTAGTTTAAAGTCCGCCCTGTAGCCCTAGCAAACCTCCCCACTAGGATATTGGTCCCCCCACGATTCAAGTGTAACCCGTCCTTCTTGAACAGGTCACTCCTGCCCCAGAAGAGGTCCCAATGATCCAGAAACTTGAATCCCTGCCCCCTGCTCCAATCCCACAGCCACGCATTCATCCTCCACCTAATTCTATTCCTACTCTCACTGTCGCGTGGCACAGGCAGTAATCCCGAGATTACTACCTTTGCGGTCCTTCTTCTTAACTGCCTTCCTAACTCCCTATACTCTCGTTTCAGGACCTCTTCCCCTTTCCTTCCTATGTCATTGGTACCTACATGTACCACGACCTCTGGCTCTTCACCCTCCCACATCAGGATATCTTGGACGCGATCAGAAACGTCCCGAACCCTGGCACCAGGGAGGCAAATTACCATCCAGGACTCCCGATCACCTCCACAGAAACGCCTGTCTGAGCCCCTGACTATTGAGTCCCCTATTACTATGGACCTCTTTCTTCTAACCCTACCCTTCTGAGCTACAGGGCCGTCCTCTGTGCCGGAGGCTCGGCCACTGTCACTCCCACCAGGTAGGCTGTCCCCCCCAACAGTACTCAAACATGAGTACTTATTGTCAAGGGGTACAGCCACTGGGGTACTCTCTAGTACCTGCCTCTTCCCCTTCCTGACTGTAACCCACCTATCTGCCTCCCGTGGTCCCGGAGTGACCACCTGCCTGTAACTCCTCTCTATCACCTCCTCACTCTCCCTGACCAGGCGAAGGTCATCGAGCTGCAGCTCCAGTTCCCTAACTCGGTCCCTCAGGAGCTGCAGTTCAGCGCACCTGGCGCAGATGTGGACCTCCGGGAGGCTCGGAGACTCCAGGATCTCCCACATCCGACACCGAGAACAACAAGCTCCCCTCACACTTATACCTCCCAAATAACTGAAAATACAAGAACTAAAAGATAAGCCTATTGTGCCCTCTTCCGCCTAAGCCCTCTGAGCCCAAGCCCTATACTCTGCGCCCGGCTCACTCCGCTGCCCGCAAACGAAGCTGCCCGCTTCTTAAGGCGGCGTTCTTTATATATCTTCCCTCCTTCCCAGGCCTCCTTCACGCGCCTGTGCAGTCCCGCCTCTCAGAACTCCGATCTGAGAAGCAACTGGACAATTTGAAAATGGCCGCCGCCGCACTTCCTCTCAAGCCTCACTGTCCTCTTCCAAAAAAAGAGGAGGGCTATGGAGAGTGCTATAAAAGTGATGGAAACAAAGCAGTTTTATCAAGACTAGGGGTATTAGTTGTATATGGCAACTGATAACACTGACATCAACTAAACTTTCACAGTAAAGGCGACTTTGACTTTCAAATGATTATCTGATGATTTCAATTAATCTACTTCACCATATCACCTAAATGACTCAAATTTTACCTGGACTGCACAACAAATGCCTTTCATTGTCAAGTCAGTCACAAAGCTGTACTGCACAGAAAGGAATCCTTCAGCTCACCAACTTCATACCAACCCTCTGCCCATCTACATTAATCCCATTTGCCCACATCAGAACTATCATTTTCTGCTCTTCCTTTTAAAGTGTTTGTCTAAATGTCCATTAAATGTAGTAACTATATTCAATTCCACCACATCATCTGGCAGCATGTTCTAGATATCAACTACTGTCTGTATAAAATAATTACTCCTAAAATCCTCTTTAAAAACCCCTACCTTTGCACCTTAAACATATGCCCTAATTCCTACCATGTGGGAAAAAAAATTAACTATCTACCCTATCAATGCATCTTCTATCAGGTCAACTGGACTTCTTTCACTCCAGAGAAAACAAGCCCAACCTATTCAATCTCTCCCTATAGATAAAGACCTCCAATCCAGGTAACATCTCGGTGAATCTCCCATTCATTTTGCAGAGCAGTGACCTGCACACGATACAGGCAGTCCACGGGTTACGAACGAGTTCCGTTCTTTAAGTTGGATTTGTACGTAAGTCGGATCAAGTACATCCGGTATTATTTAGCGTCAGTTAGTCAAACGTTTGTCTTAGTATATAGTATATATTTTACCTTTTTATGCATAAAAAACACTTAAGAAACGTACGTATTCCAATAACTAAACCACTGCATTGCTTAGTAATAATTGTAGCTTTCATCAGGGCAGCGCCTTTCAAATGCTCCATTATTCTCATTTTATCCTTTAAAGTTGTTCTGATCGTTGACCGACTGTAGGCTAACGCTTTTTCAATGCGTTTCACCTCTTTCCAAACGCTTTATTATTTCCACTTTATTTTCAATCACGATTGCTTCCCATCAATGGAACAGAAACACTGCGGGCAGTGGGTCCCGACCTCCGCCGGCTCCCAAGGACCACCACACTGAGCCACGTTAAATGGGACAAGTGGGGACTGTACTGGGTTTGGGTATTTGATCCTCCACAACATACCGTGTGGGAATTTAAACTGGAAGAGGCAGTAGTTTTTTTTTTACAAGGTCAAGTTGCGAGCTCGACATCAACCCGGCACGGATGGTACGGGAGTCACTGGATCGACATCAGCCCAGCACGGGAGCAGTCTGTCACTGGATCAAGCTCGGGTACCTCCGTTCTCGAGCCTGGTGCTGATCTTACTGCTTCACCAGCCAACCGGAAGGGGGGGGGAGGGGTGAATTTTGCTAAGAAAAACTTAAGCCAAATACAAAGTTACACACTCAACACAGTGTCAAAGGCAATGACTTAAAATGGCAGATGGCGTCCTCCTTCCTCGGTTCGTAAGTACTAATTGTCCATAAGTTGGATGTTCGTAACTCAGGGACTACCTGTACTGCAAGTGTGGCCAAATGTTTCGTAGAGTAGTAACACAAGATCTGACCTCTTATACTCAATGTCTAACCTAGAAAGGCAAGCATGTGGTTTGCCACCTTCAATATCCTATCTACCCATGTTGCAACTTTCAATTATCTATGAACTTGCACCTCTAGGTCAGTCTGGTTGTCAACTTTCCTCTGCACCCCACCATTTATTGGGGATGTCTTAGCCCTATGTGCAACAGCTCAAACTTGTCAGTATTGAATTCCATCTGCCAGCACTCTACCCAACCTTCTGATCTATATCTTGCTGTAGCCTTAGATAACCTTTCATGCTATCTGCAATGCCATCAATTCCCAAGATATTTGTAAATTTACAAATTATACATCTTACAATCATATTCAAGTCTTTAGCACATATTATTTGAAGCCATTAGAGCTTCAAGCCAGTTTTCTCTGAGTTAGATAATCTGCACCAGGGGTGCGTGAAAAGAGCTTTTAAATCAGAGTGGCAACAGACTACAAAAGTAGAGTTTCAGGGCAATTTTTCTGATTTCAGGAGCAACTAATCAGCAAGAGGGATTCATTTGAAAGGGTCAATAAGAATAATTCAAGTTCAAAGAGGCCATTCATTTGAAATGTGCCAGTCGTTAGGGTTAGGGTGAGATTATGCGGGCAGTGGGCGAATCAGCCCTCTTGTGCTTTTTGATCTCGTCACTTGAGATTCAGTTTCACGCAACCCTGCCACTTTGATCTGGCCCACGCCTTCATTAACCAGGTCCAACACTTGCCTTTGTTGAATCTTGCTGCTCTTGACAAAGGATGTCGGGTTTATGGGGGTATAGCAAGGGTTAATCGGGGTGTGCTTAGGGTTTGTGGGGCTGAAGACAGGGTTAATCAGGATGTGCCTAGGATTTGTGGGGGTGTGTGCCTCTTTTGGACTTTAGGATTAGATTTGAGTGTTGGGCTGGTGGATGTATCTGTGTGGTTGGAAGAGGTAAGGCTGCAGAGTTTTGACTGGGGAGGTATGGGGTGCTATGGCGGATAGGCTCATATGGTGAAGCCAGGTTAATCTAGCCCATGTCTTTCATTATCGTGGTCCGACACCACTTGGTTCAGCGAACCGGGTGCGTGCTGGGACACATCGTCAGTAATGCACCCTCGGATCGTCAGGTGTTTCGGGCCTTTAATCACTAGACACCCTCCCCAAGGTGGCCCAACAGTGTCCGGCTCAGACACTGCTTGTGTTTTTCCCAGGGACCAAGATAATGAGAGGCATGTAATTCTGAGGGTAATGATATTTTTAAACATCATTACCTGGCATCTCTGTGCCTGGGATTGCATGGGTCAAATTGACAGTGTTTACTGGGCATTCAGCAGAATTGCACCTGAGTTTGGTACTGACTTGTTTTATAAGCCCCAGCTTGGGTTTGAATATCTGGGCTTTCTTATTGGCATTTTGTGGGCCGAGAGATGCCACTCCTCTCAATAATAAGTATATAACTTTAGATACTATGAGGGGGAATGACGTACCAAGTGGGAGCCACAGTGTTATGAGTGCTGAACAGACCCGATGGAAATGGAGTGCAGAGTTAACCATTTCCACCCTGCCCTTTTGAGAACTATGAACTATTACTATTGCTATGCTGCTAATGAGAGAAAGGGATGAAGCACAGAGGCAGGGTCATCTGCTACAGATAAGAGAGAGAGAGAGAGAGAGACACATTTGATTTATGTATTATAGCTTCTTCCTGGATTGTTTACCTTTCGCTACAAGGACGTTACTTTGCTCGTTAACATTCCTAAGGAGACAGCAGGAGTGGCCTGATTTGATGGACATGGTCATTTTGAGTTGATGGATGGCTGATACCCTGTCAATGGGGATAAAAGATAAGTGTGGGGAGACACCCCTCAGGCACACCAGTGGACAGTGAACAAGTGTTGTGCACCCACAGGAAGGTGGGGGCTTCGAGGACCAGATCAGGAGATCGGTCACAAAGCTCACAGTGTGACGGCAGGACCAGTGGGGACTTGTGTGTGTGTGTCCACTCATGCCAGAGTGACGAGTCCACCACAGAAGAACGGTCTAGCCGAGAACGGAGGGGTCATAACCAAATGACCACAATGATACGACGGAATAAGAAGACAACGGAAGGTTTGCCTGCTGCAGCTGTTACATCTTGCTCGCTCTCTCTCTCTCTCTCCAACAAATTACAATACAACAACCGCAACTACCTCAGCACACATGAACTGAACTCTATATTCTCTTATGACAATTCATTTACCCCTAGACATTGATAGAGCTTGTTTATTATTGTTGATTATTATTCCTACACTTCTATGTTTATTATTGCTAACCTGTTTTCTATATATATTTGCATTTTTGATACTGTATTGTGTAGTTTACTAATAAACACCTTTAGTTTTCAGTACCACCAGACTCTTCTATTTCTGCTGGTCTATAAACCCAGTTACGGGGTACGTAACAAATTGGGGCCTCGTCTCCGCGATTTGATTATCAAATTGGGGGGCCGGTGAATCGGGATAGAAGTCCCTTATCTGATCTGGTTGTGTGGATAACCAGACAGGAAACCAGCACAGATGGAGATTGACAAATTTTTAAAAGAACCAACTACGAGGGCATTAGAGGATGCCTGAAAGGTGGAATTTTTGGGTATTGCAAGACAATTGAATCTCTCGGCGGAGAAACCAGCGATGAGAAAGTCGGAGATACAGAGGGCGATAGCTGTGTATTATGTATCCCAAGGTGTGTTCCCATCGGGGTCATTGGAACTGTTCCCTGAGAGGAAACCAACCAAGCGTGAGCTTCAGTTACAGATGGAAAAATTAAGGTTGGCTGAGGAGAAAGAGAAAAGGGAGCATGAACTCCAGATAAGGCCAAACACCGCACATCATCAAAAACCTTTAGTTTCCGGTACCACCAGACTCCAATGGATTCTTCTATTTCTGCTACTCTGTAAATCCAGTTACGGGGTACGTGACTGGGGAAGATATGAACCATACAAAAGGAACAGGCTACAGCTGAATCTCAGGGGGTCCAATATCCTTGCTGGTGGATTTGTTCGGGTGGGTTTAAACTAACTTGGCAGTGGAATGGGAACCGGTGCTGAAGACTGGGTTACAAACAGAGGCAATATGTAGTGAGACTCCCAGCAAGGAGAGGCTGATGATAAGGCAAAATTACATTCAACAGGATGAGTTGCAATGTAAAAAGCCGACAAAATTGAAAAGGATGAATACAGGGCTAAAGATGATGCATTTGAATGCGTGCAGTATACGGAATAAGGTTGATGAACTTGTAGTGCAGTTGGAGATTACAAAACATGATGTTGTAGGCATCACTGAATCATGGCTGAAAGAAGATTAGAACTGTGAGTTTTATGTTCAAGGATACACATTGTATTGAAAGGATAGGCAGGAAGGCAGAGGGAGTGGCGTGATTCTTGGTGGAAAATGAAATTAAAATCATTAGAAAGAGGTGACAAAGCGTCAGAAGGTTAAATAAAGCACTGGTGAGGCCTCACTTGGGAGTATTGTGAGCAGTTTTGGGCCTCGTATCTTAGAAAGGATGTGCTGAGGGTTGAAAACGGAGAGGGTTCAAAGGAGGTTCACGATAATGATTCCTGGATTAAAGGGCTTGTCATATTTAGAGCATTTGATGGCTCTGGGCCTGTATTCACTGGAATTCAGAAGAATGAGGGGGTGACCTAATTGAAACCTATCAAATGGTTAAAGGCCATGATAGAGTGGATGTGGAGAGGATGTTTCCTATGGTGGGAGAGTCTACAACCAGATGACTCAACCTCCGATAAAGGGGTGTCCTTTTAGAAAGAGATGAGGAGGAATTTCTTTAGCCAGAGAATAGTGAATCTGTGAAATTCATTGCCACAGGCAGCTGTGGAGGCTAAATCTTTACGTATATATAAGACAGAGGCTGATAAGATTCTTGATTGGTCAGGGCAAGAAGGAATATAGAGATAAGGAAGGAGATGGGGGCCGAGAGGAAAAGTAAATCGGCATGATTAAATGACAAGCAGACTTAATGGACCTAATGGCCTGATTCTGCTCCAACAGTGCCTATACGGAAGTATCACCCCCCGCAAGTTTTGTTGTTTTACATACCAATTGGTTTTAGAAGTCACATAATTAGTTAAGGTGTCCTAGCTATATATAAACCTGTGCAGTCAAGGTGGTTCAATTGATCGTAGGAAAAATACACCTGTATCTGGAAGGCCCAACTGCTGTTGAGTCAGTATTCTGGCAAAAATTACACCATGAAGACAAGAGAACACTCCAAGCAACTCCATGGAAATGTTATTGAAAAGCACGTGTCAGGAGATGGATACAAGAAAATTTCCAAGTCACTGAATATCTTAGAGTACTGAAATGGAAAGGATATGGCACAGCTGTAAATCTGCCTAGAGAAGGCCCCCCTCAAAAACTGAGTGACCGCACAAACAAGGGGACTAGTAATAGTAAGGGAGGCCACCAAGAGATCTATAAAAACACTGGAGGACTTACAAACGTCAGTGGCTGAGATGAGTGAGACTGTGCATACAACTGTTGCCAGGGTGCTTCACCAGTCACAGCTTTATTTAAGATTGGCAAAGAAAACGCCACCGTTGAAAAGAAACTCATGTGAAATCTCAGCTAGAGTTTACCAGAAGGCATGTGGAAGAATCTGAAGTCAAATTGAGCTTTTTGGCCTTCAGACTAAACGCCACATTTGGCGTAAGCCAAACACCGTACATCATCAAAAACGCATCATCTCTACGGTGAAGCACGGTGGCGGCTGCATCACGCTGTGGGGATGCTTCACTGCAGCAGGCCCTGAAGGCTTGTGAAGGTAAACTGTAAAATAAATGCAGCAAAATACAGAGAAATCCAGCAGGAAAACCTGCAGTCTGCAGTCTGCAAGAGCACTGTGACTTATTTTCTAGCAAGACTATGACCCCAAGCATAATACAAAAGCTACACAGGAATGGTCAGGGTCCAGACCTCAATCCAATTGAGAATTTGTGGTTGGACTTGAAAAGGGCAATTCACTCACACTCCCCATGCAAATCTGATTAAGAGACCTATCCATACAGACTCAAGGCTGTAATTATTGCCAAAGGTGCATCTAATAAATATTGACTTGAAGAAGGTGAATAATTATGCAATCGAGTATTTTCTGTTTAATATTTGTTATAAATTTAGACCAATTTGTAGAAATTTATTTTCAATTTAACACCAGTCTTTTCTGTTGACCAGTGTCAAAAAAAAAAGCCAAATTAAGTCCACTCTGATTCAATGTTACAAAACAATAAACATGAAAACTTCTGGGGGAGGGGGGAGTAAATATCTTTTTTAAATCAGCACTGTGTATTTTATGGTCTTGTATATTGCAATCAAAGGTCCCAATACTGACCTATGTGGAACAACATTAGCCACAGATTTCCAATCAGAAAAAAAAATCATTCCAACACCAACCTCTGCCTCCAATCACCAAACCAAGCATGCACCCATTCTCATTCCACACTCTTCTTGCCCCTTTCCAGGGCTCACTCCTCCCCATGTCACTCAATAGTCATGGCTCTGCTAGTGCCTCGCTATGCACGCTCGTGCTACACTGGGCATCCAGATTTTCGGTTGCAGCTTGAGCAGATGGGCAAGAAGATTCGCACTTGGGAGGTGCAGTCCGGAGTCTGGGCTGCTATTG
Organism: Hypanus sabinus; assembly: GCF_030144855.1. Taxonomy (NCBI): domain Eukaryota; kingdom Metazoa; phylum Chordata; class Chondrichthyes; order Myliobatiformes; family Dasyatidae; genus Hypanus; species Hypanus sabinus. The sequence continues at coordinate 145,748,989 of NC_082713.1, read as the reverse complement.
GTACCCAGTCCAAATGACACCAGCACTGGCACACCCAGAGTGGCACAACAGTGTGAGCAGGTCACAAACCCGAGTAGTGACACAGAAGCAGTCTCCAGGCAGTATCAGCAGCTCTCCTTGCATTCATCTGTCCTATCCTTCTACTTTTACCCTCACTAACTCATGGTGTAGGAAAAAACCCCATGACTACAAGTCTAGGAGGTCCTGCTGTGCAACCTTTAGCCCAGCTCCCTAAATTCACTCGGTAGTGCCAACTCTGTAGTGCAATCTTTCACAATTGGTCTATACATCCGTCCATTCTACAACTGTGACATGGGCCACTAAATGTCTGCAACTACAATGGCATTGATAGGAGATGTGACTCTGTGGCAGTGTGAGCTGGGGTAGAAGGGGAAACCACTGTGATCATAGTACACTTCAAATATTTGCATTTGCCTCTCAGTACATTGGTCTTCACAAAAGAAATGCTAAATACTAAATTAGCAAAAACCATCAGGCAAATTGACCAACATTAATAAAACCACCTTTGGGTCTGACACTAGGTGTACATATTTCATTTGCAAGGGGAAAAATGCATAGCACAACATAAAAGAAGCAGTAAATATCTTTGGTAGGCAAAAGCTAAGGTGTTTAATAAATGAAATCTTACTAAACTTAACAGTTAAGGATACATCTACCCCACATTTCCTACACACTTCTGTATCTACAATTACCCAAGTACAAAATAAATAAAAGCCTGATGAAATGGATAAATTGGGGTGTTCCTTTTCCAGACTTCCTGACTATTATGATAATGGCTATGGTTTCATTGTTCAACAATGAATTGTGAGAAAAGATGGGGTCACTGATCTAGGTGCTCGGCTGATAGGTACAGCTGACGCTAAAAAGTTATTTTATGAAATATTACGTGTTGAAAAGTATTTAAAAAGAGGGAAATCACACAAAGATCCAAAGCCACTGAAGTTGTCTACTATATTTCCTGTTTATGTGGAGATGGATTGCCTTAATTAAATATTGCACTGGAATTGAATTGAATTGACTTTATTTCTTACATCCTTCACATACATGAGGAGTAAAAATCTTTATGTTACGTCCCTGTCTAAATGTGCAATTTTTAGTAATTTATAATAAACAGTATGTACAACAGGATGTCTTAAGTGGGCAAGTACAGCTCCCTACTTCAAAATCCCATTCCTGAGATGGAGGTTAAGGGGATGCCAAGGCTAGAGTCATTATGATGATAGCAGGATGGAGCAGAACAGGATGCAGAGAGAGAAAGCCACACTCCATCAGGGTGGCCAAGAGTTCACCAAGCAGCATACACCACAGCCATTTCTCAGGTAGGAAAGGCGGTGAGTGATGGATGAGGCAATCTGGCCTATCAATTGCACAAAGTACACAAATTACAAAAAAAACTAATTTCATATTGTAATATGCCAAACATATTATGAAATTGGATAATTCTCTCTTGTTCTTTATCCCATCCTATTCTTAAATAACTTTAATGTTAATCTCTAAAGTTCTGAGAAGCAATCTTACTTTGCACCCATTGGAATTACTCCTTTGGATCCAACTCCGACAGGAATATGATCAAACATGGCTTGAGCCAGTTGCTCCTTCACTGGTTGAACATCTCCTTCATCGAGGTTAGTTCGCAACAGTCGCACTCCACAATTGATATCAAAACCCACACCACCTGAAACAGAAAAATGTACTTTCATTAAAATTTTAACACTTAAATTCTCCATTTTTTTCTTCTTCCCATTTTCAGGCAGCAAAATTGAGATTCACTTTCCTCAACACACTCAAAGTTTTTCTTACACATAAGACTCCTCTCTGCCAACGATTTGATAAAATACAAACATAAACAGTAATTCAAGCTGCCATTTCCCATGGAGAAATCCTGAAAATCTAGAGTTCACATACATCAAAAATTGTAATTTAATATGTCCTATGACCAGCAATTTGACTAGTAGAAGGTAAAATGCTTTATGCACAAAAGTGAACTCTATAGTTGTGAGCTTTCTTTCTGAAGCCCAGAACTTTGAAAACTTTAGCTTTTAAGTTCTAGGCTTGGAAAGACTTCCTTCACTGTTCAAAAATAATCAATGTAGAAATGGCTTTTGGGATCCTGGCAACACAAAGGAGCCAGAATCCTGTTGTTTCGAAAGTGCTTCTAGGCCGAATTGAGGTAGCAGATGCATATTTGTGATTCCTCACACTTGTTCAATGCTTAAATTACATGGTCCTGTGTACTTTTACACAGCATTCTATGTAGAATATGAAATAAACACTCCAGGTCTTCAACTGATTCAGTACTCCACAAAAGAATGTCAACATCAGTCCAAGCCAAGTAGTGATTTTCCTTTTACCTGGGGATACTACAGCATTTGGGTCATCCATATCAAAGGCTGCCATGTTTCCAATTGCAAACCCATACCCCGAATGGACATCAGGAAGCCCAATGGATCTCTTCAGAAAGAAAAGCAGGTTTTAATAAAATGAAGTTTCAATAACTACGAACTGATAACCCCTCACACAAAGCATTCCCTAGAAATACAAAACACATTAATAACACTAAATAAGAACTAATGACATAACCTACTATCTGATAATTTGGAAATACCTATGATTAACATAAAAGTGTTATATATTGATTCAAGTAATGTTTCTTGTACTCCCATGAAATCCACCAGGGCCCTGGGTCCCATGTATTTTTCTAACTTAGCAGTTTCACTGTAAAATTATAATACAGCAGAAACTAAAATAAAATTTAAAATATTTTTCAATATTAATAGCGCTCAATAGTACAAGAAATCTGCTAGTCCAATACCAAAGTCCTTAGTGTGTTGAATTGTCAGTTTTACTGTACACAAAATATTTTATGTACTCAAAAGCACAGTTTTACAAGTGCCACAAGTCTGAAATAAAACAGAAAATACTGTCACTTGAAATCAGAGCATGCTAGTGAAACGAGAAATGAATTAACATTTCAAATCCATAATCTTTCATGAAACCTAAAACATTTCGTTTTTCTTCCAACAGTTGCAGCCTGACTTGCTGAAAATTTGCAGCACCTACTCTTTCTGAAGAATGCCTATTTTATATACATGTATATTCTATATCTCCACGTACCTAAAAATGAAACATGTCATGTTTCAGTCCAGGAAACAACTTAACATACAATCATCCTAAATCCAGATACTGCAATGTTTCATAGACTTTCCGAAACACAAACATCAATTCAGAGCTACACTAATGATATAATCATCTTTTGGACAAACAACTCTACTCAAATTACTGCAGAGCTGTTTTTGGACTGTGGGAGGTTACCAAATCACCCAGAGAAAACCCATGCAGTCCACAGGGAGGACATAGACTCCTTGCACAGGATGCAGAGATTGAACTCCAAACTCTGAAGTCCTAAGCTGTTAACAATAGCACAAGAATATCTTAAAAAGGCAGTGCCACAAGAAGGTGGCATCCATCATTTAGGACCCTCAAGTTCAAGTTCAGTTGCCACTCAACCATACATATGTACACAGTTAAACAAGATAGCGCTTCCCTGGGGCCAAGGTGCAAAACACTGTCCATACACCTACACCCAGCACATATGGTTACAAAAGCACAAAGTCACAAAAATAATATTAGCACAAGTCCCTGAGTGGCATGGTCTTAAGATTGCTAGTGCGTAGGACGTTGTCCTGGAGCCATGTTTCTGCAAGAACAAGCATACAGTAGCTCCTCATCTCACAATGGGGCAGCTGCAAACAAAGGCAAATCACCTTGTCTCAGGCTGAGTCAGCCACAAAGGAGATCTTGTCTTCCAGACAGCAAACAATGGAGAGCAGCAGTGATGGCAGAGCAGGCCTGCAGGGGACAGCTGCTAAACCAGCAGATTCCAGTGTGCCAACCACACCCCTGTTCTACACCATCTCTGGCGCCTCCTACCCCTGCTTGGCTGTAACAGGCGATGCCATGGCATTAGGGTCTGGTCCACACAACCACTGAGGACGTGCAGTTGGTCTCACCAATAAACTCAGCTTTCAGTGTTTTGGATTACCAATGTCCAACAAATCTTGCAATCACAAAAAAAATGTTTAAGACACACATTTATACTATCTGTTGGACTGGAGAGTCTGCTGTGACCAAGAGTGCTGCCATCTTACCGGATGCTCACCAACCAGGACATACTCTCTTCTCATTACTACCATCAGGAAGATGTATGAGAATGAAGACCTACACTCAATGTTTCAGGAACAGCTTCTTCCCCTCTGCCATCAGGTTTCTGAACAGTCCATGAGTGCTATGTCATCACTCCTCCTTTGCAGTATTTATTGTAACTTATAACAATTTTAGGTCTTAGAAATGACCTAGAAATGCTAAACACCACTATTTGTCCTTATTTACTACATTTTACTCTGAAACTCACTTCCAACCATGAACTTGTACAAAGACCAATGCAAAGAGATTTTAATTTCCAATATGATCTTAGCTCTTCGCAGCAATTTCCTACCTGAGAAGCAAATTTTAATGAAGTAATTACTAACTCACATGAACAATACCAGGTAATGCTGCCACATTTCCAATCTGCTTCATTGCTGGCAGAAAGCCACCGACACCTGTAACAAGACAAAAGTTGCAAGTTGCACCCAATATACCAACTGAAGTTCAGACATTTCCACAGAAAACTAAAATGATCCAGACCATCTCATTCTGTGCAGCTTAAACTCTTACCAAATTTGCAAACAAGCTATGCAACCACATAAATTAGTAGCATATTTGTTCAGAACTAACCACTAAATTTCCCTCCTGTATCCAAGGTATTGTCCTCAAATAGATGGATAACACCAAATACATATGGCCTATTGATTGGAGAGGAGAGAAAACATGCAGGAGGGTACAAATAAGGCAATAAATTTGGTAGATTTTGCAGATGCCATTAGTTCAGGTACTTGTCATTGGTAGTGCACATCTCTGAACCATGCAGTATCCATGGATTGCTGCTGCCCAGTAAATCATAACCTTTGCAGTAGTTTGATCTTCAAACATTTTTTTTAATCTCAAAGGATATATTGCCACACTAAGTGCAAAGGAGAACTGCATTAATGTCCTTTTTGAGAGGCAGCTCATAAAATATGGGGGAAAACCACACTTTCTAGGATCTCATTATAGACCTTAATAAAATGAAGGTAATAAGGGATTTTGCTTTGTACATATCAATTATAAGGTCATTCTATATGCTTCAGTGAGCAGATCATCGATATCTTGAAGCACAACGTCTAGCTGTGTACACCGTCATTGTTTATATACTGCAGCTCTTAAAATCAAACTAAAATTAAACTCCTGTGTTCATAACCATATTACAATTTGTTCTTACCTCCCCCACGGCATGAATTTCGAAGCTCATCAAACATCAATTTCTCTAGAGTATCATTGACATAAAATATCCCTTCCACCTGGAGGAGAGGAAGACATTTTCAGTATTTAATTGGGTTTGATATTAATACAAATTTTGCTAATTTTTGCAACACCATTACACAAATACAGTACTGTAAAGGGAGTTTTTAGCTCAGAGTTTAAATTAAATTTATTATCAAAGTACATATACAACACTGAGATTCATTTTCTTGCAGGCATATTCACTAAATCCATAATTGATTAATAACCATAATGGAATAAATGAAAGACTGCATAAACTTGGGTGTTCAAACAGTGTGCAAAAGACAGGAGATTGAGTAAATACAAAAAGAAACAACAAACAAACAAACAAACAAATAAATAAATAAATAAGCAAGCAAGCAAGCAAGCAATAAATATTGAGAACATGAGATGAGGAGTCCTTGAAAGTGAGCCCAAAGGTTGTGGAAACATCTCGGTGACAGTCAAGTGAAGTTGAGTGAAGTTATCCCCTATGGTTCAAGAGCCTGATTGTTGAGGGGTAATAACTGTACTAAACCTGGTGGTGAGAGTCCTGAGGTTCCTGTACCACCTTCTCTTCACCGGGCATCTACAGAAGTTTGTTAAAGTTTTAGATGGCATGCTGAATCTTCACAAGCTTCTAAAGTAGAGGCACTGACGTATTTTCTTCGTGATTGCTCTTATATGCTGGGCTAAGCGTAAGCATGTCTCTGAACTGATAACACCGAGGAATTTAAAGTTGCTGACTCACTCCACTTGATTCTCCTGACTCCTCCTCCTGAAGTCAAAAATCAACTCCGTCTTACTAACATTGAGTGAGAGGTTGTTGCGGTGGCATCACCCAGCCAGATTTTCAATCCCTCTCCTATGTGCTGATTCATCACCACATTGATTCTGCCTGTAACAGTGGTGTCATCAACAAACTGTCGATGAACGAATTAAAGGTGGTAATAAATTAGCAAATGGGGGGCTCAAAATTGGGATTAAAATCATTTAACAATTTGAATTTATATTGTATCTGTAACTGTACAAAATCTCAAAAATGTGCTTCAGAAGAATAGTACTTAAACAAAAATAATTAAGTAGAATTTAAGAATTGTCTAAAGGGAGGAACGAGACAAAAGGAAGAAATTCAAGTGGAGCAAATAAACCAGGGGCTGATCATGAAACCAGAGGCAAAGGATTACAGAGGTTTGTAGAGTTGATAGTGAAAAGCAGTATGATGGAGGTATCTAGAAACAAGGCTGATAATTTTAAAATCAAAAATTTTTTGATCAGTTTACTGTCTTCCTGGCTGTCATGTGCTCCTGAAAAATCATACTGCCATCTCAAAACTTAGTTAACTGGCAATAAAACAGCACAACAAAAGATGCAAATGTTTTTTTCTTGAGGATTGGAAAAAAATGACACTATCTGAAGCAAAGAATATATAATTCTTTACTAAATTAATTACACTTTAAACTGATTGGGGCAATTTTCAGGGACTGGTACATTAAACTAACACACTGAAATACCCAAACATACCTAAAGAATTTTGATCTGAATACCACAGTTACATTACCAAACTAGTAATCCAGAACAACGTAAAGATCTGAATTTACCTAGGCAGGTGAATCAAATATTTTGCTAACAATTCAGAATTAAAGAACAAACTACTGGCTCAGTAATGATAACCAAAATTTACCGGATTCTTGTAAAACACGCTTTGTTTATCTGGCAGTGAGGAAATCTTCCATCCTTACCCAGACTGGTCTATATGTAATTTCAGATGGGGAGACTCTGAAAAGCCCTAATAAGCCACTCTGTTTAAGGGCAACTGGGGGGAGGAGGGAGTGCCTAGTACCCCAATAATAAAAAAGTACTTGTTATTTCCTTAAAATCAATAAAGCAAAATGTCCTTATGCACCAAATAATGATACAAGTCAGGTATCAAAACCTTTTATATTTCCATCTGCTGCCAGTTCCCGTCAAGCCTATCATTAAGACATCGATGAAGACAAGTTTTAAGTATATAATACAGAACAGAGCAGTACAGCATAGTATGGGCAATGTGGTCCAACAATGTGCTGACCTATATAAATCTACTCCACAGTCAATCTAACCCTTACCTCCTACACAGCCAATAACACTCCATTTTTCTTACGTCCAATCCCTGTCAAAGTCTTCTAAATAACTCTATTGTACCAAAGTGTAGGAGGATATCTAAAATAAATCTGATAAAAATATCACTTAAGAAAAATCTGAACAACATTATCCCCAAACCTTTCCTGATGAATGCTTAGCCTCATCTACCATCCTCCTACATGCTGAATTCTTCTGCATGTCAACAACATCATATGCTGCATCGTTATCCAACACTCAATTTAGCTTCCTGCAAGGGCTGCCTTGCTCCAGGGCTCATTATAATTTTGGTCCAAGCGTGGACAAAAAGAGTTGAACATTATAAGCAAGTTATAAATGATTCCTTTTAATCTCAAGGCAACACTTGTTGAAGTGCATTATTTCAATAAATTTGGGAATCAATAAGCAAACACTTCACTGGCTTAAGTCATATGTAGCACAAAGGAACATGGCTATGGCTGTAGGTCAATCTTATTCACAGGACAGCTTGGTAAAAGTTACTTAACTGCTCTATGCATAACCATCTTCAGCTATGAAAATTAAGACTCAGGAGGCAGTTGACTGACCCATTAAATTCCTGCCAACTGCTTTAAGAATATGTTTGATTTCAACTGCCCACGCTTTCACCGTAGCCCTGCAACTTTCCTTTAAAGCCCTAAACATTTTTCTGTCAAAATGCCCCAGTTAGCATTGGTATTGGTTTATTATTGTCACATGTACCAAAGTGCAGTGCTTATATGATGTTGTGCTTATATATTGTTCATACAGATCAAATCATCACACAGTGCATTGAGATGGAATACAAGGTAAATGAATAACAATGCACAATAAAGTGTAGAAGCTACAGAGAAAGTACATTACAGAGAAAGTACATTACAGAGAAAGTACATTGCAGGTAAACAATAAAGTGCAAGATCAAGCAAGGTAGATTGTGCGGACGAGTCTATTTTATCATTCAGGAGTCTAATAACAGTGGGATAGAAGCTGTCCTTGAACCTGGTGGTGCATTTGTACCTATTGCCCAATGGGTGAGGGTGAAGACAGCAATATCTGGGGTGGGTGTGGTCTTTGATTATCCTGGCTGCTTTACTGAAACAGCGAAAGGTATAGAGGGGAGGGTTGATTTGTTTTTATGTGCTGAGCTATGTCCACAAGTCTGTGCGGTCACAGGCTGAGCAGCTCCATACCATGCCATTATTCACTCTGATAGGATGCATCAGTAAACGTTGGAAAGGGTTGGTGGGTGCATTCCTCCTGATGAAGTAGAGGTAATGGTGAGCTTTCTCGACTATTAGATCAATGTGGATGGCTCAGGACAGGCTTTTAGTGATGTTCACTCCTTGGAACCTGAAGCTCTCAATCTCAGTGTCAGTGATGTAGACGGAGCATGTGCACTGCCCCTCTTCCTGCATCAGCCAGCAAGTTCCAAACTCCTTACAGAAGCGGGAACTCCACTCGGTGATTGTTGGTGCTGTAATGGCGTTACACTGTTACAGTACTGTGCTGTCCCACTGGAAATGGGAACATGGGATGTCAATTTTATCATAGAACCAGAGGCAGTAGAATTACCCTGGAATCCATAAACCAACTGTTTCCTTAAAAGGGGCAGCCAATGATATTTTGTGTGTGGTGCTTGGATTTCCAGCACCTGCAGGTTTTCAATGTTGATGATATTTCCGTGCCATTTATACTGAGGTTACATGACATGAAAGTTGATGACTCAGCTGCAAGTGCAAAGAATTTGCTAGCTCCTGAAATCAGTTTGTCCTCCCCATTTTGAATGTTGGGCTGAGCCAAGAATCCCAATACCAGGACACATCCAAGTGCAGGCCTTCCCCAGGTTACAAATGCCTAACAGACAGCCATACAGACAAACAACCTCCATTAAATGTTTGTTGTTATTTATTGGGTTACAGCATGTAATAGGCCTTTCAGGCCACGCTGCCCAGCAGTCCCGATTTAGCCCTAGTCTAGTCACGGGACAATTTACAATGATCAATTAATCAAGTCAAGTCACTTTTTATTGTCATTTCGATCATAGCTGCTAGTACAGTACACAGTAAAAACGAGACAACGTTTTTCAGGACCATGGTGCTACATGAAACAATACAAAAACTACACTGAAACTACGTAAAACCACACAAAAACTACACTACAGACCTACACAGGACTGTACAAAATGGCACAAAACAGTGCAGGCATTACAATAAAGACAATAGGCATAGTACAAGGCAGTAGATTAGCATCAGTCTAGGCTTTGGTATTGAGGAGTCTGATGGCTTGGGGGAAGAAACTGTTACATAGTCTGGTCGTGAGAGCCCGAATGCTTTGGTGCCTTTTGCCAGATGGCAGGAGGGAGAAGAGTTTGTATGAAGGGTGCGTGGGGTCCTTCATAATGCTGTTTGCTTTGCGGATGCAGCGTGTGGTGTAAATGTCTATAATGGTGGGAAGACCCCGATGATCTTCTCAGCTGACCTCACTATCCGCTGCAGGGTCTTGCGATCCGAGATGGTGCAATTTCCGAAGCAGGCAGTGATGCAGCTGCTCAGGGTGCTCTCAATACAACCTCTTAGAATGTGGTGATGATGGGGGGGGAGGGAGATGGACTTTTCTAAGTCTTTGCAGAAAGTAGAAATGCTGCTGGGCTTTCTTTGCTATGGAGCTGGTGTTGAGGGACCAGGTGAGATTCTCCACCCGGTGAACACCAAGAAATTTGGTGCTCTTAACGATCTCTAAGGAGGAACCATCGCTGTTCAGCGGAGAGTGGTTGCTCCGTGCCTTCCTGAAGTCAACAACCATTTCTTTTGTTTTGCTCACATTCAGAGACCGGTTGTTGGCTCTGCACCAGTCCGTTAGCCGCTGCACCTCCTCTCTGTATGCGGACTCATCATTCTTGCTGATGACACCCGCCACAGTCGACTCATCAGCGAACCTGATGATGTGGTTCGAGTTGTGTGTTGTAACATAGTCGTAGGTCAGCAGAGTGAACAACAGTGGACTGAGTACACAGCCCTGGAGGGCCCCATAATCTACCAACTGGTAAATCTTTGGACTGTGAGAGGAAACCCACAAGGTCACGAGGACAACATACAAACTCCTTCCAGGGATCAGCGAGAATTGAAACTGAATCACCTGCACAGTATTGTGCTGCACGATACTACCATACCACCCTAAATATTAAATACATACGGTAATTCTTTAATAAAAAACTATTTACATATAATCTCACCAGTGTCTCTCGAGAACACTTTTATTGATACTTGGGTAGGGATACACATTAAAGAATGCTATACCCACTACTACTTACACCCATCAAAGCCTGGGTGTAAAGCCATTGAACCTGGTGTCCTGCCAAAGGGTTTCGACCCAAAACATCGCCTGTACTCTTTTCCTAGATATTGCCTGGCCTGCTGAGTTCCTCCAGCATTTTGTGTGTGTTGCTCAGATTTCCAGCAGCGGCAGATTTTCTTGTGTGTGAACCTGGAACATGCTATTCTGTACCGTTGTAATGGAAAAACAATAAATAAATGTTCATGTTAACTGGCCCTAATCATTACACATTACTGTGAAGGTGCGGTTATCGCATAGAGTTTGTGTATTTTCCAATTTATGGACAAAATCGACTTATGTTTGTAAAACACCTTGGCTGAACAGAGAAACACTTTTAGTAATCGATTAAGGCAACTGTGCTGCTGCAAAGAGCGCTATATGAGGTCATTCTTACCCTCGGCCACTAGGTTCTATAGGCGGGCAAGTGATGACCCCCCCCCCCCCCTCCCGTTAGACTGTTTGAAGTAACTTATTTTTTTATTCTTTTACAGTACTTCTCTTCTATTAATTATATCTGTGCATTGGTAATGCTACTGTGACACACAATTTCCTTTGGGATCAATAAGCATCCATCTAAAAACTGAGCCTATAAAACTACGTTGCCAACTTTCAAGTGCGGGCAATTTCAAGTCTTGTTTTGTAGTCAATAAAGAGTCATGGGAACAAGAATCAGATAATCTGCTCTCTGCGCCCAACAGCTGAGAATATAGGATTACTGTAGTCAAATGGAGAGCCAAGTATTCACATGTGGCAGAGTTAAGAGAGGTGAGGCGCCCTTGTAGTGCCGGGAAAGGGAAGGGGACGGTTTGGTGGGGGGGGATACCCTGGCCCGGGATAGAGGGGAGACAGGAGGTAAGGGGAAGCTCCGCCCAGTGGCGAGGCAACAATGAGGGCGCCTGGAGCCTGGGCCCTGCTGCGTTTCTGCATCTCTGCAGTAAATATACCTGCATGTTGGGTACGAAGCCATGCTTAATCCTCCAACAGTTCTTGTGAATTTTATCCAGGTAACCGAGCTCATCGTTGTAGCTGCGACTCATGGTAGCGACTTCACCGGCACCAAGTGAACGAACGCACACGACGACAGCTCAGCTACAGGTCCTGCGATAACCCAAAATAGTCAGACCCGGCAATACGTTACCGCGTTTTTTTTTTCAAAACACCAAACCTGAGAAGAACATAATAAAAACACAAAATGCTGGCAAAACTCGAGACAGCATCTATGGGAGGAGGTAGTAACGACGTTTTGGGCCGAAACCCTTCATCAGGAGTGAAGTAACATGGGATGGTCGTGGAGGGATAAAGTAGAGAGCTGGGAAGTGATAGGCTAGAGGGAAATGGGCTAGAGGGGGGAAGGTGGATAATTATGGGAAATTAAAGAGAACGGTAGGGCTGGGGGGAGATTGTATTGAGGGGGGGAGAGAGAGAAAGAGAACCAGACTGAAATAATAGATAGGGGTTAGGGGTAAGGGGGGGGGGGCAGGGGTATCAACGGAGGTCTGTGAGTTGGATGTTCAGAGTACAAGGCCAATATTCCATCTCATCATACTAGAGAAACATTTAATAGTCTTGTAATGGCAGGATAAAACAAGACACACACAATGCTGGAGGAACTCAGCATCTGAGGGAAATGAACAGTTAATAGTTTGGGATAAGGCCCTTCACTGGGATGCAGCATCTCTACAGGGAAATGGGCAGGCGATATTTTCTTAATTATGATAATTATCCAGCCTCTTCCTAAATTTGAACAATGAATTTTTTTTGGTTCTACAGCATTGGGAAGTGTTTTGTTTAAACCTACTTTCTCTTTCAGTATTTCTTCCCCATCCCCCTCATGGTCTCCAGATATATACCGCCAGGAGCTAGTGTGTTATCAAAATTAACATAGCTAAGTTTTCTCATATTATATTTAAAAAAATATTTTATTGCTTAATGTGTAGATCTGTTGTCTTATACTGCATCTCTTCAGCCATAAGACAGGTGTGATGGTGCCAACATCTTGTTTTATAGACAGTCGATGTTTGCAAAGCTGTGTTTTTTCAGCTTCAAACTGACTACTGCTTTCCATTTATATTAGGAACTGAAAAATGGCCCACATTCATGAAAAAAGCTAGCCAATGAATATTAGATGGAAGTTTAACTTACCAATCCAATTCTATTCAATTCAGCTTCAGTCCTGTCCTCACACTGATGAGTTAGAACACAGCACAATACAAGCCCTTTGGCTTATGATGTTTCACCCACTTCTCAGATAATTCCATTCTCGGTCTAACCTTTTCCTCCCACAGAGCCCTCTGTGTTTCTTTCATTCATGTGCCCGAGAGTCTCCTAAATGTCTCTAATGTATCTGCCTCTACCACCAGCATGCTCCATGCACCTACCACCCGCTGTGTAAAAAAAAACCTACCTCTGACATCTCCCCATTCACCTCACATTAGCCATTTCTGTCCTGGGAAGAAGTCACTGGCTGTCTGCTCTATATAGGCCTTTTATCATCTTATACACCTCTATGAAGTCACCTCTCATCCTCCTAAGCTCTAAAGGGAAAAGCCCTAACTCACTCAACGTATCCTCATAAGATATGCTCTCTAATCCAATCAGCATGCTGGTAAATCTCCTCTGTACCTTATCTAAAGCTCCAAGTGTGGTCTAATCAGTTTTATAGAGCTGCAACATTATCCCATGTTTCTTGAACCCAGTCCCGCGAATAATGAAGGCCAACAGAGCATGTGCCTTTTTAACTGCCCTATCAAGCTGTGCAGTAACTTTCGGGGATCTGTAGACGTAGATTCCAAGGTCTTTCATTTCCTCCACACTGCTAAGAACCCTGCCCATTAAGCTAGGACTCTGCCTTCAAGTTCAATTTTCCCAAGTGTATCACTTCACACTTCTCTGGATTGACGTCATCAGCCCAGCTCTGCATTTTGTCACTGTCCCATTGTAAACCTTCTACATTATCCACAACATCACCAATGTTTGTGAGATCTGCAAATTTACCAATCGACGGGACTGTAGAGTCTTATTTAAATATAAGTAGATAACTTAAGAGATTCTATGTTATTCCTGATTTAAAAACTTCTTTTTAAGATATGAGTGCTCTGACATAAGGGGGGGGCCTGGGCAAATAAGCTGCAAGTTTGTATACTGTATTGTTATGTTCAGGGACTCCATGTATAGAAACATTCAATTTGAAGAGGATGCTCTTCGCAATATATTGGAGCAATTACATTAAGCAAGAATCTGTAGGAAGCATCGAAAAGCGTACTGCTTGTTTCCAAAAAAAAGTGACTAACCAATACAGGTTCCGTTTTGAACCAGAAATATGTGGGTTTCCGAAATAGGTAACACACTTGAAAAGTCTGAATCGCATTAAATTTCAGAGCTCTAATACCAAATGTTGCCATAAATCGTCATAAGAAGGGTCTCGACTCAAAACGTCCCTCGGATGCTGCCTGACCTGCTCCAGCAGTTTCTGTGTATTGCTTCCGAAGTCCAGCATCGGCAAACGCTCCGGAGTCCACAAGGGCCGGCAACGAGCGCCGTCGCGGCGCGTGCGCGGTGGGTTGAGGGCCGGCAACGAGCGCCGTCGCGGCGCGTGCGCGGCGGGTTGGGGGCCGGCAACGAGCGCCGCCGCGGCGCGTGCGCGGCGGGTTGAGGGCCGGCAACGAGCGCCGCCGCGGCGCGTGCGCGGCGGGTTGAGGGCCGGCAACGAGCGCCGCCGCGGCGCGTGCGCGGTGGGTTGAGGGCCGGCCTCCCGCCGTGGGCGGGGCTTGAGCCGCTGTCAGCTTGCGGTGGGACGGCGGCGGCCGGGGGCTGACAACCGGGGGTAACAATCAGCACCGTGACTGCTCATATATTAGCTCAGAGGCGGGAGCGGGGGCAAGGCGCAGAGGGTACGAGCAGGACGGAGCTGAGAGTGGTAAACGCGGTTGATGCAGAGGTGAGGCACCGAACTGTGTCTGGCGTAATGCGAGGCTGCCCGGCCCTTGACACCGCCAGTCCCGGGAGAATCTCCTCCATCTGGCCCCAAATGCATTCTATATCGTGGGTGAATGTTGCGGGGCGGGAGGGGAGATTGGCAGCCTGTTTATTGACTTAACTTCCGAACCCTTACCAAAGTGAAACCGTTCTCAACGATTCCTGTAAATCAGGTGGTTGCTGCTGTCGCCTTCGAGCCTCACTGTCGTAAAATGTCGCCTTTTCCCTATTTTGAGCAGGAAATACAACGCTGCTTCATAAAAAATACTCTTAATAGTGTTTTTGAAGTATTTAATAATAATATTTTCTCTTATTGTTTATTTTTTAATCTGTATTTCCATTATGAGTAATATTGGCGAAGAATTAGTTTCTTAAATACAGCGCACTGATTCTTATACTGCAAAACCACAAGAGTTCTGGATTGATCCCAGACGCCTTCTGTTGTTATAAAGTTGTTTGTTTTTAAATTGATGGAGATGTTGGATCTGCTTTGAAATTGTTTTCCATGGCGTTGTCTGTAGAGCCGGAAATAGTTTGTCAATGAGGAATACCAAATGCTAACAAAAGAAGATCTTTGTTCTTTTGACAAAATCGCGGAGGGGCTCTTGATGATGTTCCAGTGTTTTTTTTTTGCAGTTTTCTCCTTTTGAGTTCTTCTGTTCGAGTTATTATTAAGATAAGTTGGCGTGCTGGCCCAGTGCCCAACAGGGGGCCGTCCTTTAGTGTCCATAGTGGAGAGTGTAACACCGAGTTTAGTAGCTAGCAAGTTTCTCTATAACCTGGAGATACTGCCGATACTGGAATGATGCAAGGCCTTAACCCAAAATGTCACCTGTCCCTTTGCCTCCACAGATGTTACTTGACCCACTGAGTTTTTTACTCTATAAGCTTTTGCCCCCCCCCCCCCCGGCCTTTCCACCATCTATGACACATGTCAGAAGTGTGATGGAATATTCTCCACTTGCCTGGATAAATGCAGCTCCGACAACTGTCGAGTTCTGGAACTCTAGTGGAGGCACCTTCACCAGAAGTATTGCAGTGCTTCAAGAAGGTGCCCACTGTCGCCTTCCTGAGGATAACGACTATAAACATTAAAATGCCAGACTTGCCTTTCTTGAAGATTAACAAATCTAGGAATTAAGACTTTTAGTTTTCCTGAAGACAGGCTTCAGCAACAGTTTTCTGTTCCACAGAACAAGCAGCTTCTTTCTGACAAGTCCCTGATCCCTGCTGTCCCCTATTTTCATAACATTCTTTACAGATTTTGGGGAAGCGAACCTTGGATATCATTTGCACCTCAGAGAGGTATTGATGGAAATCTTGGGCATGAGTGTTATGTAATGCTTGCTGGGCAGGAAAATTTAAAACATACAATATTTTGTGCATGTTCCATCTCAAGAGTTACAGAGCCTTAACATAAATGTCACAGGATTAATTAACATAAACACTTAAATCTGGGGCGGGGTGCTAGTTTGAGAACAATATCATTTTGAGTGGAATTCTACCTTTTATTCTTCCCACTCCATCTCCTCTCCAGCAGCAGTTAACATATTCATGTAGAATCAGCTAAAATGAAACTTCGTGTGCGCATTCAACGGCAGAGAGGCTGGGTGGAGCTGGAAGAGGATGAACCAACTCTCGGTGACCTGCGCAGTAAAATAACTAACTCTTTTCTGCCATCGTTAGGCTACAAGTAAGTTATAACAAGTTACGAAAGACTTGGCTTCTATTATTAATTATTTTGGTTGTTCATAATCCCATCGACTGATTAATCTCTTTATTTTCATATTTCCATCATTTTATATTTATTGAAAAAAGATCGTTGTAAATGTTATTTTGATGATTTTATAGCACGGAAATACTTTTCTTGACCTGTCAGTTTGTTGTTGTATACTTTGATGCAGAATAGTCGTACAAAAGCTGTTTGGAATGTCACATCAATGTCATCAGATTATGATTTCATGGTGCCAACAGAATAATTGAAATATAGATGTAAACCTATATTTCCTACCATTTCAATAGAATTAAAACAAAGTGCAGGTCACCACGTTGCAGTTTGTGAAAGTTCTGGGTAGACTGAAATCTTCCACTGCAAGAATCACAGCTCAGACTTATTGTCAGATTTCCTTGGGTTACGGCAAATCCCTGTGTTCACTGCCCCTACATCTATGAAAGATACAGTAGATGAAAGCTTCTCTCCAAGAAGCTAGTGCAAGCTTCCTAATGTAGCAGCAGATTGAGATGTTGCCAAAGTCAGCAGCAGTTGCCTGGAGTGATCCTGAGTGTAAGAAGCTAAGAGAGACTACTGAGGGAGATTATTTTAAATGGTGAACTATTGAATGTTAGAGTTCCAGATCTTTTTTGTTGTATACAAATTCCTGAAGATTAATTTGCAGACACAGTAAACAAATTGAATGGCAAATGTAATTTTGGCCTTTATTGCAAGAGGATTTGAGTAGTAGGGAGCACTGACTGCAAATATATAGAGCCCTGTTATGACTGCATCTGGCCCATTATCTATAAAGCAAACCACAAAAAGCTGGAGGAACTCAGTGGGCCAGACAGCATCTATGAAGGGAAATGGACAGACCATGTTTTGGGTTGAGACCCCCCCCCCCCCCCCTCATCTGCACTGAAGGGTCTTGGCCCAAAATGTCACAGTCATAGATTGACGTTGTGTGTATATTCTGTAATTTTTGTTAAACTCTTTTGAAAAAGATACTCTTTTTGCATTTAATCTTACTGAGCAATAAGTAGAAATGAAATAATTATGAAAGTGTCATAGTATCTTCTAGTCCTAGGTGTCTTCTTCATTATTGATTTTTACATGGTGTGTGTGCTGTGGGGGCAGAGGGGTGATGCTGAGGAGTTTTCTTCAGTTTTCAACAGGGATTTGCAGTGACATTGCATGTTATCATTTTAAATGTGGTGCAAGTTAGAATTTTATTTTGAATTGTGAAAGATTTTGTTCTTATTTTACAGTACTGATACCGAGTTTAAGATCAGTTTAAATGGGAAAGATGTTCTGACTGATGACCAGCTAACTATGAAGTCTATTGGAATAGTCACGGGAGATTTGATCTGCTTAATAGTACCAGATTCCACATCTGCCTCTGCCTCAGCAACAGACTTGAATATTAGGGAGCAACCATCATGTTCCCATGCTGCTCCAAATCAGATCCGTGAGAATAACGTGAGTGGATCTGAGACCAGTCATAATGATGACATTCTCACAGTTCAACAGTCTGAGGCAAACCTGATTTCATCATCAGATGATATGTCTATGACATTGGAAGAGACAAAATATCCACATGAGCCAATGTTGTGCAGTGAAGCAATTGATGGGCAGGTGCCACATTCATTAGAAACACTTTATCAGTCAGCTCAGTGCACTGACCCGAAAGACGCTCTGATTGTGGTGCTTCACCTCCTCATGCTGGAGGCAGGGTACATTCCACAGGTAAGTAATTTTAGAATGACATTAAATTTAAATGCATTTCGGTCTTATATGAAAATTATTTTTGTTTTTATTTTTGGAAGTGCATTTGTTGAAACGAAGTTGGTTATAGATCATTAGAATCACTTTGAGTTTATCTCCTACATTCTGAAAATCTTGCAGTTTTAACTTTCACCATTTTCTATCTCTAAACTGCTGGATTTATCTTCCATATACTTTCTATTTTAAAATATACAAATGCTGTCTGAGGGAAGGGAAATTAGCAGTACGTCTACTACTTTTCTAACTGATCAGTCCGCAGGGCATTGAAAAGTGTTCTTGCATTTTCCTACGTCAGGTGAAAGACATCTGAGTTTAGGCAGGGAGGCCATTCAGTTCATTGCCAAGTTTCAGAACATTCATATCAGTTCCATTTCCTCTCAGATGCCCATCGACACCCCTGATACACCTGGCATTCACTTCTATTAGACATAATTCACTGCAGCCAACTTAGCTGCCAGCACATTTTTTGGGATGCAGGCAAAACTAGAGCACCCACTTGAAACCCATCTGGTCACAGCTGGAATGTGCAAATTCCCAAAGAATGGCACGAGAACCCCAAGTCACTGCATTGAACCCCAGTCACGGGAGCTGAATGGCAGCAGCTTTAAAGTTAATTATTTGTAAGTGCACTTTATGTCAATACTTGGTTGTGAAGTGACGAGAATTTTTTTTTTGAAAATATGGAGTGGCATATAAGTTTAAGTTTGTTTTTTCTTGACCTAATTTTGTAAAATGGATATAGACTGACTTGTATGAGAAATGCAGTGGTTATTGACACAGCAGCTTTTTTGTATTAATAGTATCCCACATAGAAAATCAAATTGAATGTTTAGTTGGTGCTTTATCTTAGTGATATTTATCAAGGAAATTGTTATCCAGAACACGTGAGACCATCATGTTTCTCTTCTGAGTGTGGTGTAGGATATTTATGCAATTTTTAAAAATTTACACCTGGACAACTAGAATGTGGATGTTGTGTTACTCCTGCTTCTAAAGAACAAGAAAAAAGTATTTTCAACTATAAAGAATTCCTGCTGCTGATTGTCAACCCTAAATTATGAGCTTAAAATCACAGGCTTCCCAAACCAACTGAAAATCAAGACCCTTGGAAAATAATCTTTGGAAGTGGATGAATGCTGCAACGGCAAATGGAGTTTAGTTTTTTCAGTGGACTGAAAGTGAACAAAGATGAGCTGAATCTTCAGCTGATACTTGACTAATTGTAAGCATCAAACTGTAGAAAGGATGCTGAGATTAACAGAGGATACATGAAAGAATTACGATAATATCAAGGATGTGAGTTAGTTACTTGTGCAGTAACTGGAGTTTTACTTGTAGTGCAGAAAGTTACCAGGAAATAAGGTTGGAGATATGGTTTTTAATACACAAAGGAAAGCTGTTTCCAGGGAACATAGGATTGGTAAGTAGAGGACTGAGATTTAATTAGATTGGAAAAGGTACCAGAGTAAACATCAAAAATATTTTTTTAATATAGTGCATTACTGAGATATGTCATGTACTGCCTGAAAAAGTTGTAGAAGCAACATTATAATGCACTCAAAAGTGAATTGGATAAATACTTCAGGGCAAATTAACAGGGTTGGAGGATGAAATTAATTGGTAACTTTTCAAAAAGTCAATAAAGATGAGATTTAATATCTTTCTGTAATGCATTATATAATACTGCAATTTAATATAATTATTCATACTGTGCCTTCTATTTGATTTGGATGGTTAATAGATATTGCTTCATTTTTAAGGACGATTAGTAAACATAGCTACTAATCCATGGCATAGCTTATGCAATAATTTGTTTTCATCTCATTCCTGACTTTATAAACATTGGTTATTGTGAAGTTGATGGGGAAATTTAAGTGGCAGGTAATGAAATAACCAATGTACAGAATTTTAATACTGGTGATGCATGTAGACGTTATTGAATAAATGGAGGAGTCAACCAGAAGTCTCATTTAGGTCATTTAAATATTTCTAACTCTAATGTACTTTCTGTCCAGCTTCTTTATAGCTGAAACTATGAGATTCAAAAGTTGATTTTAAAAAAAAACTTGCAGAAACCATTGTTCTTGTATTTTCCCAGGATTCTAATCTGAATGTTGTCCAAATGCCTGAAAATTGGAAGAACGGAGGTCTTTATCGATTACAGTACAATCACTCCTTGTGTGAAGATGGCTCTGCTACACTCAGCTGCATCCCAATGGGAAATCTGGTTGTAGTCAATGGTATTGTATCCTAGCTTCATATCAAGAATGTTGTTAATTTATCAAATATTCTGCAATTTTTACAGTGCCTTGAAAAAATATTCAGCTCCCACCCTTTTTTCACATAAATGAGTATTACAACCAGGGATTTTGATTAAATTAACTGATTTTTTTTTTAAATTTGTGAATCACATGCTCCTTTGTTCACAGTAGAGCACAAAAACTGGAAAAATTGTAAGCATGAAAAACTAAAAATTCAAAAACTAAAAAGTCAGCAGTTCAAAAGTATTCATCCCCTTTGCTCAGTATTTAGTTGAGTTACCTCTTGCTGTGATTACAACCAGCAGCCTTTTTAGATGAGACTCATTTAGCTTTGCACAATGTAATGAAGTAGGATTTTATGCTTCCTCTTTGTAAAATTGCTCAAGCTGTGCCAGGTTAGTTGGGGAGTGGCAGTGGACCATAATCTTGAAGTCTTGACAGAGATTTTTGATCGGATTAAGGTCAGGACTTTGGGGCCACTCAAGGACATAAATTTTCTTTATTTGAAGCCACTCTCATAGTTGATGAACTTAGAGCGTGGATCAATATGTGGAACTATGACACTGTAGCCATTACAGAGTCTTGGATGTCTCAAGGGTAGGAATTGCTGCTGAGTGTGGCCAGGCTTTAGATGTTTCAAAAAGGACAGGGAGGGAAGCAGAAGAGGTGAGGATGTGGAATGCTTATCAGGGTTAGTGTCGAGGCTGCAGAAAAGGAGCAAGTTGTGGAGGGATTATCTACTGAGTCAGTGTGGGTGGAAGTCTGAAACAGGAAGGGGGCAATAACTCTACTGGGTGTTTTTTTATCGACCACCCCCCCCCCCCCAATAGTGACAAGGATATCAGGAGGCAGATTCTGGAACAGTGCAATAATAATAAGGTTGTTGTGACGGGAGATTTTAACTTTCCTAATATTAACTGGCATCTCCTTAGATCAAGGGGTTTAAATGGGTTGGAGTTTTAGGTGTGTTCTGGAAGGTTTCCTGATGCAATATGTAGATAAGCCAACTAGATCAACTGTACTTGATCTGACATTGGGAAATGTCGGATCTCTCGGTGGGAGAGCATTTTGGAGGTAGTGATCACAACTCTTATCTCCTACCATAGTGCTGGAGAGGGATTGGAGCAGACAATTTGGGAAAACATTTAATTGGGGTAGTGGGAAATATGATACTATTAGGCAGGAACTTGGGAGCAGATGTTCTCAGAAAATACACGACAGAAATGTGGCAAATGTTCCAGGAGCATTTGCATGGTGTTCTGCATAGGTATTTCCATTGAGGCAGGGAAAGGATGGTGGGGTAAAGGAACCATGGTGTACAGAGAATGTATAAAATCTAGTTAAGAAGAAAAGAAACTAGGTACTAGGTACTGATAGAGTTCTAGAAAATTACAAGGTTTCCAGGAGGGATCTTAAGAATGAAATTAGGAGAACGAGAAGGGACCATGAGAAGGCCTTGGTGAGTAGGATTAAAGAAAACCCCAAGGCATTCTACAAGTATGTGAAGAGCAAGAGGATGGGCCGTGTGAGAATAGGACTTATTAGGTGTGATAGTGGAAACGTGTTCATGGAACCGGAGGAGGTAGCAGAGGTACTTAATGAATACTTTGCTTCAGTATTCACCAGTGAAAAGAACCTTTGCAATTGTGGGAATGACTTACAGCAGACTGAAACACTTCGAGTGTATGGACATTAAGAAAGAGGATGTACTGGAGCTTTGAAAAGCTGACCTGATGAGATGTACTCCAGGCTACTGTGGGAAGTGAGGGAGGAGCTTGCTGAGCCTCTTTGCATCATCAACAGAGGCAGAAGTACCGGAGGATTGGAGGGTTGCAAATATTGTTCCCTTGTTCAAGAAAGGGTGTAGAGATAACACAAGAAATTATAGACCAGTGGGTCTTACTTCAGTGGTGGGCAAGTTGTTGGAGAAGATCCTGAGAGGCAGGATTTATGAGCATTTGGAAAGACAAAATCTGTTTAGGGAAAGCCAGCATGGATTTGTCAAGGGCAGGTTGTGCCTTATGAGCCTGATTGAATTCTTTAAGGATGTAACAAAACATATTGATGAAAGTAGAGCAGTGGATGTAGTGTATATGGATTTCAGTAAGAGATTTAATAAAGTTTTCCATGCAGGGCTCATTCAGAAAGTAAGGAGGCATGGGATCCAAGGAGACCCTGTTTTGTGGATCCAGAACTGACTTGCCCACAAAAGACAAAGGGTGGTTGTAGATGGTTCGTATTCTGCATGGAGGTCACTAACCAGAGGTGTTCCACAGAGATCTGTTCTGGGGTCCCTCCTCTTTGTGATTTTTTTTTTAAATAAATGACCTGGATGAAGAAGTAGAAGGGTGGGTTAGAATTTTTGCTGATGACCCAAAGGTTAGGGGTGTTCTGGATGATTGTCAGAGGTTACAGTGGGACATTGATAGGATGCAAAACAGGGCTAAAGAGTGTTAAAGGGAGTTCACCCCAAATAGGTGTGAACTGGTTCATTTTAGTAGGTCAAATTCGAAGGCAGAATATATTATTAAAGTTAAGTCTCTTGGCAGTGTGGAGGATCAGAGAGATCTTAGGGTTTGTGTCCATAGGACACTCAAAGCTGCTGCACAAGTTGACAGTGTTGTTATGAAGGCATATGGTGTGTTGACATTCATCAACTATGGGATTGAGTTCAAGAGCCATGAAGTAATGTTACAGTTATATAAGACCTTGGTCAGACTCCACTTGGAGTACTGTGTTCAGTTCTGGTCACCTCACTACAGGAAGAATGTATATACTATAGAGAGAGTGCAGGGGAGATCTACGAGGATGTTGCCTGGATTGGAGAGTGTGCCTTATGAGAATAGGTTGAGTGAATGCGTCCTTTTCTCCTTGGAGTGACAGAGGATGAGAGGTGACCTGATAGAGGTGCATAAGATGATGCAAGCCATTGATCGTGTGGATGGCCAGAGGCTTTTTTATCCAGGGCTAAAATGGCTAATACGAGAGGGCATAGTTTTAAGGCGCTTGGATGTAGGTACTGAAGGGATGTCGAGTAAGTTTTTCACTCAGAGTGGTGGGTGTATGGAATGCACTGCCAGCAACAGTGGTGGAGGCAGATACGATAGGATCTTGTAAGAGACTCTTAGATAGGTACATGGAGCTGAGTAAAATAGAAGGCTATATGGTAGGGTAATTCTAGGCAGTTTCTAGTGTGGGTTACATGGTTGGCATAACATTGTGGGCTGAAGGACCTGCAATATGCTGTAGTTTTCTATATTCTATGTTGCTGTGAGCCTGCAATGTGCCTGAGTCATTGTACTGCAGAAAGACAAACTTCCTCCCCAGTTTATTTTCTGGGCAAAGGCTAGTAGGTTTTTTATCTAGGATTTCTCTGTATTTAGCAGCATTCATATTCCCATAAATCCTGACCAGATTTCCAGTCCCTCCTGCTGAAAAGAATGATGCTACCTCCACCATACTTTAGAGTGGAAATGGTGTTACCTGGCAGACGTACAGTTTATATTTGTGCCACACATATCGCTTAGTGTTGAGACCAAAAATTTCTATATTAGTCTTCTGACTACAAGACGTTCTTCCACATCTTTACAATATCTTCTAAGTGATGCTTTCCTAAGTCTTAATCGGGAAGGATATGCTTTTCTCTAGCCAGAGCTTCTTCCTTGACACTCTTCCATAAATAGGCCTTAGAGATTGTAGAGCAATGATCTTCATCTCCAGTTGCAGCCACTGATGTCTCCAGCTCATCCTGAGTGAAGTTGGCTTCACAATAGTGCCATTCTTCCCTGCCAGCCTACTTCAGAGGGGCGGCCTGCCTTAGGTAGTGTGGCTGTGGTTTCATATTTTTCCACTATTTCACAATGGACTACACTGAGCTCTGAGGTACGTTCAGTGCCTTTGATATGGTCTTGTACCCTTCAGTGCCCTTGAGATTGTTTGTGCTTCTCTATTATTATTTCCATGACATGCCTTGAATGTGCTTTTATCTTCATTTTGGTTCGGTCTGTTGAAAATTCCGTTGGACCTTGCAGAGAGAGGGGATGCTTATGAATTCATTGAAAACAGATAACCCTGCAATTTCCTACATCAACAAATTGGTATGGTAATACATTGCAAAGTTAGCATAGTAATTACATAGGCAATGAATACTTTTTCAGTCTCATAATCTTGGTTTTTAATTTCTAGTAAATTGTTGACAGATTTTGTATTTTTTCTTTTGATTTGACATGATGCACAATGTTTTGTAGATTAGCTCAAAATGTACTTCAATATATATAAAATTTAGAAAATGTGGCAGTAAAATGTGAACGTAGTTGTGGGGGTTGAATGCTTTTACAAGGCACTGTATCTAGGGTAACTGCTAGAATACTGTAATGACTGTTCAGTGGTGCTTCTAAGTTTAGATACTTGAATTGATAATTTTTGATCCAAATAATTAGTCCTTTTCCATTTGTTTCAAATGACCCTCCTGTTACCCTCTTGGTTAGGACCAATTAATATATTTCAGTATTTTTCTTTATATAAAAAATATTGTCCAGTATCTGGGAGAAATCCCTATTATTCACAGTCTATAATGAGATATTGTGAGTTCACCTAATGAAGCAGAGCTACAATTAAAGTGTTATACTTCAACAGCATTTCTAAAAGTGCAGTTCTCTTTCATTGCTTTGCATATGTATCTGTTATGAGTAAATGGATAACAAAGCCATTTTAATTTTTAGATAGGGATAATAAGTAATCCAAAATTGTAAATATATTTAAGACCCTCTTCAGTCCTTAGATCAAGTGCTAAAGATGTTTCCAATGCCTCACTGAAATTAATTCCAGTAGCTAAGCATCTAATATGGAACTGATATTGGGAGCTCCTCAAATTTTGGGCATGTAAGAAGAAAAGTGAACTTGCTCCCACCTAAAGGGTTCCAATATGCTGCCATCAAGTCCCTTAAGTTTAGAATTTCTCAAATAAAGGTGGAATAATGTAAGAGCTTTAACATAATTCATTTGCTTGTGAACGTATTAGTGTGTGCTGATTCCATTTGAATGTTTTCCAACAGCTACATTGAAGATCAATGAGAATATCAAAAGTGTAAAGAAACTGCAGTTATTACCTGTGTCCTACGTTCATCCAAATATTCTCGGTAAGCTTTCACGTAGTTTTATAAATGGAATCTGAAACTTTATTTACTTACAGAAAATGATCATAAAAATACATTTATTGTAATAATTGCTTAGGTAAAAGTTGTGTGGCAGCATTAAGCAGACTCAGTTTAAGCCCATCAGATTGTGCACTGGTATTCTGCTGTTCTCCATTTCTGCTCACTGAGAATCACAATTTGACACCTACAGGTGTTAACCTAGTCTCAGACATGAAACTTACCCACCATGTCGAATAATCTTGTGCATTCAATTTCATGTTTACTTATTTAGTCAGAGATCAGGTTATCCGAGTTAATTTAAAAAAAATACTTTAGAGCCCACTAGTGTAGGACATAAGCAATTTCCATAACACCTTGGAGCTCGTTATAATTGTCTTTTAAGAGATTTTTTTCCTGTTTTTCTAATAGACCAAGCAGTCATTTGCATCGTTGTCTTGCCCTTGAATATGCTTGTTTGTTTATAGGTTTGCTTTGTTCTTGTCCCTATGAAACACGCAATTACTGTTTTTCAATTTGGGGGATTGCAATTTCAAGTAAATCAAACATGAAGTAGAATAGAAAATCTTTATTAAAATAGTAATTATGAGATATTACTTTTTACTACTTAGGTTAATGTATAATAGCTTCAAAATCTTTAAGGAAATTGGGTTGAGAGCCAAGTGTTTTCTTTTTCTCTTTATAATTAAACAATCCGATCATATGGAAAAGTATAACTGTAGTTGTACTAATTTGGATACAGTGAATGCCTAGATCTAAAACTATTTTACCAGCCATTCCTAATTGTATCCAATTTGGTTTTTTTGCCAGGTGAGAATGCTGCACAAGTGTACAAAGATCTACAGAAACTATCCTGCATGTTCAAAGATCAGCTGGTGTATCCTTTGCTTGCCAGTGCCAGACAAGGTAAAAACCTTGGGCTCCGTCTTTCCTTACTGTGATCAGGATCAGCACAGGAATTCTTATTGTTGAAAATATTGCTTTTTCTTCTAGCAATAATGTTTTACATTTTGTAATTTCTTTAATCCTCTTTTAGAAGGCTGAACAAAGTTCCTGAGAAATGTATTTATTTATTTATATTTATCAGCAGGGAGTAGGCCCGTCTGGCCCTTTGAGCCACTCCACCCAGAAATCTCCCAATTTAATGCTAGCCTAATCATGGGACATTTTGCAATGACCAATTAATCTATCAACCGGTATGTCTTTGGACTGTTAGAGGAAACTGGAGCACCCAGAAGAAACTCACCCGGTCACAGGGAGAATGTACAAACTCTTACAGGCAGTGGCGGGAATTGAGCCTGGTTCACCTGTACTAAACCGTTGCACTAATCATGGTCAATTACTCATTGCATGAGCATTAATTTCAGTGGTTTGTGACTGGTTGGCTTCAAAACCTGCTGCTTTCTTGTTAAACTAAATATGCCCTGATCTGCTGCAGCACAAATCTTTATACCACATAATCTGTAAAAGGGCACAAATTATAATATACTTTTAAAATGTTTTATGGCTGTAGTGTGTTTAAATTTGAGAAGTTTATAGAAGTTTTAACTTTCGTAGCACAGTTTCTCTTGCTATTTAATTTTAAGCATTTTGCAGTAGAATCATGCAAGTATTACATTTTAAAATTGTTATTTGAAATTAGTAAAACAAAACAAAGATTGGCTTCATTGCAACTTTCTTCAGAATTCTTCTGCAGCAGAAGTATCTTCTTTTCTTATAAATTTTGTTTCCTTCTAGCTTTGAATCTTCCTGATGTGTTTGGTCTTGTGGTTCTCCCTCCGGAACTCAAATTACGGATTTTCCGTTTTTTGGATGTACTCTCCATCTTATCTCTGTCAGCAGTTTGCCGGAATCTTCATACAGCTACCAATGACCAGTTGCTTTGGAGATTTCTGTACATGAGGGACTTTAGAGGTAAGCTGACATTCATTCTGCTCGGTGGCCTAACAAAGCAGCTACTAAAGTAATGGCAACAGAAGGCTGATAGTTCAGGCACTTATGGAAATTTTACTATTGAAGTACAACGGCTATGTTATCTGAAAGGAATGGATGCAACATTTGCTGCACTACCACTCCTTTCTCTGTGATCTTGTCCAGCAGCGCTGGAACAGCTTCTATCCTCTGCCATCAGATTTCTAAATGAACAATGAAGCCATGTACTCTATCTCATTATATTTTTGTTCTCCTTTTGCACTGCATAACTTATATTTTATATACATTTCTTATTGTAATTTATAGTTTTTTATATTATGTATTGCAATGTATTACAGTCACTATAAAACAAATTTCATGACGTATGCCAGTGGTATTGAAATTGATTCTGATTCAACATTCTTAAAACATTATCCATAGAAAGTGGAAACTTCTTGGTATTTCATTGAAAACACCAAGCATATTTTATTATTAGTGTGTAATATAGCTGTGAAATTAATTTTTTTAAATGCTGGTAGCAATCTATTGAGTGAACCTTATTTCTCTGTAAAGACATAGTCTAGCACTTGGTGCCAATTTTCTAGTGATATTTCATTTGTCTGCCTACTAAATTGAGGATTTTCATTTTTGAACCAGACTCGAGAACAAGCAGCCATGATTGGAAGAAAGTAAGTATAGCTTTTATTCAATTATCTAAGTGAATAAATACACAGACAAACAGACTTTAATGAATTGCATTTTATTTTGAAATTACACCAGTAACATTTCAGTCACAATTGTGTTTTTTTTAATTGGAATCAAACATTTGACTGAATATAGTGGTTTATCTTGCCCAATATATTAATATCAATTTCCTAATTTCTTTGGTACTGCTGTGTAGACTTATCCAATTGGAATAATATTTTTATGTTGCACCAAAAAATGACTGTCACAGCAAATCACCCACAATACTCTCATACATACCTTGGAAGCAGGCCTGCCTACTTTCTTAGCTGAATCACAATAACTAAGATAATTAGAAGGAAGGGAATTGAATAAAGATGCACCTCATTAATGTTATCTTTATGTTTGTACAGATGCTGTTCTAACATAAACATTTCCATTTGTTTTTCAAGCTCTACAAGGAAAAGTATGCAACAAAGTGGAGAAGGATGCAAAGATTTCCCTTGTATATGCCACCAGTTTTGCCTTTATTTCCTGGTCAGCCTAGTCCATTCAATCCCTTTCCGATTGAACCCCACCATTTTTATCCACCTGGTATTATTGGAGGAGAATACGATGAGCATTTTCAGCTGCCTTACAGAGGAGACCCTGTCAATCGCATTCTACCTGGATCAGGAGCAAGATTGGGACCAATACCAGGGACACTACCACCATTCAGACCACATTTTAACCCATCAGATTTTACCCCAGGTCAGTTAGCTGCAATACCTGGATTTCGTGCCAGCAGATTTCCAGGAAGATCTTCCGGAGGCAGATCAGCAAACATCAGGCGTGGAATCATTTAAGAACACTTAATAGAAGCTTTTGAACTTTTCTTAGTCACTCTTAAAGGATGGATAGTTTCTGCATCTTTAACTTTTGTCAATCTTTTTTTTAAAGAATTGTAAATAATCATGGTTGAACGTAGATGGGTTGCTGAACTTGCACATAGTATACTTTCATTCACTGAGCTCAGCTGACAGGTGAATTAAGGACTACAGAAAGTATGGCAAGAAGTCCAAAGGCACAGTGATTTAATATTTGTACATTTTATTTCATGAGGAGAGAAATAAAATGCACAATTTGGAATATTGCAGCATTTTTTCTGTTCTAAATCTTTTCAGACTAATTTACATGCAAAGGTAATTACTTTTCTGAGCAGGATTGTAATGAAAACGTCAGTAAAATAGGTTAATTTGTAATATGCAATACCTTGAAAGCACTTGCTGAAGAATTAATAATTGCAATGTAACAGTATAAATAATACTTTTAGAAATTACCAAATTATGACTTCTGTATTCAACATTCAAGAGAAAAGAAGCTGATTAAAGTAACAGCAATTATAATATTTACTACAAAGTCCAAAGAAATAAATGGATATAGATGATTCTTTCTGTAAAACTGAAGTGGTTTTAAAATTTTTTGGTTCAAGTACTATAGGGCCATTTATAACAATTAATCATTGAGGGCGGGCTTGTGAGATTAATCAGGAAGGAATATAAATTATGTTTTAATTTAGCCAATCCAATTTATTTGGCGTCTTCTGCAGGCTGTAAATTCTGTTCAGCATCTTCATTCGTGTAAAGCTAGGAGATAATCTTTTCAGGATATACAAGCATGAACTGATTTTTAACAAGTATGCTGAGAGCAACTCAGTACAAATACAATGTAGTTAATTTAAAGTTAATTGTTTTTGCAGTCACATCAATATTAGAAATCAACAAGATGTAATTAAATTTTTCACTGATACTTCAGAGTTGATTTAGTATTTATGTAAGCATCACAGGTAATTTTTCATCTGTACTGTGTGGACATGAGGTATAATAGTAAATTTGTAGGAATTTTTATCTGTCATCCGTGTCATTTAACCCACCAATATTTGCAGCATGAGTTAAGTGTAGCATAGAGTAAGTTCCAAACTTAAGAGTTGAAGATGGATATTCAAGGTAACAGTACAGTGTTACATAACTTCGCTTTCTTATTTAAAAGTTTAAGAAAAATTTGTAAATAACTTCTGCTGGGTTAGTGAAAGGTGTGAAATTGTACCAACTGGATCCACTAATGAATTTGACAAAGAACATTACAGTCTCTTCGGCCTATAAAGTTGTGCTGACCTTTTCACCTTCTCTAACTTCAATATAACCCTTCCCAACTACATAACTTCCTATTTTTCTTTCACCCATGTGCCTATCTAAGTGTGTCTTAAATGTCCCTAATATACCTGCCTCTACCACCACCCCTGGCAGGACATTCCGTGCACCCACCACTCTCTGTGTAAGGAACTTCAGAGATCCTCCTATACTTTCCACCAATCACTTTAAAACTATGCCCCTTCTGTTAGTTAATTTTGCCCCTACCCATGTTAGCTATTCCTCTTATCATCCTGTACACCTCCATCAAGTTGCGTCTCATTCTCCTTCACTCCAAAGAGAAAAAATCTAACTCATTCAGCCTACCTTCATAAGACCTGCCCTCTAGTCCAGGCAGCATCCTGGTAAAGGTGACCAGAACTGAATGCAATATCCCAACAGTAATCTAACCAGGGTTTTATAGAGCTTCAATACTGCCTCGTGGTTTTAAACTCAATTTCCTCAACTAATGATGGCCAACACCTGATATGCCTTCTAAACCCTAACAGCTTGCACAGCAACTTTGAGGGGACTATGGACATGAAGCCCAAGCTCCTTCTGTACCTCTACACTGCCAAGAATCCTGCTATTAACCCTGCATTCTACCTTCAAATTCAACCTTCCAAGTTGAATCACTTCACACACTCCTCAAAATCAAATACTGTTAGCAAAGTGGACAAGAAACAGTGACTTAATGGTAAATCAGTCCCAGAGCATCGAGGGCATTGAAAAAAGAAATTCAAGTGTTATGATTTACGTGTTCCCACACAAAGGACGAGACTGCCAGGCCTAGTGTGCTCTGGATGTCAAGATGAACTGAGGTTACATAAGGCAAAAAAAACAATCAAAAGAAGCATATAGTGTAGGGAAGTGTATGGCCATGCACTTCAGCATAAGGTATAAAGGCATAGACTGTTTTCTAAATGGGGTGTAAGTTTTTAAAAAAAACATGTGCAAGGGGACTTGGGAGTCTTCATGCAGGATTCCCTAAAGGTTAACTTGCAGGTTGAGTTGGTGATAAGGAAGGCAAATGCCATGTTAAGCATTCATTTTGAGAGGACTAGAATATAAAAGCAAGAATATAATACTGAGACTCTATAAAGCATTGGTATTGTGAGCAGTTTTGGACTGCTTATCCAAGAAAAAAATGTGCTGGTATTTGAGAAGGTTCAGAGGAGGTTCATGAGAATGATTCCAAGAATGAAAGGGTTAATGTACAAGATGTGTTTGATGGCCTGTACTTGCTGGAGTTCCGAAGAATTAAGTGGCTATCTCATGAAACCTATCAAATACTGAATGGCCTAGATACAATGGATGTAGAGAAGATGATTCCATCTATGGGGGAGTCTAGGAGCAGAGGGCACTGCCTCAGAATCTCGGCATCATTCAGAAAAAAAGATGTGGAGGAATTTTGTTAGCCGGAGGGTGGTCAATCTGTGGAAATCAATGCCACAGATGACTGTAGAGGTCAGATCACTGGGTATATTTAAAGTGAAGGTTGATAAGTTCTTGATTGGTCAGGGAGTGAAAGGTTATGGGTAGAAGGCAAGAGAATGATGGGGTTGAAAGGGATGATAAATAAACAGTGATGAAATGGCAAAGCAGACTTGATGGGCCAAATGGTCTAATTCTGTGTTGTGGTCTTATATAGCAGTGAAGGAGTGAAACAGAAATTAGGAAATCAAAAAGAAGGTAGGAAAATAATTCTAGCAGCTAAAATCTAAAATAATCCAAGTGTTTTCTGAAATCATAATGTTTTATGACTCTAATATCTAAATATATAAAAACCAGAAGAAAGTGTTTGCTTTTAAACAGAGGATTGTTAAAGATGAAAGATAAAATTATGAGTGGCGGAGATGGGAGCAGAGACAGTACAGAGATTAAAGTGGACTGACTAGTACGTATTTTAGCAAGTACAAAAAGTAGCTGCCAGGAGAGGGGGCAATTGAGCTAAAAGTGATGCATCAATTTGCAATGAAGTTTTCTGATACCTGCTGCCACACTTATTGTGAATTGCCATCTGATTAACTCCGAAAGGGCACTCGGCAATTACATACTTTTGAAATTCAATTAATTATTTTTTTTCTGATACTGTCATACCATGAAATGTAAATATGTAGTTACAGTCTAAATTCTCGGATTTTATATTTTCATTAAAAATTACTAATTTAATTCAGAGATACAGCATGGTGACGCACCCTTCTGGCCCAACGAGCCCACACCAGCCAATTACACCCATGTAACCAATTAACCAAATAATCCATTCATCTTGGGAATGTGAAAGCGGAGTACCCGGAGGAAACCCAAGTGGTCGGTCGTATGGAGGATGTAAAAACTCCTTACAGACAGCGTTGGGAATTGAACCCCAGTCGCTGGCACTGTAACACGTTGCACTAACTGCTGTGCTACCATGCTGCCCATTCGTGCTGCAAAGGTTTAAGATTAGCTTAAATCTTCAATTCATGACAGGTTTTTGTCCAGGTGCTGCTTTATTGTTAAGCAGCATCAGCATTACGTTATCATTGCATGTAGAATTCCAGCTTTACTTCAGACAAAAGAAAATCTTTGAATTAGTGATATCTGCTTTAACATTGCAGAGTATTAATAACCATCATACAAGAAAAGGTTGCTTTTAACAGAAGCTTACTCAATTTCCGAATCTGCTTTTTTTATATTAACAATAAGGTGCACACACTCTGTATTAGACTGACACACATATTGTAACTTGTTGATACTCATTGTTGGACATCATTGCTATGCTAGTGAAAAGGCACACTCCAAATCAGTGCTAGGAATACACAATAGTGAGAATCAGGCATTGCATCATCTGACTCTAACCCAGCTACTGAGAATGCAGAATTTGATAAGGTTGACTGGATAACTGCACTCAAAATACAAAACCATACCCCAATCCCAATCCAACATGTCGATCTACAACCTCCTTTTTTGCCGCAATGAGGCCACTCTCACGATTGAGGAGCAACCTGGTGGCATGAACATTGATTACTCCTGGTAATATTTTCTCCTCTCACCTTCCCTTTTCTATTCTTCTCCCTCCTTCCCTCATTCTATTCTGGCCTTTTACCTCTTCTCCTCACCTGCCTATCATCCCCTCCTTCTTCCCTTTCTCCTATGGTCCACTCTCTCATATGAGATTCTTTCTTCTCCAGCCCTTTACCTTTCCCACCTATCTGTCCTCAGCTATTACCTTCTAGCTAGTCCTCATTCTGCCCCCCCCCCTCCTTTTTATTGTGACATCTTCCGCCTTCCTTTCTAGCCCTGAAGAAGGATATCAGCCTGAAATGTCAACTGTTTATTCATTTTCCATAGATGTAGCCTGGCCTACTGACTTCATCCAGCATTTTATGTGTGCTGCTCTCGAAATAGTCAGATGTTTGAATTTGAATCTCTGCACTGTTTATATCCCTCCGTAGATGCTGCCTGACTTGCTGAGTTCTTCCAGTAGTTTGTGTGTGTTGCTCATTCATAACCTTTCTTAGATAACCATAACGTAAGGTCATCAATCCAAAATGTTAACCTCTCTCTCTCTCTTCTCAAACGTTGCTGGATTTCATGAGTATACCTAGCATCTTATGTTATTTTTCTTTCATATTTTTGTTGTTGGCAGTATTTTGTTCTCATTTAGACCATCAAGCAGTTGTATTCATTTTTAAAGAGAGACTTGACAAAGCTTCAGTCATGCGTAGATCCTTCTGTTTGGCCATTCCAAGCTTGAACCTGTCTGTTTGCACACAGAATGGGTTTGCACATTCAAATATGCTCAGTGTATGTTTTGTGAGTTGCTTACAAAGGCATTGCTGGAGCCACAGTGCCTCTTGGACCATGGTACTGAGGTCCAGGATACTCTTGAAAAACTTTTTGCTTCTATTAAAGCCATGTTAACTCTCACTGTTAGGACATCAGAAAGAATGGTATGACTAGTCAAATAACTTCTTAAAAGTTATCTTTCAACTATAGCAGTTATTTACAAATACAAGATAAATTTGAACTCTTAATCTTTAGAGATACAGCATAGTAACCCAATGAATCCACCCAACTCAATTAAACACAATTAACCTATTAACCTGTGCAACATTGAAAACTAGAGCACCCAGAGGAAACCTGTGCGGTCACAGGGAGAATATACAAACTACCTGCAGACAGCAGCAGATTAGAAGCTGAAGCAACACACACAAAATGCTGGTGGAACGCAGCAGGCCAGGCAGCATCTATGGGAAGAAGTACAGTGAACGTTTTGGGCCAAGACCCTTTGTCAGGACTGAGAAGAGAGACAAGTCCTGACAAAGGGTCTCAGCCCGAAACGTCACCTGCACTTCTTCCTATAGATGCTGCCTGGCCTGCTGCGTTCCACCAGCATTTTGTGGTGCTGCTTGAATTTCCAGCATCTGCAGATTTCCTCGTGTTTAGGTTTGAACCTGGTTTGCTGGCACTGTATTATCTTTACACTATCTGCTACGTTCACGTTTCACCTTTCACCCTTACTCCATATTTTACATATACAGTGCCTATAAAAAGTATTCACCACCCTCGGAAGTTTTCATGTTTATTTTTGTTTTACAACATTGAATCACAGTGGATTTACTTTTTTTTTGACACTGATCAACAGAAAAGACTCTTTTGTGTCAAAGTAAAAACAGATCTCCACAAAGTGATCTAAATTAATTACAAATGTACAACACAAAATAATTGATTGCATAGGTATTCACCCCCTTCAAAATCTGTATTTAGTAGGTGTACCTTTGACAGCAATTACAGCCTTGAGTCTGTCTGAATAGGTCTCTATCAGCTTTGCACATCTGGACACCACAATTTTTCCGCATTTTTCTTTACAAAACTGGCCAAGCTCTGTCAGATTGCATGAGGGTCATAAGTGAACAGCCATTTGAAGTCCAGCCACAAATTCTCAATTGGATTGAGGTCTGGACTCTAACTTAGCCACTTCAGGACATTAACTTTGTTGTTTTTAACCCATTCCAGTGAAGTTTTGGCTTTACCCTTAAGATCATAGTCTTGCTGGAAAACAAATCTTGTCCCAGGTTGCAGTCCTCTTACAGACTGCATCAGGTTTTCCTTCAGGATTTCCCAGTATTTTGCTGCATTCATTTTACCCTCTACCTTCACAAGCCTTCCAGGGCCTGCTGCCATGAAGCATCCCCACAACAAGATGCAGCCACCACCATGCATCACAGTAGGGGTGGTGTGTTTTTGATGATGTGCAGTGTTTAGCTTAAGCTAAACATAGTCTGAAGGCCAAAAAGCTCAATTTTAGTTTCATCAGACCATAGAACCACCATCTAGCTGACTTCAGAGTCGCCCACATGCCTTCTGGCAAACTCTAGCTGAGATTTCATGTGAGTTTTGTTTTTCAACAGTGGCTTCCTCTTTGCTGCTGTCCCATAAAGCTGCGACTGGTGAAGCACCTGGGCAATAGTTGTATGTGCGGTCTCTCCCATCTCAGCCACTGAAGCTGGTAACTCCTCCAGAGTTGTCATTGGTCTCTTTGTGGCCAGTCCCCTCAAGGGTGGGGTGGTGTGGTGAGTACATTTTATACGCACTGTGTGTTAGTAACTACCAGTCCCCTTCTTTCATGATCACACAGTTTTTGAGGCCAGCCTCTCTAGGTAGATTTACAACTGTGCCATGTTTTTTCCATTTCTTGATGATTGATTTAACTGTACTCCAAGGGATATTCAGTGATTTGGAAGTTATCTTGTATCCATCTCCTGACTTGAGCTTTTCAATAACTTTTTCATAGAGCTGCTTGAAGTGTTCTTTTGTCTTCATGGTGTAGTTTTTGCCAGGATACTGGCTCACCAGCAGTTGGACCTTCCAGATACAGGTTTATTTTTACTACAAGTAATTGAAACACCTTGACTGCACACAGGTTTCCAAAAACAGATCTCCATTTAACTAAC
Organism: Hypanus sabinus; assembly: GCF_030144855.1. Classification (NCBI taxonomy): domain Eukaryota; kingdom Metazoa; phylum Chordata; class Chondrichthyes; order Myliobatiformes; family Dasyatidae; genus Hypanus; species Hypanus sabinus. Next base: position 145,712,530 of record NC_082713.1, on the reverse strand, counting down.
TATGTGACTTCTAAAACTGGCTGCACCAGTGATGATTTGGTGTGTCATATTAAAGGGAGGTGAATACTTACGCAATCAATTATTTTGTGGTTTATATCTGTAATTAACTTAGTAGTTTGTAATTATCTCTTTGTAGAGATCTATTTTCACTTTCACACAAAAGAAACTTTTTCTGTGGATCAGTGTCAAAAAAGCCAAATAAAACCTATTGTGATTCAATGTTGTAAAACAATAAAACATGAGAATTTCCGGGGGTGGGGGGATGGTGAATACATTTTATACGCACTGTGTATTAGTAACTGAAGCACTATATTTCTTATCATTTAGGACTTTCTGCAATGTCTTCACAAATGCTTTGAGTGGGTTATTTTCACAGCAGAATGCTTGAACCATTTAGCCACACAACTTTTAAATGTTGGTACAGACTGAATGTCCACACAATTGCTCCAAAGCAAGCAGTCCACTGACTCAGTTCCTCATTGACTAGTGAATTGCTACTTTATGAAGTCATTATTTCTACTGTTTCAAAATACTACTGGGAATTGCCTTCATCACTTGCTTGAGCCTTGAATCTGAAAGTTGTCAACATTTTTTTGTAACTAAAACACTTGGAAAATCTAAACTGACAAGACCGAGGTGAGGGTACTTTAAGCAATAGCAACAAACACTACCTCCTGCTTCAATGTGTGTGGAATGTTTCAAAGCCTTGATTTTGCATTGTTACTTACAGTCAGAGAACTACAGCATAGAAACAGGTCCTTCAGTCCATTTAAACTGCTGAACTATTATTCTGCCTTGTCCCATTGACCTGCACCTGGGCCATTTAAAGTTAAAGTCTGTCCTGAGCCTTTAGGCTCTTCAGGCCATTGCTTATTCCAGTTTCTGTGGTGTGAAGTGACTGAGAGTATGAGACTCCACCCCCACCGCCCCCACCCCCCAGTTAGGATCCCAGTCTATCGCGAGGTTAACCCCCAGCAGTCTGCCGGTACCCATTTTCAGCTGGGTGGACTGGAGCAATGTGTGGTTAAGTGTCTTACTCAAGGACACAACACACTGCTCGAACTCACGACCTTCAGATTGCTAGACGAATGCCTTTACCACTTGGCCACGTGCCCACACGCACCTGGACCATAGCCCTCTATATGTTTCTCATCCACATACTTAGCAAATTTCTCTCAAATGTTGAAATCAAACCCGCCTCCCACTTCCACTTGCAGCTTGTTCCAAATTCTCACCAGTGAAGATGTTCCCTTTAAACATTTCACCTCTTACTTATCCTTACCCCACGACCTCTCGTTCTAGTCTCACCGAAACTCAACAAGATGTGAGATGAAATGCACTCACATTTTTGGATGCAGTTTCTCTTGGTAGAACAACTTTAACTGCAAGTTCAAATATTGAGCTTTATATGCTCAAACGCTTTGACTGTCCACACAACCCTCCACCTTTTTTTGCTTTAAAGAACTTGCTTGTTGATGCAGAAGATGTGTTGAATAACTGACTTTTTTTCCCCACTGAAAATTCTGTGGCAACTAGTAATGCATTCACCACCACTTTGGAGTTTTAATGGTTTATTGTGTATTGAGTTAGCCTGGCCAGTTCCAGATCAGGGCAGGACAGAGCAGGTGAGCTTTAAAGTAAAGGCAAAGCAAATTCTCATCCAGAGAATTTTTCAAAGAATTTAATCACTTGGAAGTACTGAAAAACATCTCTTTACACTGGCAGCAGTGTGAAAAGCAAGTACTTGTTGCTTTTATCTGATTGTATCCATTTCCTTTATTTGAGCAACTGACAAAGGTGTTGCCCAGTCTCCTGAGGAAGATAAGCTGCACTGCAATTCTGAACATGTTGGTAGGTTGCTTTCAAAACAGCTCCAAAGTGCCAATGAAAGCTGGACAAAATCTGACTTAAAACGTGAACTCAAAACATCAAGAGTGGCAGATTGGTATGAATAGTAGATATACCACTACAATCTCGAAATCAAACACACCCCAAAATGCTGCAGCTGGCATCTCTGCAAAAAAAAAATAAAGCTCAGTTTTACTTAAAGGTGAATTTATCAATACTACCTTAAGATGAATCTCCTAGAGCCTGTGGTGAACAAAACTGTCACCAATGAAAACAAGATGCAAACACTGGAAATCTGAAAATATAAAATACTGGAAAAACTAATGAGGTCCAACAGCACCTGTGGAAAGAGAAAGCTATCAAGTTAAGCAAAAGAACTTTAATGGGAATCAGCCAAGTGAAAGAAAACAAGTTAGTTTTAAATTTCAGATAGGGTTTTTGGGAGGGAAGCGGGAGAGATAGAGAGAACAGAAGGAACATCTCTGATAGGGTGAAGCCATTGATGCAATTGTTATCAAGGTATCTGGTTGACAGAAGAAAGAGAGCAGTTCAAGAAGAAAACTAAACAAGGGGAGGTAAAAAAGTTATGAAATCTTTCGGATCCAATGCAGGGAAGTCATTAATACCATATCAAATTAAAGATAACATTTAAGCAGTTTTACACTGATTAATAGTTTTCCTTGCACTTGTTTGTCAGGGGCGGGGTAGATATAATAAATGCCTCATTAGCTTTATAGTTGTAGTCACGTCCATGGTCACCTGTGTAATTCTTTGTCACGTGTCTATTTTCCTTTGCAATGTTTTAAGCCCTGTTAATCAGAATGCTGCTGATTACCTCCATTTCTTTTCCTTGCTAATATTGAAAAGTCATTGGTGCTAAACGTACTGCTATCACTAGTATTTGGCCTTACACTGTAATTCATTTCCTTGCAATCATGCTACCCCCTACAGCTTTCTTTTAACTTAGCCCTGTTCAAAGATGCATATACATAGTGAAAAAAATGTACAGCTCTTGCCCAATGTCTTCAGTGGAACATTTACCACTCCTTCTTCATCTAGAACAGGCATGGGCAAACTACGGCCCGCGGGCCATATGCGGCCCGTTAAGCTTTTTAATCCGGCCCGCAGAACTTGATGAAATTATATTTATAAACCTTGTTAACGTTTTTTCCCTGCAATTCTGGCGTTTTCCCAATAGATGACGCACTCTATATACATTTGTGGCGACCCATTTCCTGGCACATCCGAACCGGCTCACAATTAGCCAGTGTTCCGGCTAAGGGAGATAGCCTGCGGGGATTTGCGAGCACAGAGCTTTGGAGCCTCTGCGCAGGGGGACAGGTTGAGGGAGGCTTAAAAGTGAGGCTGGGGATTTCAAATAAAGTTTTTTTCTTCGACTGCAGTTACCGACTCCGTGTCGTAATGTTAGCGCTGCATGTAGCACACCGCTACACATTGACCTTTGTTGAGGTGCAGCGTATTACTCCACATTTGCGCTTTACTCTTTGTTCGGCTCTACCTATTTGTGTGAACAGGCGTTCAGCGTCATGAACATCAACAAAGCCAGCCACAGATCCAAGTTAACTGACCAACACCTCAGATCCATCCTGAGAATTGCTACAACAAAACTAAATCCAGACTTTGATGCGCTGGCTAAAAAGGGAGACCAACAACACTGTTCCCACTGAAATTTAAAATAAGTTTCTTCGTTGTGTTATGTAAAAAATGCATTTGAAAATATTTTTTCAATAAGCCTTACATGTTACATGTCATTTCTGTTAAGTGATGGACATGAGTAGTGCGCAGGTGCACGTACGTTCTCAAAATAAAAAATGCGCTCCAGATCAAATAACATGCTCCGCATACTGGCGCGCTCTCACTGTTCTGTCATTGTGCAGGTCGTTGTTGAGATTTGGCACAGGGGACAATTGAATAAGAAGGAGCAGGACAAGTAGACCTGCATCTCCTACCGTTTTTGAAATAAAGACAGTCAGGAGGAGAGTGATGATGATAATATCTTGAAGGATAACAGAATTTTCAGTGCTTTAAAATAATAACTTATTATTAAAAAAGCTGTATTTTATTCATTTAATTTTCAGTGTTTTAAAAGTCATTTCAATAAATAGCTAAATACCATGGGACTTCAAAGACAGATATTTTGTTGTAATGCATTTGTTCATTTTCAATTGAAATTAAAGCACATGTTTTCTACATATCCCATGATATTTTATTTTCTCTTATGAGGTGTATTACCAAAACACTCCGTCCATCTGCTCCTGGTCCGGCCCCCCTGTCAAACTTTAGAACCCTTTGTGGCCCTCAAGTCAAAAAGTTTGCCCACCCCTGATCTAGAACATAATCACACTCTCTTCTTTGAACTCTCCAGCTGAACTTGCCAATGTCTCTCCTATACACTGCCTTTAAGGTTGCTCATTGTGTTTTATGTGTCATTCAACCTTTATTTAAATCTCTTTGTATAAAGCACACACCCTGAAAGATTTGAGGTTAACTTTTATGTCTGGGAAGAAACTCATGCCACCTTTGTGGATATACCTTATGAGATAAATCTTGAGTCCTTTACCCCACTTTTAATCCCTCTCCATTGCATCCCTTCTTGTTTTGTTCCATTGATAATGCTTCCTCTGCACTTATCTCTTACCTTTCTAAATTCTCATTCATTTAATATTTCCTTCATTTCCCAGATCCCCAAAGAAAATGTAACTATTATAACTTACAGCATTTACAGATTTAACTGATTCTAATTATTGATTTTCCTCCTCTCTCTTTCATTTGGAATGAACATTGTACATTGACCTTTGATCACTTTGCTTTCAAATGATGCTAGCAATATCCAGTCAGACAAAGTAGTTCAGTCCAAGGCATTTATATCTCAAAGTAATTATGTAACACTTACCCAACAGGCTGGTATATGTCTAGGGGAAAAGGAGGTCCAGCCACTCAGCAACCCCACCTCCCGTACACGCAGGTGCTGTAAGAATCAAGTTTATGCCACACGCACACACACCACATCAAACCCACACCAGATACTATTAAGGAATACACTTTAAAGATTTTACTAAAACTAAAAGAGTACTATGCAATACAATATATATGGAAAAGAAAATGAAGTAAAAGGCGCCAACTTATCAAAGTTCAGTCAGTTTAGTGCACATTGTTGGAGCTCAACCATCAAACCATTCGACCCCTCGTCACTTCCCTCCGACCTCCACGTCTTCGCACCTGGGACCACCCAGGTGGTCAACCGAGCAGTGCAGCGCACGTCCACCTTCCTTGGCGTCTTCTTCCTGACTCCCCTGAAAAGACCGCGAAAACCCCCAAGCTCCCAGCCCCACAAGACAAAATAACATTCCCCCATTGGTTAACAAATGAATACAATCCCGATATCAGCAAGTCTAAAGCTAAACAACTGCGAGAGAAAGCACTTATCATACAAAGAAGCATTCCTACTCTTAACAAAACAAAGAAGCCATTTTGATTAACATACACAGTACATTGTACAATTGGCTCTGCTGATGCATTCAGAGCTTTTAAAAACAAGAAGGTTTGTATGGGCAGGGGCAGGTCAAAATAGAGGTGCAGGAGGGATAGCAACTGGAGCACCTGAATAGATAGTGGAGTGGTTGTAGAGAAAAATGTCGTTAAGCCCTCAAACAAAGTTAGGAATCAAAAGGTTGAGGATGGTTGGACTAATATTCTGAGCTGCATATGTTTCAAAGCAAGGAAAAAAGTGGATGACTTTAGGGTATTATGTGGAATTATGACATTGTAGCCATTAATGAGTCTTGGTTGAAGGAGAGGCAGGACTGGCAGCTCAATGTTCCGGAGTTCAACTGTTTCAGATATAATAGAGTGGGAGGGGTGGCATTACTAGTCACGGAAAATGTCACTGCAGTGCTCGGTCAGGACAGCCTAGAGAACTTGTCTAGTGAGGCTTTCTTGGAAGAAATGAGGAATAAGAAAGGTATGGCCATCTTAAAGGGATTATATTATAGACCACCCAACAGTCCTTGAGATTTGGAGAAGCAAATTTGTAGAGAGTTCTCAGACTGTTGCAAAAAAACACAAGATTGTGTTTTTACCTAGGTGGTTTTAACTTTCCACGTGTTCCTGGTGTCCCACAGGAATCTGTGCTGGGACCTCTGCTCTTTGTGATGTACATATATAAACGAGCTGGATGAAAATGTAGATGAGTGGATTAGTAAGTCTACAGATAATACCAAGATTGGTGGAGTTGTGAATAGTGTAGGAGACGGACAAAGAATACAGCACAATACAGGTCCCTTGCAGAAATATGGCAGAGAAATGGCAGGTGGAGTTTAACCCAGATAAATCTGAGATGTTGCACCTTGGTGGGGCAAATGCAAGGAGACAGTACACTGTTAAGGGCAAGACTGTTAATGGTGTTGCTGGCCTGAGAGATCTTGGGGTCTAAGTTCATAGCTCCCTGAAAGCGGGTTGTATTAGTCGAGGCATTGAGTTTAAAAGTCAAGAGGTTATGTTGCAACTTTATAAAACTATGGTTAGGCCACATCTGGAGTATTACATACAGTTCTGGTCGCCCCACTGTAGGAAGGACATTGAGGCCCTGGAGATGGTGCAGAAGAGGTTTACCAAGATCCTGTCTGGTTTAGAGATCATGTGCCCTCATGAGAGGCTGGATAAACTTGGGTTGTTTTCTTTGGAGCAGCAAAGGCTGAGGGCATATCTGATTGAGGTATATAAGTTTATGAGAGGTATAGATAGCGTAGTCAAGGAGTATATTTTCACAGGGTAGAAATATCTAATATCAGTTGGCATGCATTGAAGGTGAGTGGGGGTAGGATCAAAAGGGATGTGAGGAATTTTTTTTACTCAGAGTGGTGGAGGCCTGGAATGCCCTGCCTGGTATGGTATTAGAGGCAAATACATCAGAGGCTTTTAAAAGACGTTTGGATTGGCACATGGAAGATGAAGGGATATGGATGTTGAGTAGGTAGGAGGGAATAGTTTTGATTTACTTTCTAGCTGGTGCAGCACAATGTTTTGGGCCGAAGGGTCTGTTCCTGTGCTGTACTGTTCTTTGTCCTATGTTCACATATTGACCTGGGCTCACATACTGTAAAAGGGCTGGATGGAAAAGTTAGTCAAATGTATTCAGTAAAGTTTCCTTAATCAGTACTTAGAGGTCCCAACTAGAGAGAGTGCGATGCTTGATCTCCGAGAAGGCAATGAGGCAGGGTGTGAAAAGTAGTGGTGATAAAGGGCAGCCCTGCCAGCTGCCCCTCAGAATACTAAAATTATCTGATCTAATACCATTAGTAAGAATCACAGCCAAAGGGTCAAAAGAGTTGTTTTTAAATGGATTTTTGTTTGCATCTGTAATTACTCAGGAGACGGTTGTACTCTAAAAACGTAAGGCAATGCAGAAGCGAGGTCAAGGATCCTATACAGATTACAGAGGTACTTACTTGCTGTCTTCCGACAAATTAGGGTGGATAAATCCCAGAGATTGACTATGTGTTCCCTTTGATCCTGTGGGAGGGTGGTGTAAAAACTCCAAGGGCCCAGGCAAAATCCTTAGCCATGGATGAGGTGCCAGAGGATTGGACGATAGCTTATGTTGTTCCATTGTTTAGAAAGGCTCTAAGAATAAGCCAGGAAATTACAGGCCAGTGAGTCTGACGTAGTAGTTGGTAATTATTGGAAGGTATTCCAAGGGACTGGATATATAGGTATTTGGATAGACAGGGACTGATTAGGGATAGTTAACATGGATTTATGTGCGGCAAGTCATGTCTTACCAAGTCAGTGGATGTAGTCTACATTGACTTTAGCAAGGCCGTTGCCAAGGTCCTGCATGGGAGGTTGGTCAAGAAGGTTCAGTCGCTCAGCATTCAAGATGATGTAGTAAATTGGATTAAACATTGACTTCACTGGAGAAGCCATAGTGGCAGTAGATGGTTGCCTCTCTGACTGGAGGCCTGTAATTAATGGTGTGCTGCAAGAATCAGTGCAAGGTCCATTGTTGTTTGTCATCTATATCAATGATCTGGATGGTAATGTGGTGAACTGGATCAGCAAATTTGGAGCATTTTATACAGTTTTGGTCACCTACCTGCAGGAAAGATGTAAATAAGATTGAAAGAGTGCAGGGAATGTTGTCAGGACTTGAAGACCTGAGTTATAGGGAAGGGTTGAATGGGTTATGACTTTATTCCCTAGAACGTAGAAAATTGAGGGGAGATTTGATAGAGATATGCAAAATTATGAGAGGAATAGATAGGGTAAATGCAATCAGGTTATTTCCACTGAGACTGGGTGAACTACAAATAGAGGTCATGGGTTAAGGGTGAAAGGTGAAAAGTTTGAGGGGAAATGAGGGGGAATTTCTTCACTCAGAGGATAGGGAGAGTGTGGAAAGAGCTGTCAGAGCAATTGTTGGATGTGGGGTTGATTTCAACTTTTAAGAGAAATTTGGAATAGGTTCATGGATTGGGGCATATGGAGGACTACAGTCCTGGTGCCGTCAATGGGCCTGGGCAGATTAATGGTTCAGAACAGACTAGATGGGCCAAAGGGCCTGTTTCTGTGCTGTAATGTTCTATGATTCTATCTAAGAATTGGTATTTAGTTGGTTTAAAAGTATGTTCTTCTTCTTCTTTTACGGTGGTTGGCACCCAGCTTGATGGTGCATTACCACTACCTTCTGCTCCGGAGTGTGGATCAGATGATAGACTTACATTCTAAATCCCTTCACCCATTCTCACTCACACACACACACCTCTCCCCCCCAATCTACACTTTATCCTTCCTTCTTTGGACATCCTAGTACCCTATTCCTGCTTATCCATCATAATCCTATAAAAAAAACCTTGTATCCCTTAAGAAAGCTATAAGTACCCTGACCTGTGCTCTCTCACCCATGCCCAGTAACCCTTTTAATGTGAATTCCTGCACCCCCAATTCCCTCAGATTAATTCTCACCATCTCTCTCTGTGTCCCATACTTCCTGCAACTCAGAACTACATGTTCTACTGACTCCTCTTCCTGATATTCCACACACAATCCTGTCTGGTGAAAAGCAGGTTCTGGTCTGTTAAACTACCATCGTTTGGTATAACTCAAGCAGGACCTTAAAGAGTTGATAGTCAATCTGTAGACCAAATCTAGTAAAATCCATTGTTGTACTTTAAAGATTTTACTGAAAATTAAAGCTAAAAGTACTTTTGCATTACAGGTATCTTTCAGTTTGATGAAGACGACGACTCGGAGAATTAGTTCTTAGAACTTTCTGGGATTCAAAGTAAGTAACAATTTAACCAGTCATGAGCCTTCTATAAAGAATGTTTCTTATTATTAAGCTACCATATGGTCATATAGAACTGAAAATCTCCACCAGTGCTGATCTCTTGTAGATATGGAGAGTAGCTGAGAAGTAGCTTCTTATTTTCAATGCTGAACAATGAGAAAAGCTTCATTGTGGCATAGGTCTGATAATCTAGTCATACAAAGGGTTAATACAACCTGACAACTGAATTTTCATATTCTGGAACTTTAAACAAACTATAGAGTGAGCAGTATTAAGGACCATCTCTCTATTACTTTTTTATTAATAGTGCAGAAAAGGTTTCAGGTAGAAAGTGATCGATAAAGGTGGCTTCAAACTGCCTGTGCTGCTACAATTGCAAGCCTACTTATGCTATCTAAACCAATGTAAAATATGTATTTTGAGGACATATCATGGATACTGTCCCAGTAGAAGTGCAGTTGTGAAGCAAACTTCACCGATTGAAATCGGGAGAAAATATACATCTAAGAATACAACTCAGTGGAGCACAAAACATTAACTTTATTTCTAAAAGAAACAATTATCACACTTAATTTAGTACACTACAACAACATGGAGGTCACTTATAACATTCTTCCTCTTCACAAGAATAAATTATAGCATAACCACTGAACGATTTGTAGAAATCCAACAGGAATATGACACAATAAGAATGTAAATATGAATCTATGTTTCAATACCATCCACAACAGAGGAATGGAGGGTAAATAACGGTCAGTACATTTCAATATTCTGCCTAAGTGCAGTACAGTGGAACACAGAATGGATGTGAACTCTTGTCTCAGTACTTTCTGTAAAAATTGCATTAGTCTTAATGCTGTGATTGAACCGAATTTTCTTAAATAAATCTATATAACCCTTTGCCTCTGATAGGCACTTTTGTTGACTCTGAGAAGTTAAAATGTAGTCGCATGAAGCCTGTACATTATTGTTATCAGAAGTATCTGTCACCCACTTCAGACATGCAGGTCTGAGCCACATCACTGCAGGAAGGGTGAGATAAAGAAGGACCCAGGAGCAAGTTGTCTGGCCAATAATTCTGGCCAAGGGTGGGTGATGTATAGATAATCTAAAAGAACATCTTCTCAAAAAATAGATAAATCTGATAGCGATCAAGTAAACCAAAAATGAACCATTTGTTTAACCGATTATATTAGAAAGTGAGGATCATCAGTAAAGAAGGGAGTTACCTTCATTTCCCGGGCTGGTGACTTCCACAGAATGTGAGCTTCCAACTCTGACAAAGCGTATTTCTAGATACGTCATCAAACTCAACCCTACAATCCTGCTGCTGAGCGTCCACCCTCCCTGCCTTCACAAACTGATTAGAGAAGAAATTCCATTCAACAATGATATCTGACTATTAAAAACAACAACTTATCCCATGTCCACTATCCAAATACTGGCAAATGAAAATGTAAAAAAAAATCAGGAATTTTTCAATATCATTGTGGCTCTTCTCCTGGGTTGCTTCTAGCAATATCCCAGAGATGAATGTTAAATCTGGTAAAGTGGCACCTTACAGGGGGATGTCGTTCCAATAGGTTGTACTTCATCATTGAATCCAGTGTGTATGACCAAGATATTCTCCTTAGTTAATAATTGGGTCCTGGATGTGGAAGGTATGTAATATTCCTACCAATCGTTGAAGCTTCTTGAGAAAACAGCCAACCAAGACCAGCTGTCTGGGTTCACAGCAAGGGAGCAATCATTTACTTTGAGGAACTGAAGTCAGACAAAAATGGTTTCCAGTGAAGGATGGTGGAAAAACAATTTAATATAAGCATTACATCACAAAAACAACAGCCAGCACTTTGATTGTAAGACAATCATGCAAGTTTGACTCACTGAGCCACTGTTGGTTTTCTGTCGACATGTTTTGGGAGATGTTTATTTGCAAAACAATGAAAAGTAAACATTTAAGATGATCCTCTGGCAGCCAGCAATTGTTACGAGGATCTGTTCGACATGCTACAATTAGAAATGACAAATAGTAGAGAGAATCCTATTTATTTGAACTCACTTCAAATACCCTTCTGATAGCTTGGATTACGCCTTGAACTATTGATGGGTTTTGACTACTGCTCACAGTCTATTCCCATTATTTTAATGACACATGCTGGATTTATACATTTAACTGTTTAATATATTATTATTTTAAATTTCAAAGTGGAGTATAAACTCATAGTTCCCCTCACATTGCCAAAAAAGAGAAATGTTAGTGAAAATAATTTTCCTGATTTTTGAACTTATAAAATTTGTAATTTTTACAATGCATTTATGTACTTGCTTCCGCAGTAATCATCTATATTTTGTTTCATGATTGCTGGAATCTGCATACCCAATATTACAGGCTTGTGCTATTGTGCTTGTGCCAGGTTGTGTGATAAAGAAATTGGTCTTTCTATCGCTATCACATTGCCTGTAAGAGGGTGCTCTTTTGATGCACCATTTGAAACATATTGATAAAGATTAAGGTGAGTTAAGTGAAGCTCAGCACATGCTTTTTGGAAGCTAGTTTAAGCTACTTGTCAAGAAATATTGTAGATTAATGAGAAAGCTATTTTTTTCATTCGTTAATACACTCTGATGCATCCTAACACCATCCATTGCAGCTTCTAACTCTTTCTTAAATTATTCTAATATTTCTATTGGCATTGTATTTATAAGTTTATCCTAAACTTTTATCACCCTTTCTCGGTTGGAATTCCTTAATTACAGTCTGACAATTATTATTTAGTTTGACATAATCCCTCCATTTCCACTCGCAGCTCAATTTACAACATACCAAGATAATTTTACCAGGTTATCTGCTATTTCCTGCATCCCTACAAGATCACCTTGGTGCTTCCCTTTCCACTTAACTGACTAGGGACCTAAACAACATACACAAAATGATGGAGGAAACCAGCAGATCAGGCAGCACCTGTACAAGAGCAAACGTTTTCAGGCCAAGATTGGAAAGGAAGGGGGAACAAGCCAGAGTAAGAAGCTGGTGGGAGGGGAAGGAGTACAAGCTGGCACGTCGACTGTTTACAATCTCAAGTATTTAAATTACATTTCATTTGCTGGTGAGCAGAACAATATGGTTATTTGACTGAGGTTGGAGATTGGAGAGGAGCCAATATAAAGGGGATGGTGTGGAGTCGGTTGTGGGACAGGGGCAAAATGTGATTAGTAGACAGAGGGTGAAGGATGGGAAGGAGGTGCAAAAATGGGAAGGGGAGGGGTAGGAGGGGGGTTGGAGTTGGAGACAGTGGCAGGTGGACTATAGATAATAACTTATTTATAGAGTCCTTTTCATAAGGCGATGTACTTTATAATGTGATAAAATGCCATGGACATAAAAGACAAAAAGATGTGACTTAAAAGAAGGGTTAAGTAAGTACAATAGAATCTGAGATGGATTTAGAAGTGTCAAATGGGTCTGAATCCCTTGTAGTTTTAAGTATTGAATTCCACAGTTCAGGAGCATAGTTCAAAAAAGCTGACCTGCCAATTATCTTTTGTTTAAATTTAAGAGACCAGCGGATGAAGATCTGAGAGTTCAAGCAGAGTTATAGAATGTAAATGATTTTGTGATGTATTCTGGCCTCAGACCATTAAGTGCTCTGAAGACAAGTAAGAGAATTTTAAAATCAATTCTAAAAAATGCAGGGAACCAATTAAGAGTAGCTAGGACAGGAGTGATATGCTCCCTCATCCTATTTTTAGCTAAAAGTCTAGCAGCGGCATTCTGAATGAGTTGAAGTTTGTCAATAGTTTGCTTTGGAAGGCCAGTAAAAAGTAGATTGCAGTAATCTAGTCTATTCGATGTAAAGGTGCAAATAAGTTTTTCAGCACCATCATGTGGCAGAAGCGGACATACTTTTGCAATATATCTTATGTAGGAATGCTGTTCTGGTCACTTTCTCTATGTGGGATTTAAAAGTCTCAGGCTTTGAAATAATTCCCAGTCTTGTTACTTCTGATTTTACAGGGGGGAGACAAATATCGAGAAGTTCATCTCTTTTGACTTTGGGACCAACCAGAAGTATTTCAGTTTTATCTTCATTTAGTTTAAGGAAATTATTGATCATTAATTTGTTTATTGCAGCCAAACTGAAAGTCAGAAAAGATAGGTTGTTATCATAAGCTCAACTGAGATGTACAATTATGTACATAACTGTGGAAATCAAGCAGGTGCTCTCTAACGATGATTCCTATAGGAGCATGTGTAAGGAGAAGAATATTGGACCAAGACAGCTTCCCTGAGCAACACCAAAAGGATCATCGTATCTCTTATAAAATTGGCTTCCAAGGCAAACAAAAAACTTTCTCTCTAAGATATATGAACAAAACCAATTAAGGGCAGTACCAGAGAGGCCGACCCAGTTCTCAAGGTGCTCCAGGAAGATGTTGTGGTCAATTGTGTCTAAGGCAGCACTTCGACGTAGAAGAATTAGATCTGAGACTTTGTTGGAAACAATGCTGAACCTAAAGTCACTGACAGTTTTGGTAAGGGCCATCTCCATGCTTTGGAGGTTTATGGAGCCAGGTGTAGGGAGGAGAGCATGGAGGTGTAGAAATCAAATGGAGGGTGATAAGCAGAGACACAAAGGTGTACTCTGATAAGAAAGGTGATACTCAGAAACATTAGGGGAGAGGTATAAAGCACAAGGAACCAGAACCAGGCAATACAGGGGGTATCTGGTGGGTGAGGTACATGGTTGATGGAAGCAGAAGTGGAAGAAGTCAAAAATGGGTGATGGGAGGCTGGTTGCAGGTGTGGTATGGAAAAGTGGGACCAGAAGGGTGGGGTGCAAGAACCATCACAAGTGGAGAGAGAAATTGAAATGGCATGCAACTAGGAACTCAGGACAGAGAGTCAGTGCTCTGCAAACAGCTCACCTAATCTGTGTTTGGTCTCACCAATATGAGGCCACATCTGGAGCACCGGAAACAGTAGACAAGTTCGGAAGAGGTGCTCATGAGTTCAAGTCAGGTGGTAATGGCAAAGTCTTGCTTCTCTTGTAGTTGCAGGTTCAGGGAAGGGTGGACGACAGGCCAGGGAGTCACAGAGGGAGTGGACCCTACAGAGGGCAGAAAGGAATCTGGCTGGTGGGGTGGAGTCATGTTGCACATCATCAGAAATTATGAGGGATGATGAGCTGGATGCAAAAGGCAGTGGGATGAAAGGTGAGGACTAGGGGAGCTCCGTCTTTGGTCTGTCTGATTGAAAATTGGTTGAAAGTAAAAGTCTAGGAAATGGAGAAAATGCAAGGGGTTCATCAAGCCACATTTCCAGAAAAAGGAAGACATTTCAGATGTTCTGGAATGGAATGCCTTATCTTGTGGGAAGTTGAAGCGAAGATAGAGAAGATGGAAATTGGGAGAAAAGGATGGTATCCTTACAAGAGACGGGGTGAGTAAAGGTGTACTAGCGGGTGAGAAGAACAGTTAGCCATGGAGTCAATGAGTTCCTGGCAAATGTCAGTGGCTAACTTATCTTTGGAAGTGGAGACAGATTGATTCAGAAAAGAGAGAGAAGTGTTAGAAACTGTCTATGTGAACTTGAGAGTGGGAAATTAGTAGCAAAGATGATAAAACTGGTAAGTGTTACATAGGTGCAGGAAGCAGCTGGAGAGAGAGTTGGGGAGTGGTACCAGAGAGAGTTTGTAAAAGGATTGTTCCATGTAGCCAAAACTGAGACAGGCATAGCTAGGGCCCATGTGAGTGACCAACGCTACACCTTTGATTTATCGGAAGTGAGAGTAGGGAAATGAGAAGCTGTTCATGGTAAGAACAAGTTCCAACTAGTGGAAAGGCGTTTTGGTTGGATCTTTGTTGCAGAAGGAAGCCGAGGCCTTTAAAGCCTTCTTGACAGAAGGTGGAGGTGTAACTTCATCTTTATTCATAAGAGTACCATGCATCATCAAATCTTCCTTCAGATTTGCAGCTCTTCATGATTCTTTGGAATATTATCAATTTGCCATATTCTACCTTCTTTGACCAACTGAATTTTATATGGCCATTTTACTGTCCTTTCTAGTGTGATATTATCTTCAGATTTGATCAGTTTGCATTGAGTTTCAGAATTCATTTTATCAATGGAAAACCAAGAGTCCTACTTCCATAGGGAATCCCCAAAGTTCAACAAAGTTACTAATTTATCAACTCAGTCCCAAATCAAACTGCGTACAGCATTCAGGTAATTCTGCAAAAGATTCTCTTCCTCCCACCCACCCTTCTTTATGTTCTTCAGTTTCTCATCTCCACTTACTTTCTCCCCACTATTCCAGTTCCCTTCTACCTCTTCAGCAAACTTCTTAATCTTCTTTCACTGCTCCCTGGAACTTCAATTATCTGGAGAACTCTGGACGAAAGATTTCCCCATGAGGACAGCCATTTTGAATAGCTCCTTCAGGATTATATCTGTGCAAATTTGTCCTGGAATTGACATCTGAGTCAGCTGGGAGTATTCATTTGAAGTAGAAAACAGTTTTAATAGGGCCCTGAATCAGTCAGAAAAATAGGGTACAAGGGCGCATAGAATGAAGCTGACGAATGAGCAGAATACAGACACCGACCGTGGGGAGTATGTGCGTGAATGCAGGCTTTTAAAGGAAAAGAAAAAGGCAGCAGGAAGTTATTAACATTAGCCTGGCCCAGACAATTAGTGGCACCAGTGGGTTACTGAATTGTATGCATTACATCTTTCTCTTCAGATCTCAAAGGAGGTCAAATGGGCAAGAGAATGAGTATTAGGTTCTGGATCATCAGAAATTGAATTAGTGCATCAACTTAAAATGCTTCCCATGATGATCAGACAAAGGAAGTGCTGTAGAAACAAGAGCATCTCCTGTCCCTGTTCCACCATTCAATAAGAGCAGGGTTAGTAGTGTGCTTGAAGTTTAATTTGCCACCTGATTCTCCCACCCTGCCTAGCCAATTTTCATTATCTGTTTCCCTTAGCTTTCAAACATATTGAACTCAGCTTTAAATATACTGGGTATACACATCAAGAAATTTCATATGGAATTGAAATTAGGACAGCTTGGTCCTAAATAGTCAACCCTTTATCCTGAGATTATTGCCTCTGATTCTAGACTGTCTATCCAGGATGAAACAGCCATATAGCATCTACCTTGCCAATCCTTTTCAGCGGATCTTGTATCTCTCAATGATATTGTTGTTTTAATCTACTGAAGTAAAATAAAGACTATATACAAACCTGCCTAGTATGAAGCAATACTTCAAAAAGGCTTGAAGTCTATTGCATTGCAGCTATTATAGGACGTAAATCTAAACAAGATGAGTAAAATAACATAGGGGTTCCCAACATTTTTTATGCCATGGGGCAACACCATTAAGCAAGGGGTCCATGGACCCCAGGTTGGGAACCTCTGACCTAGCAATTTGGTTTCCTGCTGATAATTTTGTTATACATTAAGGGCTCTGCAACAACTATCCCATGTGATCATTTTGCAGTTTTATTTCCTTATGCTAACTGTTAACAGTCAACAATGAAAAACCTCTTCTAAGCATTTGAAATAATTTTGTGTGCAAAGCATTAGATCCATCATATGGTTGGGGGTTTCTGCTTTGGATATGAAATGATAGTTTTTTTTTCTAAAGGTCATACTGATGTAATCAAGCCTGAATTAATTATCTGCCAATATGGTATTTCCCATCAGTCTCAAAACCTGACAGTACTTCCCATCTAGTTTTTTGTTGTACAGTACTGATTTGTAGCTGAACTCAGGGTTAGTCTATGAAAAAGAAAATACGATATCGCCTGTCTTGTACAATTACCAAATGTTAACATTTATACCCCAAAATGCTTTGATGTTTTTATTGCATAACTCAAACATCAAACTACTAACTTCTAGTTTGATTCCACTGTTTGTGATGCATTTATTTTGCATTAAAGAAATCTAAGGTTCAAAGAAGCCTTGTACTTGTATGAATCAAATAAAATTTTAGCATTGAATTAGTGTACTTTAATTGGCTTGTGGTTGGGGCAATCCAAAGTAATCTCACTGCCTTAATCTCTCACCATAATCAATATGTTATTTGGCTTCAAAATATTATCCAATTTGCTTGAAAGGATCCATCAGGTTTATCTCAACTACTCTTGGTTAAGTGTTCTATGCTTTAAGACAAAATAAAACATGTCTTACGTTCATTCCTCAGTTTTGCCAGGACAATTTGAAATGGATAATCCCAATCAAAAGCCTTTAATCGTCTTATCCTGCTGGAGCTAGTTGAAACTGTCCAATAGTTTATGAAAGAAAATGGGAGAAGCACATGCAGGCCAGGTAGCATCAGTGGCAGAAGAAACAGAGTTAATGTCAGGGTTAAAGACCTCCAAAGGTCTTCAACCCGAGAAATTAACTCTGTTGCTTTTTTCACAGACATTGTCCAACCTGAAGGTTTCCAGATCTCTTTTAAGATTTCCAACATCTATAGTATTTTTACTGATGTTCAGTATTTTACCATTCCTTGTGAAATATATATAGAGAAAAAAAACATAGTAATGTCAACTTGCTGGTTGCTTTAAATTAACTTTCAGAGTAAATTATGACTGATTATCACTGATCACAGTAAGGGCAAAATTTGCAATGCTGATCTCTTGTGTTACTACTAGTATCAGAATTTACTTTAATTATTCCAGATGGTGTGACTGGATGAGACGAAATGAGGATAATGTCTAGCTCCATTTGAATGGGGAATGCAACACTATAGGGGATTGCTAATTGCAGATGGAAGAAGCCACCACTGATCTGGAGAGTTTGACACATCAATAGAGATGGAAAATTGTTGATGAGTTTCTGCCGTGATTGATAATCATTTCTGAAGTACCATGCATTCTGGAGAAATTCTTCTTTGGTATTTCCTAATTAAAAAGGGACACCAGAGATCAAAGCTATCATGGCATTGGCCTATTTTTCCTTTAGATCTATTGTACTCTCTGAGAAAAATTATCAATTAATATAAAAAGAGAAATAAAAGGATCCAGGACTGAATAGAAACAGAATCAGGAGAGATATAAAATTAGGGCTTCTAGAAAGGATTTCAAATTCAGCATAAAACTGAAATATTAGAGAATATGGAAGGAATTTAGATGGATCTGTGGCTGCACTAGATTGGTTATTAGGAATTCATTACCAGTCTATTTTGTAAATGTTTTATTTCTTATTCCAAATAAATGGTGATTCTCTGATTGGTAGCATCATTCCATAAGACATTCAACAACTGCATTGCGAGATAAAGTGCACATTATTCACACCACACATAGTTACACCTGCACACACCCGACATTCCAGGATTTTTGCCTCAACCTGGCTGGAAAACCATACCTCATTTTACAGCCTTCTATCCACAAATTGAAATGAAACACCCTCTTAACCATGTAAGGGTGGTTGCATCCTACAGTCCAGATGTTTCCATCTCCATTTCCCATTAAACTTTCAGAAGTTAGGCAGTTGCCTGCATTTCCACAGCATTAAATATCTATCCCACCAACTGAGAAATTAAAATATCGCAGAGTTAATCAGAGAAGAGGCTTGCAAAGGATTTCCTCAGGTTTCGAATTGTTTCTGCTTTTGCTTCGTCTTCACTGGCAGCGGCGTGCTGAGGGGTGTCAGCAACACTGAAGCTGTTTGTCAGGGATTGGGATTTGCTGAAAGGAAAATTAAATGTGCAAAAGGCTTCTGTTAGTTACAATGGCAGCCATACAACTGAATTATGTAAAACTTGTGAATAAAAAGTACCTCTGAATCTAATATGACCATTTGAAATGCCATACTTTTAACTATCGACTTGAATCTTACAAAGTAGGAAACTTCCCCATTTTAGCCAATGGCCACTTGCTATCAGTTGCTGTCAGTTACTATCAAACACTGTAAGATCAGTTTTAGCATAATTAGACATGAAGTTCACACTTCTCTGAAAGAAGAATTCCTCTTGTGCCCAATTTCAGTACTACATATCCACTGTGTTATTGTGACGTTTGTGTAGCTGCTTTTGGTGGCCAGCAGAAAGCAAAGCCATGGAGGCTTTGAATATACAAAGCTGCACTCTTTGGCAAAGTTCTGAATGAATGATGAAGGAAGTTATCAGAAATTAGATTAGATTCAACTTTATTGTCATTGTGCCGAGTACAGGTACAAAGCCAAAGAAATGGAAAGAATAGTGTTATTTACAAAATAACTGAATAAAAAGTAAGTGCTACAGCATACAGATATAAGAGTACCGAGAGAGTCCAATATGGGTACAATACTGCTTAGCGCTGTGATGTGAGGTTCAGCAGGGTCACAGCCTCAGGGAAGAAGCTCTTCCTATGCCTGCTGGTACGGGAGCAGATGGGAGGATGGGAGGAGAGTAAAAAGTCCATGGTTAGGGTGAGATGCATCCTTGATAATGCTTTCTGCCCTGCCCAGACCATTTATGATAAATATTCTCAATGGGGTGCCAATAATCCACTGGGCAGTTTTCACCACACGCTGGAGTGCTTTGTGATCTGATACGAGACAATTGCCATACCACACTGAGATGCAGTTGGTGAGTATGCTCTCAATGGTACAGCGGTAGAATCTGTCAGTATCCTGGGACAGAGGTGAGCTTTCTTGATGCTCCGCAGGAAATAAAGGCGCTGTTGCGCCTTTGATCAGGATGGAGGAGTTCAGGGACCAGGTGAGATCATCGGAAATGTGGACACCAAGGAATTTGAAGCTTGATACATGCTCCACTACGGCTCCATTGTTGTAGATGGGGACATGAGTGTGGCTCCTAGCATGCCTGAAGTCCACAATGATCTCCTTGGTCTTCTGGGTGTTAAGGGCCAGGTTGTTGTCGGCACACCGCGCGGTCAGGTGCTGGACCTCGTCCCTGTAGGCCGTCTCGTCAACCTCTCTGATCAGGCCAACTAACGTGGTGTTGTCTGCGAACATGATTATGGAGTTAGAACCATGTACAGGAACGCAGTCATGGGTGAAAAGGGAGTACAGAAGAGGGCTCAGCACACAGCCTTGAGGTACGCCGGTGTTCAGGATGAGAGTGGAGGAGAAGAAGTTGGCTAACTTAACAGATTGGGGTCTGTTAGTCAGAAAGTCCAAGGTCCAATTGCAGAGGGATGAGCTGATACCAAGCTGGCGAAGTTTGGCGATCAGCTTGGAGGAGATCACAGTATTGAATGCCGAACTAAAATCAATGAACAGCATTCTGACGTCAGAGTTGGAGCCGTCCAGGTGGGTCAGGGCAGAGTGAAGTGCCATGGAGATGGTGTCCTCTGTAGACCTGTTGGTGCAATAGGCAAATTGATGGGGGTCCAGGGTAGTGGGCAGACAGGATTTCAGATGTGATAGAACCAGTCTCTCAAAGCAATGATGGGGGTGAGTGCAACTGGGCGGAAGTCATTCAGGCCCGTGGCAGTGGAATGCTTCAGCACTGGCACGATGGTGGCAATCTTGAAGCTTGTGGGGACAACTGCCTGGGCCAGGGACAGATTGAAAATGTCCGTGAAGACCCTGGCCAACTGCCCTGCACAGACTCTGAGCACACGGCCAAGTATTCCATCCGGATCAGCTGCCTTCCATATATTCACCCCGCTCAGGGTGATGCAAACATCGGAGGTGGAAAGTGAGAGAGGCAGTTCACCAGGTGGGAGATCTGCTTTGAGAGTGACTTCCTTGTTCCCTCGGTCAAAGTGAGCGTAGAAGTAATTGAGCTTATCAGGGAGGGAAGCAGAGCTGGAAGGGGGCACAGTACTAGGTGGTTTGAAGTCTGTAATGACCTGTATGTCGCCACATGTGCCGGGGGTCTGAGGAGCTGAAATGCTCCTCAATTCTCTGTTTGTATGTGTGTTTAGCCTGAGAGATTTCCCTCCTCAGGTTGGCCCTGGCTGAGCTGTAAGCCTCCCGGTCTCCAGACCTGAAGATTTAATCTCTGGCTTTGAGCAGGAGGCAAACCGCTGTTCATGCATGGTTTCTGACTGGGGAAAACTTTTATTTGTTCTTGTGATGTCACACTATCTACACACCTGTTGATGTGCTCAAGGACAGAGTTGGTATATAAGCCGACGTTAACCTGAGAGTCTGTGGTGGCATGGGTAGCAAACACACTCCAGTCTGTGTGCTGGGATTGGTGCTGAAGTACAGAGTCAGCACACTCGAGCCAGATCTCAATAGTCTTCATTGTGGGTTTCACACATTTAATGACCGGGATATAATTGGGAAGCAAAAACAATGAAAAATGGTCGGACTGTCCCAGGTGGGGGAGGGTAGTGGCTTTGTAAGCATCAGCCACATTTGTGTAGACATGATCTAAGATTTTATTTCCCCTTGTGCATGATACATTTTGGTAGAATCTTGGAATCACGGTACATAGGTTGCAATGATTAAAGTCCCCAGCAATAATAAAGGCTCCGTCTGAATGCGACGTCTGCAGCTTGCTAATAACAGCACTGAGGTCTCTCATGGCTACTTTAGTATTAGCATCCGGTGGAACATAAACTGTGACAGCAATGGTGCATGTAAACTCTCGTGGTTGATAAAAAGGTCTGCACTTAACAATCAGGTATTCCAGATCAGCAGAGCAATAATGTCAGCAATGGTAGAGTTAGTGTGCCATGATCAATTCACGTAGATGCATAAACCACCTCCTCTACTTTTCCCTGTCGCTGTTGCAGCTCAGTCAGCCCTGAAGACCGTGCGCCCTTCCAGTTCCACCACGTTGTTTGGGACATCACTGTTTAGCCACGTCTCCATAAAAAACATGATGTTGCAATCCATAAGCCAAATTAAGATGTGGGGAGTTTAACAAACTATAGTTGAATTGTTGTGTAATTATTTTGAAACCGCTCCAACATTGCCATATTGCTCTGTTATTTTTAGTGTTTTCTCTGCTGCTGAAACATCTCTAATAGTTAGCATTCTCTACTGTGTTATTCCACTTAGTGGGGACACAATTAGTTTATTTTAACTTCACCCTGCAGATAGTTTGCGATAGAATAACCACATTGTCTTTTGACCTTATTTGCTCTCTGCTTCCAGCCAAGATGCCAGTCGCTGCAATGTTCATTACCTTTCGGAGAGCCAACCGGAATCCTCCAACCTCCAAATCCTCCAACCGGAAAGGCAAAGGTGGCTGAAGCTCTGTGCTGGTACCTTGGGTTCTCTACTCTGCTGCTGGGCTCCTGATCACTTCACTCCGTACCCAATCCACACCACATTCATATCAGATGTGCCTCGCAAACTCTCGATGTATGTTACAATAAAAGACAGTGGGAGCCATTACAATGCAGAGTAGTCCAATTCTGGATCATGGGTGCCAGAATATAAAAAATATACAGTATCAATTCGCACACAGCCTAAAAGTGGAACACTAATTGTTGTATGTCTCCCTACAAGCTATGCTCCTATCTCTCAATGCTCTGAATGGTGTGTATAGCAAATAGTCCTTGTGAAATTCACTATCACCTTTTAGACTTCTCTATTAACTTAACAGTCGAATTTCGCAACCCAAGAAAAGTAAGGGCAGGACCACAAAGGAGAACAGAAACTTAAACGCTATCTTGATAGAAGCCCCACTTTGCACTACTTACTTGAGCAGTGGCTGTGGCGCTGCGCTGGGTTGCTGCTGTGGTGTTGCTGCCCCCGACCCTGGCTGAGGCAGTGCCTGGCCTTGAGTGGGCAGCCTGGCCTGCAGCGTAGAGAAGCCTCCTGGCTTGGATGACTGGCTGGGAGAGGTGCCGGCAGATCTGATCTGTTTTGGGGAAGCTGAGCCCGATCCCGGTGATTTATCCTGCTGGCCTGTGGAGGACTGTGGGCTCTGACACTGCTGACCTGGCGGGGAAGGCCTCTGGTGGGGCGCCGTGTTGGAACGCTGTATCTGGGGACTCTGCGGTTGTCGTGGGCTTCCTGCATTTACAGAAAATTGACAAGGCTTGATCCCTTTCCTTTCTCATACTTCTTGTAGCATTTGTTTTAAACCATTTTGAAATAAATTAGATTTTTCAAAGGCAAACGTGAAACAGGAATTAGTCATATTATTATAATAAGTGAACAAATGCTAATAGCTCAGGTGTAGACTTTACCCAGAAAAGTTTTGCATGTTTGTATTTTACTGATATTCTATATGTGTTTGTTATCTGACATATGGGAGGACTAGGCCTCACGCCTGAGAGAGGCACTGGAGCTGGTGCGCTCACCAGGGACGGCATGGCGTGGCATCCAGGCTGAAGTTGGTGCTCCCCTCTCCCCCACCCCAAGTGTTCCCTCAGTGGAAGTCAAGCTCTGCTGTGGTTGACTGTAGATTGATTGTGTGAGGTTTGGACTCCTTTATTGTGTGATTGTGACATCATTTGCACTTGCTATCTTGTGTGTGCTTTGTGCTGTGTGCGACTGTGTTTTGCACTTTGACCCCAGAGTGATGCTGTTTCGTTTGGCTGTATTCATGTATGGTTGAATGACAATTTAACTTGAATTGAAGTGAAGTGAGATGCCAAGAATATGCTGAGTCATTACATCATGCCCAGGTAAGCTAAAATGTATTTGATTTATACTCAGAATTCTGGGCGGTTTTAATTAATGCACAGACTTCAATATTGACTAACAACAGTGGATACCTTTAAGTCAGGAAAGCACCCAAGCCACTTACCCTTTTGACAAAGGCAGGATTAAGGTGTTTGGAATGTACTTGCTCCTCATACCATAGACATTTAGAGGCTGGTCAATGACTCACCATCCTACCATGCCAAGGTTCAGCACAGGGAACTTCAGAACAGCAGACTATAGCAACATTCTCATCGGTTTTCTCTCCTGAGTTTATGAAATTAAGACCATAAGACTATAAACATAGGAGCTGAATTAGTCGATTGGACCATCGAATCTGCTCTGCCATTCCATTATGGCTGAAATTAATGTAACAAATTGATTTCACACCCTATAGGAACCCCAGTCCCAAATCAGGCTGCATTTCCTCCAAAGCTGATCCCTTTGGATGCACACCAATGATGGAGAGGTTGCTGTTGACGATAAACCATTTAACTGATAATAATGATTATTCTGTTAGATTTGTTGGCAACTTAACGCAAACTAGAATCTCCTCACTCCGCTTGAAAAATATATTCAAAAATATTTGTTTCAAATACAGTAACATGACATCTTTGCATGTGGTACTACCCACCTTGTGGTGGTGGACGTGCTTGAGCTGTCTGCCCCCGCTGGGAAGTGTTTCCTGCTGGAGGATGCATTGGAGTTTTTGTCGAAGGAGGCTGGACCTGTAGAGGTTTTAAGAAATTAAGAAACAGGAATGGGAGAAAGCCTCTTGATTCTTGATCCTATTTTGCAACTCAATAGTTTATGTGTGGTATGATCATGACTTCAACTTCATTTTCCCTCATAACCCTAGATCCTCAAATAATGAACATAAGTCTCAGCTTTGAGAATAAACTTAATGATTTACCATTCATTGCTCTATGGATATGCTGTTTTTAAGAGCTGATGTTCTGCCATGGGTGCAATATCTGAGAACACATGTTAAAATTAAATGCCATAGATTTGCATGGAGTCATGAAGCAGGCGTAGATGGTTCGTTAAGAGTGAGTGACTACTTCAGCTCTTGTGGGTTAGGGGGTATTAATTCTTCACCGCGTTCCCATCTCCCTTCAAACATCACAGAAAAATTACAGCACAGACGCACATTTGGCTGTCAAGTAAGGATACTTTAGACCAAGGGTTCTCAACCAGGTGTCCATGGACCCTTTGGTTACTGGTGAGAGACCGTGGCATAAAAAAGGTTGGGAAGCCCGGCTGTAGGCACTCCCACCACTCCGCCATCCCTTACTGGCCAAACAAATTCTTTTGTGTCAGGGTTCAGGGTTGCAGATATGCAAGTCTATTAGTAAAACTCTTAGAAATATTATTGATTTGTGGCATCTTCACAGTATTAGACCACAAGCCCAGGTAATCCAGTTTAGTGGTCCCTTAACCGGAGCGATCAGACGAAGCCCTGACATGGTTTGAGTTAGAGAGCTGAGAAATGAGACTGGATTTGTTTTCTGATCATTCCCCAAAAAGCTTGTGCCAACTGGATGCTGCACATAGTTAACTGCATTCTCACAGTGGTTCACAAGGCCTATGCGTGATGGTGGACAGAGTACAAAGGGCGTTACTAACTTTTCCATGGAAGTAAGTAATCAACATTAAACGGGGAATAGAGGGTCATGCTGGCTTCTCCATTAACCTGGCTCAGAGTTATTCCGGCATGTTGCTGGGATGCTGCAGGGTTGTTGGACAGAAGCTGGTTCATTCTCTCTATGACCAGTTCTGCTATTAGCTGTCTGTCCTCTTCTATGTATTCTCCAATGAGAGGCATGGCGCTGTCCATCACCTACAGAAGAGGGCAGAGAAGAGGAAGCAGTCAGCCCAGCGATTAAAGTGTACACATCACCCAGAAGCAAAACCATGAAAGCTTAAATCACATTTCTTATCCAACACATTTTAATATGATTTTAAATTTGGGAATTCGGGCAAATGGCCCATGTCACTCAAATTGATCCACGCTCCCAATCACAAGAAGCTAGATGGTCGGGCTCCAGATTTCTCTCCTGGTGTTGGTTTATTATTGTATCAGGTACTGAGACACAGTGAAAAGCTTGTCTTGCATACTGTTTTACCATTACACCGTACATTAAGCTAGAGAGGGGAAAACAATAACAATGCAAAGTAGAGTTAAAATGCCACCAAAACGTGCAGCACAGACTAACAATTAAACTGTGAGAACATAACAAGGAAGATTATAGGGCGAAGAGTCCATCTTATTCTACAAGAGGTCCATTCAAGATTCTGATAACAGTGGGATAGAAGCTGTGGTTGAGTCTGGTGGTGTGTGCTTTCAGGCTTTTGTATCTCTGGCCAGTGGGAGAGGGGAGAAGTGAGAATGCCTGGGGTGAATAGGACCATTGACTATGCTGGCTGCTTTGTTGAGGCAGTGAGAAGTACAGGCAGAGTCCATGGAGGGGTAGTTAGTTCCTGTGATGTGCTTACCAACATTGGCTAGAATTGGGAAGGCAGTGCATGGGATTCTGAGCAAACAACATCATTGTCATTGCAATATCTTGCAGACATAAAAGAAGACTCAAAAGATTTGAGCTGTTTCTATTTGACTCAGCTCTGCAACCCACTCAGATCTCACCTTATCTTTATTACATCCATCACCACTTGAACCCTATTCATTGAGTGACCTGAAATGCTAATTCTTGTTTCTCTCCAGAGATGCTGCCTAATCTGCTGATTATTTCCAATAGTCCTTGCTACCGTAACAAGTGACTAATGGATTAGATGTCGATTTATCCTATTCATTGTCTTGGAATAGTGACCCCTAGCCGCACTTTGTTTTTGACACTGCAGCTCCCAGCACGCTGCCTGCATTACAGCCATGACCCTTCTATGCCGCACCACAGGCTGCAATTTCTGACAAAACTGTGGAACTGGAGGACACCACCCTTGCAGTATCCTTACTGCGTTCTGATAAATTTCGCTGTTCATACGTTTTCACTCCTCTGGTGATGAAATCTTCGGATGCAGTTGTGAAAAATAGTATATGTTAAAAAAGAATTATTTCATTTGCTGTCACATAAAACTGCTACTAATCCATTTTTTAAAATGGAGAAAGAAAAATAAATGAAAAGCTTGCCCTAAAGTTTCCTTTTAAATAGATGCCAGCTACTCAAGCTAAATGAATTGTATTGACAAATTTTCCGGTGCGTAAGCACTCCTCAGGATTCCAGTGGGTCCAGGTGTCGATTTTAGTTGATGCTTCAATGAAACATTCTGCCATCTTCATCAGGGATGATGCCTAGACAGGTCTAGTCCAGTGGTACATATACTCACCTCCTGTTGTCTGTCCCTCCTAATGCCTAGGCATCATCCCTGATGAAGATGATGAAGTTTGTCATTGAAACGTCAATTAAAATTGACACCTGGGCCCGGCTGGAAGCCAGTGAAGAGCTTATGGATCATATAGGAAGTGCAGCGACTAACGGACTGGTGCAGAGCCAACAACCTGCCTCTGAATGTGAACAAAGCAAAAGAGGTGGTTGTTGATTTCAGGAGGGCATGGAGCAATGACTGTCCGCCGGACATTGACAGCTCCTTCGTTGAGATCGTTAACAGCACCAAATTTCTTGGTGTTCACCTGGCAGAAAATCTCACCTGGTCCCTCAATACCAGCTCCGTAGCCAAGAAAGCCCAGCAGCGTCTCTACTTTCTGCGAAGGCTGAGAAAAGTCCATCTCCCACCCCCCATCCT